>NC_068344.1:31578669-32216169 GCF_014633365.1 Diospyros lotus
ATCCATTGAGTGGAAGAGTCTTACGATGAGGATGAATTGGCAGCTTGAAAGATACTATAAATCCCCATTATAGTCAATCTTGTACCAGGTACAATTGTTTGAACAAGATGACGATCTACAGAAATAAGCGTGTTTCTTGGTAGCTCACCAGTAGGGACATCCTTCATTTCCATTCAAACACATTATAAGCAAATAAAAGTTAAGATTAACAAATATAACCAGCAGATAACGTTACATATTGGTTCAAATTCAAACTTATGTTCTGTTCAAACAAGACTTTCAGCTAAGGATTTTCCTAAATCATATCATTAGGAGCAAATGGTGGAGAACTGCCAATACAAAACATAATATGACTTAAATTTCCATCTTCTTTTTTATTGAAAGGAAGAGTTCTTACCTCTGGATTTTCTTGTAATTTCAGGGTCTGTTGATCAACATACTTGCTTCTGTCTGGAACTACAAGCCATGGATCCATAGGGCATTGCTCTTCTCCAGCCTAGAAAACTTAACAATCACTCTTATTGAATTCAAAAAATAAACACAAACCACAGGACTAATAAAGGTGTATTCGAGAAGACCTGAGGTATGTGATCACATGATCGAGGTACAATTGCTCCACCCAACCCTGGACGGCATGGAATAGTCTTTACATTTTTACAGTTCCTGCATAATAAAGTGACATATGTTGCCTTTGCTTTAGTTCTCGATGCAGCAATGGTGATTCCTGATATCTTGACCAGTTTTGATATATATGATGCCTGCTCATTGACCAACAAGAACAGTCACTTCAACATCCAGAAAACACAACTTAGTAACAAGCTCAAAAAAAAAAAAAAAAAGTAAACCTACTAACCCCAAGAGATCTCATTGACACTGGATCCTCATCAGAAGTCAGTAAGATCTGCACCTCCCCAGTCTCTGGCTCCTCCATTTCTCCAGTTTCCGTAGCAACTCTTGATCTCAAACTTGCAAGAACTTCTGCAGCTGCAGTTTCAAACTAAAACCAATAGACCAATTTTCCAGAATTAAACAATTTGACCAAAGCAAAGCCTGAAAGAGGAAATATACATATTGTGCACAAGGACAGACCATTTTTTATATAAAAGGGGATTTACAATAACAAGGGTATGTATCCCAGGACACTGTCTCCTAATGCAGTGATTGGACTGTGCTACAATTGCACATGTCCAGATATGCGTAAATCAACAAACGAATATGATATATAAATCTAGCAAATATAGACAGACAGAGATCCATAATGGGATTAAATAGGAAGTGCAGATAATCCGACTGTAATATCTCAAAATCCAAACGTTAGCCCATGATAGTATACGCGCAAAAAATGCAAAAATAGACACACGTAGACATTTACATGTTTCGATCTGCAAACATGTCCACACGTTCTTTGGTGCGATGTGAATTGCGATACTGGGGGAGGTAATCATAAATCCGTTTGATACACTAAAAGATAGACGACTATAAATATATGCCCCATGATTATTTTTATTGTTACATATGTATGTGTATGTGTATGCATATAAGAACATATACGTTTCCATCGTAAAAATTGCCATCACAGATATGCTTTTTGGGTAAAATTTACAATACCAGGGGAAGGTAATCGGCTGGGGAAGTGCGGAGCAATTCGTCGAGATTGTCGTATTTGGACAGATCTGCGAGGTCGACGAGCAGGAACTTAGGGTTCTGGACGAGGCTTTCTCTGTAGAGGAACACATTGGGCTGGTCTTTGCGCGCGTAGCTTCGGATGAATTCTTTGAACTTGCGGAAGATCATGTGGCGGCTCGCCGCCTGCTCCGATTCTCCGCCTCCCCCGCCGCCGCCGGCGTTGGGGAACTGCGCTTGGTCACTGTAGAAGATCGCCCCCTCGTCCCAACCTGACATCTTCGCCTCTCTCTTTCTCTCTCTCTCTCCCCGCTATTGTATATCTGATATTTTTTGGCGGGAAGAATTTTGGCGGGAATGAGTTAGGGTAAGGAGCTTCTGCTCCGTTATGACGGCGCTGTACGTGTCCCCCAACATTTCAACCGTCAGATTGTCACAACCGTTCAGCGCGTTCAATTTTATTATTTAAAAGATTTCCTAAACAAAAAATAATCAAGATCTTAGAACTCACTCCATTTCCTTCAGTTTCATATGAAATAGTTTTAATAATTGAGTAAATAATTTATTTTTAAAATCAGAGTATTTATTTATAAAGTTACAAAAAAAAAATATTTTAAAGAAACTAATCTAAAATCTCTGTTGAATATTGGATTTTAGGGATTGAATTATTTGCTTTAAGAGAACAACTAACAAATTTCATAATATTTTAACAAAATAAAAATAAGGGTCTCGAAATACTTATTTTTTTATTTCTTCTTTTTAAAAACAGTATCTGATGAACAATCATATTCATTATTCAAATTTAGAGACTTCTTTTAGATGAATTATAATTTATTGTGTTATGAGTGATTAAATATAAAATCATAATCTAATATGTACTTCCAAATGGTAGACTAATATGTGAGATAGGTAGATTCAGTTCGAGTGATATTCAAAAGGGGGCCAGTGGCAATACTTGCTTGTAACACTAGGTAACAAAATACCAAACAGACCACGCCAAATGAATAATCCTCATGGTAGGACAAAGTCGGGCAAGACTTCATTCGACACATGCCTCACCAGTGTAACCCTTGTATTCTGCCCAAATACTAAAGGGCTGTTTGGCATTCAAGTTCTTCCACAGAAGGATCCTCACCTCAAATGATATCTGCCCATCACCTTGATTTCCGTCACAAGTCAGGGCCATCAAATTTGCATCCATATTTCAACCTGACATTAATTTACACAGCAACAGCCAATGCCTTGGCTAATGCAGCAGTCTGATATTGTTGACATGTACATACAATTTAAGTTCATATGATGGTGGTCTTAAGCTATAAGAGTTCCCCACCTATAAATCTATATGATAAAGAGCTGGTACATCATTACATGTACAAATGTAAGGAAAGGTTATGCCAATCTTGCTCAAAAAGTGATTGGATGAATCTCACTTCTAGTTATGCAAGTGCCCTGAATTCTTTAGGTACCAAAGTGCCCCTTCAGCTGCTTCTTCTGCCGCATCTTTCTTCCTCAAACGAGGACCTCCAAACACCTCAATCTCTTCCGAGGCTTCTTCAATGTTCAAAGACACCTTGAAAGTAAATCTGCAAAAGGTTTTTGGGATGAATATCGAAGAGACAAGCGAGAGTATAGTTACGAAGAAGCAAAGATGATAAGTTCGTCTAGGGGAAACTTTGGCCAAATTACATTACACAGGCTTATTTGACGTCAAAAAAGCTAAGGGAATGAAAGTTCTTCCTAGCCAGTTCAGCAGCATTGAAGTAAAATGTTCTCTAGATGGAACTTCTTTTGGAGGCATAATACAACACATGGGATGGAGAAAAAGTTCATGCAAATCGAGAAGCAGTTTTCCTTTTGGTCTCATGAATGGTTTCAACACTTGGTCCCTGAAATCTTGTCATAATTGCCTGATGCGGATAAAGATGGCAACAGAAATTGCTAGTTTATCTACAATATGTCTTCTACATATTCCTGTTAGTTTATCTACGATTAATGTATAGTTCCGTTAACAAAATAAAGTAATAGACTAATCTTGCGGAAGTATGTGGATAATACATGTGTAGAAATTAACAGTTTTAATAAGATGGCTAACAAATGCAAATTCCTTGTGAAATATAAAGTGCATTTCACGTAAAAACAGTTTTATAAAATGTACAAACAATTAATTCTATCTGACATGACAACTTTGATAGGGAAGAAGCCAACATTGTGCGAACAAGATTATTCACAGAAGTCATTTGTGATTTAGTTATATAAATATATATCACATTCCCACAAAGTCACCAACAATAAGTAAATTACAAAAAATAAAGCACAATACTTTCACCAACACTAGTTCTATTAAATTCATTAACTAAATAAAGGCAGTAAACCAAACAGATAGCTTAGATAATATAAGCCATTTATTTCTCTTGGAAATGGCCGCAATTAGAGTGACAATGGCCTCTTTCATATATTTGCATGGTAAAAGAAATTGCTTTGCACAGCTAAATGGTATTCACAACCAAATTGTACTTCAAATAATATTCCTTCAAAATAGGAAGAATTCCAAGAATATGAACTCACTCTTTTAGATGGCCTGGTCCTGTTTCATTACAACATTCAAAAGATGGCTTCCAACAGTTTTCAGCACAAATTTCATACAACAGTGACCTTGCTGATTTGTTGCATGAGCTACCTGAGACATTGCTTATATTCAGAATGTGATACAAAACCCATAAATGCGCAAGAAGTATCCAGACTATACCTGTCTCTGTGTCCAAATCGCTGCTATCTCCAATGGTTGAATTAGATTGCAGATCCTGTGAATGATGGGGATGTCTCGTAGATCTGATGCTGGAAGGGGAAATCTTTTTAGGCTCTTCACTAATGGGATGCACCTTTGCATCACAGAGACTTCTAGAATCTTCATGCAAGTTAAGGTTATGCAACGGAATAGCATCTGGAGCAGTAACATCTATTGCTGCTTCATCATATCCAATTAGTTTGGCTTCCATCTTACGGCTTGATTTCAGAACTTCCTCCAACGGTTTCGTTTTTGTTCTGTAACCTTGAGCCTGCAAATAAAGAGTCAGAGACTCAGATGTAATCAAAACAAAGAAGAAAACTTGAAAGAGTTAACCCAAATGTAAAGTGTAAACATCTGTAATTTGATTACAAAGTTTTAATGCCATCTTTAGTATAGACTTCACCACCAATATATATATATATATATATATATAATTAATCAGGGTATTGCAGTAGATAAAACTATCATTTTCAGAAGATGCAAATAATAGCTTATGGCTTCCTTAATCAGGAAGATGATAAAATTGACTCCTCCACTAGCTTGTTGCATGATTTTCTTCCTTTCCCCATGCCATCAGCAGGTTTTGTAGAACTGCACCAAGATGTTATAGCTATGTTTGTCATACATCATTATGGTTTCTTTCCTGGAGGTCTGAACAAAGACTGGCCTTTGTTTGCTCTTATTGTTGACTTTCATTAAGGCTTTCTCAAGGGATGATTTTCATAGAACATTCCAATTCTTTAAGCAATTATGCAAATCAGTATTTGCAAGAACCATGGTTTGTATAGAAATAACAGCAGGTAATTCAAGAAAAAATTATTTCTACCTTCAATATTCCAAATAACTTTCCTGCAGCCTTTCTTCTGGCAGCTTTTCTACTAATGTTAGAAGAAGAAGTGGTTGCACAAACATCTTCACCTTTCACTTTTGCTTCAACCAGGAATGTTCCACCCTTTTTCTGTGATACAAACTTCAGGTCCCAACCATAGAACTGGCTAAGCTCCTGAAGCTCCCTTACTGGGTTAAGTTGCAACTTGGAAAAGCTCATGACTGGATCCACAAAAGCAAGCATTATCTTCCAAACACAGTTCAAGTCAAAACCTGCGTCAAGAAGTATGGCACCAATGGAAGATTCCACCAGGTCTCCAAGAGCCTGGATAACATGTGAAACAATATGATCCGAATCCCACAAAATTAGTAAAATGAAAGATCTCATGTATTCCCAAAATCAGAACAATCTAATGTGCATATTCCTTTCCACCGAACAGTGATGAATAGAGACAGCATAACCATACTGAAGTAACATAATCACCTTTGAAAACATGATAAAGCAACTCTTGATCCCAATCACAAGGAAGGTCATTTCATATGTACCATTACTTGCACATGCAGATATTAACAATACAGGAGCAACTTATGGAACTTTCTGAGAGGAATTTGACTTTTTTTAAGAAAACATTTATAGTTTTAATGTATGCCCTAACACAACATTTGCTGAAAGGGCACCAGGGGGTTGCCATGATGTACAAAAGGATTGAAACAAATACCTACAATGAATTCACGGAATTCTTGGAAGATTCAGTGAAATCCAGAAATTGATTTCAAGAATGAAAAGCCTATGTCCAAGAACTAACAACTCTTTTCAAATGCATGGAACAACAAGCCACTTTGAACAACCGAAGAAAGAAGAGCCTGTAAAACCCATTAAAGCAGTGTAAGAAGATTTCATATCAAAAACTTCCATTGCATGGTATTGTCCACTTTAAATATCATCTGCTAGCTGTTATGAGGTAAAGGATAGAGAATCACCAAAAGATCCATCAACTCCATTTCCCAATCGTTCAAGTCCCTACTAAAAGCATCCTTGTCCACTATTATACAAGCACAACAGGGAAAGACTAAAAAACCACCTCCAACTTATCTTGTCTAGACCATAGATAGATCAAAAGTTAAGCTCCCTCCCAATTCCAATTTTCCAAACACGAAGCCTAGTATGCCTTAGGAAATCATTACAACTCCTTCAAAGGCCCTTATGAAGCCCCAAAACGTAAGGCATACAAACATTAAGGTCACCGAATCCTCCCACATTCCAATATAGTTTCATCTAACCACCCTTGGGATGACCGCCCTTACGTGGCCCCCGGTACTCGTGTCCTCGATTATGCAAGGGGAGGTAAATCACAGAATGGGCCTTTGGCCCTTGCGCAGGGTGAGAATCGAACTCACAACCCACTGAATTGATACCAGCATATTACTCATCCGACCATTCGACCTGTGTCCTAGGGGCTTCATCTAACCACCCTTCTCCTAAGCCTATCTTGCTCATAGGCATATCTCCAAAACCATTTGCCCAAAAAAGCTAAAGTAAAAGACATCCTATTGTAATAAATAAGCTGTTACAATCCACCAGATAATGCTTATATTTATCCTTGATCTGTTCCCATAATAAATCCTTAACTCTCTTGCAAACTAATGGAAGACGAGTAAACAAAGACATAAAGTTGGTAGCCTCAATACATTTTTACCCTCTTGAGAAATATTGTCCTTCCACCCTGTTAACTGCTAAATCTTTCAATCACCAAGTCTTGATCAGTTTTAGCCTTGAAAAACACACCCAAAACTAGACAAATAAGTCCCAAGTAAAAAACAGCACCTAAAGAACATGACCAGAGGTTTTGCCTACATTTTGACCCTCTCCAGAAGGAATCAAAACTGACTCTGCAACTAAGCAAGGTTTTCTTCAACCTGATGTTGCTTCAAAGCACATGAGAACACATGAACAGTAACCGCCTGCTAATTAAAGCCCATAATGAATCTCATTAGCATAAAGATGCAAGACTGAGAGTTAATTGCCATCAAAACCACCCACCTCATAAACCTTCCAGGAAACTTCCATATACAGCAAAGCTTAATCATTTGCTTAAGACTTCCATAACTAAGGACATGCAGGTAACCATGAAGTAAACTCTTATAACTATGGAGAACACTTAAGAGGGCACCTTTTGTAGCAACTGTAAAATTACTCTTCTGTGGCCTAGAAGGTGATGAGTTCAAGTAATGCAAATAACCTTCTTGCAAAACAAGAGTAAGGCTACATATAAAAATGAGCCTCATAAAGCATGGAACCTCGTGCATGGGGAATGCCTTACAGTTGCATATAGAACCGAACCCCACTCTAACCAACATGTGCAAATGGAAATTCAAATCAAAATTGTCCTGGCAGAACTAACCGACTGGCCACCAACTTTTAATCCTTGAGTCAACACTCTCATTAGCCACAAGAATGACATCCAACACTTCTTTATCCCTTCCTTATGGTTCAAGAAGTAAGCCAAACATCCTACCCCTAATCCTCAACTCAACACTTGAATAGCCACAAGAAATGCATCGAAAATTTTCTCCCCAAAAAACATAATTGAGATCCTGTTACTACAATAGGCAACACTTCACGCCTCACGTGAAGGAGTCTAAAGCCAAAATTTTGTGAATCCCCCTGGTAAACTAATATGCCTGAAGTCTTTGATATCCTTTGCCATCCCTTATAGGAAGTAAATCCAAAGAATATTCTTGAATGAAGCCCTGAGACTATTTTAAAGTTATCTTCCCACAATGATGATAAATATTACCAGAGAACAATGTGCTAAAACTTTAGAAAATATTCTTGTAAATTCATTTACAAGACAATTTTGTGAGTTGAGATTTGGGTTTTGGCGGTGGGTAAAATGTCAACAATCTTTCTTGAGGTTTTTACTTTACCAATATACCATATCTTATTGCAAGACTTAAAACAACATATAAAGGTACATGATTCACTTGCAGAAATATCAAACATGCTCATGACTTGCCATGCCATTATCCTGGAGATCCCTGTCAATTATGAATTCTTGCTTGCAATTTAATTTAGTGCCTTTGACTCTGGCTCAAAATTAGTCCACAGATTTTCAATTTCTTTTAGGACAGCATCAATATTAATGTGGTTCGTGGCATTTGAACACGGATATTCGCACAAAGCTTAGCAGAAATGCACTAATATTAGCATCAGATATGGGATTTGAACATGTAGCCCAGTACAGAAACTTGATTGGCTTGATCAGTTAAAATTCATAAGCTTCATTAAGCAAAACAATCCAGACAAAGAATGCATCTAAATAATGTACCATACTCTATAAACAATGATTAAGGTCTACAACAACTACCTTTGGGCAGCTAGGTCCTTCCCTGGAAACATTTTGTGAAGCCACCGCTCCAATGAAGTCTGCATATTTATCCATAGAGGTGCATAGGCTACTTGAATCACACAGAATAAAATTGTGGAAGGAGTGATGCACAGCAATATTGGCAAAGGAGTTATTGTTTACAGATAAAGATCTCAAATCCGTTAATTGACCAGGCTTCAGTTCTGGGTACACTGAAAACAGGTAGGATGTAATTAAATAATCCAAAACGGCATCTCCAAGGAACTCCAGCCTCTGGTTCAAAACATCAAAGTGTTGCACAATCACCAACTCAATGTATTGAATACAACCTTGAGTTTCATGAGAGGGAGGAAAGAGAAACGCATCCCATAGCAGTGAGGAAAAAACAAATGCATACCTGATAGCAGCCTCCCAAATGGGCACTGAAAGAAGGATGAATGAATGCTTGTAAAAGCAAACCTTTATGATGGAACCGATACCCCAACAAAGTTTCAAGTGCAGCAATATCCACACGAGCAGTGAGAGGCAGGAAGATTGCACTGGCAGAGCAGATATTACTGACTAGTGAGGCCTGAAAGTCAACTTGTATGCCAATCCATTGGAGAAATGCAGTTGCTGCCTTGAAGCCACTATCGACAATGAATGCACCAACTAGAGCCTCAACCACATCAGCAACAGTTTTCTTATGCAACCATTGGTGGCTTTTGTTGCATCTCACTTCTGTGTCTACAACATTTTTCTCACTATCTCCTTGAGAACAATGTATTGCAGTCTCTGTTTCTCTACTACATAATACTGAACAAGGGCGACCCAATGCAAAGAATTGGGAGGGATCAAATGGTTGATCTCGTATGTATGCCTGAAAAATGCACATAATACTAAACAGCTATAGTGACCAAATACAGTGCAGCATCTGAAATTGATGCAGTTAGAAAGAACCTATTTTGTACATTTTGACACTCAATTTACAATTTTCCAAAGGAAGAAGAGTACACATTTCATGGCTAAGCATTTCAAAAATAATCTTAGAATAATATTTTCATCGTGATTAGAATTATTGGCCAAGTCAGAGCTGGAAATTTCAACAGTTACCTGTAACTTGCCCTTTGTTGCCAGCTTGAATAAATTGGAATTGTTGACTAATTTAGAACGCTTCCTTGTCAGTTGTCCTTCATCAAGGGTGTCATGTAAAAGAAAAAGATGCCTGCCAACTGCAAATTTGAGGAATGCATCCCCAAGCACTTCGAGCCTTTCAAGAGAAAATTGTTCATTGCATTTCTCGGTTGTAAGTGCTTCAAGAACCTAATACATAAGTTGACAGCCCTTTTTCAGCATAAGTTGGTTTTCAAATTGAAATTAGGGGGCGGGGAAACTAAAGGCACATATCATAACAAAAAGATTTTTCAAATGAAAGAGAAAAGTCTTACACGATGAGCAGTAACCTTAGCACCCTCAGGGAATGAAGCAGATAACCTATCCTTCAGTTCAATTGCCACAAGGAGGCTTTCTAGACGGTGCATAATTGATGGCAGCAAAGATAACGAACTTCCAATATCTTTAGAAAAACCAATTATCTTCAACTGACAAATCTCAGGAGGTAATTCAATGAAGTGCTCCTCTTTTTCACGTAATTCTGCTAAAATATTTATAAGCAATTACAGGCTAAGTTTAGACAGTGATTATTTTAACCCAATCAAAAATTGCAAGAATTATGACAATTATAACTCAGTTACATGGAACAAGGAACATCTCAGGTGGATGCTCAAGAAACTTAAATTAAGCATGCATGTAACTTTCTAGTTACTTGTGAACTTCCCTGTTCACACTTCATAAAATAAACAAAGAACATTAAACAGTGATTATTTTAACCCTAACAAAAATTGTAATAAAATTAACTCAGCACCATTACATGTAACAAAGAACATGTCAGGCAAATGCCTGAGGAACCTAAAATTAAACATGAAGAGGAATGGTGTGTGAAAAGTAGTAGAAAATCTAATATGAAGAGGAAAATGAAAAAGAAAAAGAAAAGAGAGAAAAGCAAGATCAACCTCATTTTGTGGATGTTATGCTTCATTGACACAAACCACCATTAGTTCTTTGGGTTTCTCCCGTGTTTCTTACTTTCCTATGGCTATAATGGTCACCAGGTGTTAGATTTGAGGAGGCAAATTGGAGAGCAGTTGTCAGAACCGCTTGGCGTGTGACAAGTGGATGACACTTCCAGTGACTGCTCTTCACTAGCAACAAAAGAGATTCCAGTTTCCCAATGGTTGGGGACAAGGCCAGTTGCAACCCTGGTGACTCCACTGGGTATGTGGGCATAGGTAAGCTTGATCTGAAGGTACCCTAGTATAATGTGGATCCACAAGCTACATAAATATGCCCATTGAGATTAATGTATTATTGATTATTGATTAATGGTTCCTTAGATTATTTCTGTTCCATACACTGAAATATGAAATATATGGTACATCATGTGACATGAGATTGTTTGATTCATATTGGTGCAACAAGAATGGAAATAAAACCATTTCATTGTATTTTGGATATATTTGATGCCATGATCCCTATTTTAAATAGGGATCACGACGTTTGACTTATATATGCAAAATAACTGTCTGTCAGGACCCTATGTGGAATCTGGGGCAAAATTGTATTTTGCTTTCCTATGATTGTAACAGTAGGCGGTTAGTGATGTAACAAGAGATAGTTGCGTTGTTAGTCTGGGTAATTTGGGTAGTTAGGAGGTTGTAGCTGTTAGTTCTGTTGGAGGGGTGTAATCATCAGGTTGCTAAGGATTGTAACTGATAGAGATTGGTGAGAAAGAGGGGCTATATAAGAGCTCCCGATTCAATAAGAGGTTTACGGAAATTTATAACCAAATTATCCTCTTCTCTCTCTTCAATGTCATGACCCTAGGAGCAATAAAGGGGTAATATGATAATAGGTTTATAGTAGTTGTTAGGAGATATTTTACAAGTTGTTAGAAGCACATAAGTGCTGTTAAGAATCAGTTAACAACTAGCTAAGGTCTATATAAAGGCTACTTGTAAGAGATTGGGGGATATTTTTTAAATGATAAAAGAAATTCTGATTTCTCTCTAAGAATTTTCTTTCTCCCTCTAATTTCTTCCCTTCTCTGTTCTGTTTTCCTTCTCCTTGTTGTTCTCTGTAATCTTCCCCATTTCTTGATCCAATTTCCTTCCCTATCCGTCTAATTCCCCCTCTGATTTCTCTCAATTCCTTATCAAATTCTAGGTAAACCCTAGGTACATGACATTTAGCTTGTCTCCCTCAGAACTCTCTGTTTCAGTTTCTCTTTCTATGTTCTCTCCTTCTTTGTCCCCTCCTTAACCCTAATTTCCCTCTTGAGAAGAGAAATTTCCTTGTCAGGACACGAGGTCCTAACAAATTGGTATCAGAGCTTGAACCTTGGCCCACGACAGCTTACTTCAAAGCAGAAAATGATGGCGGATGGCACGAGAACGAAGGAGATGGACACGCAACTTCAACAAGTTAATGCAACAATGTCAAACGTGCAGGGAAGAATCAGAGCCATTGATGAAGTAATTGATCGGAAGTTGGATCAGGCATTCTAGCATGTTGAGTAATCTATTAAATTGTTAAAGTTTTGATTTGATGAGGAAATAGGAAAATTCTAGTAAGTGATGATGATCAAAATAGTGTGTTAGGATTAAAGAATGATTATAAAAATAATCAAGTAAGATATGTATATTAATCGAGTAAGTCAAGTTTTTAATGGAGTACTATTCAGTGTTGAATAGAGTGATGAAGTAATATCTCTTAATTAGGTTAGAATATTGAATTTTATAATCAAGTATTAAGCCTCAGGTAATGTTGTAATCTAATTCTTGTAATCAAGTAAAAATCTTTTATACTCAAGTAATTCTCTTGTTAAGAAAAGCCTTAAGACAAATTCAAAATAGGCAGGTTATTTTAATTGAGTGTATCTTGTTTGTAAATAAGTAGATATAAGCTATATAATCGATTAAAAATCTAAATGTATCCAAGTAGAGAACAAATCTACTCAACTAAATAGGCTTATGTATTCGAGTAGATAATACAAGTTTTTGGCCATGTAAAATTAATTGAGTACTTAGTTTTTGTATTCGAGTAATGATTCATTTGTACTCGAGTAAATATTCTTTGTAATCGAGTATATAATCTCAAGAAATATATCAAGTCTCTGGACCATTTTTGCAATCAAGTACTTGACATATTAATCGAGTGATGAATTATACGTACTTGAGTAAATTATCTTTTTAATCGAGTATAAATATCCCAAGATCTTGCCATGTCTTTGGTCCATTAATTTAATCGAGTACTAAAATGTGAATTGAATAAAGATGTTAATATACTCGAGTAAGTATAGTTTTCTAGTCGAGTATATATATTTAATCTTTTTGTCTCAAAATATTTAATCAAGTAGAAGCAAATTTGTAATCGAGTAAGTCATAAAAATAGTCGATTACAAAACATTTGTAATCGAGTAACAATAGAACTTAGTCAATTAAATATCTCTCTGTACTCGAGTAATGTTCAATAAAATTTGAAAAATATAGCCGTTACATAGCATTAAATGCTTCTTAGAAAAGTTATACATGGATTTTGATGTTTCTAATTGAATTTTGAGATGTTATAGAGACAAAAAGTGGTAGTTAAGATACAAGAACATTCTCTCACTTTGATGGACAGCTTAGCAAAAGCATTAAGTGACTGAATACTATACAAAGAAGCTAAAGCCTGAAGAACCACAGAATGCTGAAAACCTAAAATCTCGAACATTCAAAGCTTTCAACAAGTGCTCTTTTGTTTACATTCAAAAGAAAAAGAGGGATCAAGCTTACATCTTCCAATCCCTTTAATCTCTTTGTAAACCCAAGAGAAGTGTCTATAGTTTTAGTACCACTTTATACCTTCTCTTGTACACCTTATTCACATTCTTATTGTGACCTTGTAAAAGTTAAGCCTAATCTTAATAAAAGGCATTGGTTATGGATGATCCTACTTAAAAAGCCATTGGTGGTTAAGATTTGTACCTGAGCCTATTTTCAAAAGCTACACAAGTTGGTTGGACAAAATTCTTTGTGAGGAGACAAGGTAGTGGAGTAGGCACAACCGAACCACTATATATCCTATGTGTTGCATTCTTTCAATTATTTTTTACTTATTGTTTGAAGTTATTATTTTTTACTTCTTTTTTTTTTTAATTCATCTCCCCTCCTAAGCTAACAAAGTTTTACATCGCATATGCAAGAGGAAGTGACAAGCCAGATCTGAGAAGATGCAGATGCAAATGCAGAGCTTCATGCTCATGTTTGTAGGATAAAATTAGGTATGATTGTCTCTTGATTTTCCTTCTAAGGAATGATCTGAGCCGATTTTGCCTAGGCTCAGACTAAGCCCTAGGACGGTGGAAATGGTGGATCTAGAAGCAGAAACAGTAGTGGCGGGAGAGGTACTTGAGGGTCAAATAGCAAGTAGGAGGCTGGGAGTGCAGGCTGCACCATTCCACCATCAATTCCCTATGCTGAAATTGGATTTGCCTATGTTCGAAGGATAGAATCCACGGTGGTGGATTTGAAGGTGTAAAAACTCTTTGTTCTTTATCAAACTTCGGAGCACCAGAAGATCACCTTGGTGGCAACCAACCTAAATGACATGGTTGACTCCTAGTTTAAAGATTGGTATGAGTCGCAAGAAGAGAATCGTTGGTCAAATTTCGTTGAGGAATTTTGTACGAGGTTTGGGAAACGAAATTTGGCAAATGTCGTGGAGGAGTTTAATAAGCAGAAACATGTGGGGATGGTTCAACAATTTCAAGAGAAATTTGAAGAACTTAAGTCCATTATGTGTATGTTGAATCCTGGTTCCAATGAGACCTATTTTGTGTTGAGTTTCATTAACGGCCTGAACGATAAACTAAAGTTAGCGATCAAGATGCAATGACCAAAATCAGACAAGGAGGCGGCTAAAGGTGCTCAATTATAGGAGATGTTGGTGGAAGCTTTGCTGAAGAAGCAAAAATTTTGCTTTCGGAGCAATCAGGTGGCCTTTAACCATGGGGGTGGTAAGGAGATAGTAAAAATTGGCCAAGACATGAAAGGCAATGTTGTTCCACTTGAGACAGTGGGGAATTAGTCATTCGGAGGTCGATTAGGGACCTATGATCAGTGGAGGCAAGTTGGCCAATGTTACAAGTGTGGGGATCAATATATACCAGGGCACCAATGTCGAAAACAATTGATTATGTTGGAAGGTGTGGCAAGGAAACATTCACATTAGATGAAGCTCCCAATGAGGAAAAGATTCTGGAGGAAGAAGCAGGGGATGGAGAGATCTCCTTACATGCAATAAGGAGGTGTCAGATCCCTAATCTGACAAGGGAAATTCTCAGTCGTTGAGAAGGGGTTGAGGTCAGAGAATTAGGAATTAAGGGGAAGATTCGAGAGAAAGAGAGGGGAAGGAGGAGAGATAGACGAGAGGGAAACAGAATTGAGGAGGGAAATAGAATTCTTCAATTCAATTATCGTGTGAGTATTGGCGTTGGTCAGTGTTCTTTATACTGATCCATAGCCTGGTTTGGGTGCCAAAACGGTTACCCAGCTTGCCCACCTGGCATTACAACTTTTCTACTTGACATGCTGGAACATTCCTCTAGCTATGCCAAACACAACCTTATTTACAAGGCCTAATAGCCTAATAACGTGACAATCCCCTCCCTTTAAATCATTTCTTATCCTCAATAAATGTGTAGTAGGCTGGCCGTGTTGGGAAATTGCCTGAGAAGGTTTGGCAAATACTCCCATGTATTGTTGTTTGAGTGGAGGGACGACCACTTAACCAATATTTGGGTGAGAGGAATCCCACGATTGTGAACCACCCTTTTGTCTTGGATAGCTATAGGCACTGCTTCTTCCGTTTATTCTCCCACAATAAGAGAAAGTGTTGGGCTGGACCTCTGTGTTCTCATAGCTTTCTTGAGGAGAGAAACATGGAAGACTGGGTGGATATGTAATTCCTCTGGTAATTGCAAATTGTAAGCCACTGTCCCTATCTTTTCTGAGATAGTAAATGGTCCACATTACTTAGGGCGGCTGGTGGGTCAAAGCCTTGAGGTGCTGTTGGCTATGTTTCAAATAGACTTCCTCCCCATTGAAAATTCCCTCTCACTCTGTTTCTTGTCAGCCAATTCAGCCTTCACCATCCATATAGTGTCTTGTCTTTGTAGCAAGTAAGCCCCAACTGCAGCCACCATAGTCTGCCCCCCAATAGCGGGAAGTAATATTGGCTTATAGCCATAAAGTGCTTCAAATGGAGTCATTTTGATCAAGCTGTGAAAACTCGAATTATACTGCCATTGAGCTACTGCCAGCCACTTCTGTCACCCCCTTCTAGAAGAAACTGGCACCTCAAGTAGGACTCCAAACACTGATTGAAACGTTCTGATTGACCATCCATCTTAGGATAGTATGCAGTGGACATATGCAGCTTAGTGCCAATAAGTTCCCTCCAAAATAGGCTAGTAAATACTTTGTCTTTGTCTGATACAATGGAGTAAGGGATTCCATGCATCTTCACCACATTCTCCATGTACACTCTAGCTACTTCTTGTGCTGTAAATGGGTGGGATAGGCCAATAAAATGGGCGAACTTAGTAAACCGGTCTACTACTACCAAAATACAGTCCTTCCCTTTTGAACTTGGAAGTCCCTCTATAAAGTCCATGGTCACATTAGTCCATGCCTGCTCTGGAATGGCCAAGGGTTGTAAGAGACCGGGATGAGCCACCATTTCTTGTTTGCATCATTTGCACGTGTCACAATTCAACACATAATCCCACACATATTTTTTTAGCTAAGACCAAAAGAATACCTGCTTCACCCTACGATAGGTATTCTGCATACCCGAGTGGCCTCCTATAGGTGACCCATGTAGTGCTTGCAGTATTCTATCCTTCAATTCCTTGCAATCCACAATCACCATTCTGCTTATGTACCTTATCACTCCATTGATTAATGCATAGTCCTACCAACTGTTAGCATCAATGTTTAGTTGCTCCAATAACTTCTTGGTCCACTCTCCCTTCTGATAGATGCCTATTACTTCTTAGAACCAATCCGGTACTATTGCTGAAATGGCTATAGTCATCCCTTCCTCTTGGCAGCAAGGCAATGTGTCTGCTGCCACATTCTCATTTCCTTTCTTGGAATGTATCACATGATCCAACCCCATGAGTTTAGCCACACATTTCTTTTGTAATTGGGTATGCAGCCTTTGCTGTAATAGGAATTTTAGGCTTTCCTAGTCTATTTTGATGATAAACCTTCCCCCTTATAAGTAGTGCCGCTACTTTTTCACTGCCATGAGGATTGCCATCAGTTCTTTTTCATAGATGCTAAGTCCTTGGTGCATGGGGGCTAGGGCTTGGCTAAGGAAAGCCAATGGCCTGCCATCTTGTGAGAGCACCGCTCCTACTCCCGAGTTGCTGGCATCTATCTCCAATGTGAATGGCTAGCTGAAGTCTGGCAAACCCAACATAGGCCCTCACTTAGTGCCTTCTTCAATTGTTCAAAAGCCTCCTCAGCCCTAGGGTTCCACCTGAAACTATCCTTCTTCAGTAGTTCAGTTAGTGGCTTACTAAGCAACCCATAGTTCTTTACAAATTTCTAGTAATAAACGGTGAACCACAAGAACCATTTCACAAATTTCTAGTAATAAACAGTGAACCCCAAGAACCATTTCCGTGCCCTGATGTTGGATGGCTCAGGCTATTGCCAAAATAGCCTCAATCTTCTTGGGATCCATGCCAACTCCAACCTCGAAAATGATGTCCCCAAGATACTCCATCTGTCTCTATGCAAAGGCACATTTTGACTGTTTGATATACAACCGATTGAATCTCAGGATCTCAAAAGTAGTCCTAAGGTGTTCTAGTTGTTGATCAAATGAAGGGCTACATACTAGAATGTTATCAAAGAAGACTAATACGAATTTTTTGAGGTATGGTTCAAAAATTTGGTTCATAAGGACTTGAAATGTAGCAAGGGCATTGGTTAGGCCAAAAGACATCACTGTGAATTCAAAATGGCCATGGTGTGTCTTGAAGGCTGCTTTGGGAATGTCATTTGGGTCCATCCTAATTTGATGGTAGCCTGACCTTAGGTCCGGTTTAGAGAATATAGAACTGTGCTTCAGCTCATCTACTAGGTCTCCAATGATTGGGATTGGGAACTTATCTTTGATGGTAATGACATTGAGTTGTCTATAGTCAACACAGAAACGCCATGTGCCATATTTCTTTTTAACCAATAGGACGGGGAAAACAAATAGGCTATGGCTAGGTCTGATAACAGATTGGCTCAACATGTCTTTCACAAGTTTCTTGATTTCAAATTTAAGCTTGGGTGGGTATTTATAGGACCTGATGTTTACTGGTTCAACATTAGGTTGGTGGGGTATGGTGTGGTCCAAAGATCTTTCGGGTGGTAGTGACTAGTGACTTAGGCTTTACAAAGAGGTCTTGATATTCAACTAGTAATAAGGTATAAAGCCTTCTCCCTCCCTTGTTTCAAGGTGCTTAGTGGCTTCAATTGAAAACAATTGTGCCACCTGAGATATCTTCCTCTTGAATAGTTGTTGTAGCTTCTTCCCCTTAATCAATTTGTAGGTTCCCACCTCCATGTTCCCTTGCAACACCACCATCCTCCCATCCTTCTCTAGGGTCACCTTTATTTGATGAAATTAAAGTTGATTGGACTAACTCCCCTCATCCAATCAACTCCTAGCATGATATGGCAGCCCCCCCAACTTGAGCAATCTCAAAAATCTTCTCTTTGCATTTCCCAATAGAAACCTCACACACACTGATCTACCGACCACTCTATCCCCATTAGCTACAATGACAAACAAGGGTTGACTGTTAGCCAATTTGCAATTCATCCTTTTGGTCATTCCTTCATCAATAAAACTGTAGGTGCTCCCACTGTCTATCAAGACCATAAGAGTGCTTTCTTGAATTCTTCTTTCCACCTTAATGATTTTGCTTTCCCTTGATTGCATGCAAGGAAATAGCCCCATTGTCCTCTTCCTCTACATCCTCTATTACGGCCAGATCTTCCTCCTCTTCCTCTTCCTCTTCCTCTTCCTCTTCCACTCCATCCAATAGGAGAGGCTGTTTCTTGCACTAATGTCTGGGTGAGTACCAATCCTCACATCTAAAACATAGCCCGACTTATCTCCTTTGCTCTATGAGCTTATCCTTCTGATGTAAGCTCGGGTTAGAGGGAGCTGTAGTTAGGTATCTCATTCCTATTCCTCCCCTTAAGGCATGCTTCCTCCAGATAGTACTATTCCTGGATTTCCTCCCCTATTCTATCCCCTCTGTTTCTTCATTAAGGTCTCCATCGTTAACTCCTGCAATGAAGCCCTCTCAACCCCCTCTTGTATGGTCTATGATTTCAACATTTAACTGCAGATCGAATCTCATCATTCAAACCCCTCACAAAGCTAGATACAAAGTATTCTTCAGTAAGGAAGGGGTTCCTACTCAACATCAGGGACTCCAACTCTTCAAATTTTAGTTGGTACTCTTGCATTGTACCATCCTGCTTCAACCTATTAAATTCTTCCACTATGTCCATCATTCCCTGCTCACCGAACCTCCCACTATGTGGTTATGTAATGGCGTATGGAGACATGTAATTGCTTATGGGATCCATCGACCTCTGGCGTGAGGTGAACATCCTATGCAATTAGTGGTGGTCTTGATTGAAGAAACCACTGGCCAAAGTACACCTGATTGGAAAGTGTTCCAATGTCGAAAGGAATTACGATGTGTCATCTCAATCTCACCACACTAATTTTGGCATAATCATCGAGTTAGTGAGTTTGATCAGTCCAAGACTCTCACTCAATCGAGATGATAATCGATGGAGAGACTATAGTACACGGGAATTGAAAGGCCAAATAGGTTCTATTCTGAAGTAAGACTTCATTACTGATAAGATTGCCCTAACATAATACTAGTTGTCACTCAGGGTCTTTCGGGGTACATCGGGGAGATGGATAGATCCTTGTTGTAAACCAAAATGTTTGGTCGATGTCAAAAAGTTTGATGTGTCCTGATTGTTACTTAGTAGTGAATCTAAAAGATCACACGCATATCCGGGTGTGGTGGTTGACTAAGCAATTAAAGTTGAAATCGTCATTAAGAGTTAACGTTACCGTTAAGAGTTAATGGATCGGGTTCAATGATCAAATAAATAAGGAGCAAATATTAAGAGTTGACAAGTACACCATTAAGAGTTAATGGGGGCCTCGGTTTCATCATGGGATGGTGAAAAGGTCATTTAGTGTTACTTGCGGGCCTAAATGCAATTTATAGAAACTTGATCAAATGGAAGAAAAACGGTCAACAACTTTTGAAGGTTGTCGACCGATTCTGTCAACCAATCGAGCAAAACGGTCGATAGTTCCTTTGAAACTATCGACGGTTTTTGTTGCAAAGGGTCGCGAATTGTTGATCGATTTGTCATATTTGAAATGGAAAGAGGGGCATGTGGCACGAGAGGACAATGGGAGGACAAGAGGGGCAACGACGTGTGTCCTTCTTGTTGCCCCTTGGTCTCCTCTCTCTCTCCTATGGCTGATTTGTTCGTTTATGCAAAGCAGCTAGGGTTTCCAATTTTGGGCACGTATATATATGATATATGACGATGGAGAACAAGATATAGGGTCTGGCTTGTACGATTCTCTCCCGGCCTAAGTTGTTCTTCTCCCTCAAGAGAGTCCAGAAACCCTATCTCCTTGCCCCCTTCCTCCATTGCACCCCTCTTTGTTCATATTGCTATAGTAGCAACTCCACCATAACAGTGAGATTGTTATTGGGTTGGAATTTCCCTATCCTTTGTGTAATGAAGATTAAAGGATTGAGAGAAACAACAAAAGAAGAAAAGAGAATTTGAAATAATGCCTCGTCCAACTATTATTCAAAACAAAAATGTTAAGCCAATTTATATGATAGGCTTAGACTCCTAATAACACTTAAACATAACAACTTACAACAAACTACAAACTAAGCTTACAAACATAATACTAACTGATACAAACTAAAGAACATAATACAACTTAATTCCGTCAACATTCCCCCTCAATATAGACCTCCAGTCAACAAGCTTCAACAAGCTTTAATTCCTTCAACATTCCCCCTCAATTCAGTGGTAGCATCTGCATTAGACATAAAAGAATGAACTCCTAACCGAAGCCCAAGCTTGCTGCAGAGAAAAGAAAACCTATCCCTTGACAAACCTTTAGTAAAGATATCTGCAACTTGATACATAGTAGGCACATACCGAATATCAATCTCACCATTCTCAACTTTTTCTCTAACAAAATGAACATCAATTTCAATATGCTTTGTACAAGAATGGAATGCTGGATTCTCGGCTATGCTTTTTGCTTTTAGGTTGTCACACCATAGGATAGGAACTTGGGATAAAGAATATCCTAATTTAGTAAACAAGGACTCTAACCACATAACGTCTGTAACACCTTGGGCCATGGAATGATACTTGGCTTCTCTTATTGAACGAGCGACAACTGACTGTTTCCTTAAACTCCAAACCAGCAAATTAGAACTAAGAAAAACACAAAGACTATTGGTTGATTTTCTAGTTAGCTTGCAGCCAGCATGGTGTGCATCTGTGAACACTGTCAAAGCCAAATCAGAGGGGGCAGGTGTAAACAACAACCCTAAACCAGTGGAACCTTTCAAATAGCGAAGCAAGCGCTTGCAAGCTGTCCAATGCTGGTCTTTAGGAGCAGATAGAAATTGACTAAGCCGATTTACCACAAAAGAGATTATCAGGTCTGGTATAGGTTAAGTATTGAAGAGAACCAATAATGGTTCTATAGAGAGAGGGATCCAAGAAATCAACACCTTCATCAGTAAAAGAAGTTCCCAAAACCACTAGTGTCTCACATGGTTTGCAATCCTACATACCAGCTTTATGCAACAAATCCAATGTATACTTGGACTGAGTGAGATATAACCCAGTTTCATTCTGAAACACTTCAAAGCCAAGGAAATAGTTAACAGACCCAAGCGTTTCGAGACCAAAGTAGGTATTTAAATCATGAATACAGTCCTTAAGAGTAGAAGAATCTGAGCCAGTGACAAGAATATCATCTACATACACCAAAAGAAATATACCGCCTTAGCAGTTCGTTTAATGAACAAAGATGCATCAAATATAGACTGAACAAAACCCCAACCATGTAAAGCCTGTCGTAGCTTGGTATACCAAGCTCTTGCAGCTTGCTTTAGGCCATAAAGAGATTTTCGAAGTTTACAAACATAAGAAGGAAACTGAGAATCAGTAAAACCTTCTAGTTGGGTCATGTATACATCCTCAGTCAAGTCTTCATTTAAAAAGGCATTATTGATATCAACTTGTTGAATATCCCACCCAAAACTAACAGCCAATGAAAAGAGAACCCAAATGGTGGGAGCCTTAACAACCGGACTAAAAGTCTCTCCATAATCAATACCCGGTGTTTGTAAGAAACCTTTAGCTACCAACCGAGCCTTGTGTCTAAGAATGGAGCCATCAGATTTATACTTAACACGAAACACCCATTTGTACCCGATGAGATTCATATCAGAGGAAAATGGAACCAAATCCCAGGTGTGATTGGACTGCAAAGCAGTAAACTCCTCTTGCATAGCTTTAGTCTAGTGAGAATCTAGGAGAGCTTCATGAAATGTACTAGCTTCTACAGAAGTGAAGAGAACATGAGGAGAAGAGACCAAAGATTGCCTAGCTTGAGAACGAGTAAGCATAGGATGAACAGATGGTGCAGGAGGAAGTTGATATTTAGGTAAACAAGGAGGTTGAGAAGGCTGAACTGAAGAATGATTAGAAGAAGAACTAGAGGACGAAAAAGACACAGGAGAGTTGTCTGCTGAGGCAACAAAATCAGAATTTGATAAAGGAGGAACAACCAACTAAGATACCCGAGGAACACTGGAAGAAAATGAAGGAAGAGAATGAAAAAGTGTAGTTGACGATCCAAAAGAATGAGGCACAGATGAAGGTTTCCCGAATGACTGAAACAAGGAAGGATAGGGAAACTCATCGGGATTAAAATGAACATGTCTGGAAATATAAATTATGCCCGATGGGTGCAAACATTTATAACCCGCATGATCATGGCTATATCCAATAAAAACACACTTAGAAGAATGAAAGTCAAATTTGTGTCGATTGTAAGGTCTAAGATAGGGAAAACAAGTGCAGCCAAAAGGTTGAAGAGCAAGATAGTTGGGTTATTTATGATAAAGTAGCTCAAATGGACAATGAAAATGAAGAACAACAGAGGGCAAAAAGTTAATGAGATAAACAATAGTTTGGAAGGCTGAAAACAAAAAAGACAAAGGCATGTGAGCATGAGCAAGTAAGGTTAGACCCATTTCAGCAATGTGATGATGCTTTCTTTTAGCAACACCATTCTATTGAGGTGTGTGAGGACAAGGAAAACGAGGTTGTATGCCATAGGAACGTAGATAGGGTAAAAAGGCTTTAAATTCACCTCCATTATCAGTATGAAGAGCTTTCAATTTAAAACTATATTGCAACTCAGCAAGTTTATGAAAATTAATGAAAGTTTGGAGGGCATTAGACTTCAACTTTAAAGGATAAAGCCATGAATATCGGGTATAGGCATCAACAAAAACAATGTAGTAACGATAACCCTCAACAAAGACAACAGGTGCAGGACCCCAAACATCTGAGTAAACTAACTCCAAAGGATGTTTAGCTGAAATAGGACAATTGGAAAATGGAAGTTTATGTGACTTTCCAACCTTACACGAATCACAAAATGAAACAGCAGATTATGGACAAGAAACTTGAATTTTATTCAAGACATGCTTCAATACATGAAATGCAGGGTGCCCTCATTTGGCATGCCACTGTTGTCCTATACAAACTGCTTGAGTTACATTGGCATTCAGAGGCACATCTGGTAAAATTAGATTCTGCTATATACAATTGCTATCAGGAAAGGAAGAAACAACATTTGAAGTCTTGAAACAATGATTGGCAGCAATGTCAGAGGTTTTGGAAGAAGTAATGGTCTGAGATGATGTAGGCACAGTAGAATCAAAGGTTGAAACCAGCTGATACAAACCATCTCTAAGAGTTCCTCGGAGTAATACCAGCCCGGAGTACTTGTCCTTAATCAAACAAGAGGTAGAGTTAAACTCAGCAACAACATTATTATCTCTTGTGAGTTGAGGGATACTAAGAAGACTTTTCTTCATATGAGGAACATGAAGAATATGAGGTAAAGAAAGAACTCATCGAGAATTGGATTGAGTTTGTAAATGACCAACACCAATATGAGAGATAGGCAAGGACTTACCATCTCCAACAGTTACCTTATCAGTGCCTTGATAAGGAGACGACAAAGACAAGTTATTGAGACTGGTTGTGATATGATTTGTGGCGCCAGAATCAACAAACCAAGGAGAATTAGATGCGGAAGGCTGATAAGAAGCTTGAGTATTATACTGATACGGACAAACTGAGGCTGGATAAGAAGCTGGAGAATTATAGGAGGAAGTAGAACCTAGATCAGCCATAAAAACTTCGTTAGATTCACTTGGACTAGTAAAAAATGCATATGGCTCTGTTTGATTCTGAAAAATACTTCCACCTCCTCGACCAGATTGACCAAATCCTTGACTAGAAGGACGTTGAAAGTTTCTATCAAATCGATGATAGCACTTGTCAACGAAGTGGCCAGGTTTGTCACACAATTGACAATAAATCCGTCGACCACCAAATCGGCCTCTACCTCTACCACCTCGATTCACAAAACCTCCTCCACGAGACATATATCCTCCTCTAGAGTTATTGACAGAACCATTACCAGATCTACCACCATGTGCTGCAACATTCACATTAATAGCAGAATCAAAATTCACAAATGACAAATCAACAGAATTCTTAGACATAAGCCATTGCTCATGCATAAGCAATAGATACTGCACTTTCTCTAAATTGATTTCATCCATCTGGTAGGTAATTAGGCTCACTACAGTGTCATAGTCATGATCCAATCCATTTAAAATGGCTAACAAAAAATCTTTATCTCCTAGGGGTTCACCGATTGCAGCTAAAGCATGCGCAATAGTGTTGATACGTAAAATGAAATCATTCACTGAAAGTGAGTTTTTCTTAACTGACCTGAACTGTTGTTTCAACTGAAATGATTTGGCAATAGTTTGTTGTGAATAAAGAGTCTCGAGAAGACCATACCTCCTTCGACGATTCACAGTGAATTACTTGAGCAAGGACTTCCTTATCTATCGTCGAGAACAACCAACCAAGAAGAAACTAGTTAGAACGAATCAACATCAGATACGCTGGATTCACAATCATCTAATTCGAAACATCTGCACTCGTATTCGAATCTGGAATGTATTTCGAAGGTGATTGAAACTCGTTAATGAAGGAAACAAGATCAAAAGCTCAGATAGTTGCAAGCACTTGAGCTTTCCAAAACAAGTAGTTATTGGTGTTAAGCTTGATCGGAACAAAATTCAATGATTTTGCAACAGATGGAAAATCGACTTGCGAATCAGAAGAATAATCTAATCGAGGTAGTGACGAGGCACTATAATCACGATTCGAAGCCATGGACGTTTGTCACAAGGCTCTGATACCATGTAATGATGATTAAAGGATTGAGAGAAACAACAAAAGAAGAAAAGAGAATTTGAAATAATGCCTCATCCAACTGTTATTCAAAACAGAAATGTTAAGCCTATTTATATGATAGGCTTAGACTCCTAATAACACTTTAAACATAACAGCTTACAACAAACTACAAACTAAGCTTACAAACAGAATACTAACTGATACAAACTAAAGAACATAATACAACTTAATTCCTTCAACAGTTTGAACCCATTTTCAACTCAATCTCCCTCACTCTCTCTGGCTAGCACATAGAGTGAGTTGAAGGATTCAACCATTCACTAGAGCGTGGACTGACTAGACGTCCCGTGCTTTCGGGGGTCAGTTTGGTCTAACCAAAATTCTGTTCGGGAGCTGTTCGGTAGCGAAGTGTTGCTATCCAGTGAGGATTTCAACCTCAACATCGGCCTTGAAAGTTCTGTGAGATATATATACTAAATTCCCTATGGAATGGTTTAGTCTTGCATTGCATATGGTCATTGGAAACGGGTCTTGCAAGGTGTTTTTGATGTTTATTTCCATAGCTTTTTTAGCGTTTTTAGAAAATATTTTTGAAAACTGGTTAAACTCTTGCATTGATACTCCAATAGTTGGTGTTTCCCTTCAGACCCCTTTAGTAAACCAAAGTACACTATATCTAATGGTTCAATCAGATTTCATGGCAGAATCGTGATTGGGAACTGCAGTCAACTTAAAACCAAAATCTTACAGGCATCACATGGATCACCAGTGGTGGGACATTCAGGCATAAGAAGCACATACCACAAAGTCAAGCAATTGTTCTATTGGCCCAGCCTTAAGAGGAGTGTATAGGAATATGTAATGGCATGTGACATGTGTCAGCATTGTAAGCACGAGTCGATGTAAACTCCAGGGTTGTTACAACCCTTAGAAAGACCAGAGTAGGCGTGGATCGGTATTTCCATGGACTTTGTAAAAGGATTACAAAGGTCGGAGGGCAAAAATTGCATATTGGTAGTGGTAGATCGGTTCACTAAGTTTGCCCACTTTATAGGTCTTTCTCATCCCTTCACAACGCAAGAAATGGCTCAAGAATTTTTGGATCAGGTAGTCATCCAACATGGGGTGCCACAAACTATAGTCCCGGATTGGGACAAGGTTTTTACTAACCTTATGTGGCGGGACTTGTTTAAGTCATTGAGAGTTTTTCTACATGTGTCCACACCAATCATCCGGAGACAGACGGTCAAATGAAGAGGGCAAACCAATGCCTTGGGACCTATTTACGCTATCTTTGCATCGCACAACCATGGACTTGGCACAAATGGCTTTCCTCAGCACAATGGTGGTACAATTCATGCTGCTATAGCTCTATCAAGATGTCTCCTTTTTAAGCTTTATATGGCTATAAACCTTCCTACTTGCTTGCCACATTGCCCCCTTCATCGGTGGTTGCGGTTAATGATTATTTACAACAGTAGCAGGAGGTATTGCAAGTCCTAAGGAAGGAGTTGGCTTATGCCTAGAATTGGATGAAACAATTTGATGATCGACAAATCAGTGAGTGTGTATTTTTAGTTGGGGATACGATTTATTTGAAGTTAAGACACTTTCATCAGTGAGCCCTTACTTACAACCAAGTCCCAAGTCCTTCGGGCCCTTTCTAATAGTAGCAAAATTTGGAATTGTTGCTTATCAGCTGCAACTACCTGCCAATTCCCATATACATCTGGTCTTCCATGTCTCATAACGCAAGAAGTCGGTAGGAGCACAACCGATTTCCTCAACTCTACTGGATTTGGGTTCCAATGCTTCTCCTCTAGTGGAACTGGCTTTGATATTGGATAGGCGAGTGATCTACAAGCAGGGGAACCGTATTACTCAGGTGTTAGTCCAGTGGACCCATCTCCACCCTAATAACAATATGTGGGAATACCTCCCTGACCTACTACGGTAGTTTCTTCAGTCAACCAGGCTTCTCTCTCTTTCTTGAGGACAAGAAAGCTCTCAACGAGGGGGTAATTATCAGGACCCTATGTGGAATTCGGGACAAAATTGTATTTTGCTTTCCTATGATTGTAACAGTAGGCAGTTAGTGATGTAACAAGAGATAGTTATGATGTTAGTCTGGGTAGTTAGGAGGTTGTAGTTGTTAGTTTTGTTGGAGAGGTGTAATCATCAGGTTGTTAAGAATTGTAATTGACAAAGGTTGGTGGGAAAGAGGGGCTATATAAAAGCTCCTGATTCAATAAGAGGTTTATGGAAATTCATAACCAAGTTACTCTTCAACTTCTCCCCCACAGAATTCTCTTTTTCGATTTCTTTTCCTTCTTTCTCCCTTCCTTAACCCTAATTTCCCTATCAAGACATGAGGTCCTGACACTGTCATTGGGCTATAAGCTCACAACTCAAACTAACATTTTTTTTTTTTTTTCAGGGCAACACAAGATCCTTGGAGACAAATCAGATCAGGAAATGTGACCATAGATAGAAATAAGTGGTGACCTACAATTCATGTAGCCAACACCAATTACAAAGTGGGCTCTACCCAACTCTCTTATGCCCACAAGTAGACCTCATGCACAAGATAGTGGGACTCCTCTATCCTTTGAGATAGAGATAGATCATAAGTAACCATCATCCACAAATATAATCTGCACATACAAAATAGTGGACCTCTATCAACTCTAATACCAATAAATCACCATGGTGCCTCAATCAAAGTTCAAGATAAAGTTAAGTTGGTCTTAATTTATCGGCTCATAAGACATTGAATTATATCCAAGAAAATTGCCAAGACACTGCTGATATGGAGAAAAGCACCGTTAGTGGTCATTACACCACCTCCAAATCCACCCAATGCCTTCTTCAAGATTCTCTTAGCATCCTTAACTCAAGACATCTGTAAGAGTAACATAGGGCCACTAAACGCAACACATAAAACTCAGTTTTAATCCCATTCCAATTTAATATCTGTGTGTCAACCACCAGTTGCACAGGTTTCCATCATAATTACCACTCTATCAACTTGGCATCTCTATAGGAATTCCAGACTCTCTTTGCAAATGTCAAACTTCTTTTAACCATTTGCCATTAGAAAAGAAAGAAGATGTTGTTGTCGTACTATAACAATTGAAACTTGTTTGTCTCAAAGGAAACTCATCTTGGGGTCAGTGGGGGCTAAGATGACAAGGAATTAGGAAGGTGACTGGGAAATGGCTCGATTCGCTGTTCGGGAGAGTAGTGAGAAGACCTTAGTAATCACCTTGAGGGGACACCCGAAGGGGGGTCTTGAAGGGTCTTCGGATGAAGGCGGATCCGAGGGGTCTTTAGCCAATGATAGGGCCCAAAGGAGGGCTTCAGGGCTGGTCTTACTAGCTAAACCCCGAAGGGAGTCTTCAAAGGTGTCAGGACCCGGAAGGGGTCTATGGGTTTGAAGAGTTCTAGGCCTGCACTCATGGATGGGCTATCCTGAAGGGGTCCTCGAGTTTTCGAATTTGCAAAATAGAGGACGGTCAGAAGGCATGCAGGGATTCCTTCCGTGTAGGCCCTCTGATACCTAAGTCAGCCATGTTAGTGAGGCAAATGAAGTTGCAGATGCTAAGTGTAGGTGTATGGTGCCAGCTTTAGAATGGTTGGGACCCTTCGGATGGGTGTGTTTGCACAAGTATGGGCTTTGGAAGGGTTCTGACCCTTCGGATTATGTCTTCAGGTTATGCCTTCAGATTATACCCTCAGGTTATTTCTAGGCTCTCAAAGGTGTTGGTCCAAGAGTATTTATAGTCACTAGAGGACAGGGACACGTGGCATGCATACACAGAGGCATCTGGCAGAACCCTTTTGGTGCCATAGTTTTGAAAGGCACGAGGCGCGAAGGGTCTTGGAGCCTGAGGCGCGAGACACACGAGGCAAGGTGCGCCTTTACGAAGCGAGGCACACCTTTTAGAAAAAAAAAACTCAAAATCTTGTAAAATCACAAACTATCAATTAATCAATAATAACACATGCATATCATTCATGATTCATCATCTTCAAATTCTAAACTAACAACATCAAAGTTGATTCAATTATCATGTAAATTCTAAACTAGAAACATCATCAAAGTTCAAACTCAAACAAGTACCAATCATCATGCAAAATTCTAAACAAACACATAAACACTACAAATCCACAATCAATAAACACTACAAGTCCACAATCAAGAAAATATTTTCATTTTGAAAAATGTTATTTTTCTAAGTCTGGAAGATTAGCACATTAAAAAGAGACATATAAGAAAATGTTTTCATCTTGAAAAACTATCTCCCGATATTTTGATAGCTAATATTCATTATTGTTAAAAAGATTTTTAATGAATTTTTCAAGAAATAGTAGGTATGTATTTTGGGGGTGGTAAAATCGTTAAATCCCGAGTTTGTACTAAAACCAAAATTCTATTTTCTTATTGTTATGGATTTTGATTTTTTAGATATTTTTATTGAATCCAAATGGGGGATACTTTCTTATTTACATTTATGTATTAAAGTAAATGGAAGGTAAAATATAAATTAAAGAAAATGTGGACATTTACTTAAACTAAAGAAATGTAAATATGTTGTAATGTATACATGCTGGAGAGGAGAGGAAGATGGAGTGAGGAGCGAATTGGGCTCCATCTTTTAATTAAATTTAACCTAGGTTTCATGAGGCGCGCCTCTCGCCCCGGCGCCTCATCATGCAAGGTGAGGGCCTCGCTGAAATCGAATCGCCTCGCCTCGCCTTGCCTTGCCTCGGGCGAGGCACCGAACTGGCGCCTTGCGCTTAGACGCGCCTTTAACAACTATGTTTGGTGCGAGTGCTAGGCCTTCGAGTGTCTCGGGTTAGGATCGGAAGGCCCTAAAGTGCCCGAAGAGTGATCTTTGAGCATGGGAAGCCCCGAAGAGGGGTTGGCCAAGTCTTTAGTAAAGAAGACCTGGGTTAAGTTACTAGAGGACTTCTTCAAAGGTCTTCGGAGGTGTGGTTAAACTCAAAGGCTGTAGTGCAAGGCCAGCTGGGCCTTTGGGCTAGATCAACCCCGAAGGGGCCTTCGAAGATCCTCGAAGACTCTTCCGCGGCACGGTGCCACCGAGGAAGCTACCCTATCGAAGGGTCTCCCTAAAGGCTCTACTACAACATAAGAAGAGAAAGAGGAAGAAGAAGAACATCAATTATGTAATCTACAACATCTCTTGACAACATTATTCTTGGTCAAGACTTAAGGCTGTTACCAACCTAATAATAATAATTAGCAAAACACCTTAAGCATGTAGTGCACATCCAATACATAACTCTAAAGTAAAACTGCATTGTGCTTACAATATTTATCAAGTGCTTGTCCAACTAGACACATTGAACCTTACCCAAATATCAACAGAAACATGGTTACCTTAGATTTTAGGAGATTCTTATTGGAAAAGAAAAAAATTCATAAATTTCAAAGAGTCCATATAATATACATTTTAAATAACAAGGAAGAAAAATTCAACAAGGAGCCATAAAATAAATAATTACTTTTTATACAAAAAATTAACTAAGTACGAAACAATTAGCATAACAAACTAGACCAGTGATATCTACATTAAAAATGTTACAATATTTGTCAAGTGCATGTCCAACTAGACCCATTGAACCTTACTCAAATATTAACAGTTGAACATGGTTATTAGATTTTAGTAGATTCTTATTGGAAAAGAAAAAAAATCATAAATTTCAAAGAGTCCATGTAATATACATTTTAAATAACAAGTAAGATAAATTCAACAAGGAGCCACAAAAGAAATTATTACTTTTTATACAAAAAATTAACCAAGTACGAAACAATGAGCATAACAAACTAGACAAGTGATATCCACATTAAAAATGTTACAAAGGATTTGGGTTGTGATTTCCACATAACAAAGAATTTGCAACAGCATTAACAAAGAGAAGTTAAAAATAAACTATTTCAGTACCTGAATTCCCTCTCTTTCTTAGTAAATTATCCAAACAAAAAAGCTGTTTTGCTTTTAGAAGAGGTTGATCAGGGTATAAAAGATGAATGCCAAACCTGATTTATGGAATTAAAAAAAAAAAAAAACCATCAAAAAGATTAGCAGAGAAATAATGCTAAATAAATAACAGAAATTAGAGAAATAGCAAACCAATGCTCAAGCCATTATAAAATGTCAAACACTCGTCAGGATTAAGTAATTTAACGTTAATCAATACTAGTAGAAAGTATTCTCAGAAAGGGCATATAGTTGGAACTTTGGCTTCAATCATAATTGCAGTTTACAATCAAGAACATCAAAATAAGAATCATCAAAAAAGAATATTTGTATCAGATACATAACGCTAAACTCTACTTCCTCAAATTTCAAGGCATTTCAATTCATATAAATTCATGCCCGCTAGTCAAAACGACTAAACCACATTCAGATAAGTAAACAATCTAGGATAAAATATTATGTATTTTATGTTCAATAAGCTACTAAAATTTTTTAGAGTACTAGAAGGAACATATTTTGCAAAATTATAATTTGATTAAAAATGTAAAAGCTTCTTCATCATCATGCAAACATTCTTTGAGAAATAAACAATATCCCCTTCCTCCAAAGTTAAAAAATTTATTATGAAACAATAGAACAAAAATATCCTATCTCAAGCAAAATGGCATAGATACGAACAGCACAAACACAACATGGTACAATCACATTTAAAGGGATATCATTATAAAGTTGAAAAAAATATAACAAATAAATTTTTTACACCCTAAAATAACTGGAATCCATAAAAAATATGAAGAATGATGGTGAAGCAATTGAACTGGTTAATATCCTGATAAAAGTATGCATACTCATGGGAAAAGAAGGCATTTTTTGGTCAACAAAATTCTTTATTGTGATCCTTAAATCAAAGCACCTAATAAATTGAGAATGAATAGCCATTTATAAGAACAAACAAGATATTGAAGTTTTGTAAATAACATAGGGATCAACCTAGTGAGCCACACTATGAAATATTGTGAGAATGCAATTGAGCAAAGGATAAATTAATGTTTTAAGCTGATTTCTTCGGGGTTTAAAAGAGAGCTGCACCCTTATAGAATTTCATATAAAGATACTCATTATTTCAATTTCAAATTTTGAACGAAAGATTGCTTTCAAGTGTTCAGTTTCTGTGCTAATATATTGGTTATCAGTTCATTGAGCTTTGTTGAATCAAGGAAAGACACTATTTGGGGGAATCAAAGCTAAGAAGCCTAGAACTTTTGTCATAGTTTCATTCCCTTCTATAATTTTCAAGGCATTCAATGTAAGAGAAGCTAAGGTTGATCTCAAATCCAAATTTTGTCAGATGTATCATTTCTGAATTTATACTGTGATACTAAAAGGCAGTTAGATAATAAATATTTTAGTATAATTCAGATCAAATATATATTGCAAAATAAGCTAAATGGGTATGAGATGGCGTAGAAATTGATAGAGATGAAAAGGAGAGGAAAATTTCCTTTTTCGTCTGTGTAGTGTGATAAGCACCAACTGTGGCTGGGAAAGGGTCCAATTGGTTCTGCTTAAAATCATCTCAGACACAGTATAGACAGCAAACTGTATTAGAAGATGACTCGTGATATTGTTATAATATTAGGCGGTATATGTTGTACGATTGTCATGACTTGGGGTAATCTTGCACCCCATCAAATCTGAGATGATAAGAGTTTTGGGGGGCTATGAAAAAAACCTCATCAAAACATGGCTAAGTTGCACATCCAATGAAATGGAAGTAAAAATACTTTATCAATAGCCAAAAAATATACACGTTAACAGAAATGTTGGGTAAAACAGTAAGAATATGGAGCAAAAGGTAATACAATGTTTTTAATAGAGAACAAAAAAAGGGGTAAAATGGCAACATAAGAGCTGAGATTACATTAAATAACAAAAGTCGAGAAAGGCTATTTACTTGAGTTAGTCCTGTCAATCCAGGGCCCCCAGGTGGTATACTGAATCTGATGTATTCAAGGACATAATCTGAACTCTTACTTAAGGAGACAATTAGAATCGAGATAAAATAAGAGGTTGCAAGAACCACTTAAGGTCCTTGAGGCCATACTTCCTACACTAGGTGGAACTGCATTTAACATTTAGTAGACATTGGTAACTCGAGTGATTCTTAGATTTTGGGGAAATCAAAACAAGTTAGTTCAATATATGATGTCTTTAAGAGAAAGCCAATATTGAATATGCACACGCTCACAAATAAATATGCAGAAAATTGAGAAGTACACAATATAGTTACCTACACTTTAATATAGTGCTCTATATGATTTGTTGAACCTTTTAGCAGGCTGTATCCATTCTCCTCTGCAACAACATCAGAAATAAAGAAAAATCTGTCCTTGCATGGAACATAAACCAAACTATTTATGACGTCATTAATATTGTGGGGACCATTAGCAAGTTCCAAGTGGCTGCTTAAATGAGGAAAGACACCAACTTGAGCTTCCTCTTGAGTAGTAAAAATTGGTGATGATAAACATCTTTTAATAAGCATCCAATCTACACTCAGTGTCTTCTCTGATTCATGTAGAAAGACAGGAAGCAATAAGTAGAAAGTTGAGGTGCTGGAATCACCAAAACCATTTTTGCCTAAGGAAGCAAAATCATGAATTAACTCTGATCGGTCAAGGATGACTTTGAGAAACATTTCTTGAAAATTTTGTGCCTGCAGAATCTGTAAAAATCCAAAAGTTGGCAATCAAGTCCAGTGTCATAATAGTTTTTTTTGGTTTTATTTTTTTTTGGACAAAAAAGATAGTTGCCTACCTCGTCCCTATCAAATTTCACAACACCTGATGGAACAAGCTCTGTCATCACTAATCTGCCACGTGGCAGGCATAGCTTGAGCTCCATTCTTTCAGCCTCTACTGGGAGAGGTGCTTTCACAAAAAGACCAAACTTCACATAAATCCTATCTACTGGCTTAGGACTGAAGTTTATAAAATAGAAGTGAAGACAAACAGGAGCCTCTGCATCAGTCCATGGTTCTTTAAGTGCAGCAGGAACAAGCATCTCATGTAATTCTTGTCTTGAAGTTTCATCTGCCAATAAACAAAATCATAATTAACAGAACTCACAACTTAAAGGAGAAAGAGGCATTGAAATTTAGTATCTTGTTGGTGTTCCCTAACCATCACAGCTGTCTGAATCAGAAAAGTCTTGCACCAATTCCTCATTTGCATCATCTTGACCTGGTAAGAGAAATTCAGACAAGGCACCCAATTTATGCAATTCTTTGCATGCTTTCAAACAGGCGTCTTTCTTAGCAGCTTCTGATGAAGATTGTGGTGAGCTGGTAATTTCATGAATTGCAGCATTAGAAGGAAGAATTAGTCGGCAGAATGTCCCTTGTTCATCATCAAAGTTGAAGAATTCCGGCTTTGGGTGGAAATATCTGTTAAAGAAGTCATACAAATAAACAACTTTGGGACCATAAAGTACCTTCCATATATCTTAATGAGAACTTACACAGAACTCAAAAAGCTATTAAAGAGACTAAAAGAAAAGTATCATACTCATCATGTGGAAGTTTAGAACAATAATGATGGAGTAATAAGACACTATATCCAGAACTGACGGTGGCACCAGTTGAAGCTACTTTGTATATCGTTTCATTGAAGTCAACAATCTCCACATGAGATCTTTCAGATGCAATTTCATCATTCATTTTTTCTTCATCCTTTTCAAATTTTTCTACTAGATACATCTCCTTCGGATTGCCCCTGCATGGTTTTTAAAAACAAATATTTTATCATTAATAAAGGAACTAAATTGATTTAATCATATAGTGTATATGCTGTACAAAGAACCTGTCCACCAAAAATGCATATTCAGATTGCGGCATGCGTGCACGACCTCTTGACTGTATAAAACTAGAGACAGTTTCTGGAAGATCAAACCGTATAACCAGGCAGCATGTTTGAATATCAAGTCCTTCCTCACCAACTTTAGTTGCAACTAATAAATTCAGCTGTCAAATCAAGAAATTATAGAGTTCAGTTCATGGCAATAATACCGGATCATGCAACTACAACAAATTACAAATTATCAGATCCAGAAGCAAATGTTCAATCCAGTCACTTTTAAGGGGTGCCACAATGCCATCAAATATGTGAAATAGCATGGTATCACAATTCCAAAATCCAGTTTATTTATTCATCCCAAAGTGCATTTTAGGCCTCAAAAGGCCTTTTTACATCATTCTCTCACTGGATACAGGCCTTTATTTCTCCTTGCATTTGCAGATAACTCTCCTTCAATAGCGAATAACAGGGGGTAAATTATGAGGGAGAAAATTAGCAAACCCAATGAACAGATGAACACTTGCTAGATCTAATACATTAAAGCTGCAGTAACTATCTTACAGGGAGTGCAGTGATTGGGCATGTAATTGCCTAACATTTTGAGAACATAAAAAGTGTGTCCTCAGTGCAGAAGCCCCTGCTTTACGAGGATTATCTTTGTGGTTACCCTTATTTAGACCTTCTACTCACAAAGAAGCAAGCTTATCCTCTTTGAGAAAGTAAAAGGCTCAAAACTCCCATTACCATCCCCCAGTTCCAAAACCTCAGCCCAGCATCCATGAAAGTCTTACATGGATGAAGTAATTTTTAAGATTCAAAACATAGCTATGTTAAGGTCAACTATTCACTTTGTTGAAGTATAAAAGTATATAGTAAGGGTATTATTGTAATTAAGGGTACATAGTTCTCTTGTGTATATACCTTGTCTATACATTTGAGAAATATACAGATTATTTTATTCCTCTACATGGTATTAGAACCAAACCCTAATCCTAACCTTAACTAGTATTGCCGCAATGCCGCAGTTGTCAACTTCATGGCATTGCTCACCAACCACTGTCATCTTCACCAGGTCACATGTTTCTCACCAGTGCTGCTCGCCTTTAGCACCTGCAAATCCGCTTAACTTCTCACCAACACTGCTGCTGTTGACTTCCTCAATGCTGCAGACCAACCACCACTGGGTTCACCAGGCCACTCTCCTTGCCAGCGCTGCTCGCATGATTGCTAGTGCTCATGCCTACTGATCTGCTTTGCTGCTCACTGATGCCAGCAATTCACCGGCGCCACTCTCCTCACTGGTGTTGCTTTTCGTGCCTTCCAATGCTTCCTGCCTGCAGTAACAGCCACATTCCTCATTAACAGGCTCCCTTCTCGAAATCTTGATTCCCAAAGTCCAATTCAACTCCTCACCCAGACCTTCCCAGAATATCATGTCTCTAGCTGTTTGACACCCAAAGTGTTTGGTTGTATCACTTTTGTCCATGTCATACTCCTAATAGAGGTAAACTTGATCCTCGTACCCTCAAGTGTGTTTTTATTGGGTATTTCTCCACTCAAAAAGATTATAAGTGCTATCACCCTCCTACCAAGAAAGTTCTAATTTCAGTAGATGTTACCTTTGTTGAGGATACTCCTTACTTTATCTAGACTTATCCTTGGGAGAATATCATACCAGAGGATAAGGATAGGAATTTGTTCCTTCTTGACCTACCCTCTTCTTCTCTCCCTTTTGTTATCTCAAAGGATTCATCAAGTATGATACTAGGGAAGCCTCAACCACTTACTTCCTGTCCACTGCAGGTCTACTCAAGGAGAAAAACACCAGTTCCTCCACCTATGCAGGTTACAACATCTAATTCAAGTCCTACTACTGAATTATCCATTCCTATTGACATTTCACCAGGTATTTCTCCTACTAAACCTGAAACATCAGCTATGATACACAATATTGAACCTGAATCGAGTAAGCATGAGCTACCTTCTAATTGTGATCTTGATCTTCCTATTGCCCTTAGAAAGGAACAAGGACCTATAAAACATCCCCTACAGTTATTCATGACCTATTCCAAACTATCACCTAGACATAAAGCTTTTCTCACTAGCCTACACACCATTCCTATTCCCAAAACCTTTTCTGAAGCCATAGGTAATGAGAATTGGAAGAATGCCATGCAGGCTGAGATGGCAGCCCTTGAGAAGAATCACACTTGGGAATTAGTTTGGTTGCCTAAAGGGAAACATCCGGTGGGATGTAGGTGGGTATACACTATAAAGTATAGATCACATGGGTCCTTAGATAAGTACAAAGCAAGATTGGTGGCTAAAAGATATACACAAATTTATGGGGTAGACTATCTGGATACTTTTGCTCCAGTTGCAAAACTAAATACGGTAAAGGTGCTATTATCCTTAACTGCTAATTTAGGTTGGCCACTACAACAATATGATGTTAAAAATGCCTTTTTGCATGGGGACCTAAAGGAGGAGATTTACATGGAGTTGTCTCCTGGTTTTGGTCTACCAACTAAGGAAAAAGTGGTGTGCAAATAAAGAAGGCTTTGTATGAATTGAAACAATCACCAAGAGCCTAGTTTGGACTTTGGCCGCTTTACAAAGGTTATGCTTGGTATGGGATACAAACAAAGTCAAAGAGATCATACTTTGTTTGTACATCACTCAACTACCGGGGGAGTGACAAAATTATTGGTATATGTGAATGACATTATAGTCACTGGTGATGATGCAAGGCATGGAAATGTTGAGAGAATGTCTGATCAAAGAATTTGAAATTAAAGAGCCGGGTAAATTCAAGTATTTATTGGGAATAAAAGTGGCTCATTCTAAGAAGGGGATTTTTATCTCGCAACAAAAATACATATTTGATTTACTCACTGAAACAGAAATGTTAGGAAGCAAGGTAGTTGACACTCCAATTGAACCTAATCACCAATTGGGGGAGGTCCTAGAGGATGGTGTAGTAGACAAAGGATTCTATCAAAGACTAGTAGGGAGGCTCATTTACCTAGCACACACTCGGCCGGACATTGCTTATGTAGTGAGTGTAGTCAGCCAATTCATGCATAATCCAAAGGAAACTCACCTAAAAGAAGTATATAGGATCTTGCACTACTTGAAGGGTACCCCCCGAAAAAGGTATTCTATTCAAAAAGGGAGAAACTATGTCTCTTGAAGCACACACAGATGTTGATTATGCAGTGTCTATGGTGGATAGAAGGTCTACATTCGGTTATTGCACATTCCTAGGGGGTAATCTTGTGACATGGAGAAGTAAAAAGCAAAATGTTGTGGCTCAGTCAAGTGCTGAAACAGAGTTCAGGTCAATGGCTCTAGGGATCTGCGAGTTATTGTGGCTTAAGATACTATTGGATAACCTTGGGATCAATTGGGCAGCCCCTATGAGACTCTATTGTGACAATAAATCGACTATAAGCATTGCACACAACCTAGTTCAACGTGACCGAATAAAGCATGTTGTGAAGTAGATAGGCATTTTATTAAAGAAAAATTGGACAATAGCATGATTTGCACCCCATTTGTATCCTCAAGTGATCAATTAGCAGATGTTTTGACAAAAGGTCTCTACTTGCAATTGTATGTCAAAGACTGATCAGCAAGATTGAAATGCATGACATTCACTCACAATCTTGAGGGAGAGTGTTAAAGATACACGAGATATCTTGTCCATATTCTTGGACATGATATGCTTGCTTGATTGATTTTACTTTCTATAAAGATGCGATATGTCCTTTAGAAGATTATATTGTTTTTTGCTTTGATTGTATCCTAAATTGTATAGATTTCCAAATCTAGATTTGGAAGTTCCCTATTGTGGTAGGCTATCTTGTATATATTTTCATTGAACCCTTCAAGGGGAGCAAGATTGAATATTTTTCAACTATTTTTGACAGTACTATGTCACGACCCTAGGATTTCGTAGGGTTTGAATAGGAAATTGAAGAGGAAAGAACAAAACTGGAGGGAGAAATTGAGGAAGAAAGGGGGACATTTTAGACGTAGAGAGGGAGAGAAAAGAGTGGGAGGGAAATCAAAATGTTCATTCAATTCATTGATTGCCTTATTCTCTAACCTACAGTCTACTTATAAGCTGTTTACAACTATTCATTTATCAACCAACTAACCAACTACAACTAACAACTCAAGTACCACTACACACTAAGGAAAATACAAACAATTACAACTAATGCCCTTGGGGTCATGACATAGTAGTGGACATGTGGATGAAATTCGAGCACTTCCTAAGTATATCTCACCCCTTCACAGCCTCAGAAGTTGCAAGACTCCTACTAGACTCAGTGATGAAGCTATATGGGTTACCTCTGTCCATTATGTTAGACCCAGACAAAATATTTACTAGTATTTTCTGGAAGGAACTTTTTAAGAGTTTAGAAGTCAGGTTGCACATGTTTACAGCCTACCATCTCGAGACAGATGGATAGACAGAGCGGGTGAACTAATGTTTGGAAACCTATCTCATGTGCATTTTCTTTTCTAAGCCAAGGACTTGGAACAAGTGGCTTCCATTAGCTCAACGGTGATATAACTCAAATTACCACATCTCCCTAAAGAGTACTCCTTTTGAGAGTATAAACTGCCCCGAATACCTGCTGTCGGGAAATACTCAAAGTACTAAAATGGTAGTGGATTAGTACTTAAGACAAAGGTAAGAAGCTCTGCAGGTTATCAGAAGAGAACTGAGCCTAGCGCAAAACTGAATGAAACAAATGGCTAATCAAAATAGGAGCGAAAGGTCGTTTGAAGTAGGGGATCGGGTATATCTAAAAGCTAAAAAGATTTCAGCAGCAACTATTCTCTGCTACCCCAACCTCTAAATTAAGCCCCAAGTACTATGAACCGTTTGTAGTGGTGGCCAAGGTAGGGAAGAGGGTTTACAGGTTACAGCTTCCGAAAGGATTGAAGATTCATCCAGTCTTCCACGTCTCTCTCTTGAAGAAGTCAGTTGGACCTATAGATTTCATTAGCTTGGAGATTCTCCCTATCGAAAAGGACGAAGTCGTGGTAGCAGAGCCTCTAGAATTCTATTCCCTTGACACAAGTGTTGGAGCAGTGGACTCACTTGCACCCTGATCATACCACAAAGGAGTAGCTGCCCACCCTCCTCAATCAATTTCCAAGGGTAACCCAGCTTTTGTAATTTCTTGGGGGACAAGAAAGTTTTTTTTTTTTTTTTTTTTTTTTTGGGGGGGGGGGGGGAATTTTGTCACATTCCTAAGGGTATGATAGTAATTATAACCACAGTGCATAAGCTGATTGTACCTAGTTGGTTAGAGCCTTGTTGTACCGGGTGTACATTCCCGGTTAGTTATGGCAGCTGGTGGCCATAGCTAGGAATGATTGCATATGATTGAATACACAAAATATGATTCCTTTCTCTCTCTTTCTCTTATATTATTCTCTCTCTCTCTCTCTCTTTCTTTTCTTTCTTTCTCTCCCGAATATTCTTCCTATATTTCCTCGAATTCTTTGATTTCTAGAAGAATCCCCTTTGTCAGCTATTGGAGCTAACACACTACTAAACATCCCATTTCCAATTTTGTTAGTTATCACTCTTTTATCTCCTGGGTATTTTGCTTTTCTCTCTTCTTTGTCTTCTTTCTTTCTTCCTAAGACTATTCAAAAGCCCTATCCCATCCAATATGGCAGGATGTTATGGTTGAAGAAATGTCTTCTTTACATTCTAGTGCAACTTAGGACCTAGTACCTCTTCCAAAGGGTAAGTCCACTTTTGGATGCCGTTAGGTTTTTATTGTTAAGGTTGGCCTTGATGGTCACATTGATCGCCTAAGGCTTGCCTTGCAGCCAAAGGGCACTCAAATTTTTTACCTTGATTATGGAGACAACTTTTCTCTTGTTAGCAAGATCTCCTCTATTCATCTCTTCTTGTAGCTTGTTGCCATGGTTTATTGGCCTCGCCATTAGCTCATATCAAGAATGCTTTCCTTCATGGTGATTTAAAAGAAAAGGTGTGTATGGAGTAACCTCTTGGATTTGTTGCTCATGGGGAGTGGCCTAGTGTGTCATCTGTAGAAATCCTTATATGGCTTAAAGCAATCTCCTCAAGCTAGGATTGGTAGATTAAATCCAACTATCTTGGAGTTTGGGTTAGCTCAAAGTGGAGCTGATCATTTTACCTATTATCACTCTCAGTCCAATCGCCATATTCTCCTGGTAGTACAAGTTAATGATATAGTTATTACAAGGAATGATGATGTTGGCATCATTAAGTTGAAAGCCCACCTTCAATGATAGTTTCAGACAAAGGATTTGGGTCCCCTAAAATATTTTCTTCATATTGAGGTGGCTCAATCAAAACAATGAATCTACACTTCTTAGAGGAAATACGCCTTGGATATGCTTGAGGAGACATACATGCTTGGATATAAGTTGTTGAGGTTTGCCTAGAGTTTTTCGATTGGAAGATCAGTGGAAGCGTTGATGGCTATAGGCTGGAAGCTATTAGACAGTTAGGGTTTTTTAAACCAAAGTGTAATTAATGTATCTTTGGGGGTCTAACTGTAATATCCCATATTTGATTAGTTATATGGGGGGTTCCACCTCTTCTATAAATAAGAGAGCAAGGCGGCAATTGAAACATAAATCTTCTTTCCTTTTCAAGTTCTCGGTTACTATTGTGAGTACTTTTATTCTAGAGAAAGTGAGGCTTGTGTATTGAGTTCTTGGGTTTTCTTGGAGTGAACAAGGGATTGTACTTGAGCAATAGGATTAGAGAAGGCTTGGGTTTTGTATTGATCAATTTTTTCTCAATAAAAGCTGCTCGATTGGGGTGTTGGATTGCTGGATGTAGAGCCAATTAAATTGGCTTGAACCAGGATAAATATATTGTGTCTTCCTTTATGATTTGATCTTTTCAATTCAGTTAATTTCTTTTCTATTGTTCATTTTCTGTTCTTATATTTCCACTGTATCTGAGAGTGTTGGAGAGGGTTTATGAGAGGGTTTTCTCGATTAACATAAGCCTATATAAAATCTTATGGACCCAAAAATTAAGTTGCTTCTAGGGCTAGGGGAGTTTATTTCTGACCCTTGGCACTATTGTCGATTAATTAGCAAGCAGAATAAAATCTATTTCACTGTAATTAGGAGACGATGATTCCTCTCTTCTTATAGAGGAATGATACAATATATTAGGAAATGATTTACATAATATATAGAATATTTCGACAATAAAATCAATCAATCAAGGAAGGGATTTGGGGCATCAATCAAGAGATTAGAGTTGATTCCCATTAATCAAGGGAATTGACTCCTTTCCATTTCTACAACCTCACAATCACTTACCCTGATATTTCATTTGCTATGAGTGTGATGAGTCAGTTTCTAAATTCACATTGTGATAGTAACTGGAATGCAATATTTTAAATTCTTTGATATATTAAAGGTGCCCCTAGTCGCAATGTGATGTATCGAGATCATGAACACAACCAAATTGTGGGATATACAAATGTTGATCAGGCAGAATCTCCTACAAACAAACTATCCACATTTAGATATTGTGTATTTATTAGTAACAATTTAGTCTCTTAAACGAGTAAGAAACAAAGTGTTGTTACTAGGTTCAATGCAAGAGTTGAATATAGGGCAATGGCCCTAACAACTTGTGAGTTACTATGGTTGAAATAATTAATTGAGGAGTTAGAAGTCGTTAAAGTCAAGTCTATGCAGTGTTGAATTGTGACAGTAGGAGAACCAAGCACATTGAGGTTGGCATTTTATTAGAGAAAAGGTGTTTTATATGGATGTTACGACATTTATGGGATCCAATGATAAATTGGTTGATATACTAAGTGTTGGTCCCTTGACACACAATGGTCACTCAAGAGGGGGAGTGAATTAAGTGATTAAAAACTTTATTAAACTGAATTCTTTCCTTTTTAAAATCTCTTGAGCTTTTCTTATACACAAAATACACTTGTTATAAATATATATGTTGTTTGGGAGTGATAACAATATAAATATGCAAACAACAATAATCAACACAATAATATATAGTGGTTCGGTGTCTCCAACACCTACTCCACTCTCTCAAGATCAACCTGACACTTGAGGTTCCACTACAACCACACACGGGTTTTCCAACAAGTTCACCTAGGAAACTTTTACACAACACCGAAGTTTTCCCCTTAGCCCACCCCGAAAACTAATACAACAATACACACCTAGATTACTTAGGCTCTAGGAGGCCACTCACAATCCACAATTAAAGAAGTTATAATGTAATCCTAAGTCCAACAATCTTGGACAAATATGGATATGAAAACAAGAACAATTATACAAGGCAAATATGAATACAAATACAATTTACCACAAATGGAGAGAATATCTTCTTCTCCTTTGCCTTGGGCTCCAAAGAATATATCTTTGAATTTGAGCCTTGGATTGCTTTTCTTGAGTGCTTGAGAGCTTAGGTGTGCTTTAGGAAGATAGGAAATGATAGAGCATTAGCCTTCTTTAGATTTCTCCTCTTGATACTTATAACGGAGCTTCCAAACGACCTGCAACGACTAGAAAAATCCAACTGTTGGAGTCTGACAGTCGATTGTTCTAATTGACAGTCGACTCCGCAACACCCATAATCGACTCTCGAAGCCGGCAGTCGACTCTCAACGCCGATAGCCAGCTCTCATTGGCCTACAGTCGACTGGCAAAAAAGCTGCTCTTGGCTACCTCGACTCTGCATAACACACAGTCGACTATCCCTTACTGGGAATCAACTCTCAATCCAAATTTTCCAAAAAATAAAGATTTGTTTGATGATAGAATACATAGCATGAATTAAGTAAATGTCCGCATTTTCCTTAATTTATATTTTATCTTCCATTTACTTTAATACATAAATGTAAATAGAAAGTACCCTTATTTGGATTCAATAAAAAATTTTAAAAAATCAAAATCCAAATCAATAAGAAAGTAGAATTTTGGTTTTAGAACAAATTCCGAATTTGACGATTTTATCACTTCTAAAATACATACTTTCAATTTCTTGAAAAAATCATTAAAAATCACTTTAACAATAATGAATATTAGCTATCAAAATACCGAGAGATAGTTTTCCAAAAAAAAAATATTTTCTTATATGTCCCCTTATAATGTGCTAATATTTCACTTAGAACAAATAACATTTCTTGGTTCATTTTGATACATAAAATATTATAATACTTAAAATAAGTTTTCCACCATAAGACATATCAAAATTCCATTAGGGGATTTAAATACACCAAAAATAGTTTTACTAAAATTATGTTTTGTTAAACATCAAAATACACAATAGGTTGATTGGGGCAATTTGGCTCAACACTAAGTCACTTAAAGGTCCTCGGTTTGAGGGACATCGAGTGACATCTGTACCAAGTTGGACATGTTTAATATATATGCTCCAGCTTAAAAGGGAGTGCTTAAGTGTATAAATAAATAGTAAGGGTATTATTGTAATTAGAGTACATAGTATTCTCTTATATATATACCTTGTCTATACATTTTAGAGAAATATATAGATTATTTTATTCCTCTACACACTTCCATCCATCTGTTTTGCTCCAATCCTAGGGTCTGTGTTACTGCTATAACCAAACCCTAGAGGCCTTTAAGAAAACCCAGAACCTCCTGAATCCATTATCCCTATTAAAATAATCTATATAATGCCCTTTTCCTTATATGGCCGACAAAACCTTTTGGGCCAAAAGCAAGAAAGCTAAGGAGAAAAAAGGTACTACCTTAAATAACCACATGGCACAACCAAAGGTTTGACCCAGTCCCCATTTGTTACTTTACCCAGTTCAGAATTTGAAAGCAGCTCCAACACATGCATGCCACATACCAGCCCCCACATGCTCCAATCCTTCACATGTTTCAAGAGAGTGCAATCCACAATGAGTGCACTGCCTTGACTCCTCTCATCAATTTGTTACAAACTTTGCATGTGAAGGATCTTCATGGTAATAGACCAAAGATCAACTTTCGACCAACCCTCCTAAACTGACCTTGAAAGAAAGAGGAATACCTCTGACTCACCCCCAATCAGAATGTGCAATCACCAAATTTATCTCCTTTCAATGGTGGCTTTGCCCACCCTCAGTACAACCCCCACAATGATCTCCAGCTTCTTTATAGAGATGCTCATCCTACAAATGAAGTTGAATGCCTAAGAGTCTCTCCCAGACAAAACATGCTTGATTTGCAGTATACAACATTGTCCAATGGTGGACCAACAGTCCAAGAACAGTAGGTGGTATTGGACAATCAATTTGACTCTCAAATTCATGCAACTCCACAAGAGAGGGGAAAACAAGGAGAAATAGAGAACCAACCAAATCCTTGATATCAAACTCCAGCAGAAACTACCCACTTCCTTCTAACCCAATCCTCCTTAGAGCAACCTCCACCAGCTGTGATACAACATCCCTCTGTGTATACACAGCATGTTTCTGAGAAACAAGGAGCCAGTGCCAGATTCAAGCACTACCTCCACATCATAACCAGATGAGATAGAAGAATAAATGGAGTTCCCCTGAGCCACTCTGACTTCGCTGCTGCCTGAAAGTACAGTTTTTAACTTACAAAAAAAAAAAAGTAGTACAGTTTTTAGTCAACTCCTTGCTCAACCACTACCAGGTTCAAAATCACCAAGACTGAGGCCAAACCCTTCCACCATCACCATACAAGGAATCCAGAATGCAGAGCCTCTCAATAGGAGCAGGGTGAGAGACCAAATCCCTCTATATCAATAGCCCACCTTGTTAACCAGGGAACTACAATCCACACCCCTCCTGCACAATTTCAAGCTCCCAACAAACCATCTCCACGCCTCCATTTCAAATCCTCAGGAGTTTAGCAACTAGCCATAGGGTTTCGTCCCGTACCAAGAGATGGACTGACACAACTTTTACACATTCCACCAAGACCACAACTCTGGGGAACAATGTGAATTCCTGAATATGAAATGTTTTGCATCTTTTTTGAAGGATCCTCCAAAGATAATTCACCTTCTTTTCAGTATTCATATATCTTGAGTATGATGTTTTATTTTTTCTATTTCCATACATTCAGTTTTTCGACAAAGTTACATAACCCAATTTCAAAACCCTAACCCAATTGCATAAACTGACCCAACCTGAGACCTATTGGAATACCCAGATTTGCATAAAAAATCCGACTGAACTGATTTAAATTAATTTCAGTTTAAACCCTCAGTTTCCAGGAATTTCAGAAGACTTACAGTGACTTAAAGCAACTGCAGAAAGGCCTTAAGAGTTTTAGAAAATACAATAACACCCCTGCAGTTACAGAATTTACAAATAGGTCCCTGCAGTTACAAAAATTACAGATAGGTCCTTGCAGTTACAGAAATTTACAGCAAGACCCTTACAGAAATTACAGAAAAGTCCTAGATCTTCCAAAAATAAAAGAAAGACCCTTGGATTATATTTGGGGATTCTAAATGACATGAAACTATTATGTGATTGTTCAGGTTAGAGATAATTGTGGATAATTCAGGAATTATTTCCATACCAACAATACCAACAATCAGGTGAGTGGAGATTCTAACACTAGTATGCGTTGAAAATAAATTCCATGCATATTGAAAATTATTTTGTTACAAAGAATGTTCTCAATTTTGTTCTATGATAAACATATTCTTGAACTATTGATTTGAAAATAAATTGAGAACGGTGATTTATCAAATCATTTTGAAAATAATATTGATGGTATTAGCATGTGGTTTTAAACTATTACGGAACCATTGGGAGAAGTCCATGGGTTACTCTAGAAACTAAAATTTGGCTATCTATACAATGCCATTTTAATTTCTCAATTGGAGGAGATGAAGTGATTCTTTCATTCACACTCCACTAGGTACTTGGGAGTAAATCCCAGGGACATTACTAGGTCCCCTTGTACATTTATTGAATCCAGGGCTATACTGCCCATTGAGATGTTTAAAGAGATTTGAATTGATTATGGAATGATATAGTGGTTCCCTCGGTTAATTGGTGTTTTATACATCATGGAAAATTGTAGCTACACCATGTGATTTGATGCCATACACTATATTGATAATACTTGTTGCATAGGGAATACTGGCGAATCTTTATGTTGGCATTTGATCTATTATGCAGGATAGCCTCCACTAGGCTTTATGCTCACCACGCCCTCCAACCCTTTTCAGATGAGCATGAATGATTGGGCTAGATGTGGACTTGGGCTAGAGAATTCAAGTTGACTCAATTAGACTAGTTAATTTTGGCTATTTTCAGAATGAGAAATTAGGAATTTCTAGAGGAGTGTTGTTCGGTTTTGGTATTTGTAGACATTTGTTATTTCTTTTGGTAATAAATTTAATGAATGTTTAGGCTTCGTGAATCTTAAGTCTTAGATTAGAGGTTCATGGCTGGTTACACAACCTGCAGAGGGGAGTGTGATAATCCACCCTTACATCCATCTCAAGGCACATCCCATCCCTTACCTTCTCACCACCTACCAGCTCTTATCTAGCAGAAGACAATAGTTTCACAGATTTGTTGCAATTTCAATTACATTTCCCCTTCAATAAAACAGAAAAAAACTTTTAACTTTTGATGAAAAGAACACCAGGTCATTTTCTTCCCTTTCTTGGGCTCATTTTCTAAATAACCAGTTTTAGTGTCAGGCTCCTTCACGTTTTCTTTCTGTTTGTTGAGACTCTGGCTTGTACAAGATTTGCCCCCTTTTGGCATCTCTTATTGATAGTTAGTTACTTCTATCAACCAAAAAAAAGAAAAATTGAAGGATCATACAGACAGGAGCATTCATACTCCTTAAAATTTGGGGTTGTATGCAAAAGGAATACAAGATCTCTTCATGATCAATTTATACACAGCATAACTACTTGAAACGAAGAACATGATCACACATAAGTCAATTAACTGTGAAAGAACACTTCAAAATAAATATAAAATGACAACAAACTGACAATAGAAAGATAATAAGAAGACAATAACTTCAAAAGATCAATGGCATAAAAAAAGGAAGAGTAAAACAACTAGAACCTTGCAACATATTAATCATACCTCACCAGACCGGAACTTTTCAAGAATGGAATGCATAGTTTTCCGAGACATGCTCCTCAGTTCTGAGTGGACTCCTACAAGAAAATCACTCTTCCAAGATGATAAAATCTTAATGGTCTGAATTAAGTATGACAAGGCTCTGGCAATTACAATCCTGTTCACAAAGACTATACATTTCATATTTGGTTGCAACCTGAAAAACATAAGAGTTTTAAGCACATTCAGCAGATGAAGTTACAGAGATAGCAACAAAAATTAAAAAGAATAATCAACTTCACATATAAGCATCTATATCAAGAAAAGGTCAACTGTGTAGAACAGCAATGGATGAGAATCTCACTGGATTACCCAAAATATTGCCAAGAATACAAATTATAATGACAAATGAATCAAAAGCAAGAATTCAGCCTCAGTAGTGTTGCTGGACTTCTGATATTAAAAGTTGCTCTCATCAAGCTCAGACTTCTGGCAAACTAAATTTATCAGGAGCTTTGATCCTTAATACCAAAACCACTTAAGGCATCAACAGGGCTGCATAGCAATAATTTAACACGGTTGAATTGACCTGAAATCTTAATATATTGTTGACCTTTAAAAGAGCTTTCCAATAGGGTATTGTTTGCAAAATTTGGCTAAGATTTGGTTGGTCAAATAATTAAAAATACGTGAAAGTGTCAAAAAGGGTTGAAAACAGTAAATTTCAGACTTTGTGCAATCATTTTAAGCGTCAAATGAAGTCTAACTGATTTGAAATTTTAATATGTTGTAGCATTATGGAAGAGGTTTTACAACAAGATATTATTTATAGTTTTTAGATAAGTTTGATGAATCAAATAATCAAATTGCACAAAGGGGTCAAAAAGGGACTGTAACATAGAACTGAGTATTGAATTGTCTAACGAGATTTGGTGGCACCATATCAAAGGAAGATTTCCAAACATTAGAAAGGATGTTTCTAAAGCATCAAAAGGTTAATTAGGTTCAATCCTAATCCTTCAAAATTAAATCATCAAGTGGCATTCAATAAAATAGCGAATAAATGAGAATGAAAATTTAACTGTAACGCCCCTCTAGTTGTTAGAGATAAATTGTGAACTTAACCTAGTCAACCCTTGAAGAGTTTAGACATGGTTTGGGTGAGTTTTGTCCCCTTTAGTCAGGTACAAGGGAATTAATAAATTAAAAAAAATCCCAGCTTCCCGACACGAGTAAAGCTCTGGGAGAGCAAGGCATTACATTTGTCACTTCATTACTCAATAAGTGGCGATACCTATCTATCTAATCTGTCTATAAATAAATATATATATATATAAACACATATGCCTTAAGAGATATACAAAGAATATGCTCAATAATGGAAACAAAAGCCACAAGATCTAATAATCAAGTAAAAAAAGAGCTTGTTTGCAATGCTTCTTACAATTTCATAACAAGAGCCAATAAGCAAAAAATGGCTCACCTAAAGGTGGATAGAACATCAATAAGTAGTAAAAGCTTCCTTGAGAAAAGTGGTTCCCCTAAAGCTTCATTGTGGGATAAGTCAGCTTCAACACCATCTACACGAATAGAACTGGAATTTACTGCACCGATCATAAAAAATTTAAAAAAAAAAAAAAAAGCCTAGCATTGCCAAAAATATTTCTTTGAATTTATTAAATGAAAATTAGAATCAATAACTTTGAATTGTATATGTAGATCCACACAATATTGAAGCGACAAGACCCTCTACCAACAGTCGACCATGGGAATGAACATCATTAGTAATAAGAAAGAGGAAGGTCCTAAAACATTATCATACCTTTCGTACAAATGCCATCAAAGACTGAGGCAGCCTGCAAGATATACCTGTTACATAGCGAATCATCGCCACCATTTTCTTCTGCTCCTATCAATTCATTTCTCTCTGAGCGATCACCCCTCATAAGAATTTTGCAAGCCTTTGACAAAAGGAAAAAAGGGTAAGAAAATATTCCAACAAATACCCATCAGAAAGGGTACTACTATTTTAAAAATATAAATAAGGGAGATGAGATATTCCTCGAATTTTATTTTTTTCCATAAAGTGAATAGACTTCAAAGTTCATAAATAGTTGTCACGAAACAAGAGGAAGGCCGAAAGTTGGATAAATTTTGCTGCAGATATTAAGTAGATTTGGCTATTTTTTTTTCAATATTAATTATAGTCGTTACAATTTCCAACTGGTAGTTTGTTAGGCTATTGTGCCAGGTGTAAAGGGGGCTAGAATAGGACAAAATAGTCTGTTAGAGGAAAGATGCTCTGTTGTGGCAGCACCTATGGGTTCCTTATATAAACTGTGTTAGCCTCCTGCAACGATATCAATCAAATTATCCAAATTTAGATTCCTATTCTCTATATTCTCTCTCCCTTCCTCCTTACTCTCTCACTCTCCTTTTCCTTCCAATCCCTTCTCTTTTCTTTTTACGGTTCTCTAGCGACTCCTTCTAATTCACACCGAATTAGAAGGACAGAAATTGTCACAGCACAACTATGACAATTGGTATCAGAGCTTCGGTGCTGGCAAGGAGTGTGAGGGGCGTAAAAGATGGCCGAAGGAACACGCATGAAGAACATGGAGTCTCAGCTCCAGCAACTCAGTTCGGCGGTGGGTGAATTCCAGGATCGGGTGGACCGACTGGAAGTTAGCAACCAAAAAAACCATGAGGCAATTATGACAGTTGATCGCAAGATGGAAGGAGGACTTAATCGAATGAGAGACGATATCAACCAGATGAGGGAGGAGATGGGCAATCAACTTCAACAATTTATATTGATGTTCACCTAACAGAATTAGGTAAGGTTGTGTCCTGACTTTCCTCATAGAAATAGGAATGATCCCATTTTACAGAATGAAAGAGTGAACCAAGAAAATAGAGCCCATGAAATTGTGGTCGAGCAAGGTGAGGACATCGAGACGTTGATAGGAGGGGGTCGTGAGGACCGGGCAATTCTACCATAACAGGGGTTTCCCATGCCCTGGATGGAAATACCCGTGTTCGAAGGGACTAATCCCAGATGGTGGATTAGAAAATGCAAGCGATTGTTTGAGTGGTACAATGTGCCAATGGAAAGAAGAGTAGCCTTGGTGGCTGCCTACTTCAATGATGGTGTGGATGCATGGTTTCAAGGGTGGACGCAAGTAAGGGAGAACTATACTTGGAGAGAGTTCGTTGAAGGGTTGTGTGAGAGGTTCGAAGAAAGGAGCATGCAGGATATCATTGAGGAGTTCAACAAGTTGAAGCAGGCGGGTGATGTTGGATCATACTTAAGGAGATTTGAAGAGCTGAGATCCTTGATAAGTAGTCATGATCCTCACCTAACGGAGGCATATTTTGTCTCTAGTTTCTTCAGTGGCCTGAGCAAGGATTTGAGGCCTATGGTGAAGATGATTACGCCAAGAATAGTTGAGCAGGCAGCCGAGAGTGCCAAGTGGCAAGAGATGGTAGTGGAGGTGCTGCTAAAGAAGCAGAAGGTACAACAGCAAAGGGCGGTACACATGGGAAATTGGCAGCAAGGTGGTCAACAAGGAGCTGGTGAGAGGTAATGTCGAGGAAGAAATTTTGGTGGTACCAACTTTGGTAGGAGACCTAATGATCCTATAAGACAACCTGGTGCCTGTTACAGATGTGGGGACAGATACTTCTTGGGGCACCAATGCAAACATCAGTTACTGTTATTAGAAGGCCGAGGAAAAGAGGAAGTAGAAGACGAAGAAGGAGAGGAAGTGGAAGGAATTGATGAAGGAGTAGAGGATAATGGAGAGATATCCCTCCATGCACTCAAGGGAATCACCAATAACAAGATAATTAAGGTTGAGGGCAAGGTGAAGGGGGGCAGTTTGTCAATCCTAATTGACAGTGAAAGCACACACAGCTTCCTCGATGATAGCATTGCCAAGAAACTAAAGTGTCAGCTCACTAGTACACTGCCTTTGAGTGTCACTGTGGCTAATGGAAACCGAGTAGTGAGTAACTCGGCCTGCCTGGGATTCATGTGGGAAATGTAGGAGAAGTTCGAGGCAAACCTCAGGTTGCTGCAATTAGGAGGGTGTGATGTCGTGTTAGGGGTGGACTAGATGAAGGGGGTGAGTCCCATATGCTTTGATTTCAACCGTATGGAGGTGTTCTTTGAAAAAGAAGGAAGAAAAATGACACTCACCAGTGGGAGGGAGACTGTTACCTGCAAGATGATTACAGGTAGGAGGTTGCAAAGGGTCCTCAAGAGCAAGTGGAGTCAATTCACACAGCTGTTTTCCATTGTGGAAGCGGAAGTGGAAGGGAGTCCTAAGGGAGAGGAGCTAGGGGAGCTACAACTAATTGTCAGTCACCAACGAGGGGAAACTGACTAGGTATGCACCTTACAACTTATTGATGAATTGTTGGAAGAATTCAAGGACCTCTTTGCGGAACCAAATACCCTTCCTCCTAACCGAACTTTGGACCATGCCATTAACCTAAAACCGAATATTGAGCCTGTTAATATCAGATCCTACCATTATACCCTTGTCCAGAAAACCGAAATTGAGAGAATAGTGAAAGAAATGATGAGCCAAACTTTCATTAGACCGAGCCAGAGTCCCTTTGCTTCCCCAATTCTATTAGTTAAGAAAAAAGATGGTTCTAGGCGTTTTTGTGTAGATTATCACCAACTTAACACCCTAACCATCAAAGATAAGTTTCTCATACCCCTTATTGAAGACCTAATGGACAAGCTTCACCAGGCCAAATTCTTTTCCAAACTTAACTTGCACTCAGACTACCACCAAATCAGGATAAAGCCCGAGGATATCCACAAGACTACCTTCCGAACTCACCATGACCATTTTGAGTTCTTGGTGATGCCCTTTGGGCTCACCAATGCTCGGCCACCTTCCAATCCCTAATGAACCAGGTATTTGAACCCTACTTAAGGAAATTCATACTTGTGTTTTTTGATGACATCCTTGTCTATAGCCCAACTTTGGACCAACATCTTAATTACCTAAGAACCACTTTTGAGGTCCTTAGAAACAACCAGCTATTCATCAAAAAGTCAAAGTGTGCATTCGGTCAGGACCAAGTGGAATACTTGGGGCACTTAATCTCGAGCAGGGGGTCAGCACCGACCCAAGGAAAGTGGAGGCTATACTCAATTGGCCGAGGCCCACTACCATAAGGGCTCTTAGGAGTTTCCTAGGGCTCACCGGATACTACCGAAGATTTGTGAAGGGATATGGAGTTATTAGCAAACCCCTCACAAACTTATTGAAGAAAGGAAACTTCCAGTTGGGGTAGGAAGCAGAAGATGCTTTTGAAAAATTGAAGGTGGCAATGAGTAAGGTCCCCACATTAAGGCTGCCGGATTTCAGCAAACCTTTTGTGCTTGAGACAGATGCATGTGGAGTGGGGATTGGGGCTATTTTGATGCAGGATGGCAGACCATTGGCTTTTTTAAGTCAAGCCCTCAGTCCAAGACACTTAGGCTTGAGTATATATGAAAAGGAGTTTTTAGCTGTTCTTATGGCTATTGAGAAATGGCGACACTACTTAGAGGTAGGGAGGTTTGTGATCAAAACTGATCCACGAGTCTTTAAAGTTTTTGCTACAACAAAAGTTGCAAACTCAATTGCAAAAAAAGGGAATGGAAAAATTAATGGGGCTAGATTACTCCATACAATATAAGAAGGGCAAGGAAAACTTGGCTGTTGATGCCCTGTCGAGATGTCAAGAGGAAGGTAGTGCAGCCACCATAACCGTTGTGATCCCTGAGTGGTGCAAAGAAGTGGTGGACAGCTATGAGGGAGATGAACACATAAAGGGCCTGCTGGAGAAATTAGCCCTGGGAAGTGAGGAGGTAGAAGGTTACACCATGGTGGATGGGCTGCTGAGGTATAAAGGAAGAATTGTAGTGGGCCACGATGAGGAACTCAAGAGGAAAATCCTACAATCCCTGCATGACTCCCTCTTAGGGGGGCATTCGGGGTATCGAAAACACTTATTTAAGGGTGAGGCAGTTGTTCCATTGGTCGCAACTCCGAAGGGCAGTCAGGGATTTCGTGATGGGGTGTGATACATGTAAAAGGTGCAAACCTAGTGTCCTGGAAGTGTAAAAAGCAAAGTGTTGTGGCAAGATCTAGTGCAGAGGCAGAGTTTAGGGCAATGGCCCTTGGATTGTTTGAACTTCTATGGCTTCGGATTATCTTAGAAGACTTGAAAATCAAAGTTCAAGGTACTATTGACCTACTTTGTGATAATCAATCAGCTATTAATATTGCCCATAATCTAGTACAGCACGACAGAACTAAATATAAAGAGATTGATCGGCACTTTATCAAGGAAAAATTGGATGTTGGGTTAATTCGAATCCCATATGTGCCATCTGAAGATCAAGTGGCAGATGTGTTAACTAAAGGGCTAGCTGGAAGAAGGTTCGATGTTTTGGTAAGCAACCTGGGAATGGTTTATATCCACTCTCCAACTTGAGGGGGGGTGTTGACTTATCAGAATGTAAAGAGATTTGCTTAGATTAGGAAAGATTTCTAATTATCATTTAGGAATCTTTCCTAATTATCATTTAGGAATCTTTCTTGATTATGTCCATATGTATCTTAGTGTATATTTCCTTCTTTGTGTTTTAATTTGTTTTCTTAGAGATAGTTTCCTTTTTGATAGTTTCCATTTTTTATGTAATCTCTCCCTCTGTCGATAAGAGGATTGTTGTATCCATCAGAATTCATTATGAAAGCATAATTTTGAAAACTTAAGAATTGAGTGGGACAATCCTATGAAGCTCTACTATGATAGTAAGTCAGTCATCAGTGTAGCACATAATCCCGTGCAACATAATAGAACAAAACACATAGAAGTTGACAGGCACTTTATCAAAGAAAAACTGGACAGCGACCTCATTTGTACTCCATATGTGCCTTCAAGATCACAATTAGCAGATGTGTTTACCAAAGGAATCAATAATCCCCAATTTCATACATTAATTTCCTAGCTGGGAATGGATAATATCTACTCACCAGCTTGAGAGGGAGTGTCATAGATCATAAAGATTGATTGCAGATTTTAAGGGCTGTCAATCCAGCTATCCTTTTTGAATTATTTCCTAATACATAATTAGAAGGTTAGGTGTACAGATTTGGTAGGTTCTGTAAATCAATTAGAGATTGTCTCCATTAGACGAAATTCCTAGATTGAGAGTTTCCTATGATAGATTAGCTAAGTTTCTGTATATATACAATTCCGGACAGAATGAATAAAATTATTAAGCCTGCCCCCTAATTCCTAACAATAGCGTACCTGAAATGCTCCCAAAAGGCCAAGATTTTCCAGACAAAATATCAGATTATCATGCAATCTCTGTAGCATCTTCTTCATGTTCTTAAGGCTCCCATGATCTATAGTTTTCCTGCTTAGTGTTGATAAACACTGCAGCCGATGCAAACAGCAATAAGTTGAAAGTCTGTTCGCATACAAAAAGTTCATAAGTAGAAAAATGTCAATATCATACCTGGTGCTTTATATCCTTAAGTTTCCTCAAGTAAATCTCAAGAGGACAAGATGAACTGTTCACAGCACGACTATAATAATATATTTTAAACTTGGGAGATGCCACAAATTTTTCCAACTCTTTTCTGTCCTCAACATAATGAACCTAGAAAAAGTGACAGAAAACTGGAGAAATTAGATTTAGTTATGAAAGAAAAAAATACTAATTCCTATATCAATCACCAGCTTGGTGAAGCCTAAATGAACCATAGCCTGAGTAGTAAATGGAAATATATTTTTTTCATTTAAAAACGTAAAAAAGAAATAGCATTAGTCCAAAATTTGCCCAAAATTCTTATTGCCCTTGACAACCTACCTTAGCATGAAGTAAGGATTCAAGAGTACGGATTGAAGAACCTGAAATAGATACAACATGAAGTCTAGAAAGTCAATCGAAGAAACATTCATTACCAATTACCTAGGCACTAGTTTATAAGTACACTGGATATGCATATAGAAGAAGATGAACAAGTAGTTACCATTTACTAAGACTGAAAGATACAGCACCAACCTATCAGGGATGGGTTTTTAGCATGGGGAGTAAAACAATTACCTGAGTCATCTACCACTCTGATAACAAGTTTCAAACTCCGTAAAGGTTAATCCTTGTTTTTCCATATTCCACAATATAATGTTCAAACTATTTAATCAATTGGCATGTAAAGACATCATTTCTGCATAAAAATATGGTTATCAAAAAACAAAAATCTTGCATGAAGATACTGGCAGTACATGTTATGGGACAAGACTTCCAGTTTATTTCAGATAAGCATCTCTGTAAAAGTTAGTACATCCCGCATACAACTCATTTTTGCACCACTCAACAAGGATTGGATGGTGAAAAACACATATAGAAAATCCATATATAAACTAGCAGGCACAGAAGTAGCATATGATAATTTAAGCAGCCTCTAGGAATGATAAGTTCACCTGGTCAAGATAGGACTACAACCCTTCATGATAAATATTAATAGGTGTTAAATATGATAAGTAAGGGGGTATTAGTGTATTTATCTTTAAGTAAATGTAGGCATATATATATTCTTGTAATGTTCTCTTGAGAAAAGAAAATCAGTGTATTTTATACATCTAACATGATATCAGAGCCCAAACACTAACCTAACCCTAACCCTAGTCGTCGCCGCTATCGTCGCCGTCAACCGACGCCATCACTGCTGGTCGCTTCGCCCGCCATTGCCATCACCGCCTGTTCCTTCATCAACCACTGGCTTCGCTAGTTTCGCGGCCATCACGGCTCTTCTCCAGATCAGGCTATCGCGGCTCTCCTTCTCCAAATCCGGCCATCTTCCGGCCGTGCCTAGACCCCACCGTCGCCGTCACCGCTCCTGTCCAGATTCGGCCATTCTCTTCCGGCCGCGCCCAGATCTCATCCTCGCCGTCGCCGCTCCTGTCCAGATCCAGCCATCCTCTTTCGGCCGCGCCCAGAGCTCGCCCTCGCTGCCGCCACGCCTGCCCAGATCCGGTCGGCCATCCTCTTCAACTCCGGTGACAGCTTTAGCTTCTGTGCGCCCAGATCTGACATTGCTCCAGATCTGTCCTTCCTTCTCTTTGGTCCTATAATCCAATCTGCTCCAGATCTGCTACTTTTGTGCGCCCAGATCTGACATTGCTCCAGATCTGCTATTTTTGTGTGCCCAGATCTGCTCTTCCGTGTCATGGCTTCATCTTCATCCACAAGCCGCTCCACCATGTCCACACCCGTGACTGATCATGGTCGTCGGGGTGGTGGTCGTCCTCGGCCCCATTGTTCCTATTGTAATTGTCTTGGTCACACTATTGTTATCGCCTACATGGTCGTCCACCACACGCAGCTAGTACTGCTAACATGATTGTGGGCGCTTCAGAGGGTCAGGCATCTATCACACCCAGTGATTCCTCACCAGTGACTATCTCCAAGGGGGAGTATACTCAGTTTCTTCAGTTCCGGGCAGCACAACAGAATACTTCACCTATCACATTCTTTGCTGACACTGGTAACCCTACTGCCTGCTTTACTAAGTCTTCATCTTCCCTTGGCCCATGGATCTTCGACTCCGGTGCCACCAATCACATGTCTGGTAATTGTTCTCTCCTATCTCATGTTCAAACTTCGCAGTCTCTACCTCCTGTTACATTGGCTGATGGCTCTCAAGCCTCAGTCACGGGTATTGGTACCGCATTACCTCTTACCACTTTACTATTATCATCTGTTTTACATTTACCACAATGTACCTTTAATTTGCTCTCTGTCAGTCAACTCACTCTCAGTCTTAATTGCTCTATAACCTTTTCGTCTAATTCTGTTATTGTGCAGGATCGGAGGACTGGAAGGACGATTGGCACGGGGCTTGAGTCTCACGGTCTCTACTATCTATCTCTCCCTGCTTCTTCAGTGGCGTGCACGACGACAACTTCCCCACTACAAGTCCATTGTCGGTTGGGGCACCCATCTCTTCCCAATCTTAAGAAGATGGTTCCCAGTCTCTCTAGTATTTCTTCCTTAGAGTGTGAGTCTTGTCAACTTGGGAAACATAGTCGTAGTTCTTTCCCAAGTAGAGTCAATAAACGTGCTAATTCTCCTTTTTCAGTAGTTCATTCAGATGTATGGGGTCCCAGTCATGTCAGTTCACAAGACGGTTTTCGTTATTTTGTAACATTTATTGATGATTTCTCTCAGACTACATGGTTATATTTAATGAAAACGTGTTCAGAGCTATTTTCAGTCTTCACTACATTTTGTGCTGAAATTAGAACACAGTTTAATTTGCCTATCCGTGTTCTTCGTAGTGATAATGCTCTTGAACATTTGTCTCTCCCATTTAAATCTTATATGGCATCCAATGGGATTCTTCACCAGACTTTTGTGTCCTAGAACCCCACAACAAAATGGGGTAGCTGAACGCAAGAATCACCATTTAATTGAGACAGCCCGCACGCTTCTCCTTCATATGCATGTTCTACTTCAATACTGGAGCGATACTGTTTTAACTGCATGTTACTTAATTAACCACATGCCATCTTCTGTTCTTAATGACCAGATTCCTCATTCCATTCTTTTTCCTCGAGTTGACTTATATTCTCTTCCTCCTCGTATCTTTGGGAGTACGTGCTTTGTTCACCATCTTGCTTCAGGTCGTGATAAGTTATCTGCTCGTTCCGTCAAATGTGTTTTTCTAGGTTATTCTCGCCTTCAAAAGGGGTATAGTTGCTACTCTCCTCAATTAACTCGATATTTTATTTCAACGGATGTTACCTTCTTTGAGTCATCTCCTTATTTCCCTTATTCGTCTGCGATCTCTGATTCTGTGTATGTTGGGTTACCTTTGCCTATCCCTTTTCTTGACCTAACATCATCTCCAGCTCCAATGTCTTCACCCTCTCCACCATCCTTTACCTCTCGCCTTGATCGCTCCAATCTTCAAGTCTATCAACGGCGTCCACAACTCGTGACCCAACCAGCACCGACAGTTGTCGCTAGTCCGCGGGAGCCGTCTCCAGACTCATCCCCTGTACCAGTTCGTTCTTCCTCCTCCGGTCTGACTCTTGATCTTGACTTGCCTATTGCTCTTCGTAAAGGTACTCGCCATCCTATTTCCCATTTTGTTAGCTATGATAATTTGTCCCCTGGATATTCTGCTTTTATTTCTTCTTTATCTTCTGTTTCACCTCCTAAATTTGTTCCCGAAGCTCTTTCCCATCCAGGGTGGCGGGCTGCTATGGTCGAAGAAATGTCTGCTTTACATTCCACCGGGACTTGGGACTTGGTACCTCTTCCCAAGGGTAGATCTACTGTTGGTTGTCGCTGGGTTTACACTGTTAAAGTTGACCCTGATGGCCGAATTGATCGTCTTAAGGCTCGCCTTGTTGCCAAAGGATACACTCAGGTTTTTGGTTTTGATTATGGCGATACATTTTCTCCTGTTGCTAAGATCTCTTCTGTTCGCCTTTTCTTGTCCCTTACTGCTATGTTTCACTGGCCTCTTCACCAACTGGACATCAAAAATGCCTTTCTCCATGGCAATTTACAGGAGAAGGTGTATATGGAGCAACCTCCTGGCTTTGTTGCTCAGGGGGAGCTTGGGTTGGTGTGTCGCCTTCAAAAATCTTTATACTGTTTAAAACAGTCTCCTTGAGTTTGATTTGGTCGATTTAGTTCAGTTGTTCTTGAGTTTGGGTTAACTCGGAGTGAAGCTGATCATTCTGTTTTTTATCGTTCCCAATCTGGCTGCCACATTCTTCTAGTGGTGTATGTTGATGATATAGTACTTACAGGGGATGATGATGTTGGTATCACTGAATTGAAGGCACATCTTCACCAACAGTTTCAGACTAAGGATCTGGGTCCTTTGAGATATTTTTTGGGTATTGAGGTAGCTCGGTCAAAGCAAGGCATCTATATTTCTCAAAGGAAGTATGCCTTGGATATGCTAGAGGAGACAGGATTGCTTGGATGTAAGCCTATAAATACCCTTATGGATCCAAATATAAAGCTGTTACCGAGACAGGGGGAGCCCCTTTTTGATCTTGGGCGCTACCGTCAACTAGTTGGGAAACTTAATTACCTCACAGTCACTCGTCCTGATATTTCATTTGCTGTGAGTGTGGTAAGTCAGTTCTTGGATTCACCTTGTGATAGTCACTGGGATGCAGTGATCCGTATTCTTCGGTATATTAAGGCTACTCCTAGTCGGGGTGTATTGTATCAAAATCATGGGCACAATCAAATTGTGGGATATACGGATGCTGATTGGGCAGGATCACCTAGTGACAGGAGATCCACATCTGGATATTGTGTATTTGTGAGTGGAAACCTAGTCTCTTGGAAAAGTAAAAAGCAAACTGTTGTCGCCAGATCCAGTGCAGAGGCTGAATATAGGACAATGGTCGTAACAACATATGAGCTAGTGTGGTTGAAGCAATTAATTGAGGAGTTAGGGATTACGTAGGTTAAGTCTATGCAATTGATCTGTGACAACCAGGCTGCAATGCATATTGCTTCTAATCCTGTGTTTCATGAAAGAACTAAGCATATTGAAATTGATTGTCATTTTGTTAGAGAAAAGGTGCTCTCTGGGGATATAGTTACAACATATGTGGGTTCCAACGATCAACTGGCTGATTTACTTACCAAGTCTCTTAGAGGGTCTCGTGTGAATTATATTTGTACAAAGCTAGGCATGCTCAATATATATGCTCCAGCTTGAGGGGGAGTGTTAAATATGATAAGTAAGGGGGTATTAGTGTATTTATCTTTAAGTAAATGTAGGCATATATATATTCTTGTAATTTTCTCTTGAGAAAAGACAATCAGTGTATTTTATACATCTAACAATAGGAAAGAAAAGGCATAAATCACCATCCGTGGGAGGGGAGAAAAGAGGCTAAAAAAAATAGGAAAGTATTAACAAGGAAAAGCTATATAACTAAATAAAACACATGAATGTGAAACAGATTGCTGAATAAGTACATATGCCTCCATTATCAGTCAAGATCATGAAGATAGTTTTTTTTTTTTTTTCATGTTAAGCTAAGAATGTCAACCCCACGCAGTGGGATTAAAGCTTATAATCGCTGTTTTCTATGTTAAACTATGACCTCCTTCAAAAGATTGTAAATGAGATTAATTGCAGATGTCACAATACACTATAATAAAGTTGACTTCCTGGATATTCCACCAAAGTATGTTTCCGGAACAGAGCAAATTCAAAAGTAACACAAAAAAATAATAATAATAATAATGGAAAAGCATAAGTATTTCAGCTTTCTCCATTAGATTCAGACAGCTGAACAATAGCATTTGGAATCCACAATCTTTAAACAGTTCATTTTGAGAATAGCATCTGAGAATGAACTGTATCATTTGGGAAATAACTATCTTTAAGTAAATTTGTTAATTTGAAACACCAAACACCTGGAATATATATGACAGGCGCTTCAGCTTTCTTGTTGCATTTCTACCAAAGTTATTCTTGCAAGTTGCAACCAGTGCAGACTAACACTTGGGGAATAATCTGATCATGGTTAAATGCTCAAGATGAAAAAAGTACTTCTAGACACTGGATGCACACAGACTAACACTTGCACTTGTACTTGCATTACCTTTCCCCAACTTTGGAGAGGCAGTCATTCCAAATATGCGGGGAAGTTTTGTCCTGTCGAGTTTGTAGAAGACCTGCAATATTGCCAGCATAATGTGTCAGTCAAACAAATGCAATCAGAAGGAAGCCTGTATCAAGAAGTGCAGATAAAGAAACAACAACATAGGAAGATAGAAAGGGGAAACTGTTTTCAGTAACATATACTTTCATGATTTCAGCATAAGGGTGATTGCTGTCAAGTTGCGCATAGTGGCACTCATCAAATATCAGAAGTGCAATCGAGTCCATCCTTATGAAGCAGTGGCATAAATTGCGCAAAAGTATTTGTGGGGTCATAACAAAAACCTACACAGGAGCATGAAAGTTAATTAAACATGATAACTAAATTAATCATTGGCTAAAATGAAAAGGTCTTTCTACTTATTGTTCTTCCTGTAAAACCAAAATGGGAGGAAAGGAGAATTGGTGTTTTCCTGTAAGATATCAGGAAAGATGAAATGAAAGGGGAATAAGAATAAACTGCTGGAATACTTTGGATTCTGATAGCGTAACTCATCACAAGAGAAGATTCATCTTACTGAAATTATAAGTCTATGACATGTCATATGATAAAAAACTAATTAAGAGATATCTTCTGGGTAATGTAAATTCCATATTACTAACCTCATATTCTTCCATCTCCTTTTCCCAATCTTGATGGCTCTTCAAGCGCTTTGAACCTCCACAATATGCCCCCACTTTAAAATCAGTGTCGTCCTGTATCACCTTTGCTTGCTGGAAAATAGCAATTTAATTCAAATACCTCAACAATAAGTAGATAATCATCAAGCTCTTAAAATAAATTTTTGGACATCATATCGAGAACAAGATAAAAATAAAATATGAAAAAGAACTCCATAATATGCTTGACAATGCCCCATAAATTAACCGCCAAGGTGCTTTAATTTCAAACCATGACTTGTTCTTTTTTTCTAAATCCTCTTACTATAACAAAGACAAATACATCAATTAGAAGTCAAAGTTATTCGAAATAGTCTGACTTATGCTGGTTAATTTAAAAGAAGATATTCCTTGGTTAAAACTTTCAATGAACAAAATTGGTTAGACAGCCCACAAGCTTGATGTCAAAAGATATTTCATGTGATACTGCAATTGAGGAAATGGAGAAGCCTTTATCTAGCTATCAAAACCACCTCTACAAGTTCTTTCAATATGCAGAATTTGGTCACCCTAATTTTGTGGTATCTGGGACAATTTTAAACTTCCTTCTACTATTGTAACATTGCTAAATATCCCTAAATTGATCATCAATCACAAAACCTTGGTATATTCAGAATGAGGTATGTTTGTTTAAAATAAAGAGGCAACCTCCTTACTCAACATGACAATGTAAGGGATTTGTGAGAGTGATCGGAAGAGAAAACTCGAGATATTAGCCTCTCAATTCTATTATTTATAGGCTAATTACAATCAATGATGGAGCTAATCATGGAGATAATTCTAGATCACGGGGATAATTACAACCTAGCTAATTATCCTAATCATCAATTGACTATATACACATTCTATACATGGAAGTTAATAAATTTCATAAATCTCACACTCCCCCTCAAGCTGGTGCATATATATCATATGCGACAAGCTTGTTACAAATGTAGTTTATCCAAGGACTCCTAAGTGACTTTGTGAACGCATCTACTAGTTGATCATTGGAGTTGACAAACTCAGTGACAATAACACCTTCAATTAGTTTTTCTCTGATAAAGTGACAGTCAATCTCAATACGCTTGGTCTTTTCATGAAATACTAGATTTGAGGCGATATGGAGTGCAGCCTAATTGTCACACACAAGTTTCATGGGAGATGCTCCACACAACTTTAGTTCTTGAAGAAGTTGCCTTACACCTTTCCAAATCTCTGCAGATGTTTCATAAAGGAGAAAATTCTCTCCAATCTCATTTGTCATGGAATTGAGGAGCCATGACATAACCTAATTGCTTCTTATCTTCCATGGCCGATACTTCGGATCTTCCTTCTTGGGCTGCACTGCTTCACCGATGAGGTAATCATCTTTCCCCTTGTCGAAAAATAAAAATCAGGACTGACTGAGACCATTGAAGATAGTTTTGGCCATTCAGCTTATGGCCGCTAATGGTGAATGATGAGTTTTCAACGACTCTCGTGTGACTCAGGGTGATATCCAACGACAAAAGAACCCTTTTCGGCGGCCATACTACTACTAGGTGATAGGCTTCCAAATGAGTTTTGAAGATTGGTTGTAGTGGAGGACGCTACAACAATGTTAGACAAAAACTTGAATGCACAGAAACGGTGATGGTGGACGACACCAAAGATGAATAACATAATGGGAAATGGTCCTTGACCAACAAAAGGGATGCTGAAGATGGAGGGGATGCCAACGATGAGAGTCGGGAAAGGCTAATGAACACGAACCCCAAACTCGCTCTGATACCATGAAGAAAAAGATAAAAACTTTTCTCATACCTCACTGCTATACATCAGGGATACATATTGTTGGATGATGAGATTGGATGTTCAAGTTTAAAAAGGAAAGATAAGATGGTTGGATAAGATAAGAATTCAGGATCTATAAGATAAGGCAGCCTAAAAGATAAGATAAAGCTCTAAGATTCAAGGGAAAGATACAGCTTGAAAGTAGAAGATAATTCCAGCATTTTGAATATTCGTTATTGTTATCTAAACTTGAATTTATTCTTGTTTTTCAGGAGATAGAATAGATCTTCTGTACTTGTATAAATACCTCTACTCAGATTCAATAATATTCAAGTAAGCTTTCAAGAATTCAGCTTATTTCATGGTATCAGAGCCAAGTCCTAGTAACCTAGATCTTAAGGTCTAAGTTTTAAAATCATGGCCGAAACTCTACCAAATCCAACCATAACACCACGAGTTCTCCTAACCCTCATTCTCAGTCCAATTTTTCTACAAACTCTATTGACAACCATCCTCTACAAACTACTCAACGTAAATAGAATGGGAGTAATTTCAGAGAATGGTTTCAATTTGTATTGCTCCTGATCAAAGGGAAGAAAAAAGCTAGATACTTGATAGGGGCTATTCCTACCCCACCAAACACAGCATCAAATTATGGCATGAGATGCAATCCAAGAAATGTACTCAGATTTGAAGAATACCTTTCAATGCTTTGAAATCAGGTCAGTCATTCGTACAACTAAACAAGGTAACCTTAATGTTACAGAATACTATAATGTTTTGACCGAGTTATGGCATGAGATGGATTTATTCTACAATATTAGTTGGGAGTGTCTAGCCGATAGCACAAAATACACTAAAATGTTATAAAAGGATCGTATTTTTTTATTTTCTCCATGGTCTTAACTCGGATTTGGATGAAGTTCGTGGAAGATTATTAGGTATTAAACCCTTACCTACACACACAGAGGTATTTGCTGAGATAAGGAGAGAGGAAAGCAGGCGTAAGGTGATGCTCACCCAATAGATAAAGTCAATTTTAGGCCTTCAAAATTTTGCTCCTGCTATTGTCAAAATGGAGGATACTTTGTCAAGAAATCAAGGGAAGGACAAGCAGTTGTGTGACCACTGTAACAAACCATACCACACAAGGGAAACATGCTAAAAGATTCATGGCAGACCAGCAAACTGGAAGCCACGAAATAAGAGAGAAACAACTAGATTAGCCTATGCTACCGAAGTCTCTATTGAACCTGGGAACAACACAAATCTAAACTTATCAGTAGAGCAGGTTCAAGATTTGTACAGGCTACTAAATCAAATCACAGGTATAAACCCCTCAAAGTCCTCCTACTCCTAAGCCAACAGCTTCAACAGACAAAGTATTCCTCAATACTCACTAATCTCACGAAAGCTCCCAAAACAAGTTTGGATAGTGGATACTGTCAAGAGAATGTTATGTTTTATTCATTTATCATGGCAATATATATACATGGATCAAGATGCATTATAGAACTTGTACCGCTAAGTATAACAACTAAATGTACCAAATAAACAACAAATAGAATGAAACTCGATAAGTAGGAAATACAAATATATTCTAACACTTCCCCTCAAACTAGCGAATATAGGTTAACCATCCTAAGCTTGCCAATAAGTTTTTGGAATATCTGACTAGACATCCCTTTAGACAGGATATCAGCCAACTATTCTGCAGAAGGAATATATGATGTGCAGATCAGCCCACTATCTAACTTTTCCCTGATAAAGTACTGGTCAACCTCCACATGCTTGGTAAGATCATGTTGAATCGGATTATAGGCAATACTAATAGCTGATTTGTTATCACAATATAACTTCATAGGGCCATCCCACCTAATCCTGAGATCATCAAAAATGATTTAGCCAAAGTAACTCACAAATTCCAAGCGTCATAGACCTATTATCTGCATCAACACTTGATCTAGCCGCAACAGATTGCTTCTTACTTCTCCATGTAACCAAATTCCCTCCAACAAAAGTAAAATAACCAGATGTTGATCGTCTATCTGTAGCAGAACCAGCATAATCAGCATCAGTGAACGCCTTTAGAGTTATATTGGAGCTCCTTTTGAATAAAATTTCTCTGCCCATATGTGTTTTCAAATATCGAAAAACACGATACACTGCTCGAATGTGAGTTTTCTTAGGATTCTGCATAAACTGGCTCACAACGCTGACAACGTAAGCAATGTCAGATTGGGTATGTGACAAGTAGATCAATTTCCCAACAAGTCTCAAATACAATACCCGATCAACAAGCTTATCACCAGTAGCATCACCAAGTTTGTGAACAACCTCAATTGGAGTGTCAACTGGCTTGCACCCTGTCAAACTAGTCTCAGTAAGAAGGTTAAGAATATATTTTTTTTGTGATATGAAGATTTCATCCTTAGATCGTGCTACTTCAATTCCTAAGAAGTATTTTAGTCTTCCCAAGTACTTAATTTCAAATTCTTTTGCTAAGCACTCCTTCAAGTTTTTCTCTTCCTTTACATCATTACCAGTAACTATTATATCGTCCACATAGACCAAAAGGACAGTCACACCCCCTGATCCCGTGTGTTTCACAAACATGTATGATCCCCTTGGCTCTGCCTGTATCCCATTGACAACATTGCTTTTGAGAATCTACCAAACCAAGCCCTAGGAGACTGTTTTAATCCATAGAGAGCCTTTTTAAGTCTACATACTTTACCTTTTGCACAATAATCGTAATCCGATGGACAAACCATGTAGATTTCTTCTTCAAGATCCCCACGTAAGAAGCCATTCTTTACATCAAATTGGGACAAGTTCCAATCCAAATTCACCGCCAATGATAATAAGACTCGTATAGTATTCAACTTGGCAACATGAGCAAATGAATCATGGTAGTCAACACCATATGTCTATGCATAGCCTTTTGCAACAAGTCAAGCCATACACCTTTCCAATGATCCATTCGCCTTATACTTAACAGAGAATACCCACTTACAGTCAATCAATTTCTTTCCTTTAGGTAAATCAACTAACTTCCATGTCATGTTCTTCTCCAGGGCTTCCATTTCCACATTCATGGCATGCCGCCATTTCTTACTTTCTAGCACCTCAGACAGGGTTTGAGGAATCTTAATCGAGACAAAATGAGAAAGGAAACTCTTGTGAGAATGAGACATTAGATCAAATGACACAAAGTGAGACAAATGATGTTGAGTGCATTTCCTGCTCCCTTTCCTGAGGGCAATAGGAAGATCAAGATCTCGAGAGTCAGAAATATGATCAATGAATTGAGATTGAGAAGGAGAATCATTCACCTCAATGTTTTCCCTAAGACCAGAGCCCGATTCAGACAATTGGGCATGCTTAAGAGATTTCATGCCTTCCTTCTTGAGTATATAGATTCAATTGGTGGCTTCTCTTCAGTTTCTAAAGGATGAGGTACAGGTAAAGACACAAATACAGGTTTGCTTTGTGAGACACTAGGGTTAGACTGTGAATAGGAAGTTATATTTGAGAGAGAAAAAGAATGAAGCCAATTCGAGTCTTCCAAAGGAAGAGGCTCCCCCTGAAGACCAGGATTTGCAAAGAACCGCTCATGCTCAACGAATGTGACATCAGTGAAGATAAAAGTTCACCGTGAAGGAGAATGATAGCACTTATACCCCTTTTGAGTAGATGAGTATCCAATGAAGACACATTTAAGGGATGGAGGATTGCGTTTGGTATGGTGGTGAGCATGAACAAATACGACACAACCAAAAATTCGAGTGGGTAGGGAGACAGACGCTATGAATTGAGGATAAAACTAAGCAAATAAGTCCCACAGACTCAAATTACCAAAAGTAGGGGACGGAAGGTGATTGATTAAATGAGTTGAAGTGAGTATTGTTTCTTGAAGCGAGAGTTTCAAGGTAGGACGAAAAGAAAGATCTCAAGATGAAAAATACCTCAAGCAAATCTTATTGAAGAATAAAATGAATACAGAATCATTACAAGACTAACTAAGCTATTTATACACAAGCTATAGCAGAACATAAAATAAACTTCTATTATAATCAGCTGCAACCGTTACCAAGAGAGAAAATCTACTATCATTTATCTAACTCTTCTACATTCCCCCTCAAATCAAGCTCCATGGGCAACAATAATTTTGCAGTGTTTGTAGCAGCTTTTGTAGGAGTGTTTGTAGCAGCTTTTGTAGGCAACAAATGTCGTGTAGAATCAGCACAAGAATCAAACTGAGAGTGACATAAAGGTGACCACTTGAGTCGCAGCTTAGAACATAGAAAAACAAATCTGTCTCTTGACAAACCCTTAGTAAATACATCAGCTACTTGATGAAGAGTAGGCACGTATCTAACATCCACATCTCCACTCTCAATCTTTTCTCTTACAAAGTGCATATCAATTTCAAAGTGCTTTGCTCTTGAATGAAAAACAGGGTTCTTGGCCATGCTTTTAGCTGCTAGATTGTCACACCACAAAACAGGAGTTTTCTTACAAGGATAGCCTAACTCCAATAGTAACGACTTAAGCCATAAAATCTCAGTTACTCCTTGAGCCACTGCTCTATATTCAGCTTCACACACTGATCTTGCAACAACGGATTGTTTTCTTGATCCCCAAACTAACAAATTACATCCAAGAAAAACACATAAACCGCTTGTAGACTTTCTGGTCACTTTACACCCAGCAAAATCAGCATCCATGTAAACAGTTAAAGATTGATCTTTAGGGGAGGGTGTGAACATCAAACCAAGATGAATTGTTCCCTTAAGATACCGTAACAACCTTTTACAGGCCTACCAGTGTTGAACTTTGGGGGAGGAGAGAAATTGACTCAATTTATTTACTATAAATGCAATATCAGGCCTCATATGAGTCAAATACTAAAAAGAACCTATAATGGTTTTGTAGAAAGAAGGTTCAAAAAATACTTCTCCATCATCAGTTAAAGAAATGCCCGAGGTCACAGGCATGGCACATGACTTACAATTTTCCATAGCTGCCTTCTTTAATAAATCCCGTGTATACTAAGATTGTGTGAGGTAGATACCAGTGGTGTCTCTATAAGCTTCAAATCCAAGGAAATAGTTAACTAACCCAAGTGTTTTTAGAGCAAAATTCTTATCTAGATCTTGTATACACTTGTGCAAAGCCATAGAATCCAAACCAGTGACCAATATATCATCAACATATATAAGAACAAACAACACATATTTGGCAGTTTGTTTAACAAAAAGTGAAGCATCAGATACTGTCTTCTTAAAACCCCAATGCTGTAAAGTATTCTTCAGTTTTGTGTACCAAGCACAAGGTGCTTGTCTAAGCCCATATAACAACTTCTTTAGTTTACAAACATGACTAGGAAGAGAAGGACTAACAAATCCTTCGGGCTGAGTCATAAAAACATCCTCATTAAGCTCACCATTCAAGAAGGCATTATTCACATCAACCTATTGAATATCCCAACCAAATGTGACAGCTAGAGAAAACAAGACTCTTATAGTTGGAGCCTTGACCACGGGACTAAAAGTCTCATTGTAATCAATACCAGGGTTTTGAAGAAAATCTTTTGCCACGTGCCTTATACTTCAAGATAGACCCATCTGAATTGTACTTAATTCGAAACACCCATTTGCAAGCAATTAAATTCATATCAGAGGAAAACAGAACCAATTCCTAGGTCTGATTACATTGAAGAGCAGAAAATTCATCATTCATAGCACGTATTTAGGATCTAAAAAAGCCTCTTGAACAGAATTAGGTTCTAAAGAACTTACCAAAGCATGAGGGGAGAGGACTACAAGTTGTTTAGACTTGGAGCGTGTAATCATAGGATGAATGGATGGTGCAAAAGCAGGTTGTAACTTGGACGACTTAGGAGTAGCAGAATGCTGACAAGCCTTTGTAGATTTCAAAGACGTTGATGCTCTAGATGAGGAATGATCAATAGAATCATCATAGGTTCTTAAGTGAGCATGAGGAGAAGAGATGAAAGGTTGTGCTACTTGAGGTTGGGATTGATGAGAAGGACTAACTAGAAACAAAGAAATGCCATGAAGAACTAAAGTAGATTGACTACCAGATGGGGACTGAGAACCAGAAGAGGAAGAAGCCCATAATGAAGAAAAAGGAAACTCCTTTGGATTGAAGTGAACATGTCGCGAGATGTAGACTCTCCCAGAAGGATGCAAACATTTAAAATCGGAATGAATATGACTATACCGCAGAAATATACATTTGGTAGAATGAAACTAAAATTTGTGCTTGTTATATGGTCTAAGAAGAGGAAAGCAAGCACACTCAAAATGTTGTAAGTGTAGATAATCAGGCTGCTTACAACAAAGAACTTCAAATGGTGATTTGAATTTTAAGGTAGAGGTTGGCAAGAGGTTGATGAGATAAACAGCAGTAGAAAATGCCTCTACCCAAAACCGCAAGGGCATATGAGGATGGGCAAGTAATGTAAGACCTATCTCAGTTATATGTCGGTGTTTACGCTCAGCTACACCGTTTTGTTGGTGTGTATGTGGGTAGGTAAATCGAGGTTGCATGCCACAATTAGTGAGATAAGGTAAGAAGGCTTTAAACTCACCACCATTATCAGTTTGGAGAGCCTTAAGTTTAGAGTTGTACTGAAGTTCAGCAAGCTTATGAAAGGTTTTAAAAACAGCCAAGGCATCTGATTTTAATATCAAAGGGTATAGCCAGGTATACCGAGTATATGCATCAACAAACACGATATAATATTGAAAACCTTTTGTAGAAAGAACAGATGCAAGTCCCCATAAATTGGAATAGACTAACTCCAAAGGAGATTTGGCTGTAATACAGTGATTTTCAAAAGGAAGTTGATGCATTTTACCAAGTTTACAAGAGTCACAAAAGGACATATTCAACTAAGAACAAAGAATACCAAGTTTATTCATTACTAATAGAAGAATGTTCAATGATGGATGCCCTAACTTGGCATGCCATTGATTACAAACTTTTGAAAAAAATTTACAAAGGACATAGAAAACAAATCTTGTCCTTTACGATTATTTGAAAAATGAATTCTAACAGAAGGAAAATCAGCATGATCAATAGTTGATGTTCTTCACAACAACGGTTCATAACCTATAATCAACATGTAAAATAGCCATCAGCAACTCATTATCACTCAATGATTCTCCGATTGCAGCTAAGGCATGACCTATAGTTTTGATTTTCAAAATGTAATCATTAACCGACAAATCATTTTTCTTCATAGATCGAAGTTGTTGTTTTAGTTGAAAAGACTTTGCAACTGTCTGTTGTGAATATAAATTCTCAAGAACCATTCATAGTTCAACTGAAGACTCACAATGAATAACTTGTGCTAGAACATCTTTATCGATAGTAGAAAACAACCGACCTAAGAGGAGTTGATCTAACATAATCCAATTCAGATAGGCTGGATTTAGAACCTACACATTACGATCTGGATTTTCCGAATCACTTACAAACTTTGACAGAGCTGGTGCCTTATTGATGTATGATTGCAAATCAAATGCTTTGATCGTCTTGGAGATCTGAGCTTTCCAAAGCAGATAGTTGTTGGAGTCTAATTTGATCGAAACGAAACTAAACGCCTTTGCTACAACTACGAAATCGGACTGGAATTGCGATGATAGTGTAGATCTGGAATTAGGTGTGGAGGCGGAGCTAACCTCATTTTGCGAAGCCATCGACGTTAGTCAAAATGGCTTTGATACCATGAAGCGAGAGTTTCAAGGTAGGAGGAAAAGAAAGATCTCAAGATGAAAAATTCCTCGAGCAAATCTTATTGAAGAATAAAATGAATACAAAATCATTACAAGACTAACTAAGCTATTTATACACAAGCTATAGCAGAACATAAAATAAACTCCTATTATAATCAGCTGCAACCATTACCAAGAGAGAAAATCTACTACCATTTATCTAACTCTTCTACATTTCTCAGCATAGATATTTAGGAACTCTGATTTGAAAGAGAAGGGCACGAGCAGTAGACAACAAGTGTCCATTTTTTCGTTCTACCACCCCATTTTGTTGGGGAGTATCAACACATGAAGACTCATGAATAATGCCTTCAGTGTGGAAATAAGATGATAATGTATGATAAAAATAGTCACGTGCATTATCAAACCTTATCTTCGTCGGAGGTAGTGATTTGTTCAAAAAGCACGTCAAATCAAAAGCTCGAATCATAGCAAGAACTTGAGCTTTCCAGAAGATATAATTGCTGGAATCCAGTTTGATTGGAATGAAATTAAGTGCCTTAGCCACTACCGCAAATTCTGGTTGTGAGGCAAATGACAAGGAAGAAGATGAGCGAGGTGGTGGAGAAGAAGAAGAACTAAGAACGGGATTGGAGGGCATCAAGGTAGAACAATGGCTCTGATACCATGAAACGAAACCCAAGGGCATAAAATGAGAAGTGCAAGAGAGAGAGATTTGAAGAAAGAAAACTTGCACGAAATTTCTTAATTCTGAAAATGAATTCAATAGCTACAGAAACTGAGAGTGAGTTGTATGTATATATATACACACACACACACACACAACACACCTCTTCTCTTAACAGAATAACTAACAGCATAACTACTTGAATGTAATACATCCAAACATGACAACATAACATAACAGAAACAGCAACAGCTAATTGCTCCTTAAACACGACATGCTTCCACAAATACAACAATAAATTTGTAAGGTGGAAAAGGTGATCTTGATGTTCCTGTGCAATGATGATCAGAAAACCTTGAGGCAAATAATCAGGAGACCAAATTGATCAAGAGGCCAAAATGACTGAGAGGTCCTGAATGATCAAGAGGCCTCCCAAGACGAACAAATGGTTAGGGGCGCGGGAGGTTGTTCCCACGCAAACCCTCCAATGCTTAAATTAGTCTTTGAGTGCTTGAGCGCAAAAATAAAGTCCAAGTACCAGAGTGAGCATACCAGAGAGAGGAGGCAGTCCTCCCATTTATAGAGGGAGGGGGGACACGTGACAGCTATCTCACATTTTTAGGATGGAATATTCCTAGCATATTCTATGCATATTCTTATAAAATCTTGGAATATTCTTGTGGGTCTCCCAAGAAGGTCTTGGAAAGGGGCTCCCAGTTTGATTTAAGAAACACCCCAAGAAGGTCTTTTGGCTACAAAAAGGCTCTCAAGGGTGACGGATGGCGCAGCCGAACTTCAAAAGTGATGCAACCATAGAGATGGCACGGCCAAATTCCCTTGGTGAGCCATAACCGAGTGGCCACTCAGTCACGGCCGAGTTGAGCTCCTTTCTTGGCCTTCCCTTGGCTTTTAATCAGCATCTGAATAACCTACAATCAGTGTCAAAAAAGGCGGTCGCAACGCTAAGCAGCCCTTGGCGGCCACAATTAAGGCCAAATCAGCACCCTAGGCGGTCAATCGTCGCTTTCATGTTCTCTCTCTCTCTCTCTCTCTCTCTCTCTCTCTCTCTCTCTCTCTCCCCCTCTCGTCCTAGGCAATCGGTCGCCCCTTTCTCTCTCTCTCTCTCGTCGTTACTCTCTCTCGTCGATTGCCGCTTTCCCGTTCTCTCTCTCGTCGCGCACTGCCTGGGTCGTCTCTCATGGACTTGTCACCGTCGCTAATCTCGTCGTTTCTCTCTCTCTGACCACCGATCTTGTCATTTCCTCCTTGCTCTGTGCTACTTGTTGCACCATCTTTCTCCTTACTCCTTGTTATAGCAAGCCATCTTCCTCCTTGCAACATTTTTCCTAGGCACCTTAGGTGCTAGGCCCCCGTCTAGCACCCGACTAGCGCCTAGCACGTTTTAAAACACTGCTTACAATACTTGTTGTTTCTCTGATTTAAGGTCCAACATAAGACAAAACCATGTCACTAGATCCCTTTAGATATCTAAACACCCATTTAGCAGCATTCCAATGTGTTTTGCCTGGATTTGCCATGAATCTACTCACAATACTCATTGCATGAGCCAAATCAGGTCTAGTGCACACCATACTATACATTAGCTGCCCACAGCACTAGAGAAGGGTATGACACTCATCTCCTTACAACTTCCCTCATCTTTAGGTGATTGATCCAAGGATAACTTAAAATGTTGGGCAAATAGCACATTTATAGCCTTTGCATCTGCCATACCAAATTTCCTAATCAATTTTTCTAGGTAGGATTTCTGAGACAGGTACAACTTTCTTTGTTGTTTATCTCTAGTGATTTCAATCCCTAGTATTTTTCCTAGCTTCCGCTAACTCCTTCATCTCAAATTTTGATTTTAACTTCAGCTTTAATTGCTGAATTTCCTTATCAGATTGACTTGCTATCAACATGTCATCCACATAAAGGAGTAGATAAACCGAAATACTAGATGAAACATGTTTGTAATATACACAACAATCATAAGAACTTCTAGCATATCCCTGGTTTAGCATAACCATATCAAACTTCTTATACCATTGTCTTGGGGATTGCTTTAAGTCCATAAAGTGATTTCCTAAGTAAACATACCTGCTCCACCTTTCCCCTAGACTCAAAACCTTTAGGTTGCTCCATTAAGATCCTTTCATCTAGGTCACCATGAAGAAATGTTGTGGTTACATCCATCTGTTCCAAATTTAGGTTTAGATGTGCTGTAATGGCAAGCAACACTCGGATAGATGTGTGTCTCACAACTGGTGAGAATACCTCTTTAAAATCTATACCCGAGACTTGAGTAAACCCTCTAGCCACCAACCTAGCCTTATACCTAGGTTTGGGATTACTTCCAGCCCCTTCTTCGATCTTATATAGCCATTTACAGCCAACAATTCACTATCCTTGAGGCTTATCAATCAGTACCGAAGTCTAATTCTTTCTCAAGGACTCGATTTCAGACTTCATGGCATCTATCCACTTCTGAGATTCTTTTGATTTCATTGCTTCTTCAAATGACAATGGTTCTTCCCCTACAACCTCTGATGCACTTGTTAATGCATAAAAAACAAGGTCTGAAAATTCATATCTAAGTGGTGATATACAACTCCTTCTTTGCCTATCCCTAGGCACATTATACCTTTGGATATCCATCTGGTCATCTGCATTGGAGTCACCATCACTCTCCTCTTGATGAGCTTTTGTTCATGGAGAGTGTCTAAATCATTCTCAAGAATTATGCCTTGCATCTCAACATCTATTGACTTAGATTTTTCTTCTAAGTCCAATTGGTCATCCGCATTAACCCTCTTCATTGTAGACTCCTCATCAAATGTCACATCCCTCGAAACAATAGTTCTTGGCCCTTCAGTCTCTAGGTTCCACAGCTTGTAACCTTTTACACCAGTGGGATAACCTATAAACAAACACTTCTTTGTCCTAGGTTCCAGCTTACCTTGGTTCACATGAGCATAGGCTAGGCAACCAAATATTCTAAGGTGATCTAGGTTTGGCTTATGACCTGTCCATTTTTCATAGGGTGTTTTCAACTCAATAGCAACAGATGGTGATCTATTGATCACATGTGCTGTAGTTGACACTATTTTTCCCCAAAATGACTTAGGTAAATTAGCATGGAATAGCATACATCTTACTCTTTCTAATATTTCTAATAGGGTTCTATTCATTCTCTCAGCCAAACCGTTTTACTTTGGGTTTCCAGGGGCAATTAAATTTCTTACTATCCCACTCTTGTTACACAATTGTGCAAATTCCTTATTGCAGGATTCTAAGCCATTATCGGTCCTAATGGTTTTAATGGTTGTCCCCTTTTGGTTTTCAACCATAATATTCCAAGTCTTAAAGGCCTCAAATGTATGATCATTTGACTTTAAGACATACCCATACCATTCTTGAATAATCATCAATAATAGAAAGGAAATATCTAGAGCCTCCTTGAGTTAGGGTTTGAGATGGTCCCCAAAGGTCTAAGTGTATGTAATCTAATGTTGCCTTGGAGGAGTGAATTGCCTTCTTACTAAATTTAACTTTGGCAACTTTACCATAGATGCAAGACTCACATTTATCGAGTCCTACAACCTGACCATGTCCTAGAATGCCTTGCTTAGACAGCTCTTTTAGCCCTTGTTCACTAATGTGTGACATCCTTAGATGCCACAACCTAGCCTGCATGTGAGCCTTATTACCTACCACTGCAGCTTCCCCACTTAAAGTGGTAGCTTGCAGAATATATATACCATTCTGCAGCATGGCTCTCATGCATATTAAGGACCCTCTTGAAACTCTCAAGACTCCATCATCACCCTTAAAGTTATAGCCATTTTTGTCCAGTTCACCAAGAGAAATTAAATTTCTCTTTAATTCTGGAACATGCCAAACTGCTGACAGTGTTCTACACGAGCCATCATGCATCTTTAGTCTTATATCACCAATCCCTAGCACCCTACATTCATGATCATTTCCTAGCAAAACTTTTCCTCCATTGATTTCTTGATAGTTTAGGAACCAATGCTTCTTTAGTGTCATGTGGTATGAACAACTAGAATCCATTATCCATACCTCATTTTCAACCTTTTCTGAAATCATAAGAGCATCAGCACTATCATATCCAAATTCACATATACTAACGCCACCATCAGAATTACCCCTTTCTTGAAGATCCTTTTTCTTCTTAGGATAGCTTTTCTTAATGTGACCCTCCTCATGACAATAATAACATTTTATTATTTTCTTTCCAATTCTAGACCTTGATCTTGACCTACCCCTTCCCTTAGGGTTCTATCATTTCTAAATTTTACAGTAAGGGCATCTCTCGAAGAACTTTTTCCTTCTACTTTATTCTGCAATTCTTTAGAATTACGGGCCCCTATTACATCATCTAATGATAGGGTGTCTCTATCGTGTTTTAGGATGTCTACAAAGGTCTCATATGATCTAGGTAGGGGATGAAGCAAGACCAATGCCTTGTCTTCATCTTCATATTTCACCTCTATATTTTCAAGATCTAAGCAGAGTTTGTTAAACTCATCTATATGATCATGAAGCTTTTGACCATTATTCATTTTGAAAGTAAAGAATCTTGCCTTTAAGTACAACCGACTGGATAGTGACTTCGTCATATACAGGCTCTCCACATTCAAGATTGTTGAACTACTTCACGTCTCACACTCGCACTCAATCCCTCAAGAAAGACACAAAACTCTCACGATAATGACAGAATAGAAATAGGAATGAATCGAAACAACACACACACACAAAAGAGACAGGAGATTTATCCTGGTTCGGATCACCTTTAGGACCGGTGAATCCTACGTCCAGACTAATCAGAGGGTTTATGGCTTCCACTATCTTGAAAACACAATTGATACACTACACTCACAATTCTTGACCGAGCTATCCTCACTGAGATTACAAAGGCTATGTCTAGTCTTTTCTCTGTCACAGTACACGATACAAGATATAATGAATTCAGATGATAAAAGACTCACCCCAACCATCTATTTATAAAACATAGAGGCGGGAATTACAAGAAATGCCTAACTAACCGATAGTTACTGTTATTGGTAATTACCGTTACAAACACCTAACTACTTCTAATAACCGATTTTCAAAGGCTTGATTTCTTCTATCCTTTATATACTTCCGAGCCATAGGACTAATCTTAGGCAAACTCTAACAGAAAATAACCGTAAATCTACACTCACAACTCTAAATAACCAATCACTCACACTCAGAAAACTCTAACTATCGAGATGTGGAACACAAGTTATCTATCTCTACTAGAGGGGGATGCCTATTTATATGTAACTACCTTGATGGGATTAAGATATTGAGTCTCCCACCTCTATCCCTATCTCTATTCAAAATCATATTACTGAAAGGCTTCTTACATATTGGATTAGATTGGGTTTACCATACGAGCTCATCCTTATCTCTATTTGGTTTGAATTGAGGAGTTATCCAACACATATAATTCTCAATTAAAAAGGAATAAATGATTCCTATAGATTAACACATATCACACAGAAGCTAATAATCAGTTATGAACTCTATATGTGTCTTCTTCTTTTTCTTCCCAACAAATATCACTGTTGTTAGAATAGTGTATGTTGTACTCTACACTTATGCTACACTTGTACTATACGGTTACTTCATGTATATAATTGACTCAGTCACTCAACAGTATCAATAATAGATACACAAAAACATTCACCCATAGGGTTTCACAACTATGAATAAATTTTTGAATACTTCTGTCTAACTTGAATATAATCTATTCTTTTAACTAATAATTAAGAAGAAACTGTTTTTAAGGAACTAATCAAAAAGTGCCAGCCCCTCTCCGCAGAGCTAATCAGTTATATTATAAATATATATATTGCTCAATCAAAAGTGGATAAAAAAAAGTAACTAGTCCTAACCAAATACAAAAGGCAGGAACTAACTTTGACAGTGGAACTGTCTACTTTTCTCAGCAACCAACAAATCATGAGTAAATGTCGTATTGGACCGTCCAAAAGCAGTATCTTTTACTAATTTAGGAAGGTTCATTTTTTATTTCTATAGCAATGTGAGTAAATATTTCATATTGGATTCACTTTTTCTTGAGTGGGATGACCTGAACCCATACCCATCCTTCTTCTTCTTATATATATAACAACTTATTGAAGTTCAGAATTTCGAGTCCCTGAGCATGATAGCAGTAGGCTCCTTTATGACTTGGGACCCTCGAGCTTAAGCACACTTGTAAGAGAGACTCAATTCTTTTTACGGCTCTCTTGCTTATAATGGCTAGAGCTTATAGATGTCATATCCAATCATACAAAGATTTAAAAAATGAATCAACTAAACTTCTCCTAAATTTCACTGTCTGCTTTCAGCTCCATTACTGACCATGAACTTCAAACAAGAAGCCTACTCAGGCTCCAAATTTGTACTAGATGATAATCAAAGAGGAACTGGTATGTACCAGGTTTTGCAATGACTAATTTGTCATTCCACACTAATCAAATCAGTACCAGGAAAACTATAGATAATTAAAACCGCAAAATAATTACCTGCTGAACCAGAGGCACCGTAGGAGCAAGAAACACACAGATCTCCTTCAGGGGCTTCTTTATCAAGTGGCGCATCTCATGCATTAGCAACACAGCAATGTGAGTCTTTCCACCACCTGTTTCCAGATATACAATAATGTTCTCCTCCAAAGCAATCTTGCAGAGATCGGCCTGATACCTGAGACAACAAAGGGGAAAAACAGATCACGAAAACATTTCCAGTTTTGATTCCTTTTCCCAGCAACTACTAAATCCATCAACAATTGAGACCTGCTAAAGAATCATGTTCAACCAGTGCAAAATCATATAACTGCTTGATTAGGGGTGTTTGTGATTTTGTTTTCTCTTTTTTTTATTCTCTCTTAAACTTCCGGAGCAACAATAATGCAAGGAGAAGAATTAGATGTAGTGCTTGACATGTTAAGCCTTCTAATAGGCTGGAAAAACTAACACTAAAACTGGAATATATAAATCCAACTGATTGGCTTCGCTTCAGGACGTCTGTCAATCAGCCGGAGCAAAATCGACCAGTTTAAGTGCTTCTGTTTTTAGCCTCGGAAAATTAAACACTTTTGCCTCGGATTGGCAGGTTTTATGATGTTCTTTCTTCTTTCTTTTCACGTTTCTCAACATCCAAGACAGGATACAACTTTAACGCGCACTAACTAAGCTAAAGAAAGAAACAGAAAAAATAAATCATCAACAAATGCAGACGCGAAGCATTCAAACCCCCCAAGTCCCCAACTTCTGTTTTCTTACATTTTCCTTCATATCAAGTACTCAAAATGCAGACAATGACAAAGCCAGAATAGGAGATTTCCAACCCTGAAATTTTCTCCTTTTCCTACATTTTCTCAGCATTCAAATAAGGAAAACTCCACTCGGAGGGGCCACTTGTAAACCGAAACCCACGAAGCAAAATGCAATCAAAAACGAATCAAAGAAACGAGAAAAAAGAACAAGCTCATACTTCCTCGCTATTTTTCTCGGGTCCTTCTCCGTCCTCTGCTCTTCGGCACTCGATTCCTCATCGCCACCCACCGAAAGATTCGAAAAATGTTCCGTCACCGGCGATATGAGAGAGCCTCCACCGTCGCACCCCTCCATGGCCGTGATCGCGGCGCCGACTCAAATGGAAGCGGAACACGGCCTTGACTTCTGTTGACTGGGAGACGAGAGAGAGAGAGACGCAGCAATGCTTTGTGTTCGCGTCAGAGGTGGGATTGAGAAAGCCGAAGAGTGAGGAAACCATCAAACAAGGAAACATATGAAGTCCCCGTGTCACGTTCAACGCGTACGTATGTATACACGCTGGAATTGTATAAAAATATATATATTTAATAATTAAAATATTTAAATAAATGTGAGTTGGATTTATTTATAAAATTAGTTTTCAAGTTAATTTTATATTAAAGATTATGCTATACTTATTTCTCGCATTACTTCTTATGGGTTAGACTCAATTCAGTAGACCAACCCAATCACCTAAAGCCCAAAAAGCCCAAGTGAGCTTGTCAGAGTAAACTCATACATCGCTTAAATTCGAACTCAGATCGCGGAACCAAACGAGCTCCTAGTAAGCTCCCAGTAAGGCTTCTAGCAAGCTCTCAACGATATATCTAACAAGCTTCCAACAATACTTCTAATTCGTGGCCTAACCGTTCAACTCACTAGTCTAATCTTTCAGCTCGCATAGACAACAAAGCTGTTGAATAGTCAGAGGCAGGGAGCCACTCACTTTATCTGAGGCCAACTAGATCCCTCATAATAAGGATCTCATTCTCGATTTTATGCAAATGATAAGAACTGCTTGTCCTCCATTATATCATCTTTTTATTTTTTTTATCTTATGCAATTGTAAGCACCATTCATTATAAATAAGGGTCAAAAATATCATTGAAGAGAGGGACAACAAGAATAATCACATATTGTTCCTCTGTCGGAATACCCAGAGTACAGTTGTGGAGTAGGCATCATTCAGATTGAACCATGTAAAAATTTCTTGTGTCATTTCTATTTTGTTTTTTCTCCTTACATTTGAGTTTATTTATTTACTGCAGGCCTACGAATCACAGTCGATTAAATCTGAACGTCGATAGATTATGAGGTTAAATTTTAATCATGTAATTTTTTATTTATAAAAAGTATTTTAAGAATACTTTATTTACATGTTTCATAATATTAAAATGAAATATTTATTTATATTATAGAATAAATAGATACACACTATATATTTTCTAAAATATCATATATTAAAAGTATCTAATTATATTGGATAGCATTGTTATTGGTATTTAATATATCCATTTAAATTAATCGATCAATGCAGAGGTCATATTAAAAAATATCTAATTTTATTTGATAATCTATATATATTATAACAAAACAACCATCAAATTTTTTTCCCACCCATTTTCAATTTCTATTTTCATATTTTATTATGTTTTGTTTAATTTTTGTTGTTTCCTCGAAATGAAATTTTTATAAGTCATTAAATAAGTCTAAATTTGTGAAAAATGTGTAATTCTTGGAACATGTAGATGATTTTTTTCATAGTTGAATAGTGTTTGCAGAATGTGTAAGCATGTTGGAATATGAAGAGCCAAGATTTAATCTATATTATTAATTTTTAAATATTAACATAAAATTTTAATTGAAATAAATTACAAAAAATAAGACTTTTTTAAATCAGGAGAAATCTTGAGATATCAGGTAATATTGCCGAATATGAACTGCCAAGTAAATTTTTAAAAAAAATAAATTTAATTTTTTATTTAATTTTTCATAATTTACCTCTCATTCTCTTCCAATAAAGCCACTACTCAAAACTCTAAAACCCTTAATTAGTTTCAAAATCATGCAAAAAAAGTATAAATTTTATATATGTTTATGTTATTACTTAATTTTGAAAAATAATTAATTTGTAGGTTATGTTAAATTAGGCATTTAAGAAAAATTGGATTATTTTAAATAAGTCGTTTAAAGTATTTTGACAAAATTAATATTTTTTGTAGGCTATTTATATTTATCATATGTTGTCATATTTATTTTGAAAATTTTATTATGTTTTATATTTTTATTATTTATGTTACTAATTTATCATATGTTGTCATATTATTTATTATTTTGTAGAGGTTATTTATATTTATCACATGTTATCACATTTCTATATTTATATATTATAACAAAACAATTGCCAAATCATTTTCTTGACCATTTTTAGTTTTTATTCCAATATTTATATATTATGTAATTTTTTAAAATTTATACTAATTTTCTCAACATATATTAACTTTTCAAATAAATGTATCACATTACCATATTTACTTCTTAAACTTTTATTATTGTCATATTTATTTACACATACAAAAATTATAATTATTAATTTTAAATAAATTCAATACATATGAACCACGACGTGATGAAACTAATATAATATAATAATAATGATAATACATATGTTCATATTTGATTCTTTCGTCCAACTGAATCAATCAATGTGTAAATCACAATAAAATCAAGTAAAAATATAATATCTATTTTGCTCATTTACTCCTCTTAATTAGTCATCACTGTCAAACTATATATCATTGTTCATGTTAATTGCTTTCTTTGGCTGGTTTAGTTTATTTTTTCACAATTAAATAATTGCTCAATTTGAATGAATTGATTCACTTGAACTTGAAGTGAGACTAAATTCTGTGAGGAGGATGGTTTTATCTATTGAAAGTAATTATATGGTTATACTTAAATTTATATTTATATAAATATTATTTTTAAAAAATTAATTATTAAATATATTTTTTAATTTATACTTTCATAACATATGCTACACTCCTAGTAAATTTAATGTATATTTAAATGTCATTCAATTACATATGAGAAATAATTGAACCTATATTCTGTGTGACCTATTTGGTACATGAATTAGTTGAAGCTATTATCATATGATATAAAAATACCTTATTTAGTAAAAATGTGAGGTGAGATAAATTAACCTACTTTTATGGAGTTAATTTTTTACTATTTAGACCATTTTACCTTTGATATTTTTTCTTTTATATGATCTTCTCTTTTCTTTTCTTTTTTTTCTATTTTTTCCATTTTCCTCTAAGTTGTCACCTATTATATCGTCGACAACTCCCATTTAATTAGAAGTTGTGAATCCCTGACAAATAAATCATTCATTACAGTAGTTGTAAGTGTCAACTTTATAAGTTTATTCTATAAAAAATAATTATTAGCATTTTCACTATAATTGGTAGTCTCACTTCCTCCTCCTACCATGCATTGCCACCATCATTTTTTGGCAATTTTATTAATGTCCATGTTTTATGCTTCTTTAGAGATATCACCTCATTTTGATGGCTAACTCTCACTTGATTGAATCTTTCATCTGCATTGTTTCATTAAAGTACTTCGTATAACACCTTACTTTATTAAGCATGTTATAACTTAGGACAATTCTAAGACAATAAATTTTTTTCTTTCAAACTTAAAGTTAAATCATATAATTTCTCATATCTATCTCAAAATTTTCACACTTTCTCGAAAGAAAATCATTATGCATATCAAGTGCGGAAGCAAGGATCGAACCTGACATTTTAACATTAATTATAAATCAGTTCTTACATCATCGTTTCTCAAACTTAATTTCCCATTACAAGGCTATTCATCAATGATTTAAAACATAACATAAGTTCTCGACTAAGATTAACCCTAAATAGGGTTTCATATCATCATTAACCAAATGGTTATATATATCATCATTCATCAAAATGTTCAGATTTCAAAGTAACAGAATTTAAATACATGGGTTACATTACATACATTTAATTCACCATTTAATTCATCATGCACTTTGGTAAGTGCTATTTCATGCCTCATTCATTCTCGTATTTGCTACAATTTCCATCTGGAATGTTTGAATATTTTAGGGGCAAAACCCAAATTATATGATGAATCATCTAAGTAAAGGAACAATAAACATATTTCGTGCATGAATGCAATATGTAAAATGTCCTTTCCATATCATTTTGGTTTGAGTCAACTGCACCCAACTACTACTCCCTATTTTTACAGTCTCCTTACCAGGTCGAGGTATATCGGTGCACCCTTGGTAGAGCAGTGGTGCCAATCCATAATTCCAAACCCTTATGCGATGCATGATTAATAATATCATCATGAATATATGCACATTTCATCATTAATACATGTAAATGCAATCTACATGATATATTCACATCAAGGCATGACAACATGATAAAATCATTTATTTAAAATCAGGTTTTAGGTTGAATCACTTACAAATCAAGCATTTTCATATAACTAAATTCAATTGGAAAGTACCACTTATCTTCTCAAGCTTATTGAGCTACCTCGATATTCGCGCTTTACTTCGAATTCGTGCATTATCTCGATTTGCATGTCAATCTCAAAATTTGCATAAGTCGTTTCAACTTTAAGCCTCAAAACACCCTAATCATCATATTTATTTAAATAAGCATTAAAAGCTATTTTTTATAATTTCTTACATTTTTTTTTATTTTTTCTCTCTATTTCTTCATATTTTTCCTTAATAAATCCAAATTAAATATTTCTCAAATATTTCACTATATCAGTTCATAAAATAATATTTTTGAATTTCAACAATTTTTTAGGGAATTTTACTTATCTTAACTTAGCTTCTCAGGCTTTCTCAGTATGCGTGTCATATCCTTAAAACCCGTGTCTAGATAATTTCCTAGTTTCGACAAGCTATTCTGGCCCCAAATTAATTTCTAGAATATTCTGAAATATCTCAAAAAATTTCTACATATTTTTTCTCTTTTTCTATTTCTTTTCCTTTTTCTTTCTTTTCTTTCATTTTTTTCTTATTCTTTTCTTCTTCTTCCTCCATTCTTCTCTGCGTGCGCACTACCTGCAACTCTTCCATGCGTCTCGCGCTCCAGTGCCGCCACTGCAAGCCGCTGCCTCGGTCAGCCCCGCTACGCCGATAGTCTTTCACTGCCCCGAGTCCGCCGCCGACCCCCGCACGAGATGCCCAGCTGCACACCCAGCCTCGCAACGGGCTGCCATGGCCACGGCTATGGTAGCTACTTGTTGTGGCATCCTGTTTTGATCGTCTCCGGCCTCGTCGGTCGCCGCACCACGCCACCGCGCACTCAGCAACTGCCGCCGCTCCACTGGCTAATCCTTGCTTCATGTCCAGCTGCTGATGCTTGCGGCCATGGCTGCTTGGAGCTTGCGGTTATGGCCCCTTGCGGCTGCAATAGACCCTCGACGCCTACGAGCGTCACTCTGATTCAACCTCTCTCTCGATCTTGATCTACTTCTTATCCCTCTCTCGGCTAAACTCTCTGCCTAGTTATACGCAACCATTTGTAATACCCAAGAACTTTGGGTTATTATTTAAAGGAAAAATGGAAATTCGAGGAAAATAGGTATCTGAAAAGCCCAAAAAATTTATTGAATCAGCCGAAGGGAGGACCCTAAAGCTTAAATGTCTAAGGAAAAAGGAACGCCTTTAACGAGCATATCGAGACAAGATTTTTAAGACCAAAAGAAATCGAATCGATAACAATTTTCGGTACAGCAAAAATGCAGCTGCTATTTAGGTTACAAAAATCGAATCTTTAAAGAAGACTTCCGGGGAGTCAGCAGAAGTTTAAGGGGGCTTCGATTTTTCATAAAGAACAACCCTTCAGTGGTTTCAGGAAGAAATGATTAGGGTTAGAGTCAAAATGAAGAAACGGGCCTAAGTGTAATTTTTTGAAATTACCCCAGGGGGTCAAAATATCATTTTTTCAAAAAGTTTCAAAAGGGAAATTGAAAGATTTGAACTTAAGGGTCTCAAATGTAATATTGGAAAGTTCAGGGGCTAAGTAAAAAGGGCCAACAAGATAAAGGCCAAAAATTGAGGGGCCAAAATACAAAAAACTCAAAGATGGCAACAATGGGAAACCAACCAGGCCACGCGGGGCACCGAAAGCTTCTGGGATTGCATGGGCAATGGGAAGGGAGGTCCAAGGGATGATGATGAGCTGACAATGGCCACCGGAGTGGCCAGATTTTTGAGAAAATCGGCTAAGAAAGCTGACCGAAAATGGGAGACTTGCAACTCGCTTTTGCAGGCGAATATCGATGCTTTTAGGTCGATCTAGGGGTGATGAAGACTCTTAAGGAAATGGGCAAGGTGGACAAGGCCATTTGGAGCTTCAACTTCGCTTATAAATAGAGCTCTTTGATAGCAAAAAATTTCAAAGATGGAAGGCTCAAATTGAGGGTGTTTTTGAACGAATTGAGAGGCGAGGATAGAGGGCTTTTGTTACCCATAAGTTGGAGAGCATTTCTGGAGAATTTGGTGGGCAACGGAGCAGAAATGAAAGAGAATCAAAGCCTTGTTGGAACCCTAGGCGGTCAGCCTGGCCGAGATTTCGAGCTTCAAGTTGAGGCACTTTCGGACCTCTTTTCAAGGCAATTCAGGTACCCCTAGGATCGATTCAACATGTAGTTTAACGAGATGCAAAAATCTCATTCTTCCAGTGTGCCGTCGCCGGGGAAGATGATCGGCGCGTGAAGCTCACGTGCTAGTCTCACTCGCCATATCACGCGCTGGCATGTGCGGGCGCGTGGGACCTTGTTAATTTTTGAATTTTTTTTAATATTTTTGAAAAATTATTTTAGGATTTTCTGTGAAAAAATATTTGAAAAAAAAAGTGAGGTAGGTATTTATTTGGTTTTTTAGTGAGAAATAATTAAAGAAAAATAGAGAAAAAGGCAAAAAAATAGAGGAAAAATAATGTTTATTGATTATTTGAATAAATATCTTGCCTAAGGTGTTTTTAGACTTGAGGTGAAACATTTGGTGGGAATTTCAAAGTTGGCACGCAAATCGAGGCAATTTGCACGCTTTTCAAGGTATCCCGATAGTTGTGAAAGGTGAGTGGTTTTATCCCCATAACCCATATTCGATATGATTACCTTTCTATGCATGATAATTACATATATTATGATCAATTTCGTCATATTGGTTCATATACTGTTGCATGGAAAGTTGTGATACTCACATGGCATGATAATATCATCATATTGAAACTCGTGCATGGGGTTGGGATGTCGCCCTAAGAGTGTAGCCGTAATTCTCGATGGCAGTTGATGGGACAACGTTAGGGTTATCCTGCAGAGGTTCGGGATTTTGCCTAGGGTTTTGTGCCAGGTTAGTAGGCCATGGAAGTTACACTAAGGGTATATGTCTATAATTGTCCATGCATCACTCATTTATCATGTTTATCTAACCCTCACTTAGAAGATTTCATCTTTTAATATCGGACTATGTCCCTGAAATATTCCACATTCCAGGCGAGACAAGCGACCAGAAGGGCAAGGAGGTGATCGAGGCTTGATCGCAATAGAAATTTTGTGGGTCCCATGTGGGGCTAGACCATATGTTTCATTTGATTGTATTAATTAGATTTAAAATAAATGTGTTGGGTAAATGATGTTGATGAACCCAAGTTATGTTTTCGAGGGTTCATGCAGGTTTTGATATTGCTTCCGCTTATGTTTAAATTGTATCATTTATTTACTATGTTTGGGAGTGTTATTAAATAAAAGTTATGTCGACGATTTATTGCTAGTTTATGCTTTAAAAAAAAAAAAAATCCTAGCATATATTAATGCCCTGGAAGACGGGGTGTTATACCATTGCTTACTCTCCACGAACATGTATATATATATATAAATTATATATTATATCTAATCTCAATCTAATCATAACCCTATTGCCATTTTATCTAATTTTGTGCAAATCTCGAATGCAAAAGCATGGCTGTGGCGTTGCAGAGGCATGGCTTCCCATTCGCACATGTGTATATATATGTATATAAGTGTATAATATATTTTATATTACACTATACTATAGAGAAAATTATACCTATAAATCCCAAATTCATCTTTATTTCACTTAGGCAATTATCTTATTGCAAAACAATAAATTAATTTGCATTACGATATCGAAAATCCAAAATTAATAACTCGTGGCTTATTCGATAAGGACGATTTCATCCTTGCGCCCTCATCGGATCCTTGTTTCATCTCGAAACTATTGAAGGGTTGCTCATTACAAAAAATCGAAACCCCTTTAGGCTTCCGTTGACTTCCCAGAAGTCCCATATGATAATTCGATCTTATAACCTAAATAGCAACTGTATTTTAGCTATACCGAAACTCGTCTCGATTCCAATTTCTTTTAATACCATAAATCCTATCTCAAAACACTCATTGAGAATATATAATTTTCCTTAGACATTTACACTTCGGAGCATTCCCTACAGTCTATTCGGTGCTGATGACTGCTATCAAGCCAATTTTTTTGTATTCTAAATTTGCTTAAATTAAGTGGCAACCTTATGAAAATATGGATTCTTATACTTCGATTCCTTGATATTAGTCAAAAGCAAACAGTATAGCAAAAGTGAGTACCATCGTGAAAGTCCAGACACTTTGCTAGATCTTTTTACTTGAGGTTCATGATCAACTTGCTCTGGTTCTCTATTTATAAGATTCTCTTAAACCTTTCTATCCACATCACTTTCCAAGATATCTGTCAACACAACCAGTTGTGCCATTCCTCTCGATGAAAGAAAAATTTTTAACCAATGAGAGACCAAGTAAAGACAGATTCCACCCGAAATAAGGATAAAAGCATTTCCTCCTAGGTTTAGGCATTAATTTCCTCTCGAGTGAAGGCATTTCTACCTTGGTGATGACGTTTCCTTCCGTTAAAGCATTTTCCCTCGGGTTAGGCATTTCCTCCCAGGTGAAGGCATTTCCACCCAGGTGACGACGTTTCCTCTAGTTGAAGGCTTTTCCTCATAGGTGAAAGCATTTTCTCCCGGAAGAAGGAAACACTTGGAATTTCCTCCCGAGTTAGGGCATTTCCACTCGAAAGAAGGCAATAGCCATTTCCTCCTAGGTGACAATGTTTCCACCTGGAATAAGGTGATAGACATTTCCTCCCAGGTGAAAGCATTTTCTCCCGGAAGAATAAGGATACAGGCATTTCCTTATTAACTAATATGTAGATACATTTATAGAGCAGGGGATTAATTAGATCTCTTGATATTGTGGAGATGAGGTGAACTTTTCTTCTAAAGATTAGAGATATGAAAACTCAAAAATAAGTGATAAGAATCACATGGGATAATCCTAAGTTGTAATCCTAACATCCCCTCGCAAGCTCAATGGGGTCAGGGACACTATACTGAGCTTGGACTGAAGAACATGGCATCGAGCAGAGCCAAGAGGCTTCATAAAAATATCTGCAACTTGTTCTTCCGAAGGAATGTACCAGACACGTAGGTCCTGACGGTGACCTTTTTCTCGGACAAAATGGTAATCAACCTAAATGTGCTTCAATCGTTGATGGAACACAGGGTTTTGTGTTATATAACCAGCACTAAGATTGTCACAAAACAACATAGGAGAAGTCACCAGTGGAATATGAAGCTCACAGAGCAGCTGTTGCAACCATACGAGTTCAGCTGTAGCAAAGGCGATGCCCCGGTATTCTGCTTCTGTACTAGAGCGTGCCACCACAGACTGCTTCCGAGAAGGCCAACTAATTAAGTTACCTCCATAAAACATAGCATAACCATGAGTAGAGCGGCGATCATCAAGACTGCCTGCCCAATCAGCATCAGAAAAGGTCGTAAGACAAGAACAATGAGACATTCAAAGGTGCAAGCCATGGGTAGATGTACCATAGAGATAGCGAAAAATCCACTTAACAGCTTTCCAATGAGTGACTGTGGGCCGATGCATAAACTGACAAACATGATTTACGACAAAAGAAATATCAAGCCGAGCAATTGTTGCATACTGAAGAGCACCAACAACACTACTGTTAGACCGAGAGGTGATATGGCACACACCAAGATGGGAGTGAATTGGTTATTTTAAAAACTTGATAAAACTTTGAAATCCTTTTGATGGAAATGCTAGCAATGATAAACAAACTAAATAACACAAGCACAAGAGAAGAACACAAAGGATTTATAGTGGTTCGGCTTAACCCAAGCCTAATCCACTACTTTAGCTCCCTATTAAGGATTTTTCAAACCATCCACTATAACCCCCTACTCAAACCAAGTAGGTCCTCTAGTCCAAGACTAGGAATTACAACCTCCCACTCAAATGGGCCCTCTAGCTACACAAGCTAGGAAAATAAAAATGATACAAATAAAAGAGAGAAGCTAAGAGTTAACACTCTTAGATACAAGTTCTCTCATAATGAAAACTAGGCTTAAGAATAGATTTACAATGATAAAACAAAACCTTGCATAAAAAAATATAACAATGAAAGCACAAACTCTTGTAAAGCTCGAATAAACTGATTTGTAATCTTTATATGAACTTGCTTCCGTCCATTGGCCTTCTCAAGTTTATCCATGACTTGTATAAATAGGCATCCCAAAAGTTTTGTCCAAAACTAGCCGTTTGTGACCGTTGGGATTTGAAAAACTAGCCGTTGGAAGCTTTCTGCGAAAAGAGATAGTCGATAGAAGAAAATGGATAGTCGACTATATTTTCAAATAAACTAAGATATAGTCGACAGACAAGAAGGCATAGTCGACTATTGCTCAACCAAGTCTACTGATAGTCGATAGATATATCCATATAGTAGACAGATTAAAAAATACAAAGAAATTTTATAACATCATGCATATACATAGTCAACTATCCTTACATAATAGTTGATAGAAGCCATAATAGTCGACAGAACATCAAGCACAGTCAACTATTCTCATGTATAGTCAACTATCATTAGGCACATAGTTGACAAAGCATATACACACAGTCGACTATTCATTTAGAAAAACAGAACACTTAGTTAATAACATGTAGAAGAACACTTGATTGATACAAAATATCACAACATATTTACATTTCTTTAGTTTAAGTTAATGTCCTCATTTTGTTTAATTTATATTTTACCTTCTATTTACTTTAATACATAAATGTAAATAAGAAAGTACCCCCTCATTTGGATTCAATAAAAATATGTAGAAAATCAAAATCCATAAGAATAAGAAAGTAGAATTTGGGTTTTAGTACAAACTTAGGATTTTACAATTTTATCACCTCCAAGATATACACTTTCTATTTCTTGAAAAATTCGTTAAAAATCATTTTATCATTAATGAATGTTAGCTATTAAAATACCGGGAGTTAGTTTTCTAAAAGGAAAATATTTTCATATATGTCTCCTTATAAGGTGCTAACCTTCCAGACTTAGAAAAATATGACTTTGAAATCTCGATACTTGAAATCCATTTGGTTTTCATTCTCACAAAGTAATACTTGATATTGAAATTGATTTATGTTGAAAACCATAACCTTGATTCATGACTTAGGGATTAAATAAAATATTATTTTTTATCATCAAAACTAAATATACAAAAGTAAAACAACAACTATGATACAAGGTAGGATCAGGTAACGATTCCCTAGAAGACGAGAGCTAAGATGAGGATTCACCAGGAGAGGTAATTGGCTTAGCTTTGTGCATTGAGAACTTCTCTAGAAGATCCATCACATATCGATGTTAACTTAAGTAGAGCCCATGAGAGGTGCGAGTGACTTCCAAGCCAAGAAAATAAGAGGAAAATTTGAGATCCTTAATGGAGAAGAACTGATCAAGATCACCAACAAGTTGCTCAATAAAGTTAGAGTCAGTACCCGCAATAATAAGATCATCAATGTACACAAGAATATATGTCTGAGAGGAACCAAAACACCGTTGAAATAAAGAATTATTAGAATGACAAGTAGAGAAGCCAAGTTGTAATAGACTATCTTTCAATTTTTCAAACTAGGCACGGGGTGCCTACTTAAGCCCATAAAGCGCTTTTTGAAGTTTACAAACATGACTGGGATTGGTGATGTCAACATACCCGGGCGGTTGACGCATCAAAACATCCTCATTGAGGTCACCATTCAAAAATGCATTATTCACATCTAATTGATGGAGGTGCCACCCATAAGTAACAGCCAAAGATAGAATGAGACGCACTATAGTTGGTTTGACAACGGGGATAAAAGTTTGAAAGACATCAATACCTGGCCGTTGACTAAAACCTTGAGCCACCAACCTTGCTTTATGACGAGAAATGGAATATCTGCATTATACTTCACCCAAAAAAGCCATTTATTGCCAACAATGTTAGTGTTGGGAGGAGGTGGAACAAGGCGCCAAGTGTGATTACGAAGAAGAGCATTGTATTCATCATCCATAGCATGATGCCAAACTGGATTTTTTAAAGCCTGGGTTATATTTCAGGGAAGAGCCTGTGGAGGAGGGAGTGAAACGAGAAGGACATGAGGCTTGAGACAATTGGTTCAGGCTCGAGTGAGCATAGGATGGACTGAACTGGGCAAATGTAAGATGGGCCAGGACGGGACTTTAGACTGGGTTCAGATGGCAAGGAGAGATAATCAACAGATGGGGTAGTAGGTGAAGGCACGAGAGTGGCAGACTGAAAGGACCTGGGAGCAACAAGGGAACTCACCGGAATGTGTGTGGGGATGGGATGAGATAAACCACCCGACAATGGATTCCCAGACACGGAAACAACATGGTGCAACGGAGTTGTGGGAATCTAAGGTGATGGAAGTGACTTTGGTGGCACAGTAGGAACAAGGGATGAGTAGGGAAAATGTGTTTCATGAAAGACAACATGCCGAGCGACATAAACCCGAGAACTCGAAGGGTAAAAGCAGAGATACCCTTTGTGTTTGGAACTATACCTTAAAAAGACATAGGGAACGGATCGAAAAGCCAATTTGTTCTTGTTATACGGTCGTATATAGGGAAAACATAAACACCCAAACACCTTGAGGAAAGAGTAATCGGGGATAGAGTGGTGCAATAGTTGATAAGGAGGTTGTTGGGTAAGGGTGGGAGAGATTGTATGATTGATATATGTCGCTGTATGAAAAGCATGTTTCTAAAAGAGAAGTTGTAAGTGAGCATGAGCTAAGAGGGATAAACCCTTCTCGACAATGATCCTATTTCGACGTTCAACTGCCCCATTTTGCTCCTGCGTGTGTGGGCAAGACACACGATGACCAATACCCAAGGAAGTAAGAAATTGTGACACATTGTGATGTTCCCCGTCCCAATCTGTTTGGATGAATTTTATGGTGGATTGAAATTGCGTTTTGACCATGACTTTGAACATTTTAAAGATATCAAACACTTGAGATTTTGTGGACATAAAATACACCCATAAATATCGAGTGCAATTGTCAAGAAAGAGGATAAAGTAATAGTTTCCATTGAAAGAGGCAACTGGAGTAGGGCCCCACACATCAGAATAAATTAAATGAAACGAAGTAGTAGAATGTTCATGTGAAACAGGCAAATGCAAACGATGAGTTTTTCCTAGTTGACAAGAACTACAAATACTCGACAATTTATTTGATGAAACAGGAAGCGAAAACAAGGAAACTAATTTCCTAGTGATATCAACACTAGGATGGCCTAACCTATTATGTCAATCTTGAAGACTAGTTTTGACACCAAAAAACGCTCCTGGAGATGGGGAAGGAGAGTTCGGGGATGATGGAAACTTGTAAAGGCCATTTTCAAGCCGACCCCAAAGGAGGGGAAGACCCTGTGAAGGTTTGACAACACACGAGTCAGCAAAGAATTCAACGGAAACATCGTTATCTTTCGTTAATTGGGATACACTCAGAAGATTATTTGCAATGTGAGGGACACATAACATGTTGGACAATAAAAATGACTTAGCAGGAGAAGCTAAAACAGATGAACCAGTATGAGAGATAGCAAGTTTCATACCATTATCGATGGACACCTGATCATTGCCACTGTATGCACCATGGATAGAGAGATTATTGAGATCTGCAGTGATATGATTAGAGGCGCCAGAATCAACATACCAAGATGGATCAGCAATAGTGTCAGGAGAGGCTAACAGTGTTGTGATATGGGAGGCAGATTCTGCAGCATAAGAGTGATCAAACCGATGATGGCATGGAAGAACAATGTGGTCGTATCTGTTGCAAATTTGACATTGGGGCCGAGTACAAGGATTACTTGAACCCTGTTGGGAAGGGCGAGCAGAAGAGGACTGCTAGTTATTATGCGATTGCTGGTTAGTATGCGACCGGTGAAAGCCATTCCCATGGCCACCACGAGTGTGCCAGCCTCTATCGTGCTGAGGCACAGATGTGTGGAGTTGAGGCACCGAACCAGTAGACCCTGTTCGGGCAAGGTTTGTCCTGGAGTAGAGTTTGACGAGAACGGGCCAGACGTTCCTTCTCTTACAACAACATTCCAAGTAAAGAATCAAAACTAAAGGGCTCAGATCGGGTTAGGATAGACGTGTGAAAAGCAGAAAATTCTTCCCAAGACCCATGAGCAGATAAACAAGCATATCTTCCTCAGTGACGGGCAACCCGTTGGCCGCAAGAGTATCAGCAATGCAATGTTTTTCTTCAACATATTCAAGGACAGATTTGGATCCTTTTGTGAGTGTTTGGAGTTGAAGACGCAGCGACATGGCACGAGCCCGAGATTGGGACTTGAAAATATTCTCAAGGGTAGTCCATGCCTCAAAGGTAGTATGGGCAGCAGTGATAATGCCCAATAACTAGTCGGAGATGGTGGACTTCAACTAGTGAAGGACGAGTATGTCCTTGGGACGCCACTGTTGGATGTTCGGCTCAGCAGTAGAGGTGGGCGATGCTGAGGTAGCTTTTGCACCATCAGCATTGATGGCGACAGAGGATGACCTAGAGGCTGGAGTAGCTGGCAGAAGATGGCTCTCAAGATCGAAAGCCTCCAGTGCAGACCAAATGGTGGAACTCCAAACATAGTAATTGGAGTGATCAAGTTTGATTGTGATTGCCGGAAACGAGGAAGTAGGAGGCGTGGCAACTGTTGCTAACAGGTTAGAGTTTCCCATTATCACAAATCTGGATGCTGCAACGGCGATGGCTGGAGTTACGGACGTAGGCAACGACAGCAGAAGCTGAAGCTTGAGAAGTAAGCCGGATCGGTGTGGACGTTTAGTCCTTTACGAGCTCTAATACCATAATAGATTATGATAAACTGTTGTCTTCTATTAACTAATATGTAGATACATTTATAGAGCAGGGGATTAACTAGATCTCCTGATATTGTGAAGATGAGGTGAACTTATCTCCTAAAGATTAGAGATATGAAAACTCAAAACTAAGTGATAAGAATCACATGGGATAATTCTAAGTTGTTATCCTAACACTCACAAAATTTTCCAAACATTTTAAATGAATTTGGAGACTTCAAAATCTTGGTAACAAGTTAAACAAATCTAATTAACCCTTCAAAATTTCTAAATAAAAATTATTTACTGCTAGCCTTTTTTGTTAAATAATATTTTTATATTTCCACTTGCCACATTAATAAAAAGGATAACTGTAGCAAGTTGGTGAGATACATTTTTAATTACAATTTATTTTTGCTAAATAATTACATTTTTTTGTCAGGTGCCTTTTATGTTTAGAATACAGATTTGTCAATAGAATTTCTTTTTACCTTTTAGATAAAATGCCAAAAGAATTATCATTCGTATTCACATAAAAAAAAGTAAAATAGCATATTATTTCAAATGAATATCATATATTAAAAGTAATTGGATATTAATATAGTCATATATTTTGGGAGTAGGAAGAAGTTGATTATTTGAATGGGTTTATGAACGGTTATTTATGGAATTTCAAAACTATTAAATATTTGCTTAGCATATAGGATATAGCTTTCCAATAAATCTTATGTAAGATGCATCAAATAATAACTAAAATTCTAGTTGTGGGTTCATATTTTTTATTTATCTATATATATATTATAACAAAACAGCCGTCAAATTCTTTTCCCGCCCATTTACAGTTTCTATTTTAATATTTTATTATGTTTTGTTTATTTTTTTCTTTCCCAAAATAGAATTTTTGTAGATCATTAATTAAGCATAGATTTATGAAAAACGTATAGTTCTTGGAACCTGTACATAATTTTTTTTAGCTGAAAAGTGGTTGGAGAATGTGTAAACATGGTATATGAAGAGACAATATATAATCCATATTATTAATTCTTAAATATTAATATAAAATTTTAATTAAAATAAATTACAGAAAAATGATTTTTTTTTTAAATCGAGAGAAATTTTGAGATATCAAGTAATACCATCGGGTGCCAAATAATCTTTTTTAAAAAATAAATTTAATTTCTTTATTTTATTTTTCATAATTTATCTCTCATTCTCTCTTAATAAAGTCACCACTCAAAACTCTAAAACCCTTAATTAGTTTCAAAATCATGCAAAAAGCGTACAAATCATATATATGTTTATGTTATTATTTAATTTTGAAAAATAATTAGTTGGTAGGTTATGTTAAATTAGTTATTTAGGCAAAATTGGATTATTTTAAATAAGTCATTTAAGTTATTTTGACAAAATTAATATTTTGTATAGGCTATTTATATTTATCATATGTTGTCATATTTCATTTGAAAATTTTATTATATTTTATATTTTTATTATTGACAACAAGAATATGTAAAGTCATATATGGATAATTAATTTTGAAAATTTGATTATTATCATTTATATAATTAATTGATTATTTGAATTATCTTTATTTTTTATATATAGTTTAATTAATTTAAATTTATTTTTTTATAATTTTAAATATTATAATTTCATATATAACTTAAATATTATAATTTTATTTTTTAACTTTTTTTTTTTTTGCTTTCTTAAAAATTTGACTTATGTTAAATGTGGTAATTGATTGCCAGGAGGAATATGTAAACTCATGTATGAATAATCAATTTCAAAAATTTTATTATTGTCATTTATATAATTAATTGATTATTTAACTTATCTTTATCTTATATATAGTTCTAATTAATTTAAATTTATTTTTTTTATTTTTAAATATTATAATTTTATTTTTTAACTTTATTTTTTTCGTTACTTTCTTAAAAATTTGACCCGTCTTGAATGTGGTAATTGATTGTCAAGAGAAATATCTGAAGTCATCTATGGATAATCAATTTCAAAAATTTGATTATTATCATTTGTATAATTAATTAATTATTTAAATTATCTTTATTTTATATATAGTTTAATTAATTTAAATTTATTTTATTATAATTTTATATATAACTTAATTAATCATTATCATTTATTTAATTAGTTTAACCATATTTTCTTATTTTCAACCAATTAGTTTTAACCATGTTTCTGGTTTGTTAATGTAAATGAATTTTGTGTAACAATTTAATTCTTTGGAAGTCGTCTCAACATTAAAATTTTTAATTAATAGTTATTTTTTAACTTTAAATTTTCTAAGAGGAATATGTAAAATCATGTATGGATAATCAATTTTGAAAATTTGATTATTATCATTTATATAATTAATTGATTATTTAAATTATCTTTATTTTATATATAGTTTAATTATTTTATTTTTTTATAATTTTAAATGTTATAGTTTTATATAATTTTATAGTTTAATTAATTATTTTTTTAATTTTAAATGTTATAATTTTATATATAATTTAATTGATTATTATCATTTATTTAATTAGTTTAACCGTGTTTTTGGTTTTCAAATAATTAATTTTAATCGTGTTTCTGGTTTGTTAATATGAACAGATTTTGTGTAACAATTTAATGTTTTGAAAGTCGTCATAGTATTAAATTTTTCAGTTAATAATTATTTTCTAACTTTAATTTTGTTGTTACTTTCAAAAAATTTTGACCTATCTTACATGTGGAGAAGATGTGAAATCATGTATAGATAATCAATTTTGAAATTTTGATTATTATAATTTATATAATTAATTAATTATTTAAATTATCTTAATTTTATATATGTTAGTTAATTAATTTAAATTTAGTTTTTTAAATAAGTCGTTTAAATTATTTTGACAAAATTAATATTTTGTATAGATTATTTATATTTATATATGTTCTCATATTTCTTTTTAAAAATTTATTATATTTTATATTTTTATTATCAACAGGAGAAATATATAAAGTCATATATGGATAATTAATTTTAAAAATTTAATTATTATCATTTATATAATTAATTGATTATTTAAATTATGTTTATTTTTATATATATATTGTTTAATTAATTTAAATTTATTTTTTTTCATAATTTTAAATAAAAAATATTTTATATAGGCTATTTATATTTATCATATATTATCATTTTTTTTAAAAAAAATTATTATATTTTATATTTTTATTATTAGCAAGAGGAATATGTGAAGTCACATATGGATAATTAATTTTAAAATTTTGATTATTATCATTTATATAATTAATTAATTATTTAAATTATTTTTATTTTTTATATATATAGTTTAATTAATTTAAATATATATTTTTTATAATTTTAAATGTTATAATTTTATATATAGCTTAAATATTATAATTTTATTTTTTAACTTTTTTTTTTCATTGTTTTCTGAAAAATTTTACTCATGTATAGATAATCAATATGTAAAGTTATGTCAATGTGAACAGATTTTGTGTAATAGTTTAATTTTTTTGAATTAATTTTTAATTTTTTTTTGATAGTCTATTTTTAAAAAATTAAAAACACGTTCTCTTTGTCATTTTAAAAAATTATTTCTCAAAATAAAAAATTAGGAAATAGGTTATCTTTAAAATTTTGAAAATAATTTTTTAATAATATTTTATTCAATAAATTTGATTATTCAGTAAATTGAAAATATTTAATATTAATATATTATTAAATATATATATACATTTTAAAGTTAATGAATTTTGTAATATTTTTTCTTATTATAATAATAAAATATGAATAAATAAATATATTTTGAGTTTAGAGTTTATTTTGGATGAACTCAAAATAATTTTTTGTTCTTTTGAGTTTTCTTTATAATTTTTTTTATTTTCAAAAATGCATTTTTAAAAATAGTAAAAAGAACACGTTTTCATTATTTTAGAAAATTGAAAATAAAAAATAACTTGAAAATAGTAAAGAAAACGCAGCCTAAGTTTTTCAGTTAATAGTTTTTTTTTTTTTTACTTTCTAAAATTTTTGATTTATCTTGAATGTGGTAATTAATTATCAGGAAGAAGATGTGAAATCATATATAGATAATCAATTTTGAAAATTTGATTATTATAATTTATATAATTAATCGATTATTTAAATTATTTTTATTATATATATATATAATTTTATTAGTTTAAATTTATTTTTTTAGAATTTTAAATATTATAATTTTATATATAACTTAAATGTTATAATTTTATTTTTTTAACTTTTTTTTGTTAATTTTTTAAAAATTTGTCATGTTTTGAATGTGATAATTGATTGTCAGAAGGAATATGTGAAGTCATGTATAGATAATCAATTTTGAAATTTTGATTATTATCATTCATATAATTAATTAATTATTTAAATTATGTTTATTTTATATATAGTTTAATTAATTTAAATTTATTTTTTTATAATTTTTAATGTTATAATTTTATATATAACTAAATGTTATAATTTTATTTTTTAACATGATTTTTTGTCTTAAAAATATAACCTATCTTAAATGTGGTAATTGATTAATAGGAGGAATATGTGAAGTCATATATGCATAATCAGCTTTGAAAATTTGATTATTATCATTTATATAATTAATTGATTATTTAAATTATCTTTATTTTATATATAGCTTAATTAATTTAAATTTATTTTTTTATAATTTTAAATGTTATAATTTTATTTTTTAACTTTATTTGCAAACGTAGTGAAGTTTTTAGTGTGATGAAGTTGGCAATTAACCTTAATTTGATCTCTAAGTACACGTATATGCTAAAAGTAAGTCAGGTTAGTATAATGTTTATGGTTTGTAATGTGTTTAGAATAATTATGTGCTAAAACATGTTCTAACGTGTTATACTCATATTTCTCAACAGTAAAAGTCTGATCTTTATTGAAATATTGAAAAAACCAAAATTGAGAAGAAAAATGTGCTTCATCAATTTTTAGAATTTAATATCTATATTTGTTAAATAAGTTTGGGAGTTTCTAATATGTATGACGTAAGTACTAATTAATGACATTATATTCTAGATTTCTTCATCTAATGATGAGGTTACTACGTCGCTAAACTCGGGTCATGAGTTATAGATACATTAAAAAATTATGAAGGGTGTTTTGCCAAAAGGGCTCTCATTGGCGATTTGTTGACTAATGCAACTAAGAAAATTCGATCGATGATCAAGAACGAGAATAACTGAAAAAAAATTATCTGATTGGTTTCATTTTGGTTGTTGTTGGATTTATATTTAGGCAATTTGTTTGATCTACATGTTTTTTGTTTTCTTTTATTATTTAGGTTTTTTTCTTTTTTTTTTTACTGATTCACACTTATGTGTTTGCTCATTTTTTTATGTTCTTTTACTTCTATTTATTTGTATATTTTTTTTATTCTACTAATTTATAGTGGGTGTTTAACGTTCATAAGTACATTCTTACCTGCATTCTTTTTTTTTTTCACTGCACAAATTATTCTTTCCAACGTATTGCACAAGAATTTATCATAATTGAGCTATAGTTTAATAACATACACAATAACGAACGAGAAACATTTTCAATCAAATAATTAATAAAACGGATCGAGAAATCACCATTTATACTAAGTAATCAACTACCTTGCTACTGAAAATTTAGAATAAGACATGGCACATTTTTAGTGTTTCGTGCATCAAAGTGAAAATAGTGTATTACAAATGGTAGACGTTAACCTCACTTTAACAAGTCACGAATATTATAGACGTTGGATATAATATTTTGTTAAAGACATATATATGTGTTAGTAGAAAGACTATAATAAAAGTATAAAAAATGTCAAAAAATAAAAAAAGGTCAGACAAAAAGAGGCATATATATTCTGGAATAATTGAATAACTAATTTTGTTGTATGTTTGTTTATTTCTCATGATTGCAATATGATTATTTTATTTATTTTCTACTTCTTTATTTTGATGTTCATTTTTTATAACTACTGAATTATGTAACTTCCACTTTAACGATTATTTTTTTTCTTATGATATTCGTGCATCGCACGGGTGATACACTAGTTATATTATTATACTATTATACAAGCAAGCATCGATCTTAATGTTATTTAATTTTGAAGTCATATTTTCTTTATTCTCAAAATTATATTTTCTTGTAATAATCAAGCAAAATTATCTATAATTATTTATATTATAAAATAAAACAAGAAAATAAAAAAATAAAAATCCAAATTTTCATTATCGTTTTAAGAGATACTCAGCAATTTTTATTTTATTTTTATTTCTGTACAAAATTTCTTTAAGATAGCTTACGACTTGTTTAGTTGTGGACATTTTTTTTAATTAAATAAATTAATAGCATTCAATTTTTAATTTTTAAAAAATAATTATTTTTATTTGTTTTCAATTCATAATATAAAGCTGAAAAACTAGAAAATTAAAATTTTCTATTTTCTAATTGAAAATTCATTAGAAAATTAGAGTTAAAAAATTAAAAATATTATCTAAAACTAATCATGACCTTGAATTTCGTACTTTATCTTACATAACAAATACACACATTATTTAGTCTATCTCACACTTAGCCAATTTTTAGTATGGTTTGTCAAAAAATACACATAACATGAGCCCTTTTTTTTTTTTTTCTCTAGTTTAGTCACACTCTACAGTCAACCAAGTTTTTAGTGTAGTTAGCTTAAACCTTCTTGACAAGAGCATTTTTTCTATGGCTCAGAAACACTCCACAATTAGCCAAATTCTTAGTGTAGTTAGCTTAAACACGCTATTGATAGGAACACTTTTGGCCAAAGAAAAGAAGAATCCCCGTAAGAGGTAAGAGGTTTTACTTTCGTCCCTTATCATGCAGCCAACCTTGCACACACATCTCAGTTGGATGGAGAGCATTAGATCTGAAAATAATTTGGGTTTAATATTAATTTTTATTTTTTTTATTAAAATAATATTATTTTAGTCAAATATTCTAGAATGACCATAAATTTGTGATATACTACCAATATTATACAAAAAAAAAAAAAAATACTTTGTTAGGTGTCTACCGTTCACACAAGACTAATACGGAAATCAATATAGGTGAAATTTGAGGGAGAAATTTAAGGAAGAAGAAATTTAACTTTAATCTTAAAATACCTTCTTTATTTTTCTAAAGTGATTTCACACGTGGCCATCTACATTTTCTTCTTTGAAAGTTGAAGGCAAGTCATTTTTTTTTTCGTTTGTGTGAATTAATCAAATTCTTTTCTTTTTCATTTTTACTTAATTTAATAGCTTGCATCAATTGATGCTTCTACATTAGAGGTGTGGACAGATAATTTCATAAATAGCAAGGGATTTCCTGCTGATCTCAGAGATAAGATAAGCTCAATTTGAATAGCTTTGGCCCCTTTTGTGTCTTTACTGGAAAGTCATCTTCCTCAACACGTTAATCTTAGCCACTGCCTTCTCAGCCGCAAGCTGATCTAAGAATGTAGAAGTTGATACCACCAGATATTTGTTAAAATGCCAGGGAAAACACTTTAGGTAGTAAATTCCATTTGCGTAACCATGGTGGTATGTGGTTAAATAACTGAGAATGACTTTGTAGAGAATAAAGGATCTTGCTGTTCTGCCAAAGTCAGTGAACAAAGACAAAGCAGGGATGATCATTCCTTCAGGACAACGAAAGATAGGAAAAGAAATTGCAAGTGGTCAAGGAATTAGATAAAGCGGTGGGGTTGGGGGAATTCCTTCAGGAGAAAGAAAACTTGGGAACATAATTAGTACAAGATGCTGCATTATATTAATAGAAAGACTTCTATTGAAGAGTCCTCCTTGTCAAACAAAGTACATGGCACATTGTTTTAACCACACTTAACATGGCATTCAAGCTTATTCTTCCAGATGTCACTTCATGAGTTAATTGAATAATGTTTGGAAATTCTTTGTTTCATCTTTAGTTTGCCAGTATAATTACTTGGATTATGCAAAGATCTTTTGTTTAAGTATTCCGATCGCTTCTGAAACCTTTGAGATTATATAGGTGCCAACCTATCATTGTTGTCCTTTTCACAGAAGAGATAGTAGCAAATGAAGAGTAAAAAATTCTCATTCTTGGCAAATGGAAAGAGGAAAAAGCAGGAAATTGCAAATTCAATGTAATTGCATCATTCACTATATGACTTCAATTGCTTTATTACTGGTTAACTTGGGGCAGCAATGATACTTCACTTGCTCACTACACCATTTCCCTTTTTCTGTCCAAGTTGCATCATGCTGAATTGTGATAAAATCATATTTTCTGTTCTATTTCCATCTTGTGCAATCTCATGGATGCCTGGTTCCAGAATTTTTATATGTGCTACTGCAAAATTTATCTTCCTGCCCCAACATTACCTCTCCTATTGAGGTTCAGGTCTGATAATAATGTCCATTGAAATTCAGTTCTTGTAATTTAGCTTTAAAAATTTCCAGGACGTCCTCCTAGACATGTATGCAACAATATCCCTTTTCTTGAGATAGTTCCTAGTTTGAAAAGGATATTTACAAAGGAATCCGGGGTAGACACTGTGTGTGGTCCGGTTTTCGGAAGGTATGGTATATGGTTCAACATCTAATCATTGTCCTTGAGATGCTAGAAAGATAAGGTGTTACAAAATTCTTTGCCCCTCTAAGCTGCTTTTCCTGTCTGCCACAAGTCAAAAGTAGAAGAGCAAACTTATAAAAGACTATTTGTAAGTAGATTCCTCTGCTAAAAGACTGCACTGAGAAAAGTTCGTTGCCAACTCTATGGAAACTTGTACATATAATTTAAAAATTACATGAATGTTTTATGATTTTTCTTATGCCATTTATCATCTATGCAAGTCTATCAGGACCAGTCTTTAAGCATTTTACTGTAGAATAGACACTTCATTCTGCCACCAGTTCTAGTACCAAGAATAACTCTGCATGGTATTGATGTTAGAGGGACTTTATTGATAAACATTTTTTGTAATACTTCGCATCGAGTGATAGAAAGATTTGGGACAATTTACCCTGATGAGTCCATGTGAACTTCTTAGGGGGATCACCCATCCTTGAATTTTCCTAGATCAAGCACGCTTAACTTGAGAATTTCATGTCTATATTCAGCTCAAAAGGTATTCAGCTGATATTATTTCTTTCTTTACTTATTCTCGATATATATTACCATTCTCTGAGCTTTTGGTGTATTACACACATCGTGTCATCATCATGGGGCCCATAACTGTGTGTCACTTTTTAGCTCTCGCCCTTCAACGGTCAAGAGCTCCACCGCACTTATGAGCCCCTCAGTGGTTGCCCTATGGGCAACTGATGTGGGATGAACTCGGTGCATCCACACCATCCCCTCGCACAGGTGTGGTGGGGCTCTATCGGCCCCTCCCTTATCGGGGGTTGTAGGGACCATTAAGGGGAATTCTCACAGACGGCATCAAATGTTGACACACATTTTTGTAACACCCTATATCGAGCAATATAAAGGTTTGGGACAACTGCGGTTCATCATGGTGTGGATGTATCGGGTTCGTCCCACATCGGTTGTCTAAAGGGCAACTACTGAGGGGCTCATAAGTGCAGTGGGGCTCCTGGCCGTTGAAGGGCGAGAGCTAAAGAGTTAACTTGCAACTGTGGGCCCCATGATGATGACACGATATATGTAATACCCCCAAAGCCCAGAAAAATGGTAGTATATATCGAAGATAAGTAAGGAAAAAAACAACACCAACTAGATACCTTTTGGGCTGAATGCAAGTAAAGAACTACAGGGTTAAACGTGCTTGATTCGGGAAAATCCAAGAATGAATGACCCTTCCGGGAAGTTCGCGTAGGCCCATCAGGATAAGTTGTCCCAGTCTTTCTATTGCTCGACGTGGAGTGTTATAAAAATATGTGTCAACAAACTTAAAGATAAAAAAAAAAAAAAAAAAAACAGTAACACGAAGGCTTAATCCCATTAGGTGAGGTAGAATATATGAATTCTACTTTTAACAAAGGTAAAAGCAGCTGCAACATGAACTGAACTAACAGACAAGGCTAACCTATCCGCAACAACCATTTATTCAGGACAATTGTAACTTGAAAATGAATTATCAGAAATATTAGAATTATTGCGGCTTTACTATTCATTGCAGGAAAGATTAATAATATCTATTTCATTAGCTCATTTTCATAGATGGTGAAGAAGCTAAAGAGGTCAACTGTTTAATTCATCATCTTTGTCATGATTTTGAATTTGCCTGATGAATGGATGTTTGTGAACAATCATTGGCTAGATCATACATCTTGCAACAAAATGCACTGCAGCAGCTTCTATTCTAGCACCTCTTGTCACCTTCAACCAAAGAGCCACTTTTGGTCTCACATTTCAAAACCTATAATAATTTAATGAGAATTGCCACACTGTCCATGGAGTCAAAATATGGTGCGAGACCTGTTGACATTTCTTTCGTAGTAGAAGGGGAGTAAAGTGCCATCTTTTAAGCCGGTTGAGTGTAAAAGACATGGCAACTTGATTGCTTTATTTAAGGTAACATGGTATTGAATTTTACATTTGTAATTTATCTTGGTCATATAGGTCTAGAGTAGGTTGTATAGATTTTACATTTAAATAGTTGGTATAATTTTAAAGTGTTTGAGGTGGTCACAGGTATCACCACTTCAGTGTTGCCTCTTTGTAGATGAGCCCAAGGCAATGAACTGAATGGAGAGGTTCCCCATATCCATCCTCTGAAAATTCCATTGTTCTAGTGTAGTGAAAGACTAATAATGATGCTCTGTTATCTTACACCATTTTTTCTTGCTCAGTATTTGGTTTTTCCATGGTTATGGTTAGTTTCCATCTTAACGCCACGCCCCAATTTTGGAGGCTGTAATTGGCACTATCCTTAAAAAGTTAAAAACTCCAATAGAAAATAATAAGACTTACACTATACCATTATCATTTGTCATTTAAGCATTTCAGTTAATTACGAATATTGCCCACTGTCCCGAAATTCATCATTTAATTATAATATTCAAAATTAACTAAAACACAAAAGAAAGAAACATAAGCCTTCCCATGCATAAGTCCAGTGAAATGTGGTGAACGTGTTGTAGGCCGAATCGTGTCTAGGGTAATGCAATTAGAATCGTCTACCACGATTCTTACAGTCAGAGTCAATATCAATCTACAAATCTAAAATTGTTAAGGGGTAAATCTACCACTGACTCTTTAAAAAAAAAAAAAAAATCTACCACTAACTTAGTAAGGGATAAAGAACATTATAACGGGGGATACAGAATCAATGCATCTAAAGATAAATCATCATGTCATGTTATGTCAAATAGTAATTAAGACAATGTAGGAAATAACAAATAAACACGCACTCTTAGGAGTAAACAAGTTAGAACTATGAATTTCTATATTCAATTATCTTAAGGGCAGAATGACTCTCACCTACAAATTATACTTTGACGAAACCTTTCATGCCAACAAGGACGAACCAACTCTCACCCTTAAGTATACATGGTGCATCAATGGCTAACTTTTATTTTAGTTAGCAATATTGGATTCTAACTAGTTGCTCTATTTGAAATGAGTCTTTTCGAAACGATTTGGGGCTTCTCGAGAGGAGTATTTTCGAAAGGATCTAGGGCTTACCGAGATGAGTCTTTCTGAAAGGATTAGTGAAAGGATGGGTCTTGTGCTGGTACCTCTCTCGAAAAGGACGAAGTAGACCTTCAAAAAGAGTTTGGGACCTTTCTCGAAAATGATGAAGTAGGCCTTTAGAGAGAGTTTGGAACCTCTCTCGAAAAAGACGATAAAGGCTTTTGGAAAGAACTGCAAACAACCAATAGAAGGTTTGAAGGCTCGTGGGGGATTTTCATTCGCGAAAATCCTCTGATGCTTAAGTTAGCTATCGAGAGAAAACGTGTTACCAAAAGTAAACTAAAGTTTTAGAAAGAAAAGTTAGGGTGACAAATGATTACCAAAAGTCATTTTTTGAATACTGTAATTTGGTTTTTATAGGGCTTGAATCCCGAGAATTATCGTGATAACATGTGTCAATAAATCTGGGGGGACACGTGCTGATTGGTTATACTTTCTTTCGGAAAGAAAAACCTCATTTTCGAACAAAAGTTCTTTACAAAAAGATTCTTTGAAAAAGAATCATTGCCTTTTCGAAAAAACCTTCCTTACTATCTGAGGCTCTTCTCGATCTTGGGGGTACAACAATTTTAATAAAATACAATGATTAAGCTTACCAATTAAATTCTAGATTTTTGAAAATAAATTTGGGTTAGATTGAAATAAAATTAGGTTCGGCCCAAATTAGGTTTGTTTTACCTACTAAATTAAAATAGGAATTGGACAACCATTGGATTAGGCTAACCAAGGATAATATACAGGAAGTAAATAAACTAGCAATATCATAAGCTAATCCAATTAAATTGGGAATTAGATAAGCAGGAATATCATAAGCTAATATAAATATTATGTATTTAATTAGGAATTGGATAAAAATTGGAATTGGCTATCCCAATTACCCTTTATCAATTTGAGCATTAAATAAATCTGGATTGAATTAAATCTGAAATAAGATAACGATTGGAATTGAGTATCCCAATTATCCTTTATCAACTTGGGCATTAAATAAATCTGGATTGACTAGGAGCAAATCAGGTGCAGCCTATCCATGGATTGGATTAGGCTTGCACCAACCAACCAAACACCCTAAATTCATTTTAGGGTTTGGAAGATTGGCAGCCAAGCTGTGCGCGTGGGAGCGTGTGTTGGGGGAGGGATGTTGGCCGGCGGCGGCGGCTTCAGACAATTGCCGTCAAAGCCGCCCAGCCATGGTCGATTTCTGTTTGGGGCTTTGGCCAACAAGAATTACAGAAGAGGTTCCGCCGAAACAGAGTTTCTTTTTTCCTGGTAAAGATCCCTTCCAAAAAGTGTTTTGAATTTTGAGGCCTAGGCTTAAAACAAGTTGTTAATGTGCGTGTGTACGTATATTGGGAAGATATTACCAAGTCTGATTTAAAGAATATTTGTGTATATTGGAAAGATATTGTCAAGATTGGCTTATATTTGTAACTCTAAGCGATAGTTATTTTTATGATCTTTTAATAATATAAATAAATATTATAAATTATTTAAAATTTACCCTACATGCTTTTTTAGATACAAAATCACTAATTATTTATGTGTATTAGGAAGATATTACTAAGGCCGACTTAAAGAATATTTGTGTATATTAGGAAGATATTGTCGAGGACGGTTTAAAAAATATTTGTAGTTCTAGGCAAGAGTTATTTTTGTGGCTCTTTAATAATGTAAATAAATATTAAAAAGTATTTAAAATTTACATTGCTTGCTTTTTTAGATGCAAAATCACTAATTAAATTTTTTGTATTCAAGTTTAGAAAGTATTTTTTTTCAATTGACAATATAGACAAAAGAAAAAAAATCTAAAAACTTAAGAGTTTGAATAAAAAAAAAAATATAGAGAATCCACGGCCAGATCTTGTAAATTAGAAAATCACCGATTTACTTTTATTTTTTTTTAATGCCCATATCAGTACAGATTATTTAGATGAAATTTTCACCATCCAAAAAATCGTTTTATCAAATTGTCTTCCTAAAATAATGTCACTTATTGCATTTTTTTCCCGTTGCATTATTGATTTATACCTCACTATTTATTGTTTAAAATTGAAAAATAATCCGTGAACTTAGAGAGTTGGCGGGCCTCCTTGTGTGAATGATCCCTTGTTATTCATTGACTAACATTAGAAAATGATTCGTAAATTTGAAGAGTCGAAGCTTTTCTCATCTAAATGATACTTCAATATTCATTGTTTAATATTGAAAAATGTTTCATGGACTTGAGGAGTTGGAACCTCCTTGTCCAAATGGAACAACAAAATAAACAAACCATGAATTCAAACAAAAAAACTATCATGAAATTGAATTAGTAATTTTATATCTCAAAAAACAAAAAAAATAAATTTTAAATAATTAATAATTTTGGGGCCCTAGGCATAGGCCACTAAGCCGGGCCGGGATATTGCCTTATGTTTTCTTCTGTTCTTTTCCTCTCGTGAATGCAAAAAGTTTATGAGAAAGGGTTTTTGAATGTACCATTTGATGTAAATAGACTGCTTCAGATTCAATATATCACACGCAAAAAGAACGCACTAATAGTACACCTAAAAACAATTTGCTGTTACATGCAAACTGTACAAGTGTGAAAACCTGCTAGGAATGGGGTTCATGAAAGAAGTAGCAAATCAAAGTAAAGTAAGCATTCAGATCTTTTTGGCATGTGCTAGGACATTTTTCTGGGAGACAATATGATAAGGTGCCAGACAATCTAAATAAGTTCCACACATTAATCGCATAATTTTCCAGGAGATAACCTTCTCTCTTCCTTTGTTAATTAAGTACTTCAACTTTGATTGTGAAATTTGTTTAGAATAGCTGTATAATAAAATGATTGATTTGATCCTCTAATTTTACTTTTAAGTGCCGAATGGTTCACAATTTTCTCCAGACAAATTTGTCTGGCATGGTATGTTGTCAACTTGCTTTGGTTCATTATGTTTAAATATTCATTGATGATAGCTTCTATCAATTTCAGGTCCTGAACTATGTTGATTTATTTTCAGTTTTTATATGGAGTAGAAGACTTTTATGGCATTATTTTGGTTTGATTTTCTTGAAGCACAATCTTCTCCTGTCATTCTAAAGTGAATGATCAGTGCAGCTGAAGCTAAAGTTTTGCTATTCATCCTATTCTTGTATTCACATTGTGTTATGATGTTCTGAAAGTGCTTCACAAAATTACTCAGTGTTAAGCTTGCATTATGGCTCTATTGCATTAAACTTGAAATTCTTCTTCTAATGTTCACCGAGTGGGTCCTTACTTGTATGGTACTCAATATAGAATATTGATTCACAAGCAGAATCTGTAGTACTTTGCAGACATTTATGCTCTTTACTTGCACTTGTATTGCCTTTTTTGTCACTAGCGTCTGGTTACAGAAAAATCTCATTAAACCTATCTGGTAACGTGGAAGATGGACATCCTACATCTTCACACTTTCTGTGTATTTGTTCTGGGGCTTGTTAGATTTAAGATACCCAAAATAGCAATTACAGAGCCTTTTGGAGGGGCAGGGGTGAAATGGAGTAATAGCAGCAACCTACCAAATCCTGCCCCCCACCCCCAAAAAAGAGAACACAGTAAAAAAAAAATTTGTACATAAGATGCATGAAGAATACACAAAATTATAGCCTTCTATTTTACAGCATAGGAGTTCTAGTAATTGTGACAAACACGTTATCCACCAAATCAAATCCAAAAATTCACTCTTATCTGCTAAACTTCCTATGATATAAGCCCTGTAGCTCACAGATCCTGTTATTTTGTTTGTGGCTTCAGCCCTGACAGAAGCTTCAATATTTCTTCCATGGATGGCCTCTCACATGGCCTGCTTCTGGTGCAGAGCAAAGCAACTTCAATAACCAGCTTTATTTCCTCTCTGAGTGAATTGGAGGAACCAACTTCATTCTCATGGCTAATCTCTCGTAAAAGTGTCTCCATCGGTTTCCCATGAATGCTTCCTCCTTGATTTTTCAGCCTGCCATTTGTTAGAACTTCCAGAATTACCTCCCCAAAGTTGTAAATATCCAAGTAGAGTTCCTCTTTTATGGCACTATTGTATTCACCTGCAGAAATTTGTGAAAGAACTTCAGCTTTGCATGTTCCTGAAAAGGATTAGTGCAACAATTGAAGGAACTAGGCTGTGAAATAAACCTATGTAATTGTAAAAGAACTGTATTTTTCAGACAAGTGAAAAGGACAGACCAAGCTTATGCTTTACTTTAGAACTAGTACAAGTGCATTCCCATCAATGTAAGAATTGATTGATAAAGAAAATGACACACGATATTCTACTTTTCCAGGTAAAGGAAACAGCTCTACATTGGATCCAAAACTGTGAGTCGAAAGCTTAGAAAGTACGTCAACTGGATAGCTAAACATTCTGTCAACTAGAAAAACAAAGGAACTTTCCGCAACTATTTGTAAAGATGGTAACCTATGGAATGATAGAACACATTGTATTTATTAGAAAGCTGAAACATTATGCAGTCCAAAAAATTGATGCGACTTTGTATGCATGCAGGAAATATATTTGTAACAAAAAACATGTAGGCTGATAGGAAAAGAAAAAGGTACTATATGTTCCTGAAGTTCTGTAGTTTTAGAAATTATAGATCTCTATTATATACTCTTTCTAGAAAAACAATTAAAGGGCCATTTTTAAGCTTCATTTCAAAATTACTAAACACTTTTATTTGTGGATCTAATTTTTGCAACCTGCAATATTTGTGGATCTAATTTTAAGCTTCATTATAGATTACTACCTGTTTCAGTCCTGCAAGTTGCTGCTGGAAATGAATGGTGGTTCCACTTTGCCAGAAATTTAAGCCCATATTCAGCCAAATGGGGTTCCACGTTTTCGTCAAACACAATGTTACTAGCCCTCAAATCTCCATGGGGAATCACAGGATAACAATCGTGATGGAGGAAGCAAAGTCCCCTTGCAATGCCGATCACAATTTTGACCTTGGCTATCCAATCTCTCTTCATTTTTATCTTCTCGGCTAGATTACTTTCAGGCAAGTAATCATACAAAAGATAACCCAGATGATTGTTATAGCAAAATCCAAGCAGTCTGGTCAAGTTCTTATGTCTTGCATTGCCCAGCCGTGTTATGAATTCTAGCATTGCCTTCATATTTTTGGCATCCACCTCAATCTTCTTGACTGAAACTGTTATTCCTGTGGGCAGGACTGCTTTGCAGAATGAACCTGACAATGGCGGCATCGTCTCTATAACTTCTGTGGAATTGAAGCTCCTCAAAATATCATTTGCAGTGAACCGAGGAAGTCCAATAAATGAGACCATTCTCCACTGGCCTTCACTTCCTCTCCGGAAGTAAAATACACCAATGATTGAAACTGTGACGCATAGAACCACCACTGAACACAGTATAAGAACCCAAGCAAACTTCTGTGTCCTCCTGATTCCCAATTGGAGTCCATTTGGAATTTTTGTTGTACCAGGACAAGGTTGCAGGGGTGCTCCACATAGCTCTGGATTTCCGACAAAAGCACTGCTCCCCATCGATCTAAATTTCTTTTCTGGTGGAATGGAACCGGAGATATGATTGAATGATACGTTCAGAATCATCAGTCTTGAAGAATTGGCAAACGTTGTGGGTATTGGACCACTGAAATTATTATGTGAAAAATCTAATTCAGAGAGAGCAGGAAGAGTAGCCAGCTCCTCAGGTAAGTGACCAGTGAAATTATTGTTGGCCAAGTCCATCTTCTCAATAACCTGGCAGTTGGAGACACTTCCTGGAACGGGTCCTGACAACATGTTTGTCCTTAATTCAACTACAGAGAGTGATTTGCAGGATTCGAATGGAGGAAGATTTCCAGTAATGCTACAAGAGGATGCTGAGAAGTTCTGAAGCTGTGGCAAAGACCATGTCTGTGTTGGGACTATACCTCCAAGCTCAGGATTATTAGACACATTAAAGTACTGAAGCTTGGGAGCTTGGGAAATATCAGTGGGAATTCCTCCTGTGAACCTATTTCTAGACAGATCAACATATGCCATATCAGGAAGTCCACTGAATCTCAGAGGGATCTCACCTGAGAAAGAATTATTTTCTATTCGTAGGCGAACGAGAGATGAACAATTGGTGAGAGATGGAGATAGTCCACCAGAAAAATTATTTGAAAAGAGGATCAACTTCAACAAGACCCCTCCTGAACATATATCTGGTGGAATTCTCCCAATGAAATTATTTGTTGAAACATCCACCCATTTCAGCTTTGAATACCTGCCCAAGCTTTGTGGAAGTGGCCCATGAAAGAAATTGTTCCATATGAAGAGAGAATCAAGTGATGGAAGCTGTGCAATACCTTCAGGAACAGTGCCATTCATGTTATTGTACATCAGGCTGAGCAGCCTAAGATTCTTCAAGTCTGCAAAGCTCTCAGGAATGGGCCCAGAAAGCTGGTTATCAGAAAGGTCCAGGCTTCTGAGGGGCATGATTTTTGAGAGCTCCCATGGAATCAATCCAGTGAGTTGGTTTCTGAACAGAAAAAGTGACTGAAGGTTGGTGAGATTGCTGAGCTGCTTTGGTATTGAACCAGAGAGGTTTGCGCCGGCAATATCAAGATACTCAAGCTGGCTCATGTTACCCAGTTGCCAGGGAATGCTTCCTTGGTAACTGTTATAACCAATCTCCATATGGGTCACTGTTTTGAGCTGCCCCAGCTCTGGTGGTATGCTGCCACTGAGAAAATTGCCTGCCAAGTGAATGAATTCAAGGCTCTTGAATGAGCCATACTCTGATGCGATTGGTCCACTGAAGTAACTCCCAGCAAGATTGAGTACTTTAAGGAATTGAAGCTGCGAAACTTCGGCTGGTAAGAGGCCTGAGAAGCTGTTGCTGAAGGCATCAAAGACAACCAGATGGTGGAGATTGGAGACACCAACGGGGAAGTGGCCTGAGAAATTGTTTCTGCTGATGTCCAAGCTTCTTAGATTGTTGAGATTGAAAATCCCAGTAGGGAGTTGTTCTGAGAAAGAATTGAAACTGAAGTTGAGATCAACAAGGTCTGTGAAGAGGCTGAATTGCTTTCCTGACATTACACCTCCAAGATCCTTCATGGACAGGTTCAAGCCAATGACTTTGGTAGAGTTCTTGTCACATGTGACACCAGACCAAGAACAAGCATAGATTTTTCCAGCTGGCTTCAGCCCAGAAGGCACAAACCAGTCACTCAAACTGTCGGAATAATCTGTGAGCTCAGATTTCAAGCTCAAAAGTGCCTCTGAGACGGGATCAACTGCCAGAACTGCAGCCATGAACATCAAAGCAAGAAGAAGGTGGAAGCATGAGGGTCTCGAGATCTCCATTGGAACTCACAAATCAAGAAAGAAAGAGCGGGACAGTGTCTATAACAAGTGGAAGAGAAACTGTTGTCGGGTTAATAATATGTTTATTGTGTGCTTTCGTTGGGTTCGGAAGTGCATGGGGAATAGAGAAAGATTTCAAAAAAGGAGGGAATTATGTATAGTGATTAGTTGATAGGTGAATATCGATGGGTTGCTTTTAGGAACAAGAGGGGACCATTGGAGTGTTTGTTTATTTAAGATGGTGTTTGCCATTAGGGATTAAAGGTATTCTTATATTGTGGGCATCTTTGCTTTCTTTCTCCAAAGGGCTCACTTCAATTAAGTTTTTTGTACCGACTAATTTGGTTGGATTTCAAGTACTGTGGTGTTGAATCACCAGCCACCATCTCATTTAAAATTTATCTATTATTTTGTTAAGGTGCCTTTAAATATACTTAAAATAATTTAAAGTATTGAATTAATCATTGAGATTTGAACATAAAATTTATTTTTTTAACAAAAAAGAAGAAAAGAGTCTCAAAGTTTCATTAGTGGTAAAAAGCTAATAGTCCCTTTTTCGTTTAAAATTTAAATTTATCTTAAACGAGTTCATATACAGATTTTAATGCATTTGTAAAAAAATAGAAAAATAAAGAAAAGAGGAGAGAGAATAATTTAAAGCAAGGAAGAGAGATGGTTGTTGATGAAGAGAGTAAAATAATCGATACTTTCTAAACATAAGAATAAAATAAATTTGCCAGTGCACAAATTTCTACAAGAGAAGCAAGTATAATTTTTAAAAATCAAAGGGCCTCTTATAATTTGTCTTGGGAGTGTAATTTACGCATATTATATATACATATAATTATATAAATTCTCAAACTCGTGGGGCCTGCTCCTTAATCATCACAAATCCATGCCATAAATAAAGGTGCTTTGCTTTGCCTTTTTTCTGCTATGGGATTGGGAATGGACCAGTCAAAGTAGACGTTGATGGTGGATTATAGCCCCTGAAAATAGGGTTAATGATGTTGGAACAGTCATTACAAATAATTAGACACTTGATGTGACATTATACATGCTTTTGTGAATGGAATCCACCTAATACCGTGGCTTCAAGTTCAATCTCTCGTCTTTATGGGTGCTTATAATTTCAGGGCTTTAGTTTAGATTGTTGGGTCATTTAAGGATGAAAAATTGGAAAGTGATGGCATCCATGCACTTCTTTCATCATGCCATTTGTGGGCAAACTTTGCTGCCGACTAATGACCATCAGTGCAATTTTGTTCTTGTTCATCCCTTTTTAAGAGGTGAACTTAACTCATTAGTGTAAGGTTAAAAAAAACATTTTAGGGTGAGTTTTTCTCTTTAAGAAATTTATTTTTTATTTTTTGTTCTTTTCTTTTTTTTTTTCTTTTACAACAACTCTTTCTCACTGCTATCGCCTCGCCTTTCACTGCCTTTTCATAATAAGAGATAATGTAGCGATAATCAACACACAAGGGGTGAGGTGACAATAACGTAAGTCAAGGACAAAGACTAAAGACACAATCGAACAAACGGTACGAAGAGAGAGAGAGAAAGGGATAGGGGGCAAGTATTCAAAATATTAAAGATATAAGTGTGCATTTTTTCTATTTTTTTAACAAAAGAATGGCTAAGATTACGTTCACCCCGTTAAGGGGGGTAAAATGACCATTTGTTTATAAAATAAAACCCATAAGACCCTGACAAAATAAGAAGCCTTCGAGGGGGTTGTGTGGAAATGTGAGGTGGTTGTGTTGTGTACAAAATAAGAAGTCTCCTGCAAACATTGAAGTCTCTGAGGTTGTTGTGGAAATGTGATGCTGCCTTTGGGCAGCCTGCTGTGATGCAAGTAAGCTGCCGGGCCAGTGTGAAGACAAATGATAGATGAGCATTGGCATCTTTAATTAATATGTCAGTAGCAGTGAGTGTAGTGCAGGGCATGTAAGGACAGAATTGTGATAAATTCATTCATCTTTTTCTTGTTTGCTTTTATCATATAATAGCCTTAAAAGCCTTTTGTATTCTCCAAGCCTCTGCTGCTGGATGTAAAAGTTCACCCACCAATGTTGCCTCCTCCCCATCACATGCAGTGATGGGGACCTCTTGGCTTCTGACTTATCCATCTCTAATTCACCATCCATCAATTGTACTTTCAGGAAAATTTTTAACAGAAGAAATGTTATTAGAATGATGCGAAATCATTTTCAAAAACTATAAGCCATCAAATGAGTTATTTTCTCCCATTAAATAGATAAAGAAGTCACGTGATGCTGTTTATTACCATGATAAATTGATTGGATATATGTCTAAATTTTAGTCAGTTAGTTCACAAACTTCTTAAATTTTAAAATTCGTCCTATTAATCTCTAAATTTTTCAAAATTAATAATAATGAGCTCACAAAATACCAATATTTAAGAGTTGTTGCCGCTAATTCATCTTTTTAAGTTGGGTTCCAAACATTATTTAGACTTGAATTAATTTCTTGGCTTGACATAATGACCCATATTTGATAACCTATGTGAACAAAATTTTCATATGAAAATAAAGTCATAGTGTGACATACAATTACAGAATGTTGTTGCAGCATGATTCTAGTGTCATTTTTTGCACCAACATGTTGTAAGAACATTATTTCCTATAAATTTAGATTGATTTTAATTAGCTCTACCTAATTCATACCACTAGCAACTTTTTATGCATGCAGCCTCTTAAGGGCATCCCTATTGATTTTAATTTTTTGAATTAGTTTAAATGTTCTTGTTCTTAAGAAGAAAAAAAGAACAGAACAGAAAAGAAAAAGAGCTCATTCCAAAAACTTGGTATTTACGTGTTGCTTTCATTTCATTCTCTATTTACTGGCTTAATTTTCTTCATTAACTTTTCATAATGTGTATCTTCACAATTAATTTTAAATATTAAATTATATGTACATATGCATATATATATATATATGTATGCAAATGGAGATCCATTGTGTTAAAGTTCGATCGCTAGCCTATGAAACAACAAATAGATTTATCAAACTAAAATTTTGTGATTTTGCTTTCATACTTATGAAAATACAACAAAAATCAAATAATAAATATAGTTTTATTTTTCAACGAAGCAAATTTAAAAACTTGAACTGAACTAAAACATAAAAACTGACAACAAAATCACACGGGTACTGAAATCAAATTAGCATGAAATAAAGTGAAAAATAAGGCCCATAAAAGCTTTCCCAAAACAGATTTGGAAAAGACACAAGCCCACCGTGGGGCTGAAAACACGTCTTTTTAGGAGAAGAAAAGGATTCAACTTGGATTAGATTGCCACTCACAGTCAAAAAGAGTAGGAGCTATGTTTCATATCTTAACTACTTATGAAATACCCATTTTCAGAAATCAATAACAAATTACATATCCAAAGACAATTCCCACTCCATGGGGAATCCTAGTAGATGATTTACGACCCATAGCCCTTAAATATCAAAGCCCCTAGTGTAGAATGAAGGGTAATTTTGACATTCTAAAAGCACAAAATGTAGTAGAAGGGTGGATCATCGCTTGTGGACTCAGCTTTCAAGAGGGTCTAAATTACATGGATGAAAATAAACAATCATAAAGCAACTATCAATCAATCTGTAGCAGGGCTAAAGACGAAAACAGTGGCGGAGCTAGTAAAAAGTGATTGGAGAAAGGGACAAGTCCTCCATTTTAATTTCTTCTCCAGGAAGCTCTTCACTTGTTCCGTATGGACCCAGGTTTAAACGACCTTGAAAATTCATTCTACAGAGAGAACAGAAACTAAAAATATGTGAGCTATTACTAAGCAAAACAAAACCAGAAGAATCCATTCATAATTGAACCACAGCTACATAGAACATTGTTCAAGTCTATTTTAATCAACGTCTTACGCCACATGAATACACAGTGAGTTTTTTAGCCGGATTGATACTATCTAATTGAGCTGTTTTAAATTTTTAAATTCAATTTGAAACGTGAATGCGAATTTTCAAAACTGGTCTTGTAAGTAATCTAGAAATACTTCGTAGATGTGAAAAAAAACTAAATGTACGAGGCTCCATGCTATGCAAGGGTAGATGGAGGGTCGTTTTTCTACAACTTTTCCCTTGTTTTATGCAAAGAGACTATTTTCACAAATCAAATTTGTAATCCTTTAGTTGCAAAAGAGCAACTTTACCATTGCAACTAACGGTTGTCCCCTCTAATTTTGTGGATGTAGGAATTTAGATCCAAAAATTATGTGGAATCATAACTAAAAGAATAAAGGGGGAAACAGAATCATGCCAGGTTAAAGATAAGTAGAGAAAGTATCCATAAGAAATAACTTTCAACATAAGATGCAGATTATATAACAATAGTATGCACCACAATCTGGAAATTTATAGAATGCTTCCAGTTGTAATAAAGCCATTACCCATGCAAACATGATGGTCAAAGCTTTCTGATGCATCAAATATCTCAAGGCTCAAGAGGTACAGCAGAGTCCAGCTTCACACGATTCAGACGAACAGTTCCAAGAATGTATTCAGGAAGTTCAGCCTCTTCTTTGGCCTACAAATGTTGATGTCAATATTTTAGCTATGCATGCCTGATATCCAAGATCATAAAACAATTGAAATCAAGAAAGTCGCAGATCTTGTCTCTACAAAATAACAGACAACATAAAAGAGACGAGCAAAAAAGGTATCCCTGGATATTTCTAAAGAAAAAAAAAAAAAACATAAAAACTCCTGAACTATTTGACATAAGGTTTGCAAGTTAACTATTTCAAGTACACTGCTATTCCAGATTGAAGGTGTCAGATCCTAAGAGATCTGGCAATTGATCCACAACTGATCTCTACCGGTAGGGCAGAGATCAAGGAGTCGAGAGAATTTTCCAGAGAAAGAGAGAATGAGGGAGGGAAATAAAGAGAGGGAGAGAGAGAGAGAGAGAGAAGGAATTCAGAAGAAATTTCATTAAGCTTCCAGATGCCTCCATTAGTTGGATCGGCACCATTTTATACCCTTCCCAATTACATGGACTTCCTGCCCAAAAGTGTAACCGCCTACGTACAACATGTCATTGCTACACCCGAATACAACCTCTCACAGCACTAACTTTATTTATCACTACTATAATTGGTAATTACATGACAGAAGGCTAAGTAATGTACCTATTTCTAAAAATATGAAGTGAAAACTTCAACATTCTTCCAAGAATCATGTTGAGATTGCTTGGTCTGATCAAGACCCCTAGGGAGGAATTCCCAGATCTTTCAGACATCGCTAGTGACAGATATTTCTGTTGGGATGATAGCCTTGCCATTTTCTTCAAGAGAGTTTGGATTCAATCCAGAAGGAATGACAAGACTAGGCGGTTAATTCTGAGGCTGTTATTCTTGAAGTGCGTTGTGGCCATTCAGTTGGCAGGCATAGGTTGGATTTGTGTGCGTGTGTACAGGGTGAGAGTGCTTCTCCTCTGAAAATAAAGGTTACTCCAAGGGCGGGTTCTTTTGCATGGTCATGGCAGCAATGAGAGAAAGGTATCCTCACCATTGGAAGTAAGAAAAAGGAAAAGCTAGTGTTGTGGATTGGTCCTACATGTGCTAATATTCCATGGTGTCAGTTAATTATCTTTCTTCGTTGCCATGGACCCTTGTCCTTGTTTGGATTTGAGGAGATCATGCCAACTAGAGTTGCAGCTATCTAAAGATGATTGGGTTGCAGTTTTCCTACACATAGAGATGGAAGGATTTGTAGTGTTACCCCTTTGGGCTTACAGGCTAGGGTAGGGAAGAAAGTTGCATCAGTAACCATTGAGTCATCCTGGTAAATCATGCTTGGTAAAATATGATCTTCTGCAGAAGAAGGAACACATTTAACTCCAATCTCACAAGTGCATTATCACCCCAAAATTCATTAACTAAGGAAAAAGTTTAAAAAGACTGACAAGGGACCCCAAGACCATTTTTTTTCAAGAACAAACTCCTTAAAGTGCACCAGAACTAAGACACTAAAAACCTCACATGATAAGGTAGGATTTAATCCTTAAATTGATGAAATTGGGTTGAATTCAAAAGGCAACACCAGACACTTCATCAAGATTCGGATTAGCATAAACTGATCTAAAGTAATTTTCTCTAGCTTATTTAGGAATACACCTGCAGTAAATAAAACAATAAAGGGGCAGCATAATAATCTAATATACGAGGAAAAGGGTTAAATAAGCTGAAAATTTCAGGATGCTCCCCTTCTCAATCTGTCCTTTCAAGTTGATTTCTTTTTTAATTTATTTTTTCTCTAGATATTTGTTATCACAAAATCCAGCACACCGATTATACCCTCACTAAAGCATCTTAAATCCTATTGCCCAAATCAAATTTGGAACTAGTTCAACATAAAAGAGCCATTGCAGAAAGTTTTTGACTTCAATACGATGAGATGACTAATGTTCAAAGCTAAGACACAGCAAACTGAAGATCAACAGTGCCTCAAATTTGCACATCATAAGGAGAATAGTGATTCAAATAAAATTGAATTGACAATCACAGACCTCAACTAGAATTGCAAGATCAACAACAATGCTCGTCACATATCCAAGGACAAGACTGATAACACTCCTTGCAACTGATGATGAGCCAATATCTACATCAATCTGCAGAGTAGAGGTTTCTGAGAATATAATTTTAAGTAGATGGTGGAAAAAAAAAAAAAAAAGTGTCAAATAACCAACGGTAATCAGAAACCATTGTTTTCTTTTTCTTTTTAAAAAAATAATGCATAGAATATCAGCTAAACCTGAAAAGGTTACAGCGTTACCTCAATGTCAATTGATCAAATTAAGAGAGAGATAACTCCTTATCAACAATTTTAAAATGATCGGGAAGAAGTGACTCTAGTATATGACAAAAAATCACCACACCATGTAGTTAAGAGATGTTTCGATGTCTATGAAGCTAGTTTAGCAAAATCAACAAAGAGAATGAGGATCTGACCAACACTAAACTTAATCTAAAATGAAACTACCACAGAAGTAGTTGAAATCTGTTAAATGACAAAAGCTGCATTGGCAATTTGAAGCAAGGGATCCAGACTCCATAATTGCTGCTAGCTAACATTTATGCAGAAAACCAATCAAACTAACATTGAACAGAGCTATGCATTCCAATAGATAAAATGGACCAGTAGAATGCAATCCATAAAAATTTTGCACCATGTTTTAGTCTCAAGAGGAATATGCTCATTGGCTTCCCAACTAGCATCAACACAAATGGAAATAATGGGTTAACAGTTCCAAGATTTCCAGGATGCGTTTTTCTACCACCTCAGGGTATCTAGGCTTTCATACATTACATCAGATATACAGAAAAACAGTGTTACGACCCTAGGATTTGCCTAGGGTCTAGGAAGGAATTTGGTAAGAATTAGAGGTTGATAGGGCAAAAAGGGAGGGAAGAACAAAACAGACAGAACTGAGGAAGAAGAGAGAAAGACGGGAGAGAGAACTAGGAGAATTGAGAGAGGGAAAATGAGAGAATTCAAATCATTCATTAAGCTTACTTCCTCTAACTACTCAAGCCTATTTATAGGCTTACAATTGAAAATGCCAACAACAACAACAGAAAATGCAACTAATAAGGAAAACACTTGACATGTATTACTAATATATCCTTGGGGTCGTGACAAACAGTTACGATGATAACACTGACAAACAGTACTTTCTGACTCTCAGAGTCAAACACCAACTACAAGAGAACTGTTGATCTAAATGCCGGTATAAAAGTGGGTAAGACGAAGAAATGGGAGAAAAAAACAAGATGAAACAAATGGAGAGGAAGAAAGAGGGACAAGAGAGCCAGAACAGTCTGCAGCCAGTTCTCCCTTCTATTTAATCTTCTAAGTTAAAGATGCATTACAAAAGTCAGTATTTGACTTGATAGGATTTCTGTATTAGATGTAAATGATAATTTTTGTAAAATAAGTCTCTTCATAAAGGACAACAAAATTTTCATCTTTCTCAGAAGGGCAATCAAACTTCAAGAATGCTTGATTCAGTTACCTCCAGGAAATTGTCTTGTCTTAGGTATTTGCAGGAAACTGCTTTACCTAATAAACAAGCTTTTGTGCCAACTGCACGCTTCACCATCCAATATCCCTGTCAAAACCCATTTCTTACTTAAAATGTCATGACGAATTATGCTGGTGAAACTAAACATGGTCTTGAAGCTGGCAGATAGTCCATACCTCAACAATTCTCGGGATTAGTTTAAATCTAGAATCGCGAAACATGTCAGTTCCATCAACAAATTTACTGAGAAGAGACTTGTTATTTATAGGCCTATCAGCAGCATAATATAAAACCAAGCTGTAGTTAGGTCTTGCTGGAACCTGAAACAATGAAAGCCCCATAATTTCTACCTGAAATGTATATTTAAACTTTGTAGCATTGGAAAAAATAGACAATGCAAATGACAAAAGGTCACAAATAGTAGTATTGAGGATACCTGAGCTTATAAAATATCCCAGAGTTCAACAAGAAATTTTAGTTCTTCAAAACATTAATACATGCCTTCAAACTTTTGCATATGAAGTATAGCTGATGGTTCCTTTTCCTTTTTCTTTAGGGATGCTATGGACCAAATTTCTAGTTATAACCATCTTTCATTTGGCTCTAAATCAGGCATACTCATGCTCTCCAACCACGTTATAAAATAATCCCATAGATGAGATATCATTAACTTACTGTACAGTCAAGATTTTTTCCACTTTCTGACATAAAAAGAATATTTGAGAGCAGCAATTCTTTTGGTTTTTAGTCTTAAATTTGTAATTTTATTTTATCTTTTGAAACAACAACAACGATTATCACAAGCCTCAATCCCACAAGGTGCAGGAGCTAATTTTTTCTTTGAAAACTGTGTAAAATTTTACAAGGATGTGAATACCCAGTTATCACTAAAAAATCTGGGTTAACTACATACTTTATACAACAGAAATAGTTTGGGGAACATGGAGGGCATAAAAAATAAATAAATAAATAACAGATTACAGAAGAAGTTGGTATCCATACCTCAAGATTAACAATGAGAATGAATGGGAGTTTTTTCCCAGCTTCTGACTGGAATTGAAGAAACACCAATTAGATATAAAAAACAACCTTCCAAAATATTAAATGGAGGATCTTAAAAATTCAAATAATCTAAAGGAAGAACATGATTATCCAAATCTGATTAAAAGCATTTGCCATGACAATAGGAAACTTGTGTGCATACTTTCAAGAATTTCCATTAGGTGCAAATCTTAAAATTTAGTGCTCAAGAACATGACAATACAAAGCTAAGTAGAATTGGAAAATATTAATCACAGATACACCAAAATGTTAGCTAACAACAGTGCCCTATCAGATAGGGAACCAATATTACATTACCTAGGACCTCCAGATCCAGACTGAACCTTGAACAAATTCATCTAACTCAAATGGCCAGCATGACAGTTAATGCAAGAAAGCTGGAGCGTGGGTTCTTTCTCTTCACTTACACTTATACATGGGACAATAATGTCATAGAATGATGCCACAAAAATGGACAGCGAGGTACATTTCCAACATGACCTGTGTGGTCATTGATGATGATTTGTTCAAGTTGGACCTATTTTAAAATTACTTATTTCCTGAGTTCCCCAAGGATATTAGATGGCTAATAAATGTCCTTTTACTAGCGACTACATTATTTTTGAAGGGAACTTAATATTAAATTTAGGTATATTTTTAAATTTATGGCGTATGCGACCATGTAAATGAAATAGAGCTACTTTTGTAAGTTGATTGACATTTAAAAAGTAAGACTCAAATATAATTACTGTTTTTAATACTTCCAGTGGTTTAGAGAAATTATTTTTCTGGACATAGCTTATAAAAATAGATAAAGATATATTTTTTGGTTTGTCTTTGCAACATCCATATTTGGATTCTTTCCAAATGTCTACATCTCTCATCCATTACAGAAAATAAATATGATCCTATACATAGCCATACCATACTGCATCTAAGAGAGTTTCTTCGTTGAAGTTCTTTTTCAATGTCTTAAAAATTCTAAGCCGTTAGTGAATCTTGAGGTACTGAAATTTTCAATTGAAACAAGGCTGTTTTAATCAAAAAGTAGCAGAATGAAAGATTATATTATTTAAATAGATAGCATAAACACTTTGCCTGTGGATTAGTAACCCCCTCAACACTTCTGGTAGCTCAGATGAAAGAGGGCTGGGTAAAGCAGCCAACACTCAGCATAAAAATCATCAAATCTTTTAACATGAATTCTGAACTCAAGGCAATTTAGAATATCCATGTAAAACCCCATCTGGTGGGATTAAGGCTTGATGCATTGTTGCTGCTGAATTCGAGATCCCTAACCAGTTTTGTCTGCTGAATTCGAGATCCCTAACCAGTTTTGTGTCAATCTCCACCAAACATGAAAAGTTTCAGTTGGTACAAAAGGAATAAAGCAAATCGTAGATCCCGGGACCCAGGAAACAAGAGAGTAGTGCACAAGTAGATTAGATAAAATACAGTGAAGCTAGAAATAGCTGTTACCTGAAAGGTTAACTAAAATTACATCCCCATTAAGGGTAAAGCTTCAATTCCAAGGGTTTGTTCTGTACAACCTACTTGTCTAACAAAACAACAGTGGGAAAAAGATGGTCTGAAAGTCCCAACTAAAACATTAGGGAAAAAAAAAAATTGCAAGAGCTTTTAGAAAATATGCAGCGTCTTGTTCCTTATTTCCTAGGACTTAGACCCCCATCCAACAACATATCCCGTGAAGTGGGATTGGCTACATGGATCCTAGCTCATCAACCATCTCTATCTATAGCCATATCTTCTTGTTCCTTTATTTCCTAGGACTTGGACCCCCATCCAACAACATATCCCACCAAGTGGGATTGGGTACATGGATTCTAACTCATCAACCATCTCTATCTATAGCCATTATAATGCATAGTTGAATCAGAGAACTTGATTGAGGTTTAGCCTCTTCATTTAGATTTCATAGTAGGAATGTATAATAATTTTCTCTTAAAAATAAGGACTAATTGACAACCTAATTGACAACTCATTGATAGCTATGACAACTAATTACATTTATTCCAACACTCCCCCTCAAGCTAGAGCATATAGATCATATGCACCAAACTTGTTACAAATAAAACCAATACGAGGACCCCGAAGAGACTTAGTGAAGATGTCTGCTAGTTGATCGACTGAATTGACAAAGCTAGTGGCAATACATCTGGATAAAACATTTTCTCTGATGAAATGACAATCAATTTCTATGTGTTTGATCTTCTCATGAAAAACAGGATTAGAGGCTATATGCAAGATGGCTTGATTATTGCAAATTAATTTCATTTGTGTCACCTTGCCATATTTTAATTCTTGAAACAATTGTTTCAACCATATAAGTTCACATGTAGCCAAGGCCATAGTACGGTATTCTATTTCAGCACTAGACCTAGCAACCACATCCTACTTCTTACTCTTCCAAGACACCAAGTTGCCACCAATTAGAATACAATATCCAGAAGTAGAGTGTCTATCTGAAGGAGATCTTGCCCAATCAACATCAAAATACTCAATGACCTAGGTATGACCCTTATCTTCATATAACAATCCCTAACCTAGTGCGCATTTGATAAATCTGAGAATGCGAATGGCAACATCCCAATGACTATCACATGGAGACTGCAGAAACTGACTAACTACACTAACAACAAAAGAGAAGTTTGGTTAAGTGATAGTGAGGTAGTTTAGCTTTCCGACAAGTCGGTGATATCTACTAAGGTTAGATAATAGCTCCCCCTATCCTGGTAAAAGCTTGATATTTGGGTCTATGAGAGTATCAAACAGTCTATAGTCAAGCAAACCAGCCTCCTCAAGAATTTCTAAGGCATATTTCCTTTGTGAAATAACTATGCCGCTTTCAACGCTAAGAAAATATTTTAACTTACCCAAATCTTTAGTCTGAAAACGGTTGAAAAGATGTGTCTTTAGTTGAAGAATACCATCCTGATCACTTCCAGTGATGACAATATCGTCCACATAAACCACTAGATAAATGTGTTGACCATTTGATGAGTGGTGATAAAAAACAAAGTGATCGGCCTCACTACGATTCATACCAAATTCCTGAAAAACTGTACTAACTTGTCCAAACCAACCTCATAGAGATGATTTCAACCCATAAAGAGAGTGGCGAAGTTTGCAAACTAATCCAGACTGCCCTTGAGCAACAAAGCCAGGCGTTTGCTGCATATAAGACTTTCTCTTGAAGATCCCCATGAAGAAAAGCATTCTTAATATCTAGCTGATAGAGAGGCCAATGATTTATAGCAACAATGGATAAAAACAAGCGCACTGAGGCAATCTTAGCCATCAAAGAAAAAGTGTCAAAGTAATCTAGTCTACAAATTTGAGTGTAACCTTTGGCAACCAGATGTGCCTTAAGGCGATCAACCTTTCCATTTGAACCAACCTTCACGGTATAGAGCCAGCGACAACCAACAGTAGATTTACCAAGAGAAAGAGAAACCAAGTCCCAAGTGCCACTAGAATGTAGAGCATCCATCTCATCAACCATGGCCTGGCGCCACCCTAGGTCTGAAAGTGTCTCACTGGTAGTTTTAGGGACAGTAATAGAAGATAAAATGGACACAAAAGCATAATAGGGTGAAGCCAAGCGATGATATCTAAGGAAGGTGTAGATGGGGTGGGGGTTGCGAGTAAAATGCATACCTTTTCGAGTGGCAATGAGCTCAGGAGAAGGTTCAACAACTGGCTCAAAAGGAACTGGCTGGGCCAAGGTAGGTGAGGATGTCGGAGCACAAGGTGAGTAAGCAGGTTCTTTGTTAGCAACCGCAGGAGGATGTGGACGACGATGATAAACTTGAAGGGGATGTTCAAGGATAGTAGGAACAATATCAAAGGAGGAAGAACAAAGGTAAGGAGTGGGAAGAACCTCAAAAACAGGACGACTCTCGACAAGGGAGGAGAGAAAGAAAGGAGATGCCTCAAAGAAGGTAACATCAGCAGAGATGAAATAATGTTGTTGATTAGGAGAGTAACACTAACAACTTTTTTGAAGTCGTGAGTAATCAAGGAAAATGCACTTGATAGCCTTGGCTGAAAGTTTGGGACGACCAGGGATCATGTCATGAACAAAACAAGTGCACCCAAAAACACGAAATGGAAAAGGATGGAGTGAGGGACCTCATGCTGTAAGACAGAGGAAGGGATCTGGTTAATGAGATAACATGCAGTGAGAGCGACATCGGCCCAAAAATGGGAAGGAGCATGACTATGCAGTAAAAGAATGCGAGTGGTTTCAATCAAATGACAATTTTTGCGCTCAACAACTCCATTCTGTTGGGGTGTATAAGCACAGGAGGATTGATGTAAAATACCCTTAGAAGCCATGAAAGTAGTGAAAGGAGTTGAAAAATATACTCTTAACATTATCACTGCAGAAGGCACAAATAGAAACATTAAATTGAGTTTGAATTTCAGCACAGAAGTCCTTAAAAGTAGTAAATAACTTTGAAAGATTTTTTAGTAAGAAAACCCAAGTACAACGAGAGGAGTCGAAGATGAAAGTGACAAAGTAACGAAAAACTAAAATAGAGGGAACATGACAAGGACCCCAAACATCACTATGGACAAGTTCAAAAGGGGACATAGCCCGATTATTGACACACTTTGGAAATTAAGTACAGTTTTCCAAACTGACAAGACTCACAATTTAAAGTGGAAATATTAGAAAGATGTGGGATCATCTTTTGTGATTTGGATAGACTCGAATGTCCCAAATGATTATGAAGAAGAGTTGGAGATGCAATAGAAATGCAGGCTGCTGGGGAACATGGCTTGTCCAGACAATAAAGTCCTTGCGACTCACCCAACGCCAATCATCTGTCCCGTACCCCGGTCCTGCACGACACCAGAATCAGCACGTGTCAGTTTGCTAATAGAAGTAAGATTAAAAGGGCTACCGAGAATATATAAAACAGAATCTAAAGGTAACGAAGGAAGCGATCGTGCTTGACTAGTGCTTGTAGCATATGTTTTGGAACTATTAGCAAGAGTAACAAATGGAAAACAAGAAGAAGTAGAGAGATAGGAAAAGAGACTTTGGTTACCGGAGAGATGATCAATTGCACCTGAATCGAGAACCCATGGTCTAGGACTGGTAGACCAAGTAACACAAGCAATAAAATTACCAGCGTACACCATAGAAGGAGTGGATGATGATACAGTCTGTTTAGAAGCCTAATATTGAAGGCAGTCTTCATAATCACTTCTAGGAAAAACGAGGGACGGAGAGGAATGATTCTCAAATGTTTCTGTTGAGAAATTGGTTGTAACTAACTGAGCTACATTAGCAGCACGTGGTGGTTGACCATGAGTTTGTGGCACCGTTTTCAAAGATGGCCCCACCTATGGCCGTAGTTGCATTTAGGATGATTACCTCGTTGAGAGTTACCACCTCGGTTATTTCCTTGCTCTCCTCTGCCAAAGGTTTGTGACACCAAGATGGAGGAATCAACCTGAGAACCATTGATGATTGAAGACGAGGAAGAAACCTGAAGAAGTCTAGCAAAAACATCTTTTAGCGTCGAAATAGTGGGACTAGATAATATTTGATCCTGGATTGGAGCAAAGTCAGATCAAATGACAGTAAATCCCGAAACCATAAAGAATTTATATCACTGTTGCAACCGTTCTTTTGCAGTATTACCAACTGGTAACAGAGAGTTGAAATCTTCCTTTAGGAATTCTAGACGGCCAAGGAATTCAGACATATCCATATCTTGTTACTTCAAATGAAGAATCGTGGAAATAACAGAGTAGAGACGTTGGATATTATTTGTATAAAGAGATTTAGCATTTGTCCATACCTGAACACAAGTCTTGTATGCCTTGTAAATAACATATGGTTTGGGATCAATGGTCTGCCATAACATATTACAAAGAAGAGCATCGGTTTTCTTCCACGTTACTCTCTCAGCAGCGGGAATTGCATCATCTTTCATACTTAGGTGATCTTCTATCCCTTGACCCATGAACCATAACTTAATAGAACAGAGGCAGCCCAAGACATGTAATTGGTATTTCCAACCAGTTTTTTAGAAGTAATAGTGGGTGAAGAAGAAAAAGGTGAAGAGAAACCTACAGATTGAGATCCAGAGGCGACTGGATATGCCGGAATCTCCATACTTTGGATGAAAGGTAGTTTTGAAGCATCTTGAATGGCAGATCTGTTGAAAGGACTCTCCATATTTTGGATGGAAGTCACTTTGGAAGTGTCTTCAATGGTAGATTTATCAGACGTGGAGTGGATCTAGTTCAGGTTAGTCTGGACAAATCTAATGGGTTGAATCTGGTCTGATGGGTTAGATCTGGATTAAACAAATCTGAAATGGATCGTGCTTGGCAGGTCAAGTCACACTAGATCTGATTTGAGATCTGAGTTTTAAGCTTAGAAACCAATTAAAAGGCAAATCAAATTGAAAAAAAAAAAAAAAATTGCAACGCAGATCTGAAGGAGGAGAACAATGAGGAAGTGGTCAGATCTGGGTAAGTTGGCGGAAGCAAGGAGGCCACGATCTAGAGGAAGCTGCAGTTGGAAGCAATGACAAAGGCCATCGAACATGACGAAGAGAGCAACAAGGGTCGGATCCAACCGAATCTGGTCAGATCTAGCTGAATCTGGGCTGCACACGGAGGAAGCTGCGAGCAGTAGCAGCAACAGCGACGGCTGGATCTGGGCAAATCTGGTCAAATCTGGGTTGCGCGCGGAGGAAGCTGCAAGCAGCGGCGGCGATGGACGGTGGCGGTGGTGGCAAATTTGGAGAAGGCAGCAGCGATGGACAGCTACAGAGCGGCAGATCTGGAGAAGGCAATGGCGATGACGACTGTGGAGTGGCAAGTCTGGAGAAGGTAGTGAGATCTAGTGGCTGCTGCGGCGGCAACGGACAGTGCAACGAGGAGTTGGAGATTGCTGTGGTGGGAAAGGGACACACGTCAGAGCTGATGGAGATGCACGCCGGAGCAGGTGGAGGAGACTGGCAGCGGCGTGGTGGAGGTAGCAAGGAGGCCGTGGCTGCAACTAGAGTTTGAGTGGTGGCTCTAATACCATGTTGAATCAGAGAACTTGATTGAGGTCTAGCCTCTTTATTTAAATTTTATAGTAGGAATGTACAATAATTTTCTCCTAAAATTAAGGACTAATTGACAACTCATTGACAGTTATGACAGCTAATTACATTTATTCCAACACATATTATGCCTAAGAGTTTCACGACCATTTTTGCTTGGTTTTCTTCTACTTCTTTTGTTAAAAGCTTCTTCAATTTCATTCACTCTCGCATATGAAGAAACAAATTCTATTCACCATCAAAACACAAACTAGAAAGAGAATATTCTCCATTTTCACATGGAAAGAAAAATGAACACTTAGATGTATAGTATCTTTACATGTTCCAGTTCTCCAAGAAGGAAAACAAGACAAAATGAAATATTTGATGAAAAAGGAGTTAGAAGAGAAATATATGTATGGGGTGCTATATATCTACAACCATTTAATACATGGCATATTCAGATGGCAAACTTTTGTTATCATATTGCTTACCTGAACAAGAGATCTGGGATGCAATGCAACCTGACTAATGCAGTTCTCAACTTTAAGCCAGTCAACTGCTATGAGCTTTAGAAGTGGATCTCCTCCACTTACCTGAAGAAAGAGGAGATGTGAAACTCAATGAACAAGTTCAATTCATAATCATTTTCCCAAGAGCAAAATGTATGGTCCCTAGAAGCTTTATTCTTCCAGAAAAAGAAATAGAAATAAAAAAAAAAAACACCATGATCTAAAGGTTACAACCGTTTTCCTATGGCTAGGGTGTGACATAAAATGCAACAAACTCTACCATCATTGAATTTCTCAGACATTTCTCAAAGCTGACAAGCCATACAAAAGTTCTGAATGGTTCATGCTCTTAGATAGAATAATGACAAAGAAAAAGATGAAAAACTAAGAGGATACATGTGAAAAATGCAGCCCCTGTCAGCTCCATTTTGGGACTAAGAGAAATTTTTTTTCCAGATAATAGAGAAGGAAAAGAAAAAAAGACTTAATATATCTCAGGGTGATAATAACACATTCAAACAACAGAATCTTCTCCACATGTGGTTCAAGTCAGAACAGTCATGCTAAAACAGAAAAGGCTAGCTACCTTCAAGCTATCTTTCAGATAAGTCTTTCCTCTGATCATAAATCCAGAACCACTAGGAGATGTCCAGCAATTAGTATCAGTCTCATCCTTCCCTTGGTGCAAAGAACCATGATAGCTTGGATCAAGAACAACTGGAGGAACACCTGGATCTAATTCCTCGTCCAAATCTGGAGCTGTGACAAAGGAAAATGTTCTATAAACAGGTTAAGTACAAGGAGAAACACATAACAGGTGCCAAAGTCACTTGAAGCTTTATGCTTCAACAGACACCTAACAAGAATACAGAAATTCCTTTTTTCTCTGTTTATAAGTAAGGTATCAGATGCTTGATTCATGTGTCCTAAAGTGATACAATTTTTAAGAAAATTATAAAAAACAATCACAAAGATGCAAATCATAACAGAATACAGAGTGTCACATTAATAGAATTTTTCTGCAAAATTACATAAATCATGAACTAGCAAGAATATGTCTGGGTAAACAACCAGAACAACTATGTAGCATATCCCATGGATGGCTTGCAGGATATTTTTTTGCAACGCTAATGTAAATGGAACAGTCAATAAAAACGTGGATAAATAGCACAAGCCAGTAAGAACATATAGACAGGGTAAAACTGAGGCCTCTGAAGTTCTTTTTTCTAAAAAAATTATTTCTATGTATTCTTTTTATTTGTTTCTTCAAAAGGAGGGCACCTGAAGTTCGCTTCAAAGCCAAGCTTGCAATAGCCCATGAGATGTTCTTCAGCTTTACCTTTTGTTCCTGGTGAGTGAAATAAATAGATTACTCTGACTTAAATGTTAACATTACTCAAGGAATAAACATAAATCAAAAAGTAAAGATTTCCAATTTACAATGAAAAGAAGGCAAACCTTACTATCAATTTCTACTTCATCATCACTATCTTCATCATCGGTTGCATCATAGAACTCATCAACATCTTCCACATCCTCATATTCACTATTTGATGAAGAAACATCAGAAAATTTTGTCTGGACAAATGTGATCGAAGATTCAGAACTGAGTGATGGATTTGCTCCAAAGTATTCTTTCAATCCTGACAATACAAATTCCGTGCACAATCTTGAGAGTCTTAACATTTTAAAAGCATCACTGCCACAGTACAGAGAATGGTGTTGACTTGAGCGAACAATTCTGCATTGTTTGTAAAAAAATTTTTTGCAAGATAAACACATTTTTTTCTTAACAGAAGGGGATGTTTTGAGGAAAAAAAAAACAACTTGAAAAAAAAAAAAAACATAGGAGGTGTTTGTAAAAATGGTCCAAACCATAGGGGGAAGGCCTGTCAAGGTGGAATTTACCCCCTTTTTTTCCTGTTGTGCACAATTAATTTGGGATCTAACAATTTCTGAATCTGAGCATATTTCATATAAAAATATAAAAGAATATAATTGTCTTGATGGGAAGTAAGACTGATTGGTAACCTTTTGAATATGCTATAGCACTTCATTTCTCATTAAAAGAGCCTCATGAATGCCAACATCAGTCAGTACATACAAAACTATTGAAGCCAGTGGAGAAAAAATAAAATAAGAAAATTGGAAGTACAAGCTTCCTAAAATTAACCCGCCACAAAGTTCATTGAATGGCAATATTTATTGTTCACTACAGTAACCCTACATCTTCAACTTATAGAAAGTTGGTTCTTTGGGAACAATGCTAAATTGATTATGAATTTATGTTCAAACGAAACAATTTTTTTTTTTTTTTCTGGCAAAATTAACTCTAACAAGAAGATGCTTGAGAAAAGAAGGTTAATTCATTTTAATTTAAAATATGTGCATCTTATGCACAATTAGGCAAGCAATTGCAAAACAGATATTGTTTAGAGTGCTAGCTGCCTTCTGTAGGCAGAGAGAGGCCGATTTCTTTTTATTACTCATACAACCAGGCTTACACATCGATGTACAAAGATCACTTTGGCATAAGGGTCGAGATATCTTCAGATTTGCTAATGGTCAGCAGGTTTCCTATGTTGGAACGATCTGAATTTTTAACCAATTGATAGAGTTGATGTAAGAAATAAGAAGAATATGTACCTGCAACTTGACTCATCAACGCATAAGGGACAGTCCTTTCGAACTTTGACCATTGATTATTCTTCCACCTGAACCAGCCAACAGCATGCATCTCTAGGATTTGGGTTACAAGACATCTTGCACCATTTGAGGTAGGGGAGGTATTCAGACTTCTGATATCCCATGTTGAAGCTATAAGAAGACACCATAATATCAGAAGCGACAAATTATACAACCAGACAATGCACCATGAACACATGCACTAGTCATGCAATCTGATAATAAGTAAGATTTTATAGAGCTGAGACATGAACCATATGGAAGGGGAGAGAAAATAGTATGTCCGGTCACTCCAGTGCAAAAAGTAGACAACTTGTGGATGACATTAATATGCTTTACTTATTTGAGCAGATGAGAAACAATATGAAGTTAAACTATGCATGCAAGTTCATGTGTATTTTTTTTATTTTTCCAGATGCATTTTCGAAAGGGCATCCAAATACATGCCATCGACTGCCTTGTCAATATGAACACCAAGCTTTTTAACTTTTAAAATGGAAATCATCACCATAGCTAAATCGGCTGAACAATGAACAAATTATCAGCCTCATTTTGATTTTATTCTTGAGACTTGGTGTTGTAGTTAACTCTTAACCTCTCATAGTGGTTAAGGTTTACTGAGCTATTTAAGTTAGATATTCACCTAACATTTTCAAACAGGATGAACTTTTTCAAGATGCAGCTTGCATTGATGGGAATATTTGGATGCAAGGATGAACACCTCAAGAAGATGAGTCCTGCTGTATATATTTAATTATCCAGACCTTGGCATCAGATTTCTAGGGATGTCTTTAGCACTTGCTGGTCTTCATTTAATGATTTTTGTTAGGCGTACATCTAAATATTTGACAGTTATCCCTTACAAAGTTGAACTAATCAGGGAGGGAAAGGATATCAGACAAGTCTCATGGCAGATTGTCTGGCACCTGGTCGCAGGATGTTATGTCAGGTAATGATGACTTAGGGCGTACACAACTAATCAAAAGACTTTAGGTAATAATTTAAATTTTCAGTGAGATGCATTTTAAGTTTTCTCATAAAAAATTCCCAACACTTCCTTATATTCATGAGCAACGACTGAATAATATATCTAGTTCATAATATGTAAATTAAAATAATATATACATATATATAACTTCATATCCTCACATCTGGATTTTAGGGTAGCCTTGTTTGACATCTCATGTCCATATCCAGAAATTATAGATTCGAAGCCATGTGTGCATCAATAACCCATCCAGATCTTACTAGTGTATTAGGGTTTCAAGTAAGCAAAATTGTGTGGAACTCAAAAGAGAATAACAAATATTCATGCCTTCTAATTCTCAAAATGATATTGGGTATTCATTAAGTTGAAGAACAATGGAATAAGATATTAATTTATTGATATTGTAAGTTTTAGGTGATAAATTAGAAGAGACAGCATGCAGTAATACATCAATTACAGAGTCAACTTACAAGAACTAAAAATAAGTGTTAGAAGACGACAACACTCTTATGTGCAGCTGCCTTTCCTTATATAAAGCTTTATTTTTCTGGTTGTATCGTGTATTGTCTTTCCTTATTTCTTTGTTTCTTTGTTTGTTTGATTTGATTGTATGTAGTAGCTATAGTTTCCTTTTCCTGTAAATGTCTTCCTCTGTACATCTTTCCTAATCTACTTTGGAAAGCTATCTAATTAGGAAGTCATTTCATTAGTATTAGGAAACTAGTGCCTATACGATTGATAGGCGTGTATATATGCGCCTAAGGTTGTTTGAATGTAATAAGATTGGTCTTTTCCCCTTCTTCTTGACAATAAGAATTATTATATGGGTCAAATCAGTTTCTAGGAGATGGGATTTCTTAATTACTCAAAGGAAAAAAATGTCTCATCAAATTTATTCTTCAAGGCATGTTACAGACAGTTCAACACTCCATAACAGAACCAAACTTGCAAAAGAAGATTGTGGCCTTGAAAGAACTACATTAATGATAAAGAAGATAGTCACATCTTATCCTAACCAAATCAACTAGATTGTCACCATCATCATCCACTGTACCTTATCCTAACCAAGTTAGGGTTGGTAGTACAGCATTCATAATGTCTATTGACTTCTAAAAGTCACATTGACTACACCATCTTCATAATGACAGTGAATTAAGATAATTGATATGGTTGTGTTCCATCACATAGTTGATATCTTGAAACCAACTTGTACAACATGGAAACATCCATAAATCAACTAGATTGTATTGCAGAAAAAGTTTCAGAAAACTTTTTCCATGGTTTGGAAGAATTTGGCAATAAATTCAAATTAGAGAGGTAGGCTCTAGCTTGAGGAACGCGAGTGTGGAGGAATATTGTGACAATTGCATAAACAAATAGCAAACTATAGCTAATCTCTTTTTCACATGTATGCCAACATATTAGACAAAAGCGAAGACAAGACTTCTAAAAAATCTGAATTTCTGTCAGAGATCACAGCATAAGCATATCCTTTGGAAGTCACTTCAGGAAAAAAACTAGAAAAATATCTAAGACACTTGAGAGAGAGAGAGAGAGGTTCCAAGTTGACTCCTGGAAGGCAAAAAATAGGAAAGCTATCAAAGTAGATGAAGATACTGAAATGTAGGGGAAGATATAATATTATATATAATACAAAAGTAGAAAATGAGTTTAAGGGAGCTTACGGTTGATTTTTGAGCGTCGATACCCCGATTTTAGAGGACAATTCTTGTGTACTGTAGAGGACTGTAATATTGCTGCATCAATGAATGCATGCAGTAAGTCAATAGAGTTAGTAGCACTCAACGCCCCTTGTAATTGAAAAGATAATTAGTTCACAAGTAGAAGTTCAGATCACAAGAACACCACAATCAATTCATTCGTTTCTAGTTACAAGCATTAAAGTATCTGTAACCAAGAATTGGCCGAAACTATAATGTAAGAAAAAAATGGATTGTTATCTCAAAACTTTTCCAAGGGCCAAACCATTAGCTGTTTAACCATTTCATCGTTCTTACTTCCATTGACAATAATAAAAATAATATAAAAGATACAATTGCTTCTCTAACAATTTAAACTTTTACATAAATTAATGAACTTAATATAGCATTGAAGTACACAAATTCATATGCAAAATCTTATTGCAAACCCAATGTTTAAATATGTTGGATCAAGAAGATATGTTGAATCCCGAAGATATGTCAAAAGATCTTTAGAAGTTTTCAAAAGACTGAAATAGGATATTACCTAATTCAGTATTAGGAAACTTTCCTAAGAATGTTTATATGTATCTTTCTTTTTTTTTCTTGTAATTAGATTAGTTTCCTTTCTTGTATATTAGATTGGTTTCCTTTCTAGTATATTAGATTAGTTTCCTTTCTTGTATTCCTTTTCCTCTATAAGAGGATGTACCTGTGTACATTCAAGATACGAGAGTTTTATTCTGATTTCCTACATGGTATCAGAGCCTAAGAAAACCTAGGACTCTTTTCTCGAGCCTTCATCGTCGACTGCCATTCTGTTGCTACTAACAGTCTAGTACCAGCAGCCTTTATTGCTGCCTAACCTTACCTGCTACTAGAAGCCTTCAGTGCTTTCTCCCTATTCAACTGGTTGTTCTTCCCTAATAATCATGTTAGAAATATCCAAAGCAGCACCTGCTATGACCACTGCTGAATCAACCCCAATCGATCAGCCAACTGGAGCAGGAGAGCTGCCTAGGATGCACCATTCCTACTGATTAGATGGTAGGAATTACTTGCAGTGGGCTCAACTTGTGCGGACATTCCTCAAAGACTGAGGGAAGAGGAGCCATTTGATTGGAACTCCTCCAAAGGCTTCAAATCCCATCTTCGCAGCATGGGATACTGAAGATTCCTTGATAATGTCTTGGCTATGGAGTGCCATGCAGCCAGAGATTAGTAAAAACATTATGTTTTTAACTTCAGCAAGGGATATTTGGGAGACTGTGAGGCAAACCTATTCTAAGGTTCAAGATGCATCGGTTATTTTTTGGATTAAAACTAAAATTAGTGGCACTAAACAAGGATCCTTGATTGTCACAAAATACTATAATAAGATGAAAGGATTATGGTTAGAACTAGACCACTATCAAGACAAAATGGTGTGCCATGAGGATGTTGCCACCCTCAATTGGATTGTGAGGCCCTCTCGAATAGGCCTGATTTCTTTTGTTTTCTTTTCTTGCTATTGCTAATTTCTATTGCTGTAAGCTACTGTAATTGGGTAGTTCCTACTATAAGAGCTGAATTCAATTTATTGAGAAAGGTCCTATCAGGCACACAAGGGATACATGCTTCAAACTCCACAGGAAAGAAGTTGTTTTGAGAAGAATGGGAGGATTTAAGAACCTATCTCCCAAGAACCAGGCCTATATTTCCAGCAAGGAGTAGGAGGAAGCTAGACCCGCAGAAAAGACAGATCCTATTGGATCTGATCTCACCCAGTAGAATGTAGAGAAGGTTACTAAACTCAAGAATTTCCTAAGGACAATCCAGGACGGGCCTGCTCAATTGCACAGCAAGGTAAATGCCTACATTCTAAGTCTATTTTTGCCTCTAAAACTGTAAGGAGTAACATGTGGATCCTTGATTTGAGAGTCACTGACCATATGACGCCGAACTTGAATTTTTTTGAGACATATAAGCCCCTTGAAATCCCTAAACAGATAACAATTGCTAATGAAACCTCAGTTCCCATCACTGGACAGGGTTAAGGTTAATCTTAGCCCTATTATATCTACCAAACAGGTACTTCATGTAGTTAACTTAGTTACCAACCTTGTCTTTGTTCATTAACTCACCAAGGACTTAAATTGTCGTGCTATTTTCTATTCTCATATGAGAATTTCAGGACATGAGCACGGAAAAGATGATTGGTGTGACTGAGGAGCATAATGGTCTATACTTCTTACACAAGGAGAGTGATCCTAAGGGGAGGCAACACATGATTGCTTGCTCATCCCAGTCCAATTCTGACTCTGCCAACATTTGGCTCTATCATTTTAGGCTAGGTCACCCTCCTTTTACTTTTGTTAGAATTATTAGTATATATTATAATTATTATATGTGTGTTTTATTTATAATTAGATTAAACCCATAAGTTTAAGGCCTATTATGCTAATTATAAATAACAAGCTAAAAGAGGCTAGCCTCTTAGGGTTTTTTTTCTCCTAATTATTTTCTCACAACTTTGTTAAAGCATATGTTTCCTACTTTGTTTAAAACCCTAGAGCCTAGTACGTTTTAGGGTGTTGTGTGTGTTATTTCAAAACACCATCGTGTGTCCTATCCAGTCAGTAATAAAATGTCATCTAAACCTTTTTCCTTAGTCCATTCGGATGTTTGGGGACCATCCAAGATTCCCAACTGTTTTGGTGCTAGGTGGTTCATTTCCTTTATAGATGATTGTACTCAAATGTGTTGGATATTAAAAGATAAAACTGCCATTGGAATTGTATTGCCCTATTTTTGCAAAATGATTTCTACTCAATTTGGCACCTCTATACAAAAATCCCGCACTGATAATGCAAGGGATTATTTCAATAATCACTTGCATCAATTTTTCTAGCAAGAAGGGATTATTCATGAGTCTTGAACAGATTCGGTCCCTAGTAGGGAACCCAGAATTCAAGTTGAGTTTTGATCAATGAACTCAATATTTGATTCAATAGATAGGAATCCTACTTATACAAGTTACTATGTTATCTAATCCTAGAATTTAGGAGCTGATATACAACAGAATTTTAGAATACAATAAGATAAGAAACTTCTATCTACTCCTATTATTTTTCCTGGATTTTAGCAACTTATCTATTTGCATCTTTATCTCCTTTCCCTAATCTGTTGGAGGCTTATCTGCTGCATTGGCTTCTTATCTACTTCCTGTGACTTTCTCATAAGTTAGGACTCTCCAACACCCCCCCTCAAGCTAAGGAATAGATATCTCTCATTCATAACTGCTTGATGAGAATTTCAAAACCTAGTCTAGCCATGGATTTAGTTAATATATCTGCCTCTTGGTCTGCTGTGGGAATGTAGGTAAGTTTTATACCTCCATCTTCTACTTCTATTTGGATGAAGTGTCGATCAATCCTGACATGTTTCATCCTATCATGTTGTACGAGGTTGTTAACGATGCTTATGGCTGACTTGCTATCATTGTAGAGTCGTGTTGGTTTAGTTAACGACATTTGTAGATCTTCCATCAATCTTACCACCCAAATTAATTCGCAAACTCCTTGGGCAATCGCCCTAAACTCTGCTTCAACACTACTTCTTGCTACAACAGACTATTTTTTACTTCTCCACGTGACTAAGTTACCCCATAACTTTGTACAAAAGCCTGATGTAGATCGACTATCAACCATTAACCCTGCCTAATCTGCATCAGAAAATCCCTCCGCCCCTCTTTCATCAGTCTTTCTAAACAGCAGTCCCTTACCTGGTGTGCCCTTTAGGTATCCCAAAATGTGATATATTGCTTTCAAATGTTGTTGAGTTGGGGCATGCATAAATTGACTTATGGTGCTTACTGAATAGACTATATTTGGGCGTGTTAACGACAAATAAATCAATCTCCCAACTACCCTTTGATATCTCTCTTTATCTACTAGTGGATCATCATCCTTCTTCATATACTTCCAATTCCTCTCAAGTGGAGTTTGTCTTGGTTTGCATGCAAGCATTCCTGTATCTTTTAGAAGATCAAGAGTATATTTTCGTTGAGATATTACAATCCTTCTTTACTTCTTTCCACTTCCATTCCCAAAAAATATTTCATATTTCCCAAGTCTTTTACCACAAACTCTTCTTTCAATCTTTGTTTTAGAGCTGCAATTTCATTAGTATCATCTCCTTTAACAATTATATCATCCACGTACACAATCAATATACACCTTTTTCCATTTGAGTGTTTAATAAATAGAGTATGGTCGGCCTCACCTTACTTGTAACCAAATTTTGTTTAGATTGAGCTAAACTTTTTAAACCATGCTCTAGGGGATTGTTTCAAACCGTAGAGAGATTTGTGTAGTTTGCATACCTTCCCAATCCTTTCTTCGTTTTCAAATCCAGGTGGAATCTTCATATATACCTCTTCTTCTAGCTCTCCATTTAGAAAAGCATTCTTGATGTCGAACTGAAATAGCTCTCAATCTAAGTTAACAGCAATGGATAGAAGTACTCTAATGGAATTTAACTTTGCAACCGGGGCAAACGTCTCTTCATAATCTATTCCATAGGTTTTAGAGTACCCTTGGGCTACCAACCTGGCTTTATAACGATCTATACTCCCATTTGATTTATATTTAACAGTAAATACCTATTTGCAGCCTGCTACTTTTTATTCTTCGGTCTGTCCACCAGTTCCCATGTGTTGTTGCTGTCCAAAGACTTCATTTCTTCCATCACAGCATTCTTCCAATTTGTATCACCTAAAGCTTCATGTATATTGCTGGGAATAGAAGCTTCATCCATAGTTACAGTGAATACCCTGAATTGTGGGGACAATTTAGAGTAATTTAGATACTTTGATATGAGATATTTCACACAAGATCTTACCCCTTTTCTGACTGCAATAGGTAGATCAAGATCACCGCTAGCTACTGCTCTGCTTTCCTCATTTGCTGGACCGATCTCAGGTTCCAACAACTGGCTGATTTGAGGAGCAGGATTTTTTGGCTTTCTTGAGTACACTTTAAGTTCTTTTTCTGGACTCAATTCTTCCCTTAGATCAGTCTCCCCTAGTTCATCTGGACTGTGATCAGATTTTGGGCTTGTAGCAGTTGATGATTAGAGATTGATGGATTCAATTGTTGCAGGCTGTGAACAACCAGCTACAGGATCATCACCAATAATAGAGGGAGATATTGGCAGTGTAATAGGCATTGAGATTGTGGGATCCCAATGGCTTTCTTCCACTTGTGATGTAGTACCGGTGTGATAAAAGACTGTTTCATCAAATATTACATCACAAGAAACAAAGAATTTTGGTGATGTAGGACAATAACATTTATATCCATTTTGGGTAGGAGAGTAACCAATGAAAATACACTTGAATGACTTTGGTTCTAGTTTGTGATGATTTGGGCTGGTTTGATAGATATAAACCACACATCCAAACACCTTTGGGGTAAGAGTATTGAGAATCCGAACATAAGGAAAGGTAGTCATTAGGTCGTTCAAGAGTGTTTGGTATTTTAGAACTTTGGTTGGGAGCCTATTAATCAAGTAAGCGGCTGTTAAAACGGCCTCCCCCCAATACCTATTAGGAGTGGAACTTGTGAACATCAAGAATCTAGCCACTTCAAATAAATGACAGTTTTTTCTCTTAGCTACCCCATTTTGTCGGGGAGTGTAGGGCCATTATCAGTCCTAAGGATGCAAATAGAGGACTGAAATATGTTTAGAACAAGCTTATGGAAATTCTAAAAGATCGAACGTACCTCAGATTTTTCTTTCATTAAATACACCAAACATACCCTTGTGTGATCATCAATGAACGTCACAAATCATCTGGTACCATTCAAGTTTGAAACCCTAGCTAGACCCCATATCAGTGTTCTAAAACGCGCTAGGCGCTAGTCGAGCTTAGGAAAACTGTTGATTTTTTTTAATTTTTTTAATTTTGTGATGTAATTTGATGTTATTTTCAATTAAATCAAAGTTGAAAGTGGCATGAAAATATATATATATATATCTAACATTTATAAATTAGATATATATCTAACATATAAATAGAAATAGAAAAATATATATATCTAATATATTTAACATATCTAACAGCTAACAACTAACATATAAATAAAAAAAATTAAATGCATAACAAAGCTAACACCAGCAACCCGCGCGCGAGAGACACAGAAAGAGAGAGAGAGGGGTCGGAAGCGGAAGCGGAGATGGAGCTTGACAGCGGTGGCAATGGTGTAAATCCAGCGAGGACAGAGCTTGACGGTGTAGAGGCGATGAGGAGGTCGCGATGGAGCTGGAGGCAGCGAGGAGGTACCGACGGCGTTGAGGCAGTAGGGGCCTTGGGTTGAGAGGGCGAGACAGCTGAGAGGAGTAAGAGAGGCTTCGGAATCGACAAAGGGTAAGATTTAAACCCAAAAATTAGGCATCCCAGGTGGCGCGCCCAGGCGGCTAGGCATTGCCTAGGCCGCCTATGCGCTGCTGCCGCCCGATTAATCGGGCCAGCGACTAGAAGGGCTGACCAGGCCATATTCGGGGCGGCCAGGGGCTGCCTAGGCTGATTTTTAGAACACTGCCCCATATATCACTATGGATCAAATGGAATGGCTTGGAAGGATTATATGCTTTTTGAGAGTAAGAACTGTGAGTTTGTTTGGCAAGAATGCAATGGTCACACTTGAGCTCCAAATTAGTTTTATTGATGAATAAATCAGGAAACAAATGTTTCAAATACTAAAAACTAGGATGAGCAAAACGTTTATGTCATAACAAAATTTCTAAATTCAAACTAATCGAAAAAGAAAAACTACGAGTCAACTAACAAAGAAAAACCTTGCTGTCCAATACCCAATAGAGCTTATCCTTCTCCTCAACACTGCCAATCATCTTTCCCATGGATCAATCTTGAAAAACACAATGTGAGGAGAAGAATGCCACAATGCAATTCAGGTCATTAGTGAGTTTACTCACAGATAACAAGCTACACTTTAAATTTGGCATATATAAGACAGATTCAAGTACTAAACCAACCACACAAACTTTTTCTTTTCCCTGAACTGAAGATATTGTTCCATCTGCCATTAACACAGTTAGATCCCTATTTTCCAACTGAAAATTTTCAAGCATAGCCATGGATCCGGTCATATGATTGGATGCTCCTGTATCCACAACCCAACTGTTGTTGCTTACCCTTCTAGTAGTTAGGGAAAAAACTAAGTTACCTCTTTGGGCCAAAGACGGTGCTGGAGTAGCTGTTGCTGGTCCATCTATCTCCTTTGAAATATGTGCACCATTCAGTAATTTTTGCAAGAAATCTACCTGATATGTTGTTAAATTCAATCCCATACCTTTTTCGTTGTTAGGAGCACTTGCAGTTGCAAGCATACTCGTAGCTATATAAGCTGGTCTTTCCTTCTCCTTCTCCTTCTCCTTCTCCTTCTTGTTTCTTGGTTGCCAATTCGGTGGCTTTCCATGAAGTTTCCAGCAGTTGCTTTTTGTATGGTAGGGCTTATTACAATGTTCACACTACTGTTTAGCCCTTAGATTTTCTTCTTTTCTTGTTGCAGCAAGGGCAGATCCAGTGTTGGGTTCTGCTAAAACAAGCATGACTCTCCTTCTGCTTTCCTCACGTCCAACTTCCACGAATGTTTCTCTAAGTGTTGGCAGTGGCTTGATGCCTCAGAGGCGTCCCCAAACCTCATCCAAATCCGAATTGAGGCCTTGAAGAAAGTCGAAAACTCGTTCTTTTTCCTGCATCTTGTTATATTTTTGGCTGTCACTTGAGCATTCCCACTTTGGATCATAATAGAAATCCATCTCTTACCATAGCTCTACTAAATTGTTGTAGTATTCAGTAACAGAGAGTCCACTTTGTTTTGTAGTCCGAATAGCTGCCCTAATCTCGAAACATTGGGCAATATTTTCAAGATCGGAATATAGCTCCTGGACTGCATCCCATACTTCTTTTGTAGTCTTGCAAAACAAATAGGTTCAGCCTATCTTTGCTTCCATCGAGTTGATTAGCCACACCATGAGAATAGAGTTCTCTACTTCCCATCGCTAGTAATCCCCAAACTCTTCTTGAGGTGTTGGAACGATCCCAATGAGGTAGCCAAATTTTCCTTTGCCCTTAATCACCAAAGTCACGGACTATGACCATTCCCTGAAATTTCTGCCATTTAGCTTGTGTTATGTGATTTGCAGAGTTTGGCTATCCATGGAGAGGGTGCTGACAAGAATAACGGTAGGCTGCATGCTCGACTGTTGGGACGCTGATCTGAGAGAAGATTCCTCAATTGCAGGAATGGCTGCTGGATTAGGGCTAGCCATATTGATCGAGATACTCAGCTATGGAAACCAAGCTCTGATACCATGAACAGATTCGGTCCCTAGTAGGGAACCCAGAATTCAAGTTGAGTTTTGATCAATGAACTCGATATTTGATTCAATAGATAGGAATCCTACTTATACAAGTTTCTATGTTATCTAATCCTAGAATTTAGGAGCTGATATACAACAGAATTTTAGAATAAAATAAGATAAGAAACTTCTATCTACTCCTATTATTTTTCCTGGATTTTAGCAACTTATCTATCTACATCTTTATCTCCTTTCCCTGATCTGCTGGAGGCTTATCTGCTGCATTGGCTTCTTATCTGCTTCCCATGACTTCCTCATAAGCTAGGACTCTCCAACAAGTCTTCCTACATAAATACTCCACAACAAAATGGAGTAACTGAAAGGAAGATGAGACATCTTCTTAATGTTGCTAGGGCTCTTCTCCATCATCACCATGTCACTAAAAATTACTGGGGAGAGATTGTTCTAACAGCAACCTATCTCATTAATAGAGTTCCATCTGAGGTTTTAAATAATCAAACCCCTTTCTGATGTTTATCCTCCTTCCTAGACTTCAGTCTACATACCCCTCTTCCACTTCGAGTGTTTGGTTGTGTGTGCTTTGTTCACATTCCTAAAAACCAACGAGACAAACTTGATCCTAGAGCTCTTAGGTGTGTCTTCCTTGATTACTCTCCTACTCAAAAGGGCTATAAGTGTTACAATCCTACCTCTAGAAAATTATGTCTCCAAAGATGTTACCTTTGTTGAATCTCAACCCTTTTTTGGTCCTCCTCCAATTGGTCCCCGGGGGAGAATGGAGAATATGGGGACCAAAGTATTGGGGATGACTTTCCTGACTTGGCACCTACACCAACCAGCTCCAATGACCCAATGACTGACCCTCTAATTAACACAAACCAGTCTCTGCAACCTAATTCCATCCCTATTCTTATCCCTCCTACTTCCTCTCCTATCTCTCCTCAACCAGCAACATCCAATGAGCAAGTAGTCCCTCGGTTGCCATCCCCAGTTAGGTTTAAAGGCTCACCATATGTGTTCAAAAGGAGGCAGCCCATTGTGGACTCTCAGCCTGCATCAGCATCAGACCTCAGTTTAGGTATGGAATCCACACAACCATTGGATTCAACCCTCCCTAACCCTGTTTCTAATGACTTGGACCTGCCAATTGCTGTAAGGAAAGGGGTCAGAAGTTGTACCTTACACCCTTGGTCTAATTACCTATCCTACCATCGTCTCTCCCAAAGCCACAAAAGCTTCCTAACCTCATTGCATACCATTGTTATTCCTAAGTCAGTAGATGAGGCTCTAAAGTCCAGAATTAGAAGCAAGCCATGCTAGAGGAGATGAAGGCTCTAAATAAAAACCAAACATGGGAATTGGTGATTAGACCTAAGGGAATAACCCCCCCCCCCCCCCTCCCAGTTGGCTATAGATGGATATTTAATTTAAAGTACAAGGCTTATGGAATTTGGAGAGGTACAAAGCTAAGTTGGTGGCTAAGGGTTGCACTCAGTCCTATGACATAGATTATCTTGAGACCTTTGCCCCCATGGAAAAGATCTCACTGTGAAGATTCTTATATCTCTAGCAGCTCATTTCAAGTTGAAGATGCAACAACTTCATGTAAAGAATACCTTCTTACATGGGGACTTAGAGTAGGAAGTGCTCATGGAGTTACCTCCTGGATTTTAGGAAGGAGAGTCAGGTATAGTGTGCAGGCTGAAAAAGGCTTTGTATGGGTTCAAGCAATCCCCAAGGGCATGGTTTGAGAGGTTTTCTAAGGCTATGAAGTCTATGGGATACTCCCAAAGTAGAGGGGACTATACCTTCTTCTTTAAACATTTGGGAGAAAAAGTCACAGCTTTACTAGTATGTGTTGATGATATAGTGGTCACAAGAAATGATGATGAAGAACAGCAAACCCTCGAAGGAAAATTGGCTAAGGAATTCGAGATTAAAGACCTTGGGGTTCTCAAATACTTTTTGGGAATAGAAGTTGCTTACTTTACGGTCGGAATTTTCCTATCCCAATTGCTGGAATTCAGTGAAGCTTCATACGCCGTCGTTTTGAAGATTGAGGGGATGGAAGGCCATTTGGCAACCGCCCATAGGCAACCCCAAAACGACCGCGTTTTGGGATCTATGAGTTGGAGGGCCAAAACGGCAACCTCCCCTATCGTTTCTTCAATTGGCTCGATTGCCTTGTCCTTTAGCCTGCTGCTCTTTTGGCCACCGATTCTCCTTTTTCAGATCAAATCCTCACTGCTACTTCTTCCTATTTATATCCTTCATCTCCTCGAGATTCAGGTAGCACAGCCTCCGATCGTTTATACCATTAAGGGTTCCTTAATTTCTTTGTTTTACGATTGCTCTCTATATAGTTCATCTTCTCTCTAATTTTCTAGGGTTTTGCCTCTAATCTGTAATTTGTTGTGGTTATAAGGCACTTTTGTTAGAGAGTTTTCTTGTTTGTACAGTGAGTGAATGAGAAAGATGTGTATACTGAGGCTGCAACCATTTTTCTGATAGTGCAGTGAGCTCTCATCATCGGAGTTCAACATGAATGTAGCCCTCATTAACGGGTGAACCACAGTAAATCGCTTTGTGTTTGTTTCTGCATTCTTATTGATTATTTTTGTTTATGCATAAATAATCATCTATCGATTGTTCTGTTTATTTTGAGGCTCTAGTTTTTTGGCTCTATGTGCTAGAGGTGGCTGAGGTTTGTCTCAACCGAACACCAACGTAAGTATGTGTGACTTATTGGTTGAAACAAGGATGACAAGGGGTAGAGGAACCAATGTACCTGTGGAACCTAACATCAGATTGAAGAAAGATCAAGAGGGGAAGGCAGTAGATAAAGGAAGGTTCCAAAGACTTGTTGGCAAGCTAATCTATCTCTCTCATACTAGGCTTGACATAGCATTTACTATCAGCCTAGTAAGCCAATTCATGCACAGCTCAACCGAGGAGCATATGCAAGCAATAAGGAAGATCTTACACTACTTAAAGGCCACACCAAGTAAGGGCATCTTGTTTAAAGCTAGGGCTGAATTAAATGTACAAGGATTCACAAATGCAGATTACGGTGGTTCTCTAATTGATAAGAGATCCACCACCAGGTATTGTATATTTTTGGGGGGGAAATCTTGTATCTTGGAGGAGAAAAAAGCAAAATATGGTGGCAAGATCTAGTGCGCAAGCTGACTTTAGGGCCATGGCCCTGGGTTTATGTGAATTATTGTGGCTACGGATTATTTTGGAAGATTTGAAGATCAAGATCCAAGGTACTATTGAGCTATTTTGTGATAATCAATCAGCTATTAATATTGTTCACAATCTTGTTTAGCATGACAGGACAAAGCATGTAGAAATAGACCGACACCTCATAAAGGAGAAGTTGGATGCTAGTCTAATTCAGATTCTTTATGTGTCATCTGAAAATCAAATAGCTAATGTGTTAACTAAAGGGTTGGCTGCAAAACGATTTTAAGTTCTAGTAAGCAAGCTGGGAATGATAGACATTCATTCATCAGCTTGAAGGAGAGTGTTGGATCAAGAAAATATGTTGGATCCTGAAGATATGTCAAGAGATCTTTAGAAGTTTCCAAAAGATTGAAATACGATATTACCTAATTCAGTCTTAGGAAACTTTCCTAAGAATGTTTATATGTATCTTTCTTTTCCTTTCTTGTATATTAGATTGGTTTCCTTTCTTGCATATTAGATTAGTTTCCTTTCTTGTATTCCTTTTCCTCTATAAGAGGATGTACCCGTGTACATTCAAGATATGAGAGTTTTATTCTGATTTCCTACAAAATAGTTGAATCTGTTTGGCCCAGCTATCCAGTAAAATTTAACACTGTGATGGATACATTGAGAGATAAAACTGATATAAAAGATAAAGTTACTCCTCTCTAACATTTTAGACTTTTAGATGATAGGCGGTTAATACCTTTTAACAGTTTCTTATATTTACATAGAAATAAAATATCTTCATATTTTCAGCAGAATATGAAATAACCTTCTGTTGTCATAGCCGTAAAAGTAAAAACTGAACCTTAACATGTTTCACCAAAAACTTTGAGAACCAGTACAAAAATCTTTCACAACATAATTTACCAATGCGTGAACTAAGACATAATTTACCAATGTGGGAAGCTTACAAACAGCACATAGCGGGTTTTGGTTACTAAGACACTGAAATAAGTCATCATTCCTGTAAAAGCCATGCCTCAAGGAAAAAATGAAGGAACAAAGGAAATCATGCTAAGGGCATTAATTGATTGGGTTTTGCATTTGAGGTACAATTAACAATTATATCAAGCAGTAGAATATAAAACAAGATAAGAATAAAACAAATTTAACATGACTAAAGTTTGAAGATACAAGGAACAAAAGTTTCAATTTATCCTCACTAAACCAATTGAAACATTTTGGTTTCCTGGAGACCAAACAAAACAATAGTGGAAAAACAAAATTCTAGGTTTCTATTAGGGACACTGGAATACAATAAAATACACAAAAATATGACAGAATATAAGGAAACAATTAGTTGTATCAACACAAATTGAGAAATTTCCATAAATAACTTCACATTTTCTTTTGAGAAATTGAGAAACAGCCTCTATGCAAAAAGAAAGTGGAAGGCAGTGTAGAGATCAAACCCTTATCTGACCCTAGCAAAGTGAGGAGCCTTGTGTATTGAGGATGCTCTTTTGAGAAAGTTAAAAAGGCTGTATTACACTACATTCATCTTGATCAAACCAAGACATCATTTACCTTCCTAGCAAACAAACGGAATAATAAGGTTCCTCACAACATTATGGGTGGAAGACAGCTTGTCTGAAAATTAGTTTAATTAATCATTTGAAAATGAAAATAAGTTTATCCAAATCAAGGTAACATGTATAATCAAGCAGATAAGACAATATCACCTGCTTAATAACACAAACTAAGAGTTGAAGGTAAAATGTTAAAAAAAAAAAAAAAAAGATTCTGAACCAATTAATATTACAAGAAAACAACAACAAAAAACTTCATTTAGGCCCATACACTTCATATTAAACTTTAATGTCTCTCCCAAAGTTTTCTTGGGTCTACCTCTACCTCTTTTTTTGACTAATTGTTCCATTTCATCAACTCTCCTCACAGGAGCGTCTCTTGGTCTTCTTCTCACATGACCAAACCATCTTAGTCTAGTCTCTATCATCTTCTCCTCAATTGGCACTACTCTTACCTTATTACGAATAACCTCATTTTTAATTTTATCTTTTCTTGTATGGCCACACATCTATCTTAGCATCCTCATCTCCGCTACGCTTAGAGAACCAAGCCTAACTATACTACCAAGCCTAAGTCTAAAACTTAGAGAGCTAACTATAAGGATCTATTTTTCATCCTCTTGGATTTCATTAAAAGATATATTATCCGCTAAGGTCAAGGCAACCACATCTTCTCTCCTTGCTAACCTGACCCTTCCTAGCATTCCCTTTTCTCCTCTGGAAATCTCAATCTAGTGAAATAATTCCTCACAGGAGCGTTATGTGCTCTCGCTTGCTTCTACCCATACAATCTCAATCAATTCCCTCTATTCATTTTCAACTACGAACACTTCCAGGTTTCAATGTGATGCATTCATCTCTTGACTAGTCAAATCCATCAATATGCACCAATCCCACTCAATTTGTATAAATAGTTGCAAGATATGTACCAGAGAAACATAAATATAGCAAACATACAACATTCACTATGTGCATAGAATGTATGGAGGGAAGTGAGGGAGGGTGAGAGAACAATGCAATCAGCCACATGCAAAAGTAATAATGTTGTTCCAACTCAAAGTATAAGAGATTTTTGAATTCTTTTATAACCACTATCCCTAGATTGATACATTCAGCTTTCCCCAGTTTGAATGTTCCACAATGAGAATAAAATGCACAGCAGATAGAGCAAAGCCCTGAAACAAGATTGTACAGGATCTGAAGAAGACAACAGAACAAGCAGAAATCAAAACCAAGAATCATACATTGGAGATAACCAAGAAACTCCTTCCCTACCAATGCCCAAAGTCCTTTCTTCCAAGTAACTAAAAGAATTCTCATTTAAGATGATCCAAATAAATTTTGGAGGCAGTTTCCGTTTAGGTTATTAGTCATGCCAACAACTAAATACAACTAAACCCCAGCATCACTCTTGTACATCGCACCACTCTAATGCAGGGTTAACAACTGTACTAAGGAGAGCTGAAGTTGTAACACTTTAGACTTTCAAATAGTCATCAGCATATGTTAAGTCAAATGGAGATTTTATATTCCAATATGGAATTGTTGATGGAGAGACCTCTGCAAATAAAACAAACCCATGATGTGTGGCAAAATATCACATACAAAGGGAAAGTTTATAGTGCACCAGGCCAACAGTAGCACACACAAACACATATAATAGCTAATAGGTCTAAAACCATTGGCTGAATACAAGTCTCTTACTATACGTTCCATCTTGCCCCCGAAACCATTGCCTGAAGAAAACGAAATCTCTCTTGGAATGCCATCTGCAGAACATATAGACCATGGGATAAAGACAATGAGAGAGAGAGAATGCATTTATGAATGGCTACCATATGTTTAAAAAAAACCTTACTTTCATAAATAAGCCCATTCTAATTCAAATGAAGTATCATTCTCGCTCAAAAAAGAAAAAAGAGAAGAAAAGAAAGACCTAATACATGCTTTACCAAGTTAATTTAATGCAATTCCTAAATGTTATGAAGTTTGGAAATATTAGTCCCATTTTTCCCTTGCTGATCTGATGATGGTATGGCATTTGGAAACAAACTAGTAGGATACCCAAAGAATGAAACTTGACCAAGAGAGGTTGCAAGAGAATAGTTCCAATGGCCAACTGCCCAAGCAAGGAAACACTCAAAGTGAAGCAGAGATGAGATGGACAGAGGGAATTCATAAATCAGTTAATTTCAGTTTTATGATGAGTTGGATTAAATCCCTTAAAATAACAATAAAAAGATTATTAATGAAAATAAAATAGATAGATACATAGTTATCAAATCTCATCATGGGATTCCATGATCCTGTGATCCATTTTCAAGGGTAATTCAGATCGCACATATGATTATTTTTGGTAGGATTCTAATAGGATTAGTAGGATTACAATCCAGAACCCATTCCTGCATAAAGCCACTTATTTACCATCTGGTATTGGTTGTGGGTCTTGTGATCGAAGAGATCATTTTACCCATATTATGAAAAAACTGAACAGCTTAGGAATTTATTTGGACATTCCATCACAAATTCAAAAGGAAAGCTAGATTGCTTCCACCAAGAGCAAACACAGGCATGCTCCTCCTTTTTTGCAGCAACTGCTATTAGTAACAGCATTGCATTTCTCTTTCTTTGCCGCATCTGGTGATGCAGCAGCATTTAATCATCTTCATTTCTCTTTTTGCTGCCACAGATGCTTCAGCAGTAGCATTTCTTCTTCTCTGACTACTGTTGCAGCAACAATGTTTCTTCATGTTCTTTTTCTTTTTCCTTATTATTGCATCAACAATTTTTATTAAATTATTAATGAGAATGTAACCCATAGAAGCAAGGTGATAGACCACCGATTCACTGGACATACCAAAGGCGTCCAAGGAATCAGGGATAGTTTTGGAATTAGGGAAATTAGCTGTTAGAGGAGGGGTAGAACAGGAATTGCAAGGTTGTGTAACAACCTGCATGTGCGGATTCTAATTCCGTTAGAGAATGAGGAATAAAAGAGAGGTGGCGTAGGTGAGGGAGGTGTGAAGAATTTTTCCATAAAGTAGGAGAGATTAAGGGCCTCTCGAATTGCCCTGTTTTCTTTCTTCTTTGGCTGTAATTGGTTTGAAACTCTTGCTTATTGAATCAAGTATTCTTACAATTCTTAGAATTCTACCATTTTGGTATCAGAGCATTGCGATCCTAATGGTGAACTTAACGGATCGAGTGGGAGATTTAGAGAAGGGGTTGGATAGCGTACAACTAGGCGTGGACGCCATGAAGAGTGAATCGAATGCCATGAGAAGTGAGATTCGATCAGTGGAGAAGAATGTTGTTTCCTTGTTGGAACAGTTCGAATGGATGAGAGCGAGATGGGAGGAGCAACAACGAGAAAGGAAGAACAAGGAGAAGTGGGGAGAACAATCACCTGAGGTAGGTGACTCGGAGGCAACGCCCGAGGCGGGTGGGAGGCGAGCTGAAACGGAGGGGGTCGAGGGTGGCTGGCGATCAGAATCTCGCGGATGCCGGCTGGAAATGCCGCTCTTCGATGGAGGTGACCCAGATGGCTGGATTTTCAGGGCCGAGCGAAACTTCTCGGTGAATGGGTTGACTGATATGGAGAAGGTGGATACAGCAGCTGTATGTTTGGAAGGACCCGCCCTCTCGTGGTTTCAGTGGGAAGAAAAAAGGCGGAGAATGAGGACTTGGGAGGATTTCAAGTTGTTGTTGCGAAACTGATTTCGACCCACTCAAGAAGGGTCGATAGAAGAGCAATTTTTAGCTCTTTGGCAGAGAGGGACTGTCTCGAACTACCGTCAAAACTTTTGTGTCGATTATAGGGCCTTGAACAAGGTAACGGTTCCAAACAAATTTCCCATTTCGGTAATAGATGAGTTACTTGATGAGTTGCATGGTGCTAGGGTTTTTTCCAAACTTGACTTAAAATCTGGTTACCACCAGATTCGGGTTAGGCCCGAGGATGTCCCAAAGACAACATTCAAGACTCATGAAGGGCATTATGAGTCCCTAGTGATGCCTTTTGGATTGATGAACGCTCGGCTACTTTCCAAGCGTTGATGAATGAAATTTTCAAAGATTATTTGAGGCGTTTTGTGTTGGTGTTTTTCGATGATATCTTGGTGTACAGCAGCAGTTTGGAGCAGCATGAATAGCACCTAAGGTGTGTGTTAAGGGTGTTAGCGGACAACCAACTGGTGGCCAATAGCAAGAAGTGTGTGTTTGGGCAGCTAGAAATTGAGTATTTGGGCCATGTTATTTCTTATTTGGGGGTTTTAGCTGATAGCAACAAGGTGCAAGCGATGATAGATTGGCCTACTCCAACAACGGTAAAGGAATTGAGGGGGTTTCTTGGGCTTACGGGGTACTACAGACGCTTTGTGAGAGACTATGGCAAGCTTGCTCAGACTCTAACTGATAAATTAAAAAAAAAACTTCTTGTGGGATGTGACTGCTGAAGAGGCCTTCCAACAACTCAAGGCTAAAATGATATCCTTACTCGTTTTAGCCTTATCCGACTTTGAGAAGCCTTTCACCATTGAAGCTGATGCCTCGAGGCATGGAATGGGGGCTGTTTTGATGCAAGAACAGAGGCCGATCGCTTATTTCAGCCAAGCATTCAGTCAGTTGGAGAGTAAGAAATCTGTTTATAAAAGAGAACTCATGGCCATAATGTTTGAGGTGAAAAAATGGAGGCACTACTTGTTAGGAAGAAATTTTTTTATTAGAACGGATCAAAAAAGCCTCAAGTACTTGATGGAGTAATGGGAGGTAAGTCCGAAATATTTGAAATGGATGGTGAAGTTGATGGGATACCAATTTGAGATACATTATCGGGCTGGGATGGAGAATAAGGCGACTGATGGGCTATCCAAAATCTATCACACAACAACTTTGATGGTTTTGACAGTGCCTAGGGTGGTCCATTTGGAGTAGGTGGTAAGTGAGGTAAACACTGATGCAAGGCTGCAAAAAATTATCCAAGAGTTACAAGCTGACTCCTCCTCCCATCCTAATTTTCAGCTGGTGGACAAGCACCTCGTCTACAAGGTACGACTTTACTTACCCAAGGGATCCGCACTAATTTCGTTGATACTCCAGGAAGGGCATGATGGGAGCATCGGAGGTCATTCGGGGTTTTTAAAAACTTACAAAAGGGTGTCGGCGAATGTCTATTGGTCGGGTATGAAGAAGGATGTCCATCAGTATGTAAGTGAGTGTTCGACTTGTCAACAAAACAAATATATAACCTTGTCACCGGGGGTACTGTTATAGCCACTACCAATTCCTAACCAGATTTGGGACGACATTGCCATGGACTTTATTGAAGGACTTCCAAAATCTAACAAGGTAGACTCAATCTTGGTCGTGGTGGATCGACTTAGCAAATATGGGCATTTTATTGGCCTTAAACATCCATTTACAGCTGGGGAGGTAGATGGAACTTTTATTAAGGAAGTGGTGAGGCTCCATGGGGTTCCTAGGTCCATTGTGTCGGATAGACACAAAATTTTTATGAGCAGATTTTGGGAGGAGATTTTTAGGCTACAGGGCACCAAACTCAAAAGAAGTATGGCTTATCATCCACAAACGGATGGGCAAATCGAGGTACTCAACCGGACTTTGGAAACCTACTTGAGATGTTTTGCTTCTTCCAAACCAAAGGCTTGGTTCGCTTGGTTACCACGGGCTAAATTATGGTACAATACCTCCTATCATACAACTGCTAAATTAACTCCCTTCCAAGTGGTGTATGGGAGGGAACCGCCTCCCTTAGTGAGGTTTGAGAAGGGAACTACCCCCGTCTCGATGGTGGAGCAGCAAATGATTGAAAGGGATGAGATCCTAGATGAACTGAAGGCACAACTTTTGAGGGCACAAGCAATAATGAAGAAGAGAGCAGATGGGGAAAGAAGGGATGTGAAGTTCCAAGTAGGAGACTTTAGTATATTTGAAATTAAGGCCGTATCGGCAAAGGTCTATGGCTGCCTGTGCAAATGAGAAACTAGCGGCACACTATTATGGCCTATTTGAGATTGAGAAGGAGGCAGGTCCTGTGTCTTACCAGCTGAAACTGCCACCGCATTGTCAAATCCACCCAACATTTCACATGTCCCAACTACGAGAGGCTAAGGGTGCAATGAAGGCCACGAGAGAGTTGCCCAAACAGCTTACTGAAGATCTGGAAATGGTGGTAGAACCCTCAACGGTGCTAGGAGTGTGCTCGGGGAATGGAAGGAGCATGCAAGGAGCAGAAGTGTTGATTCAGTGGAAGGGCCTGCCACCATTGGAAGTCACTTGGGAGCCCTACTCAATGATCCAACAGCAGTTTCCATTTTTCCATCTTGAGGACAAGGTGAAAGTTGGGGGAGAGAGTATTGATAGACCACCGATTCACTGGACATACCAAAGGCGTCCAAGGAATCAGGGATAGTTTTGGAATTAGGGAAATTAGCTGTTAGATGAGGGGTAGAACAGGAATTGCAAGGTTGTGTAACAACCTGCATGTGCGGATTCTAATTCCGTTAGAGAATGAGGAATAAAAGAGAGGTGGCGGACGTGTGAAGAATTTTTCCATAAAGAATGAGAGATTAAAGGACTCTCGAATTGCCCTGTTTTCTTTCTTCTTCAGCTGTAATTGGTTTGGAACTCTTGCTTATTGAATCAAGTATTCTTACAATTCTTAGAATTCTACCACAAGGCAAGATGGCTAAAATTTAAAAGTGCATCCAACATTTTATATGATCATAAGATTCCATTAAAGTTAACAGGAAAATTTTATAAAACTGTTACAAGACAAGCTCTATTGTATGGCGTGGATTGTTGGGTAGTAAAGCACCAAAACATGAAAAAAACAAGCATAATGGAGGTGAGGATGTTACAATGGATATATGGCCGTAAAATAAAAGATAGAACTAGAAACGAGGTTATTCAAGACAAAATCGGAGTGGCTCCTATTGAAGATAATACGTGTGACATATAATTAAGATGATTTGATCATGTAAGAAAACAAATAGACGCTCCTATGGGAAGAGTGGATGGAATAGAGAAATCTTTAACAAAAGAGGCAAAGGAAGCCCAAGAAAAAACTTGGTGGAAAACTCTTAGGCATGATATGAATCATAAGGACCTTATAGAAAATATAACCATAAATAAAAATGATTGGTGAGCTAGAATTCATATAGCCGAACCCACCTAGTGGGATCAAGTCTTGATATATTATGCATTTTTAATGGATTGGACATATTAGAAGAAAAACCAATAGACATTTAAGTAAGGAGAGTGAAAGGAATGAAAGCAGTTTGTAGCAAAAGAGGTAGAGAAAGACCAAAGAAAACTTGGTAGCAAACTCATAGGCATGACATGGAATAGAGATGAGTAGAGTAGAATAAAGGCTTGTGATGATGATGCCAACACAATAGTGTTATGCATTATTACATTTATTATTTTACTTTTGTTCTTTCTAATTGCTATCAAATGGTTAGGAAATAATTCTTAACAAAATTAATCTGTCGCATGGCATAGGTATCCAGTCAAGGTGCAACCATCAATGAGTAGTAATGTTAACGCCACAACTAAAATCAAGACTGAATTTGATAACAATTACAGTTGATCAAATTTGAACAGATGAAGATTCATCATACAATTATTGGCTGGAAGAGAGTAGTCTTTGAGGCAAAAGATTTGAGTCCACAAAGGGAAGATACAGGTTTTCCATGCATGAGAAACATGCACAGAAGAATAAGATTAATAGCACATATATTTTACAAGTCAGTGAAGCAAATAGTAGAGCTGAATCTTTAAAACCACTGTCACCGACGAAAAGAAATAGCTGTTAACATCACAGAGGTTGGCAAGCTTGAAAACAGGTGTCAATACCAAATCATTTATTATTATGGTCCCTTCCTTTTTTTCTTTTTCTTTTTTTAAATTTCGAGTCAAAGACCAGATAAACTGGGTGGAAAAACAGGTAGATAGATCGCAAATTGGCAAGGAAGACAAAATATACTCAGGAAATTCATTTATAAGTAAATTCCGGGAATCAGATCATTGAAAGGTGAAATAAGCTGAAATCTTGGAAAGCTTAAATTTTATTGAATTCAAGTATGGTATATATATACAAGAAACCATCTAAGCTATCTCCTAGAAAACAGGAACAGATTTCAATTTAGATTTTAGAAGATAAAGCAGATCAACCGAAATTTAAAATTTCTGGAATTATCTTCTTCTTTCAACCTGCCTCATCCCTTTAATCTTGGTAACTTATCTTCTCTTCTAAGCTGCCTCATCCCTTTAATCTTGGAGACTTATCTTATCTCCAACAATCTTATCCCTTTAATATTGGGCATTTCATCTATCCATTCCAACAAACGGAGATACCAGAAAACCTATTTTTTGCATTCTAGCATCTGGAAGGAAAGGATTACAAATTGAGACTACTTCCCTTAGAAGGCTACCCAAAAAGAAAGAGTGGCTTCACATGATTTTATTCTTACTATTGATAAATTCAAAAGGAGAAGGTATGTAAAACCAGGACAGCTAGTTGCGGAACCTGATGTTTGCATTTTTTGGGGATCATGTGGCTAATGCCCACCACAATTACAGATCTTTTTTTGTGCTTGGCCAAGGAACTTCTGAAGTAGAGGCTCAAGAGATATTTAGAATATCATTCCTCTTTGTATAATATGGTGTGTTTCTTAAGAAAAAAACAAAAAGTGCTTTGGAAGGTATAGAAAGTCCTATTAAATATTTTGAAGGGAAAACTTCTTATTTGCTGTATCTTTAAGTAGTTGAAAAAGGATAACCTTTTGTATTTCCTCCTTTTCCCCTTTTATTGATTAAATTATCTTTTTGATAGCCTTTAAGTAATGTTTTTTTACTTAGGTAAAAAAATAAAAAAATGTAACTGGAAACCAGTCATGTACCACCAAATAGATGGAGGCTTAACAACTTCACCTTGTTAAATGTCTAGGATCATATGTTCCGTAGACAACATCATAGTGTCCATCTACCCTATCAACCAACTCCAAATCACCTGTCAAAGTATCCCACCTGCAAAGAAAATTGTCAAACAGATTGGAGAAACATAGAGTTATCCACCAAGAGCATAAACTTATACATCTTACTCATATCTTTTATGTCGATTAACATCCATGAGCACCTCAAAAACAGTATCTGCACTGGCATCGACAACACCAACGGCCTTCACAAGGACACTTTTTGCAGTCTATAAAAGATAAATCACTTTATAAGCAAAATGCAATAATTTATCAAGAATTCTAAAAAACCTTTGATTTTGAAAATCAAATTTAATCTAGCACCGGATTCGGAGATATGAACAAACAGGTGGCAATAAATAAGTGACAAAGATTGGCAGTAACAATGCATTTTGCATCTTAACAGGCACCCATAGTAGACAGAAAATGCACCACCTAGACAAATGTATCAGACCATTCAAGAAAACAGGTTCCCCCTACACCCATGCCAAAGCAAAAGGTAAAAGAACAAGAATTTCTCTTGCTAAGCAAAGAATCCATACTACTTCAATCATAATCGAATTTCCTAATCCGAACATAATTTGCATCAGCAAAAATAAAAAAAGAAAGAAAATATGAGTAAGAATTAACTACAGCTGACCCACCTATTTACATGAGATTAAGGCTTGTGAGTGGTGTTGCATGAATAAGAAATCTTAAAGAATGTAGTCTTCAATGTATTCTAATCTTTTCATCTGTAAGGTGTGTATTTTTTTATCTAGTATGAAAGCATCACTTGTGTACCACAACTGTATAAAGTGATAGCATAAATACAAGTACAAACAACCCTAAGTAGGTCATCTAATGTTTTCATTCTGCATATGTTTAACTGGAAAAAGTATTTGATCCTCGGCCTTAAAATTGAGAAAGAGAATGGGAAGTACCTGTGGTGTCTTACCCAAGAAAGCTCTTTCAGAAATCTTAGATCTGTTGGCTTTGCAAAAGGTTGTACTTTTGCAGGTAGATTTAAATGTTCAAAGGTTTCCTTTTTTATTATACTAACATAATTGAGTTGGCTTTAGATGCCATCTACTCCCAACCTTGACCAAAAACTGATTGGGTTTTAATTCTATACCTCCAAACACAACACCCATACTCGTCCAATTATGGCAAGGCCAAGCTGGGTGATACCTTTCCATGTCCAATTGGCATCCTTATTCAGCCTATGGAGAGTTAATAGATGATAACCAGTAAGTTGTTCATCAGTACATGTTGCTTTCAATCCAATTTTTCATAGCAGAACTAAGTACATTGAACTTCATTAATCCTTGTGGAAAACATTTTATAAAATGCAATGGAAAAAAATCACTCAAACAGTTCATGCATGTATTTGTATTTACTATAGGAATGTAACTGTAACTGTGATGTTCAGCATTAGTATTAATACATGCAAAGAGGAATCCTAATAGGTTGTTCAGCCTTTTTCGCATTCTATACACTTTTACAGCACAAAAGAATGATGACAGTAAAATAAGAAAGCACTTCTGGTTTGTTTTGCATTTTTTCTTGTACATCTAAACAACACCCCCCCCCCCCCCCCCCCCCCCCCACACAAAAAAAAAAAAAAAAGCAAAAGAAACACACATACAGAGCCCCACACACTTAAAAAGATCTTGATTAAAATAGCTTGTTGGTCACAAGGAGAAAAATTGAAGTCAAAATTTGAGGAATTGTCATTACCTTTGATCCTGCCACATCCTCAAATATTCTAATACCTGAATACAGATAAAATGGCAAGTTAATGGAAACCATGAGAGGTATAGAAAATTAAGACAAAATCCAAAACTTGTGCATTACAAATGTCTGAAAATAAATTTGAAAAAAAGATCAATCTGGACAAGGCCTTTTCCCAGCATAAAAAAGAACCAAGGCCTTGTTTTTCCTTTTCCTTTCAGCTAACAAGGCTTGAAGACCACCATGAACCTGAGTACTTTTGGATACAAAAAATACCCAGGTCCACATGCAGAGGGTGAAAAGCACTCTAAATGTTGGGTAGAGAACTTCTTTAACTCAAGATACCTGCAACCTATGGATGAATCTTGCATCTACCAGAAATTTGCTCAAGTTGCACAACAATATTTGAGTAGCTAAACTTTGACTTAGCCTCTTTTGTCCTTACATAACAATTTTGATCTGTGAATTAAACTAATCAACTTTTGGGGTGAAAAGTGGAAGGAAAGATGCATTTGTTAGATCAAAAGCTATTACACCAAACCATGCATAAATCAACACTTCCATCACAACTCTTATCCCAAATCTCTTACCTAGGGTCACAGCGGAAATGGAAAAAAGTAAAAGAAAGCAATTTAAAAAAAAAAAAAAAAGAGATGAATATTTTAGTGTTCTAATCCTGTAAAAATCCAAAACTTAGAAAGGGCGTAAGGAAAAAAAATCCTCAGACAACATTTCCAAGGACGTTTGAAACACAATTCAAAAATGTTCTTTTCTTCTTCTTAAATTTTCTAGAACCGAACATACCATGTAAACTTTTTTTTTTCTTTATTTGGGTTGGGGGTGGGGGGCGGGGGTGGCCTGGGAAGGGGGGGTGTTAAATTCCTTCATGTAAGATGAAATGAATATTATGGTAGACTAAAGACATAACTCCAAATCCAAGGAAGAATTTAAGACAATGTGAAATTATACAAATTGATCATCCCTCCTTAGACCTTCAACTATATTCAACATCAAAAACTTCTAATTTGTTCACTTAGGAGTTCCTTTAAATAAATACTATAACTTTGTTCTCAAAGATACCATTTAATATTTATAATGTTTAGATGGTTACTATTTATGTATTTGAAATGTATCATTTAATATATAGTTATTTGGGTTGACTTATATAGCCCAATTCAAAAGCAGGTCTAGCAAAGTTTGAGGATTTGACAAGACCAATCAACCACGCCATCTCAGAGTGGACCCATTTGGTCCTGCACTCATACCTTAAGACAGAACCAATTAAAAGTAGAACATCCTTAACTCATAGGAGCAAGATCACGTGGATGTTGAATAAGCCATACAAGGGCATGGATTTGACGTTAAAGGCTATGGTGATGCTAAATGAGGGAAAAAGAAAAAACTAAATTACTAGAGGACAAATAAAAATATAACAGAGGAAAGAACTATGTAGGTGAGCTTTAGAAATAACACATCAAGACTAAATCCCATTAGGTGGCATTGAGTACATGAATTCTAGCTCACCAATCATCTAATATGTGAGAAGAAAGGAGGAAAAGGGGAAAAATAGAAAAGATACCATTCGCTGTGCGAACACACTTCCACTCATGTGCTTCAATCACGTCTCCATCATCACGTTGACAATATCCATCAGCTCCAATATTTGCAGGAAGGTTTGAAGATTGGCGTAAGAGAGACTCTGGACCTATGTAAAATCGAAAAAGAAAAAAAAAATTAACAACTATTTTTTGAAATTATATACATAAGTTGTTTATGTTACATGACAGTCTTAAAATTTTACACAAAGCATGTAGATGCCTGCCACAAAGACCCGGAAAGCAAACAAGAATAAATGGTAGCAAGCTAGTGTAAATAATCAAACAGTGGGAAACATCCTGGTTTTTAGTGAACAGAATTTTCCACTAAGACTTGACCACCTGCACCTTCACAAAGCAGGAAAAGCATCTTAGGTGCAACTCATTTAATTATTTCCCATGCATTCACAACAGATGTGAGGAGTCTATTAAGCATATTTTAAATATTTGTGAAGAATGTCTTTTAGTTGACATGCGTCACAGCCCAAGGGCAAGTCTGTAATTAGAGGAATATAGCAGGGTATAAGGGGAGATTGGTGTAATTGTGATAAGCCCACTTGGCACATGGCCACTTGGAGGTTCTAGAGAAGTAGTTAGAGGAAGTCTCTAGTTGTAACCAACCCCTATAAATAAGAAGCTGCTCACGAGGATGGGGATATGTGAAGATTAATCCACAAGTCCTTTCCCTCCTAATTCAATCTCTATTCTCTCTCTCTCCCTCTCCTTATTTCCTTCTTCCCGCCTATTATCTTCCTAAATTCTGGAACAGCTCCCCGATCAGATCCCAAGATCTGACATTTGATATCAGAGCCGACGACCTGTCGAAAGTGGAACGGCTGAAGGAACGCGAGCAAAGCAAGCGGAATCGCAGCTAGATGCCATGGAAGCTGAGCTACACCAGAACCAAGCACAAGTAGAGGATCGCCTGGAAATTCTGGAATTAGGCATCCAGAACACCCAGGAGGAGATTAGCAGGAGTCGATTCGAATACACAGCCAATTTGGATCGGGTTGTGGGCGGAATTTGCGGGGTATGCAGCCAACTTAGATTGAGTCGTTAGTGGAATCAGGGAGGAATTCGCGAGGTTAAGCCAACAGTTAAGCCAGCAAGTGAGTGTTGCTCTGAGCATCTTTGCCAGGCAGCCCCAGGCTAGTCTGCCGACTGATTTTCCCCCGAGGGCCTCATCGGCACCAATTCTTACTACACCAAGGGCGAGGCAGGGGACAGGGGGGAAACAGAGGACGGTATCACGAACCGAGGAGGAGGATTAAACCACTTCAATCCTCAGGGGCAGCGGATGGACATTCCCCTATTCCAACGCAACCGACCTCAATGGTGGGTGAGACGTTGCGAAAGGGTCTTCTACCAGTACAGAGTGGCAGAGAGGGACAAGGTGAATATGGTCGAGGCTTACTTGGATGATGTAGTCGATGCCTGGTTCCAGAATTGGAGCAGGGGAAGAGAAGAGTTGAGTTAGCCACAGTTAGTGAATGACATATGCAACTGGTTTGGGGAAAAGATGAGGACCAATGTCATAGAAGAATTCAATAAGCTAAAGTAAAAGGGATTGGTGGAAGAGTACTTAGTGAAATTTGAAGAACTGAGATCATTGTCCTCCTTAGCTCACCCCTCCCTGGATGAGGATTATTTCGTATCTAGCTTCTTCAGTGGGTTGGATGAACAGATCCGCCCCACGGTCAAGATGTTCTATCCTACGTTGGTGGGACAAGTCGCTGAACAAGCTTACCTGCATGAGATGGCCCTGGACGCCTTCGCCAAGAGGCATAGGTTGTCTCCTAAAAGGAGCTGGGAGGAGAATTTGTTGGGAATTGCGAACAAGGGTAGCAATCCACCATGGCAGAGGAATGGGGTTGCAAAAAGGTCTCAGTTCGCGCCAAACTAGACTAAGGACCTCACTCTCAATCAAAAGCGACAGCTGAGACTCTGCTTCCATTGTGGGGAGAAGTTTGGCCCTGGACACCAATGCAAATGAATGTTGCTTACTATGAAAGGCCACCAAGAGGAAGAGAAGGAAAATGAAGAAGGGGAGGAGCCTGAGGAGGAAACGGAAGAAGACGAAGGTGGGGAAATATCAATGCATGCATTGCAAGGTCATGCATCAGGTAGAGTATTGAAAGTAAGGGGAATAGCAAGGAAGAGGAGTCTGGTGGTTCTCATTGATAGTGGGAGCACCCACAGTTTCCTTAATGAGGAAACAACCTCTGCCCTCCAGTGTGAAATGCAGGAGATGACCCCTTTCTCGGTAATGATTGCTAATTGAAACAGGATGGTAAGCCACTACAAGTGTAGAGAATTCGAGTGGAAGATGGGGGGGTGGGGGGGGGGGGGGGGGGGGGGGGGGGGGGGGGGGGTCATGAGTTTGCAGTGGACCTAAGGATCCTCAGGCTTGGGAGATGTCACATTGTGTTAGGCGTGGACTGGATGAGAACGGTAAGCCCTCTCATGTTTGACTTCAACACCTTAGAGGACACTTTTGATAAGGGAGGCCAGAAAATTACTTTGAAGGGGTGTCAAGAGATAGGGGAGTGCAAGGCAATGTTAGGCAACAGATTGAAGAAGCTACTGGATCAAGGGGGAACGTCGATAGGACAATTGCATTCCTTATATGCCCTTGAGAGGGGCAGCTACCGAGGGGAGGGCAATGCCTCTAATAAGCTAAGGAAAGGTGGCCAACCTACAGTCCATTCTTCTGAGCTCAACCACACTCAAGTACACTCTCTAAACCCTATTCACTTATTGTTAATAGAGTTTGAGGATTTGTTAGCCACCCCTACTAGCCTACCCCCACACCGATTCCTTGATCACTCCATTCACCTCACACCAAATGTTGAACTAGTTAACCTAAGAGCCTATCGATACTCACCTGTCCAAAAGGCAGAGATTGAGAAACTTATTAAAGACATGATGGACAAATCCCTCATTCAATCCAGCCAAAGTCCTTTGCCTCTCCAGTCCTCCTAGTCAAGAAAAATGACGAATTATGGAGGTTTTGCATCGATTACCGACAATTAAACACACTAACCATCAAAAACAAATTTCCAATTCCCATCATTGAGGACCTCCTAGACGAACTAACAGGAGCATCCATCTTCTCAAAGCTAGACCTTACCTCCGAATACCACCAGATCAGAATGAACTCTAATGACTCCATAAAACAACCTTTCGAACACACCAAGGACACTACAAGTTCTTGGTAACGCCTTTCGACTTTACTAACGCCCTTGCCACTTTTCAAGCTCTCATGAACCACATTTTTGCTCCCTATCTTAGAAAATTTGTGCTGGTCTTTTTTTATGGCATAGCCCCAGCCTAAACCAACATGTAACCCAGCTCAGAAAGGTATTCAAAATCCTCAAAAGCCATCAACTATTTGTGAAGAAGTCTAGGTGCACCTTTGTCATTGCCAAGCCAAGAGTGGAATACCTAGGCCATATAATAACTGGTCAGGGAGTAAATACAAACCCCCAGAAGGTGACAGTTATGGAGCATTAGTCTAAACCTAAAACATTAAAGGAGTTGAGAGGTTTCCTAGGGCTCACTGGCTATTACCAGCGGTTCATCAGGGCTATGGTGTCTTGAGTAAGCCCTTGACAACTTTACTAAAAAAGAATAACTTCCATTGGGGTAGCAAGGTGGATAAGGCTTTAGCAGAATTAAAGGTGGCAATGACTCAAGCTCTGGTGCTGGCCCTTCCAAACTTCTCGAAAAAATTTGTGTTAGAGATAGACACTTGTGATGTGGGAATAGGGGTTGTGCTAAGTCAAGCGGGCAGACCAGTATCTTATTTGAGCCAAACCCTTGCACCTAGACACTTAGGCCTCAGCATATACGATAAAGAATTATTGGTTATGTTGGTGGTTGTGGACAAGTGGAGGTATTACCTAGAGGGCAGGAGGTTCATCATACGAACAAACCATAAAAGTTTGAAGTTCTTGTCTCAACAAAAGGCACACAACCTGCCAACGATGCAAACATGAGCAAGTACCCTACCCCGACCGATTACAACCCCTGGAAATTACCTCCCAAGCTTGGAAATAGATCTCTATGGACTTCATTGAGGCCCTGCCTAAATCTGAGGGATTTGACACCATCTTGGTAGTGGTAGATAGACTGACTAAGTTTAGTCACTTCCTCCTCCTTGCCCACCCTTTTACAGCCACTGAAATGGCCAGGAAACTTATGGACGGAGTCTTTAAAGTACACGGAGTACCGAAGGCTATGGTTTCAGATCGTGATAAAATATTTACAAGCCAATTTTAGAAAACCTTGTGTCAAGGGTTGAGGATAGGGCTGCAAATGTCATTTGCCTACCATCCAGAGACCGATGGACAGACTGAACATGTCAATCAGTGCTTGGAGACATACCTCCGGTGCCTTTGTTTTACAAAACCTAGAACTTAGAGCCATTGGTTATCGTTGTCTCAATGGTGGTGCAACACTAACTTCCTTATAGCCCACAAAAGAACCACATTTGAAGCTTTATTTGGCTACCCTCCTCCTATAATTCCAGCAGTGATGCACTACACTCCAGCAGAAACTTCAGCTGACCACTACCTCCAACCAAGACAGGACGCTCTACAAGTAATAAAGAAGGAGCTCAGCATGGCCCAACAGAGGATGAAACAGAAGGCAGACAGGCATCGCACGGATAGGACCTTTGAATTAGGTGACAAAGTATATTTGAAGGTAAAACGATTCCAACAACACTTATTCCACAAGGGACCTATCACTAAAATTAACCCCAAATACTATGGTCCTTTCAAGATATTGGCCAAGATTGGAACCGTGGCATACAAGTTGTAGCTACCTGAAGGTGTGGGTCTACATCCAGTCTTTCATGTGTCTCTTCTCAAGAAGGCAATGAGGAATACTACATATACTAGCTGGGATATACCCGAGTTACAAGATGATATGGTAATGGAAGTCGAGCCTAAGGCAGTGATAGATCGGTGAGTCATTTACAAAGATTCCCTGCCCATCACCCAAGTTCTGGTCCAATGGACACGCCTACATCCAGATAACACCACCTGGGAATACCTACCAGAACTTCTTCAGCGATATCTCAGGGTGGCCAGCTTCCTCCAATTTCTTGGGGACAAGAAATAATTCAAGGGGTGGGGAGTGTCACAGCCCAAGGACAAGTCTGTAATTAGAGAAATATAGCAGGATATAAGGTGAGATTGGTGTAACTGTAATAAGCCCACTTGGCACATGGCCACTTGGAGGTTCTATAGAAGTAGTTAGAGAAAGTCTGTAGTTGTAACAAACACCTATAAATAAGAATTTGCTCACGAGGATGAGGATATGTGAAGATTAATCCACAAGTCCTTTCTCTCCTAATTCAATCTCTATTCTCTCTCTCTATCTCTCTCCTTATTTCCTTCTTCCCGCTTATTCTCTTCCTAAATTCTGGAAGAGCTCCCTGGTCAGATCTCGAGATCTGACAACATGGCATGAAGGCAAATAGTCAAAGAGTTTTCAACCTTATTGCAAACATCTGTATGTATCAGTTAACATCATGTCCCAACCACAATAATCACTATAACAATTAACCACCAATTCATCTAAAAGCTTAAGCTATAACCAAAAGGGATAATTTTATTTTTTAATTTTCCAATTTTACTTTCAATGTGCTTCCTCACTTGACTACATAATTGAGTTGAATAAGTGCAACTTTGCGAATATTAGGTTATGGGTAATGTTTGATCATGGGAAATTTACTTACTCCAACACAACGGCAGATTATTGAGCATCAACTTATTTAAAGCTTAAACTATTAGATAAGGATATTTTATCTTCTATATTATTATTTTTACTCTCAACAACAACAATAGAAGAAAGTGACAACAATAAAGAAGAAAAAAGAGATTGCCAAGATTCAGAAGCTGCATGATTAAACTATCAAGCTTATAGTTTGATGGTGATAACTTTTGACATACCTGATCTACATTATTTTCCCTTCCCTTTTGAAGCTTGCTTCAAGTTGTTTGGAATATCTTCTTCCCACTTAAATTATATTAGAGCATCCAAAATTATTCACACAGTATTTCTGAAGTCTATGTTACTTTCTTCTCCCTTTTGAAGATTGCTTCAAGCTGTTCTGAATATCTTTTTCCCACTTATTTATAATAGTGTATCCAAAATTATTCAAACGGTATCCTAAAATTCCATAAAAACACCAAGTGCAGTGTTCTCATGAGCTTGTCCATAACATAGAACATATACATCTTGGCAATCTAACAAAACAAAAAATCATTTTTGGAAAGCCAGTATGAAAAAACCACAAGTTTTTTGCATATGCATACATACATACATACATGTGTGTGTGTGTGCGCAGATAAATTCCACCTTGACTGGGCCATTTTTACAGACACCCCGCTGTGATTTAGTTTTAGTATTTAGGGTCCCTATGGTTTACTTTTTAAACATATTTTGCAAGACAAACACAAGTTTGACCTAATGGAAAGGATTTTTCAGAAAACAAAAAAAAAAACAAAACAAAACCATAGGGACCCGCAATACTAAAAGTAAACCACAGGGGATGTTTGCAAAAATGCTCCAAACCCACAGGAGGTCAAGGTGGAATTTACCCAATACATGTGTGTGTGTGTGTGTGTTTCTTTTAAGCAATCATGCACTAGATAAAAGATGAGTAATGTCCATTGGACTAGTATTGTGTCCAACGGCAAATTTAAGTGACAAAATAAGTTACTTTTGGCCAAATTTGTATAAAACTAAAACTATTCTTCAAATTACTTAAGTTTTTGCCAAGGATTAAGGCAGATATACAAGGTTTTCGACAGCCTTTAATAGATTCTAGTAGCAAACCTAGGCAAAGCATAACTTACAACACTGCTGTGGTGTGCCTTGCGGTCAAACAGCTGAAGTTGGAGGGTTTAAAGGTGCAACCTATGATTTGACTTATGGCGATAGAGAATAAAAGCTTGTAGGTGAAGGTTTATGAGGCAAAATATTATCAAGCCATAATGGCTTCGGTTGGTTTCATTTCCAAGTATTTTAGTTGCTGGAGTTGCAAAAGTACTTGCTGCAACTGTCCCTTTAGCCATTTTCTTAATGATACTTATTTGAAAATATAGTTTCTGGAAATTCAAGGTTTTGCTGTTAAATTAAAAGCAGGAAGTTGAAGGTTAAATAGCACATGGTAGACAAGGATCTTAACCACAAACTTACAGGAAAACACATGGCGTACTGACGTCTATGTAGTATTTACAGGATCATTTATTGCTGCTTGCTACTAAACAAATTATGACTTCTACATGAAAAAGTAGTCAAAATGATCAGATTTTAAGTTAAACAGACTTGGCTTGGAAGTCATCTGAACATGATTATGACTTTGATCTTTAAGGACAAACTTACAGGAAAACACATGGTGTACTGAAGTCTATGTAGTATTTACAGGATCATTTATTGCTGCTTGCTACTAAACAAATTATGACTTCTACATGAAAAAGTAGTCAAAATGATCAGATTTTAAGTTAAACAGACTTGGCTTGAAAGTCATCTGAACATGATTATGACTTTGATCTTTAAGGACAAGCTTTGCCCTGAATATTCAATATTTAACAATTCAAAAACTAAAGCTTTTAACAAAGATCACAGTGTCTTGGGGTCTACCACACCCCACGCTTCCAGGACCTGATCCTGCTACCCTTCTATGAGTAATTGCAGGGGAACTCAACTATTCGTGTATTCACAGCTAAATTTATGTACTTACTAATTTTAACTATCTAGCTGTGTCCAAATTTATGCCCAGTTAAGAAGTTGTACCACTAAAGGCAGACCCACCCAAAATTGGTCCCCATCACACAGCTATCCTTTCATTAATTATTTCATAGTGTAAATTTCCCATTAAAATTTCAACTAGGTTACCAAGGCTGATTGATTGCTCTAAGGCCTCATTTGCCATCACTTAGGCCAATTAGTTCATCAGTGACACTAAGAGTCTCAGTTGTACACACTACTTATTTAATTCTCAGTTTCTGTTCCAAACTCTCAACAATTTCCCCATTTGTCTGATTGTTGTTGAGCAGTTTTTGGATGTCGAACAGACCACCCGAAAAGGTAATTTTAATGTGACTGATCCCAGGGGGGCTTTTGCAATTGTCATGAACCTAGGGTTCATAACAGGCTGAAATTGGCAATCGGAAGGATCCGATTGAATTAAGGTCAAGAACATAAGGTATAGAGGGAAGATTGAAGAAGAATGGGGGAGAAATTAGAGAAAATTGAGGGAGGGCATAAGAGAGAAATGAGAGGAAAATTTGAGAGAATTTTTAGAGAGAGAATGAGAGTTTTCAATTATCAATTCAAGCATGCCCACTCTCTTATAGCAATGGCTTATTTATAGCCTCCAACCATCATCCGCCTATGTGCAATACAACTATAAGCCTAACAAGTAATATATCCTTATTACAATATTGCCCTTATACTACTATTAAGGACATGACAATTCCCCCCGCTTGAAACATTTCTTGTCCTCAAGAAATGCCAAACCTCCACAGCTTCTCATATCCTTTTTCCTTCTCTTCCACAGCTTGGATGGAGAAGTTTTGAAAAAATTCTGTATGCATAACAGATTTGCAGTGGTTCTCATGTACTTTAATTCTTCATCACTTTTTGCAACAATATCCGCAAACGCCTTAAAATGCGGCAATATAGAAATGTCGAGTCTAGGAGTTGCTGCAACACTAATTTCCGTCATCACCCCATCCGTCGTTGCAATAGAAAAAAATCCCAATTGGCCATCTGGAGCAATAATGCACAAAGCCGCAACAGCTTTGTTCTCCATGGTCAAGCTTTTGACTGCTACATCTATCTTCCTTAGCTTTCCTCTTGTTACAGCCATTTGCCAAGATTCCTCACAACTTTAAATCTGCTGTTGATGAGGGAAATGCCTAATAGGGTCATAACTCATAGGAGATTTCCCTTGGCTGGAAGAAAAATCATCTGAAACACCTGTCTTGTTTGCGTCTATTCCCTCCAACATAAAAAACTGGTTTGCACCTTTTGAATTCTGGTTTACATCTTTGGAAATGACAGCAACATGGTGACACCATTTAAGATCTACAAAACTTCCTCCTGCTAGTGTTGTCTTCACCCTCTCGTTAGCTAAGGAATCCTCAGCATTATCCGAAACCATAGGCAATGGCATAGTATCCTTAGGAGCTCCACCATCAATTCCATTTATGATAGAATTCTGATTCGGAACACCATCCGATCCTTCCGTCCCTGCTCGAACCACCAAAGGTAACGGATTGGCTTTAGCTTCCTCTATCAGTTCCTCAAATGCTGCTCCTGTTTCCTTTCTTAGCCTTTCGATAGTTGCATCTTGAGGTAGTAGTTCTATTTTTAACTTCTCAACCAATGCAACAGAATTCCCTTCAACATTGCGGTTTGTCGACGTTGATTGAGCCTGTGTCTTATTTAAAACAATTGGACCAATTTCAGATTCTGAAGATTCAGAGATGTTTATCTCCAATTCCAAAAATCCCTTGTTGCCTCCTCCTTGACTACATCAATCATTTCTTGTTTTGGGCTTCCGTGATTATCATCGAGTCCATCTTCACCAAGAATTTCTTTTCCAAAGGAATCAGTACCTGTTGTCCCAATCACCGGATTGTTACAGCTTCCCTCTATGTAATGTTGTTCACCGCCAAAACTACTCCCAACTTTACAGTCATCCTTCTTGTCATTGCTGCCTAAATCCGAATATTTCTGCTTCTACCCAGAATCTAAAACATGCAGTGACTTGGCCTTCCACAAGCTTGACTTCTCCTTAGGCTGGTCCATTTTGAGAAATTCCTCCTTGTTAGAACTTCCGTGATAATCATCGAAGTATTCTACCAGAAAATTGTAATGATACTTCTTAATAAGTATCATCGCGAACTCTTGCAGCTTCTCGCATATCATAAGCCCAAATTCCTTACTCATATCATGTATCTCACTGCTTGTTCTCTTGTCTCATTGGTTGATCTCATTCTCAAACTCCTTTTCCCCTGTTTATTGCTTCTGGCCAACTGAAAATGCAGCACTCTTCTGCTGTAGTTGAGGCTCCACTTGTTTCATGTGTGCACTCCTTTCCATGGCTGATTTTTCACAAACCGTATACTTCAAAATCCAACGTTTCTGTTGTGCAAATACTTCCAGACTTGATTGAATTCTGCTATGCAAATACTTCTGGATTTGATTGAATCGGCAGCCTCCAGATTCGCCTCACGAAACCCCTAAGATCTAGATCTGCTTTGCCTCCAAATCCGATTCAATTCCTTCCACTTCGGCCAAGAATTACTGCAATTCACAGCCAAGCATCACCTCTTGCTTTGCCTTTCAAGTTCGCCTAGCTTGTTGAAATTCACGGCCAAAATCGTTGGCCTGTTCCTCCAGTCTCTACGAGTCTCCTCTACAATAGCTTCACTAATTCGCCTGCAACTTCAATTCTCCAACAACTGAACAGCTAGGCAACGGATCTGATTCTGCCTTCTAGCTTGTCTGTTGCAAAGTCTCCTACACTCACCTAGCCTTCTTGATCAACTACAGCAACTCGGAAATAAGCAGCAAATCACCCTACTGTTCCACCTTCAAGTCGACAACCTAATCTGAAGTGATTCACAGTTCCACCTTCATAGTCGCTCCAATTCTGATCCCATACCTGCTACACCACTCTTATTTTGACTTCAAATTCAACTCGGTATCACCGTCGGCCTCTCCTGGTTTGTGGCGTCTTCAATTGTACTGAGTCCTGATTCCAACACCCAATCACCGTCCAACACTACAAGTTAGCCAATTGTTTGTCTATGATCGCAATTGTCGTTGATCATCAATCATTCAAGAATTGGGACGAGCCTGAATCGCACTTCCAAGTTCGGCCTCAGCTATCAGCCCAAGCTCAATCTCCGTGCGTCGGAATCAAATTTCTGCTTTGTCCTCAATTGCATATGCTGATCGACTCTAATGCAGTCGACACAATTTGCTGGATTCAAGCCGAAATTCGTCTGACCCTCCTTCGCACGCCAATTCCAAGCAAGACTTATAAAAATTCGTTGTCGTTCGTCAACATCTTGCCTCGCCCATTCCAAATTTGTTGTTGTATCACCTTCGTAAATCATTGTTGGGAGATTAATATCTCCCAATATCAACCACCTTCTGGGTCACCAGAGTCACCAAACCTAATCGCCGACCTATCAAGCGACAACACCAGCAGCGCACCAACCGATCACTCCAGTCACGACCCTCCTGGCTATTTGTGTCACCACCTTCGACGAACTCCGACACCAATCACAAAGGCTCCTCAGTTCGCGTTGCCTCTGATGTTGTCCGCGTTGCCAACTTCAGCAGATCTCCCGTACCAGTCGTTTGCTCTAGTCGCGAATCCTCCTGGCTTGCTCGTCTTTGATTCCGGACAAGATTACTGGAGTCTTAGCTGCGAGCCAATCCCTTACTTCTCCTTCAGATCTGAGCCCGCACTCCCTTCCTCGTGCATCGAAATCAATTCCGAGATTCAATGGCCGTGGATCATAAGCTCAATTCACCCAATCGCTTCTTGAAACTCAACCAGCTCCGCGAACTGTTCTCCAAAATAGCCTCAATCAATTCTGAGGGACACCTCACTTGGTGACGATTTGTCCTTGGTTCCTTAGGAATCGAATCGGAATTGTTGGCCAATTTGTTCTGTTGAAGCTCCTCGACAGTTCGCCCATATCACTATATCTGCCTCAATTCCATCTAGAATAGATTGAAATTACAGCCGAGAAACGATGCTCTGATACCATTTGTCATGAACCTAAGGTTCATAACAGGCTGAAATTGGCAATCGGAAGGATCCGATTGAATTAAGGTCAAGAACAGAAGGTATAGAGGGAAGATTGAAGAAGAATGAGGGAGAAATTAGAGAGAATTGAGGGAGAGCATAAGAGAGAAATGAGAGGGAGATTTGAGAGAATTCTTAGAGAGAGAATGAGAGTTTTCAATTATTAATTCAAGCATGCCCACTCTCTTACAGCAATGGCTTATTTATAGCCTCCACCCATCATCCGCCCATATGCAATACAACTATAAGCCTAACAAGTAATATATCCTTATTACAATATTCCCCTTATACTACTATTAGGGACATGACAGCAATCAGCTTCGCAACAGCACCCCCTGCTTTAATGAATCATCCACCCTTTCCAAGTGTGATTTCTATGTTATGTAAAGCCATGCTTAGGGGCACATCAGTTGAAGTAGATTCTTCTTTTCTTTTCTTTTTTCCTAAGGAAGTATATTCTTCTTTTTGATCAATCAAAACCCCTTCTCAAAACTGTCAACAGCTTGGAACTGAGAAACTGAGAATTAAATGTGTAGTGTATACAACTAAGGATCTAAGTGTCATTGATGAACTAAATGGTCTAAGTGACGGCAAATGAGTTGTTAGGACAATCAATGAGCTTCAATAACCTTGTTGGAATTTTAATGGGAAATTAACACTATGAACTAATTAATAAAAGGATAGCTGTGTGATGGACTAATTCTGCGTGAGTTCACCTTTAATGCGATTACTTAATAACTGGGTGCAAATTCTGCACACAGCTAGACAGTTAAAATTAGTAAGTAGATAAACTTAGCTATGAATATACAAATAGTCAAGTTCCCTTGTGACATCTTGCAGAAGGGTCACAAGGTCAGGTCCGGAATCCAACAGTTACAGCTTCACGAGTTTTATAGAATGGCTCCTAGCCTACTCTTAGAGGTCAAGAAAGAGTAGAAAAATAACAAAGAAGTCATACCTTATTCCAAGGAATGACTTTCTGAACATTGGGTTGCAACATATAGCAAATGATGGCAATTCTTTTAAATTCAACTACAATTAATAGATAAAAGAATTTACTTATACAACAACGATTACAAGACTTAAACCCACTTGGTGGGTTTAACTACTTGTAAAGTGTCTTTAAATTTTTCCCACTTATAGCCACTTCAGTAACATTCAAAATGAGGACCTCTGACACTTGAGTTCTAAGCAACTTCTGGAACTAAATGATTTATGAAAATCAAATAGTTTAATCTCAACAGTAACAGAACCCATGGTTCACTATTCCTGCAGCTCATATCCAGTAAAACCTCAAAATCAGAAATCACCCCCACCTCTTACACCTTAATAAACAACAACAGCAATCATAAGTCTTTACCCCACAAGCTGAATTACTGATGTATAAGCCAAAATAAGAGCTTTGCTTTTGACAAAAAAGGCCTCTAGACTGGTAGTCCAAGGATTAGGTTTTACACTTCAGAATTTAGTCTCTCTTGTAATATGGTTGCTAGGGATGTCAGCATCATTCCACACGTGGCTGGATCTATGAGTTATAGACTTTGTTCAGTGGTATTTTACATGTTTTGAGCTCTAAACGTATAAAGCAATAGCATGAAAACTCAATCTGTAATGTGTCAATGATTTCCAAGACAAAGGAAACTCATTGTCATATTTACATAGAGACACATCATTAATCATCCAGTCTAACGCATACATGCACATAAACCATACATATGCACATATCGGCATCACCCAATATCAGACATATGGATAATACAAGTGATAGAAAGTTGAGAATTCAAGCTAAATAAACCACTTAAAAAGAAAACGAGTTGTTGATTTTTCTTTTTTTTGGTGGAATGGGAGGAATATTTGAACATTTTAATTAAAAAAGATGTTACAAATCCTATTCCATGGCAATTGCATAATGTCCATTCAAACAAATTACAATGATTAATCTGCAGTAGTCCTGAAATAAATAAAAATTATTTTTTAAGAATAAAGTACAATTAAACTATATGCATACCACCTTACCTTGTCCAATTTTAATTAGCTTTTTCAAGCCATGCGCATAACGCCTTACCCTAGGTCGATGTCCTTCAAGATTGATCCTTGATAAAAGGAAAGTAAGGTAGAATTAGGACATAATTGATTACAATGTCACCACATGTAAACTTATAAAAATATAATCAGACACGGAAAATTTGTTAGAAAATAGATGGACTACTGTACTATTACTCCCTTATATGAGCTCTTGTTGATGGATATAAAATACATGCATCAACAAGCACTACATAAAGCAAAATCAAATGATAATTCTGATAAATGTCGTCATTTGTTCCTGTTCCACTAAAGAAAACATACTCTGTCTCCATGTTCAGTTTGTTTCTTGCACTACCACCTCGTGAAAGCTCATATTCAGCCTGACAATACAAAGAGTTTATATTGAGATATAAATTGACTCAAATCTCAGTTACTTAGAAAATCCCCCTAATTAGTCAAACATAATATCTTCACAATTTAGAAACAGAGTTACACCATCAAATTACAACACCAAATTGTTTGTGGAGGGAAGATAACATAAAAATATGGAAGAGAGGAACATGGATAAAGAAAGAAAATGGTAATGACCATTTCTTTTTTTCCTTTTTATTCTTTTTTCTGGCAGGGATAGTTGGGGGGGGGGGGGAATGTCAGATTAATTAGTCTATTAATGACTGCATTCAGCTCAGAGCTTCAATTATAAATACTAACAACACTGGGATCTACTTCTTCCTTACCATTTGCTTGGCATGATCAAATGCTTCCATCCATTTGCGGGTTTCTCCAGCTGAAGTACAAGCAATCTTGTAGCATCATAATGATTAAATGTGAGAAGGACTAACATAAAAGATAATATTTTCCACCAAAATTGCACATGTCAAGTAACAACAAATAATCAAACTAAAGAGAAATCAGACATGAAATCATTTCAAGTATAGTCAACAAAAAATCAATTGGGTGCACTAATTCAAAGGTTCTATTATGATTTTCAAGACAGCTAAATGGTTAGAATAGTAGAGTACAACAAAAACACTGTAACGCTTGGAAGTCTGTGTATTGTCACAAGATACAATCCATTCAGAGGTACCATAAATCCAAGAAAAATGTTCACATCTTTCTCTCATTTTCTTTTAAAATACAGGTATTCCGACTTTCAAGTATAGGTCTTTTTTTTCTTAGATCCACTATCAAGAATAGGTCTGCTGACTTTTCTTGGAAGCAGTTCTCATAGCTGCCCTTGTAAATTGACTACTTTGCACCTTCTTGTCTCACATAAAACCATACCAAGTGCACTCAGTATGAATATAAGAAGTCAATACCATCAGTTACTTGTTAGGTCCATGTGATGAATAACCATTAACTTACAAACTTAATGTGGCACATTGTCTCAGGTATCAATTCTGCTCTTTGTAGGGTTTAAAAAGGTAAGGTGACCTTACCCTTTTGGTGAACATATGTAACCTATGCGTGATATGAGGCATTCTATAATCATCTAAATCCTGAGTTTCACTTACCAAATTAGATATTGCACAACAGTTCAGGCCAATAAAACACATCATAACAAATGTGTGTGTATGTAGAAATAGTAATTCAAATAACACTGGAAAGATTAGAACTACAAGTCAATATTTTTTTTTTTTTTTTTTTTTGTGGGGGGGGGAAGGTTGTTGCAGCAGAAAAGAGTGTATAAAAAGAAATCAACTTACTTCTCCCTTCCTTGAATCATCCAACCGATTGTAAAACCGTAGAACATAAAATTCCTAGTAAATTGAGGATCCAAGTCAGGTTTCTGTTATGCTTTAAATAAAACGAAATGAAATACTGACTGCCCTAAGGCTGGATGAACTATGCAAAAAGAGAGGGGGGGGCTATAACCTAAAATACTGACTACTAAAAACAAATTGCTCTTATGTAAAAGCCTTCTAAAAGTACATAAATAGGGGGAACTGTATAACTCACACCATCATTGACCTTTCTTCGTCCCAACTCTTCCACCATAAGTGTGTGCCCAACAACACCCCTCCTAATGGGCTTCTGCAAGAAGATATGCCAGGCACAGAAATTAGTTTGAGATTCAGTAGTAAATAGGTAAGTAAATACCCAAGAATTGGAAACTTAGCTTCCTTTTAATTCTTTTATTATTAATCAGTACTTGACATTGCAGTTGCAACATATGCAGATGCTAGTCTTAACTGTTGAGCAAAATGCAAATGATAAATAATGCTAAAATATCTGCTAGATACTAAAAGTTTTTGTATGATTCATTCTTTCATAAACAATTGAAAAAAAATACCAGAATGATAAAATAAGCAATGCCTTCTTGTTCAATTTTCTACAAGTGATTTCCTCCAACTCCAAGAGAATAACTGGATTCCAAATAGGAAATCATTAGTAGTGTTTTAAGTAGCTAGAGCTATCTGAATGTTTCTATGTTTGGATATTTCTCACAGGCCGCAAACATTCAGACATTGTTCCTTGGATCAGCTTCCATAACATGCTTTAATAATGGGCAACTCTCACCTAATGCCAAACTAACGATGTGATGCCAGTTATTAGTCAAACAATCAAACCACTTGACACAATACTTTGTCATATCAAAGCAAAAGTGAAGGCTACAAGAATATATTCCTGATTTAGTAGGAACCCCGACTTCTCCATTATTGATAAATCATACTTCTTTTTTCAATCATGACCACAACACCCCCCCCCCCCCCCCCCCCCCCCCCCCCCCCCTCAACAACTTAGGTTTAAACATGACATCAATACAAATGAAAAATCCACATAAGATGAGAATACAATCACCATTCCCCTTGCATCCCACCCCCCACGTCAAAAAAAAAAAAAAAACACCTGCAATTACAGAAGGCTAGAGCATTAGGCTGCCCATATTTCTATGGACATTTTATTGAGATAATAAATTTCTTTCTTCAACATGGTACAGGGAAAATAAGCAGGAACATGGCCCATCTCCCTCTCTAAAGCCCTGAGTAACACAAACAAATTGGATGCTATAAAACTTTAGGTTAGAATTAACGGGAGGAATTATTGGTATTGTTTACCTATCGAGATATTCAACATGCAGAGAAAAAGAAATATTACTGCTAACAAAAAAAGACATAATAAAACAAAAAAGACAAAGAAGCTCAAGAACCAAGATGGTTCAAACCCACACGAGTTCTATCAACTGGAGAAGGTTCAGGATAGAGCCCAAGTGGTCATCATTGCCACTTTCTTCTGAACTAACTATTTCCCCTCTATCAAACATGAACTGGGGAAGTGGTACTCCATTCACTTTGTCTGTCCCTTACTTGATAAATCTAGAAAATCATATGTTAACCAATGCCCTCGAATTTATTTAGTGCAAACTTGGGCAAGAACTAGAGGCATTAAGCAATAGGCATGTGTGTGTGTGTTGAATATGACTTAACATCTACTGTATAATCAAAATGTCACATAGCTGCATTATTGCATGGGGAACACAGCATTCTTCCTTTATCCATTTTCATCTCTTTTTTTCCTTTTAAGTGCATATAAGTATCCTACCGTTACTTCATACTTATTTCTATTGAATTGGCAAAGACCCCATTTTGTGCTGCTTTAGTAGGAATTTTGCTTTGCAAACCAACCAATGATTTGAAAAGTGGGGAATCGAACCAGAAAGGGAGAGGTTCACGATTTAGTGGTTGGATCTTGTTTGAATCAGGATGTATATTTATAAAATAAATAAATATTTTATAAATATATATATTAATTAAAACAATGATATAAAATTACAAAAATAAATTTTAAAATATACTAAGTAACATTGTCCTACAACAAGAATAAGTTTACAGAACAATATTAACATAAATTTACAATGAAAATAAAATAAAATGCAAGATTAAATATTTAAATTACAAATTAAAAATGAGAAAAAGTTATTCATGTTAACAAAAATAATAGATAATATTCAAATAGTGGACATCAAGTCTTTCCAAATATCTCAAATGTTACCATATTGTCTAATATTTAAAAATAGAATAAGAAGGCAAAAAAACACCCTGGTTGGTTCAGCCAGTTGAACTGGCCATGTTTGACCAATCACCTGTTCTACCACGGTTGAAAAAATCAGCCAGTTTTTTCTGATGAACTGAGCTGGTTTCTGAACCAATTCCTGGTTTCACAGTCAATTAATCGGTTCAGGCCAGTTCTCAAATCACATAAACCAAGTACTTTAATTAGTTCAATCTATTGTTTTTGACCAGTACAATCTATTTAATCATAATTTACCTTTTCACTTTTGTTATTGGATAAATTCACTAAGCACATCCAAGAAAAGGTATCTTGGGATATGTTATTTCCAGAGATATTATATTGGTAAATGAGACAAAAAGAAAGCATAAATATCAAGTGCTAGTTATGAAGAAGGGACACGTTAAATATAAAAGTGTTAAGCAATTTGAAGACCAAATTTATGGAATATAAGTTTTAGAAAAAATAAAGTGTTGTTGACATTGTAGTGAGACTTGAAAATTGAATTATTCCATGAAAAGATCAATTCAAATATCTAAGATCAATTAATTAAAAGAACGAAAAGACTATTGAAGATGTTATCATAGAACCCAAGGTAGGCTGATTAAAAGAGAAAAGTGTTTTTAACAATTAAACTGGTTGTAAGATCCCTTAAAACAAAAAGGAAAATTTTCAAACAAATATAAAACCAACTCTAATTTATGATACAAAACATTATGCAATTAAGTACCAATATATGCAAATATGAGCACAGCTGAGTTAAAGGAGTTACAACGAAAGTCCTACTATACAAGAAAAGATAGAATTTAAAAATGCAGTCATAGGTTATAGTGGTGCCTATTGAATATAAGATGATCTGGAAACTGGAAATGTGAGACTAATAGAAACACATATGATGAGTGTGGATGGAATAAAATAACTTTGTTGCAAAAGAGGTAGAGAAAAACCAAAACAAGAAAAAAAATTGATGGAGAACTCATCAGCATGACAACACACCAAGTGAGTAAAAGTGATTAACAAACTTAAATCAATGTAGGCAACACCACCAAGTGGGATTAAGATTTGGTATTATTGGAGGTGGTCTTCTTGTTAAATATCTTTGTAAATGATGATCCTAGTCTTTAACAATGTTGATTACCCACTTCATAAACGACATCCATATGAGATTTGAAGAGGCCAATGACAAGGATAAACAGAAAATGTAAATAACCTTTAGTAAAAAGCACGTTAGATCATGCACAGGCATATCCCAAGTTGAGTACTCCTGAGTAACATAAAGATAGCACGAAACCAGCTTTTAGATGATTACTAACTTCATTTTCTTAATCCATCAAAAGATTTATAGGGTTCAAACAGACAAGCTCCCAACAAGAAAGCAGATCTTACATATTTCTAGTGGAATATTCATGGAACAAATTCATGCTTGAAAACTTTAACTGATTCGGAAAAAGGACAGACAATTGAACCATGCTAACATATTATCTCGATTGTGTTTTGCATCGAGTATAGCCTAGAAGATTTAGAAGAATCATGGGAATACTAGGGGTGAATCAAGCGGCTGAAATTAACTAAGTTAGAGAGTCTAACTTATGTAGTATTATAAGGGGTATATTAGAGATTGTGTACTCTTTAAATTAGACCTTGTAATGTCCGCCCCATTTGTCTATAAATAAGAGGCATAGGGGGCAGCCGCTGATCATCATTCATTCTATGTGTATGAGTGCAGTGAAATTGAGAGAAAAGTCTAGACAAGATAGTGTAATCTCAGTTGTGTATTGTACTCGTGAGGGAAGGTTCTTGTACTGATTTCTTCAAGATTCTTAGTGAATTGCTCTCAGGACAGAGGCTGGATGTAGGATCACAAATTGTGGTCTGAACTAGGATAAAATCGGTTGTCTTCTTGTGTGGTTTGCACATTCTTACTCTATTTTCATTTCTGTTTTTCTTAATTTTCTGTTGTGGGGTAAATCATGTGTGTGTGAGGTTGTGAATTGGCCAAGATTGAGTATTTCCAGTGCTCCCAATTCAACAATCACAAAACACACAAAATCCGGAACATGGTTAGTGAGAGCCAGTGGCTGATCCATCTAAAGAGTTCTAGAAACCTACAAATTCACTATCCATATAATGAAGTTAAGTGTGAAACCGAACAGATTCAGTTGATATTTATATTATTTACCTAAAAACAAAACCCAGCTGTTTCTGCAGCAGTAAATGGTACACCAGAGTCTCATACTTATGATTGATGATCAAGTAAATTAGTTCACAAAGGAGCCTAAGTATAGCACTAATATTACTCATCTTATGTAGTGTCATGTACCTAGGGTTTAGTCTAGGATTGGATCGACAATCAAAAGGATCTAATGGAATAGACTCAAGAACAGAACATTGGAGAGAAAAAATGGACAGAAATGGGGGAAGGATGTAGAGAGAAACGAGGGAGAGCAGTAGAGAGAAACAAGAGGGAGAATGGAGAGAATTGTAGAGAGAGAATCATATTTTCATTTCATCAATTCAAGCATATCTCTCTCCTCTTACAATTGGCCTTTTTATAGGCATAGTAGCTACCTGCTTAACTAATTTCTAACAGCATCCTAACAGCACCCATGTGCTTCTAACAACTTGTAAAAATATTCTAACAAACCATTGCAACCCTATTACAATGATGCCCTTCTATTATTCCTTGGGTCATGATAATTTTCCCCTCCTTGAGAGAGTTCTTGTCCTCAAGAACTTCAGCAATTGGTCACTGCTCTTTACCCAATACCAGCTCTCTCAATCTGTTTCATTTCTTTTTCCTTCTTTCTCATTCTAGGCCTCTTCATCTTCATTCTTAGGTTTCCAAGATCAATTCCAGGCCTAAGTTGACTCAAAACTTCCATAGGGAAAACTTCATTGAGTTCAAGCCCAATCCAATCTATGGACATGATCAGCCATTGATTCATCCCTCAATGCAGTAGACAACAACTTGGATTTGCCAGTGGAAGTAAAAATCAGCACAACAGCAGGAGTCTTATTCTCTTCGATAACACCTTTGACTTCTTCAACTACCTCCCTTGGCTTTTCCCCAGCTACTACCATTGGCTTCCAAAATTCCTCACCACTTTGAATCTGCTGTAAGTGGAGAGAACTACTTTCAGAGTCATAACTTGTAGAAGATTTCCCTTCAATGAAAGAGAAATTAGCATCTCTCTTTCCGCGAGTGTGACTTGCCAACCCTCCTTAGGTACATTCATATGCATTAACTCTTCCCTTGGCTGCAAAACAACCTTAACTACTTTTTCTGTCAGAATTTCCTATTTCCATGTCGGCAGTCCAGCAACCTCTTCTTCTTTGTGTATGCTTGATTTTTTCTCTATATAAACTTCTTTTTCAAAAATATTCGATGGTACCTTTGCATCTGTTGTCCTATCCACCTGATTGTTACCGATTCCCTTTGGATAATGCCATTCAGCACCAATACCATTTCTGATATTGTAGTCATCCTTCTTGTTAGGATTTGTGATTCAAAATGTATTTTACATTTGGATTGCATTTCATGTGTATATGTATATAAATAAATTGGGTTTGATATAAATTGAATTGGGCCAAAGCCCAAGCCCGTTTATCGGTCTTCTCTCCATCCATGTCCTTGGCCCACATATATATACAACATACAACATATCCGGCCTTTATCTCACTACTTGGCCCACATATATATATTCATGTAATTTGGGGCAAAAGAGGAGAGAGCAAAGGTATAACTAAAACCTAGGATATGTGTTGTTATCGGCCGGCCTATCGTTGGAGGTAATAATGCAAGATTATCCGTAGGGAATGTGAGATAGTGGCCGCCCTATCGACGGAATTATTCTCTAGATCATTTCCTATTCAGGAAGTTTAGTTTGTGGTGGTTATACACTTAACTTAGAGAATTATCAACCTCCCTATCGGAGCTCTGTTAGTTCTTCTAAGAGCCAAATGACATATTATTGATAATAGTTTAAGGGAAATCTATTTTCAAGACATAATATGAGCTTATGTGCAAAATATTTGTTTTATATGTGCCTTGTCTAAATGTCTTATTTTTCCATAAATTGTACAGGAATGTCTGGTGGAGGTTCTTTCAGTCCCCTTGCTATGATCCTCAAGGATTCTAAGCTGGATGGGGGTAATTATGTTGACTGGAAGAGGAAGTTGAACATAGTACTCACAGCTGAAGGGTACAAGTATGTTCTGACTGACCCCTGTCCTGTAATTGGGAGAAACTCCACTGACGAGGAGCGCCAGGCAGAGGCAGAATGGAAGAATGCTGACGAGATGGCACGATGCTACATGTTGGCTTCCATGTCCGATGTGCTTCAATCGAAGCATGAGCATACGCCCATTGCTTATGATATTGATGTGTCATTGCGCACCATGTTCGCTGATAAGAGCCGGCCCGCGAGGCAGGAAGCTCTTAAGGCGATTATGACTACCAGGATGGTTGAGGGGGCATCAGTTCGAGAGCACATGCTCAAAATGATTGCTTACTTCGAGGAAGCTGAGGTTTTGGGAGCGACGATAGATGCTGAGAGTCAGGTAGACATGGTCTTAGAGACTTTGCCAGATTCATACTCGCAGTTCAAATTGAACTATAACATGAATAAGTTAGAGATGAATCTAGTGGAGCTCATGAAAGAGCTCCAGGCGGCAGAGAAGATCATGAAGCCTACCTCGAAGGCTCTAGCTATTCATTCTGCATCTTCTCCTAGAGTTGGCCCTAAAGCCAAGAACTTCAAGAAGAAGAAGGGTCAGAACAAAGCAGGGGGCAAGCCCAGAAAGCCCGGAGCTAGTCAGGCCGATGCCAAGCCCAAAGGCAAGTGCTTCAAATGTGGGCAAAAAGGACACTGGAAAAAGGATTGTCCTGCCCTCAAGGTGAAAGCAACTGGTATTGCTCTTTACTTAGAATCCATCAGTTTGGTAGGATCTTCATCCTCTTGGATAGTTGATTCAGGAGCCACTGATCATGTTTGTAACTCTTTGCAGGGGTTCAGAAAGACAAGGACTCTACTTGAAGGAGAGCATGGAATGCTGGTAGCTAGTGGAGCTCGAGTATGGGCTGAAGCAGTAGGAGTTTTGCATTTGTTTTTTGATTCTAATAGGATTTTAATTCTGAAAGATGTTTTATACGTTCCTGCTTTGAGACAGAATTTAATTTCAGTTTCTAAATTGATTTCTTATGGTTATTCTGTTTCGTTCCATTCTGGTGTCACCATCAGTAGAAATGGACAGGTTATTTGTTCAGGCAACGTATTTGGGAATCTTTATTATATTAATCCTATTAAAAGTCAAATAAACAACTCTGAGACTGAACCAGTTAATAAGAAGAGAACATTATCATCTAATGACTCTTATCTATGGCACTTAAGATTAGGGCACATTAATCCTAATCGGATTCAGAGGCTAATCCATGATGGGCCCTTGGGCTCATTGAGATTGGAAGAATGGCCTCAGTGTGAATCATGCCTAATGGGCAAAATGACCAAAAGGCCATTTACTCAGAAGGCAGCTAGAGCCAAAAACATATTAGAGTTAGTTCATGGTGATGTTTGTGGTCCAATGACTACACCTGCTAGAGGAGGTTACGAGTACTTCATCACATTTACGGATGACCACACTCGTTTTGGTTATATTTATCTGATGAGGCGCAAGTCTGATTCTTTTGATAAATTCAAAGAGTTTAAGGCTGAAGTGGAGCGTCAAACAGGTAAATTGATCAAAATTTTGAGGTCAGACCGTGGTGGAGAGTACCTTCTTGGAGAGTTTAAGGACTACTTAGTACATCACGGTATAGTTTCTCAATTGACTGCGCCTGGGACCCCCCAGCAGAATGGAGTCAGTGAGAGAAGGAACAAGACTCTAATGGAGATGGTAAGAAGCATGATGAGCCATGCATCTCTTCCTATTTCTTTTTGGGGATATGCCTTAGAAACGGCGGCATACATTCTGAACTTGGTACCCTCCAAGTTGTTTATTTGACTTTTAATAGGATTAATATAATAAAGATTCCCAAATACGTTGCCTGAACAAATAACCTGTCCATTTCTACTGATGGTGACACCAGAATGGAACGAAACAGAATAACCATAAGAAATCAATTTAGAAACTGAAATTAAATTCTGTCTCAAAGCAGGAACGTATAAAACATCTTTCAGAATTAAAATCCTATTAGAATCAAAAAACAAATGCAAAACTCCTACTGCTTCAGCCCATACTCGAGCTCCACTAGCTACCAGCATTCCATGCTCTCCTTCAAGTAGAGTCCTTGTCTTTCTGAACCCCTGCAAAGAGTTACAAACATGATCAGTGGCTCCTGAATCAACTATCCAAGAGGATGAAGATCCTACCAAACTGATGGATTCTAAGTAAAGAGCAATACCAGTTGCTTTCACCTTGAGGGCAGGACAATCCTTTTTCCAGTGTCCTTTTTGCCCACATTTGAAGCACTTGCCTTTGGGCTTGGCATCGGCCTGACTAGCTCCGGGCTTTCTGGGCTTGCCCCCTGCTTTGTTCTGACCCTTCTTCTTCTTGAAGTTCTTGGCTTTAGGGCCAACTCTAGGAGAAGATGCAGAATGAATAGCTAGAGCCTTCGAGGTAGGCTTCATGATCTTCTCTGCCGCCTGGAGCTCTTTCATGAGCTCCACTAGATTCATCTCTAACTTATTCATGTTATAGTTCAATTTGAACTGCGAGTATGAATCTGGCAAAGTCTCTAAGACCATGTCTACCTGACTCTCAGCATCTATCGTCGCTCCCAAAACCTCAGCTTCCTCGAAGTAAGCAATCATTTTGAGCATGTGCTCTCGAACTGATGCCCCCTCAGCCATCCTGGTAGTCATAATCGCCTTAAGAGCTTCCTGCCTCGCGGGCCGGCTCTTATCAGCGAACATGGTGCGCAATGACACATCAATATCATAAGCAATGGGCGTATGCTCATGCTTCGATTGAAGCACATCGGACATGGAAGCCAACATGTAGCATCGTGCCATCTCGTCAGCATTCTTCCATTCTGCCTCTGCCTGGCGCTCCTCGTCAGTGGAGTTTCTCCCAATTACAGGACAGGGGTCAGTCAGAACATACTTGTACCCTTCAGCTGTGAGTACTATGTTCAACTTCCTCTTCCAGTCAACATAATTACCCCCATCCAGCTTAGAATCCTTGAGGATCATAGCAAGGGGACTGAAAGAACCTCCACCAGACATTCCTGTACAATTTATGGAAAAATAAGACGTTTAGACAAGGCACATATAAAACAAATATTTTGCACATAAGCTCATATTATGTCTTGAAAATAGATTTCCCTTAAACTATTATCAATAATATGTCATTTGGCTCTTAGAAGAACTAACAGAGCTCCGATAGGGAGGTTGATAATTCTCTAAGTTAAGTGTATAACCACCACAAACTAAACTTCCTGAATAGGAAATGATCTAGAGAATAATTCCGTCGATAGGGCGGCCACTATCTCACATTCCCTACGGATAATCTTGCATTATTACCTCCAACGATAGGCCGGCCGATAACAACACATGGCAGCCCTAATCGCGTAAGAACAGAACGCCAAGAATCGAAGGCTCTCAGTGATCAAAACAGAGAAGAAGACAGTAAGGCATTTTCCAATCTCGTCTCACGGTATGTGTATATCTCTTGGGGTTTCCTTTTGAGTAAGGGATTGGTGAGATTGAGCGTTGGGATGCTCGAGTATGCTGGAGCTTTGTACTCTGTTTGTTTTGTCTTCTTGTTTTCGTTTGATTTCTAATTTGGGAGTGGCCGTGAGGATCTTGTGCGTGTATTGCGTAAATCCCTTGTTCATATTCATATAGTGGATTGACTAGAGGTGTAAGCCTCTGCCATGAGTAGGATTCGTTTGGATCCGAACACGTATATATTGTGTTCTTGTGTGTGTGCATTGTGTGGTTCATTTCTATTTCGATTTCTATTTCTTGGATTGGTACTGCTCTTGGCTTTGTGGTGGTGTGACCGATTACAGGAAAATACAACACTTCTTGTTATTGTTGCTTAAATTAGAATACTTCTTTTTCATCCCAAAATCTAAAGTAAGCAAGGAATCGTTCTTCCATAATCTTGACTTCTCCTTCAGCTGCTCCATTTTAAGGAAGCCATCTTTATTAAAACTCCCGCGATAATCATCGAAGTATTCAGTGGGAAAGTTGTAATGATACTTCTTTATCAGTATCATCGCAAACTCCTACAGCTTCTCGTGGAACATACGACCAAATTCCCCGCACTCTTCATGAATCCCACTGCTTGTTCCTTTGTCCCTTCGGCTATACTCATTCTCAAACTTCCTTCCCCATGTTTGATTCTTCTGGCTACACTGCTCCTTATCCCTGTTGCTGCCAACTGAGAATGCAGCCTTCTTTGGCTGCCTTTGAGGCTCCATTCCAACTGAAAATGAAGCATTCATCTGCTGCAATTGAGGCTCCAATGGTCTCCTACATGCACTGCTCCCCTTAGTCGATATTTCACAATCAACATACTTCGAAGACCAAAGAGCTATATACATATTGCTCTTCTTCGCCTCTCCAATTCAAACAAAGTTAACCAGAATTCAAAGTCGAAATTACCCTTTGTTTACCTTACTAGTAGCCTAGAATTCGATTGGAATCACCTCCTATTATGCCTGCAGAAATTCGAACATTGACTGCTGGCTTCACCACTGGAATCGACTGGGCTCAAATCTGCTTTTCCTTCCACGTTCGGCCTCAGCCATCAGCTCAAGCTCAATCTCCGTAACCTTAGGAAAGTGATCAATGGGTAGTTGTCAGAACTTCCAGTTCCGTTGACTCACTGGACTCTAGAATTCACTGCTCAATCAATTCACCAGAGTTGCTGAAAACACCGTCAGACCCGCCAGGCCAAGTCGCCTTCAAGCCTTCTCAACCTACACCGTAACTATGGAAACTGATTTCCCTGCCTTCAACTCAAATCAAAATCGCAACCAAAGAACAGCTATTGCCCAATCACAATCCAAGGCTCCCAGCACAATTTACAATCGCTTCTAATTCCAATATCACCAGATTTCACTGCCAGTTCTCTTGCTACACCCACTATATCGAGACACTCCAAAGTCCAACCCACTGCATCACGGTCAGCATTGACACCTACCGTGGATTGGTGTCCGTCGCAGCTACGGAATTTAATCTGAGAGATGCTCACCCGCTCTGATATGCTACCAGATCGCGAAATGCTTTATGGTCGCCTCCCTGAACCACGTCTGCAATAGCCAAAATCCCGGATTCTGTTGCGGCAAGGAAAGTTCGTTGGACTACTCAAATCACCTTCGTTCACCGCTGCTCCAAGAATCGAACAAGCGACTGATCCCCAGAATTCTCCACTGGAATCGTCTGGGCAGCTTGCCTTCCTTGAGCGATTCTGATGCAACCAGCAAAATTCTCCAAAATTTAGAACCGATGGCTGCAATTTCTTCAAAATTCTCCCACAAACAACTTCGAGAATGGGAAGTCCTTGCTCGTCTGGGAGTTCCGATCAACTGGAACTCCCCTAGGAGTCGCTTGAATTCGCTTTTAATGACTGATTTGCTCTACTTCAAATCTGGCTTGCTTACTTCAAATCTAATCGAACACAATTGATTTTCCGAACACACAGCCGGTGAATGACTGCTCTAATACCAATTTATCATGTACCTAGGGTTTAGCCTAGGATTGGATCGACAATCAAAAGGATCTGATGGAATAGACTCAAGAACAGAACATTAGAGAGGAAAAATGGACATAAATGGGGGAAGGATGTAGAGAGAAATGAGGGAGAGCAATAGAGAAAAACAAAAGGGAGAATGGAGAGAATTGTAGGGAGAGAATCAGATTTTCATTTCATCAATTCAAGCATATCTCTCTCCTCTTACAATTGGCCTTTTTATAAGCATAGTAGCTAACTGCTTAACTAATTTCTAACAGCATCCTAACAGCACCCATGTGCTTCTAACAACTTGTAAAAATATCCTAACAAACCATTGCAACCCTATTACAATGATGCCCTTCTATTATTCCTTGGGTCATGACATGCAATACAATCGTCAAGAGCCAAAATAACAATAACAATTTTTCATGCATCGGTAGCTAAATTTTAATTAATATGCCATTTTCCACTTCCTGACATCAACTTCATACCTTCATCTTGTCAAGCAACGATTCTATTGAAGAGACCTTGATGTTCACAATTTCATAAAATTTTGTTACAAAACTACTTAGGACGTCAATGACAATAATCATCCTCCATTCAGATATTTGCTTCCCTTAACAATTTGTAGGAAAACCGAATAATGATCCCACAAATTATGGGATCATTTGTCAGTCAATTGTGCTGCAATTTCCTTTTCTATTTTTTCTGATTCCTTTCTTCTTAACTTTCCTTATTCAATGAAGATTTAGATTCCAAAGATAGGAGAATAGGTGATGGTAATTTGTATATAAGAGATTGTAAGTTGTTTATGTTGATTTCGTGTGTTGTAAATAAGCTCTTTTGTTTTCTTGCAATACTAAAATCATTCTTGTTGTTCTTGCTGTAAGATTGTAATATTTTGTTGTAATCACTTCAATATTAGTGGATTAACTAGGGGCGAAAACCCCTGCCGTGAGTAAGACCTGATTTTGGGTCCTAACACGTAAATACTTGTCTTTGTGTGCGTTGTGTATTAGCGGTTTGAAGTTGTATTTTCTGTTTTCGTTTTGCTGTCGATTTGATCTGCTTGGCCGAGAATTGGTATAGGGTTTCCACACGGAATCAACAAGTGGTATCAGAGCTACGAGGGAACCAAGATCCAGGTTAAGCCGTCTCCAATTCCAAAGGTAAATCGAAGATCAAGTTTGATCTTCGACCGAGTAATTTTTTTTTTATTTTTTCCTTACGGTACTTTTTTCCCTAATTACTGTTGCGTATTCAACTCTTTGCCCTCAACCATCTCATATCTATTGCTTGCCCTAATTTTTCTGAGTTCATGAACTTGGATTAGATCTGATCAGATTATTCATTCTATTAGCCCTAATACCACATCAAGTTCTTAGTTCGTTTGAAACCTTAATTAGGGTTTGAATAATTTTTTTTTTATTTCAATCTCTATTTTGCCTCGTATACAAGAATTTATAATAAGATTTGTACCTTATTTGAGTCTTCCAATAAACTGTTCCTATTATGTTTTGAAATTTCTTGTCAAACATTAGTTATAGTTAATCACATTATCATTCGTGAATTATATTCTGTTTTAGGGATCATAATCAAATGGCCCCAACTAAATTAGAAATAGAGAAGTTTGATGGTAGTGGTGATTTTTCACTATGGCAAAAGAAAATGAGAGCTATTCTGGTTCAAAATCGGTGCTCTCAGCCACTGGTTAAACCACCTAAAACTGAAAAAGATAAATTAAAATCCTCAACTGCCTCGGAAAGGTATGGGTTGAACGAGTTGGCTTATAGCCTTATCATCTTGAACTTATCTGATAAAGTCCTTGAAAAGATTTTAGGAAAACCCTAGGGCGAAATACAAACAAATCAGAGAGAGAGTTTGGAGGAACAACTAGCTTCGTATTTCATTAACTAAAGAACATAAAAACTAAAATGAAGTGCATTGTTATATATATATATATAACAACAATCCTCTTACACTGTCTTAACAGCTTACACGACTTAATGAGTTAACATAACCAATACAGCAGCAAAATATAAATCAAATGGAAATAAGTGTTGATGCTAATACACTAACTGTTGCTAATACAATATGCTTTCACATTCCCCCTCAATTAGAACTCTCTTTCCCTTCTGGTTGTTGATCATTTATAGAGACATATGAAACCCTGTGAGCTTGGCGAAAACCTTAAGCCAAGCTTGTTGCATAAAAACTGAAACTGACTCTTTGATAATCCTTTTTGTGAGAATGTCAACAACCTGATATTATGTGGGCACATATCTGATTTCAATATCTCCATTTTCAATCTTTTCTCGAATAAAATGTACATCAACTTAATGTGTTTGGTTCAACCATGAAAAACAGGATTTTCAGCCATGCTCTTAGTGGCCAAATTATCACTCCAAACAATAGGTTTAGAAGAAATATTACAAGGATATCCCAACTCTGTGAATAAAGATTTTAACCATAGAAGCTCAGTTACACCTTGAGCTATAACCCTATATTCAGCTTCTCCAACTGATCTTGCAACAATAGTTTGTTTTCTTAAGCTCCAAACAATCAGATTAGGCCCAAGATAGACACAAAGCCCACTTGTTGATCTCCTTGTGATCTTGCAACCTGCATGATTAACATCTGTATACACAAAAATTGCCAAATTTCTTGAAGATGGAGAGAAAAATAGACCATAACCTACTGTCCCTTTTAAGAAACCTCTTGCAAGCAGTCCAATGTTGCAGCTTAGGAGCAGTTAAAAATTGACTTAAACGATTTACAACAAAGGCTATGTCTGGACGTGTATAGGTTAGGTATTGAAGAGATCCAATGAGAGTTCGATATAACGAGGGATTAGAAAACACTTCACCGTCATCAGTAAGACAAAATCCAGATGATGTAGGAGTTGCACAGGGTTTACAATCAGTCATATTAACTTTCTTCAACAAATCCAGAGTATATTTAGATTGAGTCAAATAAAGCCCACTTGCATCTTTAAAAGCTTCAAACCCTAGGAAATAATTAACTGGTCCTAGTGTTTTCAGAGCAAATGTACTCTCCAAATCTTGAATGCACGCCTTTAGAACCAAAGAATCAGAACCAATTATGAGAATATCATCAACATATACTAAGAGAAAGAGCACATAAGCAGCAGTACGTTTAATGAATAAATATGCATCAGACGGTGCCCTAGTAAATCCCCACTGTTGAAGAGCTGATTTTAGCTTCACATACCAAGCACGAGGGGCCTATTTCAAACCATAAAGAGATTTGTGCAGTTTACATACATGAGAAGGGTACTTAGAATCCACAAATCCTTCTGGTTGTGTCATGTACACAGCTTCTTCTAAGTCACCATTTAGGAAAGCATTATTGACATCCACTTGTTGGATGTCCCAACCAAAAGTAACAGCTAGAGAAAACAGAACCCTGATTGTTGGAGCCTTCACCACAGGGCTAAAAGTATCACCATAGTCTATACCGGGTGTTTGGAGAAACCCTTTAGCTACCAAGCGAGCTTTGTATTTAAGAATGGAACCATCTGATTTATATTTCACCCAGAAAACCCATTTGCTTCCAATAAGATTCATCTCATTAGAAAACGGGACAAGATCCCACGTATGATTGCGCTACAAGGCTGAAAATTCCTCTTTCATAGCCTGCAACCACCGAGAATATACCAAAGCCTCACGAATTGAATAAGGTTCTAGACTACTCACTAAGGCATGAGGAGAGGTGGTGACAAGTTGTTGAGCTTTAGATCTTGTGACCATTGGATGAATAGAAGGTGCAATACCAGGTTTGGGCTTAGAAACAGAACTAGGTTTGGTTTGAGGACAAGAAGGAATGGGTTGTTGGTCCCTTGACTATTGATCCCTTTCAATAAGCACGACATCAGAAACACTAGGGGCATTAGAATGTGAAACAATAGGTGACAAGGATTTAAGGAATGTGCTACTCTCGAAGAGGAAGAATCGGAAGGAAATGATTGAAGAAAAGAAGTAGAATATCCAGGTCCATTGGTTGAAGAAGAAGAAGTACTAGAAAAAGTAAACAATGAAGGAAAAGGGAATTTATTTGGATTAAACTAAACATGCCCTGAAACATAAACTTTCCCAGAGGAATGTAGACACTTATACCCGGCTTGAGAGTGACAATACCCTAGAAACACACATTTTGTGGAATGAAAATCAAATTTGTGCTTGTTATAGGGTCTTAGGAAGGGAAAACAAGCACAACCAAAAGGTTGTAACAAAAGATAATTCGGTGATTTTCCATATAGCAGTTCAAATGGAGTACAAAATCGAATAGGAGAAGCAGGAAGCAAATTAATCGTATGAATTGCAGTTTGGAAAGCATCTACCCAAAATTTAAGCGACATATGAGAGAGAGAGTGCTAAAAGAGTTAAAACCCATGTCAGCAATATGTCGATACTTTCTTTCTGCTACTTCATTTTGCTAGTGGGTATAAGGACATGAAAATCTTAGTCGAATTCCATGGCTTTTAAGATATGGCAAAAAGGCTTTGAACTCCCCCCCATTATCAGTTTGTAAAGCTATGAGTTTTGAATGGTTATGAAGCTCAGCAAATTTATGGAAGGTAATGAAGGTAGATAGAGCATCAAGCTTAAGTTTTAAAGGGTAAAGCCAAGTATACCAAGTATAAGCATCAATAAAGATGATATAATATCTATAGCCCTCTATGGACAAACTTGGAGAAGGTCCCCACAAACTGGAGTAAACAAGTTCCAATGGTTTCGTAGTTGTAATATCACAATCATTAAAAGGAAGCTGATTTAATTTCCCAACTTTACAAAAGTCACAAAATGGAATAGAAGACGAACAAGGAACTTGAATTTTATTCAAAATATGCCGCAACACACGAGATGATGGATGCCCCAATCGTGCATGCCATTGTTTACAAATTGAAGAATCTGTAAGAGCTACATTGATGCGGGAATTTGACAACTCATGACAAAATGAATGTTGTTTATTACATGTATTCCTAAAATGTTTATTACATGTATTCAAAGAAGCATTAGGGCGAATTGAAACAGTAGACTCAATAGGACGAACGAAGTTGCTAGTTGTAGCAGAAACAAATGTGGAATCTAGCTTGTATAGTCCATTCTTAAGGTGACCGTAGAGTAGCACTAGTCCAAAGTCCTTGTCCTTGACCACACAAGAATTTAAGTCAAACTCAATTATGACATTGTTATCATGAGTTAACTGAGACACACTAATTAAATTCTTCTTTATTTGAGGAACATGAAGAACATTAGGAAATGAAATAAGGGAAGAAAACCGAGTAGTACCAACACTCGAGATAGGTAAAAACTTACCGCTACCAATAGTCACTTTGTCAGCACCATAATAAGGAGAATGAAGAGACAGATTGTTGAGATTTGAAGTAATGTAATTTATGGCACTAGAATCCACAAACCAAGAAGAATCAGAGTGAACAGGTGGAGATTGATAAGTTTCTGGTGGTTGAGAAACAGTTCCATAAGGAATGCCATGAGTAGATCTTATTTCAGTCATGTAGGCTTCGTTAGAGTCACGATGAGAGGTTAGATAGGCACGAGGACCAGTTGAACCACCCTGGTCAACAGACTGGCAAGTGTTCCTCTGAAAATTTTTATCAAATCGATGATAGCATTTATCAACAAAATGCTCCAGTTTTCCGCAAAGTTGACCGTATATCCTTTTTCCACCAGATGATCGACCTCTACCTTAACCTCCTCTAACACCATAATTTCCTCCTCTAGTGTTATAACCTCCTCTAGAATTATTTACAGATCCATTTCCTCCTTGAGATAAATACGAAGCCACATTTATAGATATTGAAGACATAGATGAATCAAAAACAGCAGATGACAACAACAAATTTTGCGAAGCTAATCTCTGCTCATGCATTAGAAGAAGATATTGAACCTTTTCTAAGTCTATCTCATCCATTTGATAGGTTATAAGACTAACAATTGTTTCATAGTCATGATCCAAGCCATTTAAGATTGCCAACAACAATTCTTTATCTTGTAAAGGTTCTCTTATGACTACTAAAGAAAGACCTATCGTCTTGATCTTTAATATGTAGTCATTAATAGAGAGATCAGATTTCTTGATGGAATGCAACTACTGCTTTAACTGAAAGGACTTTGCAATTGTTTATCTAGAATATAAATTTTCTAGTGTAGACCATACCTCTACAACAGATTCGCACTGAATTACCTAAACTAAGACTTCTAGTTCAATAGTTGAAAACAGCTAGCCAAGAAGAAGTTGATCAGATCTCAACCAATTCATATAATCCTCATTCAATCTCGTAACCTCAGCATTGCTACTTTCTAGACCAGCTACATACTTAGGAGGAGGTGTCGATTTTTGTAATAATGGTACTAGATCAAACGCTCGAATAGTAGCCAACACTTGAGCTTTCCATAAAATATAATTTCCTGAATCGAGCTTAATCGGAACAAAAATTAAAGCCTTCGCAATTGCACCAAAATCAGATTGCGAGGCAGTAGAAAGCAAGGAGGACGATCGAGGAGGAGGAAGAGAATAAGAGGTACTATGAGAAGGATTGGACGCCATGACTTTCGTCTATGGCTCTGATATCATGAAAAGATTTTAGGAAAACCCTAGGGCAAAATACAAACAAATCAGAGAGAGAGTTTGGAGAAACAACTAGCTTCGTATTTCATTAATTGAAAAACATAAAAACTAAAATGAAGTGCATTGTTGTATATATATATAATAGCAAGCCTCTTACACCGCCTTAACAGCTTACACGACTTAATGAGTTAACATAACCAATATACCAACGAAATATAAATCAAATGGAAACAAGCAAGAGACGCTCCTATGAGGAGAGTTAATGAAATGGAACAATTAGTCAAAAAAAGAGGTAGAGGCAGACCTAAGAAGACTTTGGGAGAGACATTAAAGTTTGATATGAAATGTATAGACCTCAATGAAGATATGACAAAAGACAGAAATACATGGAAGTCTAGAATTCATGTAGCCGACCTCACATAGTGGGATAAAGGCTGGATATGTTGTTGTTGTTTGTTGTTGTAGTCCTTAGACAAGTAAATAAGGAGGATACTGCTTTAAAGGTTTGGACTAAATTAGAATCCCTTTACATGACTAGATCTTTAACGAGTAAAATTTATTTAAAAGGAAAACTATTTGGTTTTAAAATGAATACCTCAAAATCTTTAGAAGAGAACTTAGATGACTTTAATGTTATCACAATTGGCCAAGCTAATATTGATGAGGATATTTCAAAAGAAAACCAGGTTGTCATTCTTTTAAATTCTTTGCCTGAATCCTATAGAGATCTAAGGACAGCAATGCAATATGGCAAAACCACCTTGTTATTAGAGGATGTTGTGTCCACCCTAAGATCGAGAGATCTTGAGGAGGATAAGAAAGAGAAGAAAATAAATAATGTTAAAGGCTTAAGTGTAAAGGGAAAGTGGGAACATAAATCAAAGCCTAAAGGCAAAAGTAATACTAGGGGAAGAAGTATAACAAGGTCTAATTTTAAATCAAGAGGAACAAGTAGAGGATCCTCAAAAACAAGAGCTTGCTGGTATTGTAAGAAAGAGGGGCACATAAGGAAAAATTGTTTTCAAAAGAAGAAAGACATGGAAAATAATAAGAATAATCAAGAAGTAGCAAACCTATCTAATGGGTATGATAGTGGAGAGGGTTTAATACTCTCTAAACATGCCTCAGGAGATGAGTGGATATTAGATTCAAGTTGCATTTTTCACATGACACCTAGGAAAGACTGGTTGCTTAATTTTCAGCAGATTGAGGGTGGTAAAGTCCTTATGGGTAATAACCAATCCTGCAACATAACTAGAATAGGGTCAGTTAGATTTAAGATGTGAGATGGAACTTTTAGGACTTTAGATAATGTGAGGTTTGTGCCTAACCTGAGAAGAAATTTAATTTCCCTAGGCATGTTAGATTCAAATGGAGGGTCTTATAAATCTGAAAATGGTATCCTTAGGGTTATGAAAGGATCCATGGTAGTTCTTAAAGGAATTCTTAAACAAGGGCTATATGTTTTGCAAAGAGAGACTATCCCTGGAAGTGTTGCAATTTCATCTACAGAAAATGATGACACTGCATTATGGCATAAGAGGCTAGGTCACATAGGAATGAAAGGTTTGCAAGAACTAAGTAAACAAGACATCCTAGATTCTAAGAGGATTAATGATCTAAATTTCTATGAGACATGTGTCATGGACAAGTCTCACAGGTTGCAGTTTGTTCCTGCAACGCACAAGTCTAGTGGTGTCCTAGAGTACATTCATTATTACCCTTGTGGTTTGCCCCAAGTTCCTAATTCCTTATCCGGAGCCCAATATTTCCTTTCTCTAATAAATGACTATTCTAGGAAGGTATGGGCTTACTTCCTTAAGCACAAAAATGAAGCCTTTGGAAAATTTAAGGAATGGAAGACCTATGTAGAACACCAAATTGGGAAGAAAATAAAGACTTTAAGAACAGATAATGGGTTGGAATTCTACAATCATGAATTCACAAACTTTTACAAACAAGTAAGTATTCCAAGGCATAGAACTTGAAGTAACACACCTCAGTAAAATGGTATTGCTGGGAGAATGAATAGAACAATTCTAAATAAAGTAAGATGTCTATTAAAAGTAAGAAATTTTGGGTTGAAGCAATGTCAACTGTTTGTTACCAAATAAATAGATCCTTTTCCTCTGTCTTAAACTTTAGGACTCCAGAACAGCTATAGAGTGGGAAATTGCCTTCTTTAGATCACCTTAGACCTTTTGGATGTATTGGATATGTCCATAAGAAAGAAGGGAAGTTAGACCCTAGAGCCAAAAAGGCAATATTTTTAGGATATCCTCAAGGAGTAAAAGGATATAAGCTATGGATGATTGATGATAAGAAGATCGTCATCAGCGGGATGTAGTATTCAAGGAATCAGAATACTATATGCCAAATAAGGTGAAAAATGCTAAGGCAGATCAAACTGAAAATTTTCAATTTGAGGTCGAAAGGGACAGCCCTAGTGATAAGTCAATGGAATCTAACCTAGAACATCCTCAGCTTGCTAGTTCTCCTGAAAGTGCTGAATCTAAAAGAGAAATTGAAGAAAATGAGGTTCAGCTGAATCTCTTCCTGATTTGGGTGATTATATCCTATCTAGGGATAGGGTAAGGAGAGAGATAAAACCACTTGCAAGGTATGCCCATGCAAATGTTATTGCCTATGCTCTTAACATTGGAGATTCAATTGAGCTTGATGAACCGATTAGTTATCAAGAAACTTGATCTAGCAAGTATAAAATTAACTGGTTGAAGGCAATAAAGGAAGAGATGGAATCTCTGAAAAAGAATAGTACCTGGACACTTGTAGATAAACCTAAAAATCAAAAAGTTATAGGCTACAAGTGGATTTTCAAGAGAAATCCAGGTATACCAGGAGTAGAACTACCTAGGTTTAAAGCAAGGGTAGTTGCCAAAGGGTATTCCCAAAGAGAGGGCATAGACTACCATGAAGTGTTTTCCCCTGTGGTAACACACATTCATAAGATTGGTCTTAGCTCTAGTAGCCCTAAATGACTTAGAACTAGAGCAATTAGACGTTAAGACTGCTTTTCTGCACGGAAACCTAAAAGAAATGATCTATATGGATCAACCTATAGGTTTCATAGAAAAAGGAAAAGAAAATAAAGTTTGTTTGTTGCAAAGGTCTTTGTATGGCCTTAAGCAGTCCCCTAGACAATGGTATAGGAGGTTTGATAAGTTTATGCTCAAAAAAAATTACACAAGATGTAATTTTAACCATTGTGTCTATTTTAAACAGCTTAAGGGGAAACTATACATATACCTTTTGATTTATGTTGATGACATGCTTATAGCATGTAAAGAAAAGGGAGAAATAAACAAACTGATTCAAGCCCTTAAATCAGAATTTGAAATGAAAAGTCTTGGTGCAGCAAAGCGTATATTAGGGATTGATATTAAAAGAGATAGGAAGAAATGCACCCTAACTCTGTCTCAATCCGACTACCTAAAGAAGGTAGTAAACTTATTCGAAATGCAAAACTGTAAATCAGTCTCTACCCCAATTCCTTCCCATTTTAAGCTTCATGTTGTAAAAGATAAATTACCTAAGGAAGAAGAAGAATACATGAAGAAGGTTCCTTGCTCTAATGCAGTGGGAAGCCTAATGTATGCAATGATAGGAACTAGACCGGATATAGCATATGGAGTGAGTCTAGTTACTAGATTTATGAGCAATCCATCTAAAGAGCATTGGACAGCTATTAAATGGATCCTTAGGTACCTAAAGGGGACTTTGGATAGGGGTTTAGTGTTTAGTTCTAACACTGAAAATTCCAGCTGCATACAAGGCTATTGTGACTCTGATTTTGCAGTTGATTTAGATAAGAGAAGGTCCTTATCTGGGTATGTTTTCACCATAGGTGGAAATGTGATGAGCTGGAAAGCTAATCTCCAGCATATAGTGGTCTTGTCAACCACTAAGGCTGAATATGTGGCTCTTACAGAAGCCATAAAAGAGGCAATTTGGTTGCAGGGAATACTTAGAGAATTGGGTCTAGGTGACCAAATCCTTAGAGTACTTTGTGATTCACAAAGTGTCATCCATCTCTTTAAGAATAGTGCGTTTCATGAGATAACCAAGCACATAGATGTGCGTCTTCATTTTGTTAGGGATGTTATATCTAAAGGGCAGATTAAGGTGGAAAATTTTTTTACAAAAATCAACCAAGCAGATATGTTAACTAAGTCTATTCCTATAGCTAAATTTGATCAAGCCTTAGAATTGCTCAATATTCTCCCAACGTACCTAGGGAGACTTGCAGGGGTGTCTATTTAAAAATCCAATATTTAATCCATTCTTAAATCAAGGTGGAATTTGTTAAATAAGGTGATTCAAAAATGCATTAAAATGATTTTTATCATTTATGTTTTCATGTGTATTCTGTTTGTATTATTTTTCTCCATTAATATGCAATTGGGTTTATTCATTATGTATATGTAATCTGGTGATTAATATTGCGGGCCAACTTCCTAATGTGGGTCGAGATCTTATATTGAGCCAAGCCCAAGTGTGGCCCATGCGTTCTCTCCGGCCTAGCCTGGTATCGCTGCTATATAAGGGCTTCTTGATGCCCTAATCTAAAGATGCTCATTTCTTCTCTTTCTAAAACCCTACTTTCGGCGCCTGAAGGTGAGATACAACGCGTGAATCCCTGAGACCTGCAAGAACATCCGACGAGTATTGTGTTGATCTTTGTTCCAAAATCGCTTGAGGCATGAAAGATCAATAAGGAGAGGCTGTTTCTACAAGTAGTCTGTTGGTTTTCTGATTGTCTGTGTGTTGTAAATCAACTCTTCTATTTTCTTGCAATACTAAAATCATTCTTGTTGTTCTTGTTGTAAGATTGTAATATTCTATTGTAATCACTTCAATATTAGTGGATTGACTAGGGGCGAAAACCCTTGTCGTGAGTAGGACTTAATTTTGAGTCCGAACACATAACTATTTGACTCTGTGTGCGTTGCATATTGGCGGTTTGAAGTTGTATTTTCTGTTTTCGTTTTGCTGTCGATTTGATCTGCTTGGCCAAGGATTGGTACAGGATTTCCACACGGAATCAACAGTTTAGGTTAATGGAGAAGAAATTATTTTTTCCTTCCTCTGGTTTTATGGTATCAGAGCTGGTCCTTCCACCAGGGTGAATACCAAAGGCCATCATTACCAATCAAATGGCAAACTCCACTTCATCCACAGTAGAATCGTCTAGGATTCCAACTATCTCCAACCCCCCCCCCCCCCCAATTATCTGTACTACCTGGTCATCCCAAAAACCCCTCAATCCAAATCACCTCTCATAAATTGAATGTGAGTCATTTTAGAGAGTGGTATCAATCGGTATTGCTTGTGATCAAGGGAAAAGGGAAGATGGGATATTTGACAGGAGCAAAAGGCAGCACCTTTATTAGATTCGGCCACCTATAGTGTATGGGAAGCAAAGAACTCGATTGTGATGGCAATGGCATGGTTGATAAACTCGATGAAGCAAAGGCTTGGGTGCCTATACCTGTTATACCAAACAGCAAAAGAAGTATGGGATGCAGTGAAAGAGATGTACTCAAATCTTGAAAATACATCACAAAGTTTTAAAGTTCACTCCAAGATTCAAAACATTCGATAATGTACATTATCTGTCACCGAGTATTTTAATATGCTCTCAGAACTGTGGCAAGAAATCGATTTGTTTCATAATGTTAATTAGAAGTGTTCAGATGATGGAGTCCTATACAACAAGATGTTAGAAAAAGATCGAATATTTGATTTTTTACAAGGCCTAAATCAAGAACTTGATGACGTTTGAGAACATATGCTTGGCACAAAGCCTCTACCTAAACTAAAGGAGGTGTTTGTTGAAGTTCAGCGTGAAGAAACAAGGAGAAAGGTAATGTCCTCTCCAATACAAAGCCCAGCCACTGAAATAGCAGTCCAAGGATCCGCTTTAACAACAGACCGAAATGAAGGATACAATCCAACGGAATTTCTGGAAAGGACAAGCAATTATGGTGAGCATTACAAGAAGCCCTGCCATACCAAAGACACATGCTGGGATATTCATGGCAAGCCCACAGATTGAAAACCACGAAGTCAGAGGAGAAAGAATGCTTATGTGGTTGAGACAACAACTGGTGCTACCTCTCAATCATTCACGGCAAAGCAGATGGAGATTCTTCAAAAACTAATGACTTCCTCATCAGTTACAGATATGTCCAAATCTGTCCCATCGATTTCTACTGATTTCCCAGCCCTTACAACACATAAAGGTATTTTTTTCCTTATTGTCATGTAAAGACCCACATGATACTTGGATAGTGGACATAAGTGTTTCTGACCATATGACAAGTTCTAATACAGGATTTAGTAACTATAAACCATGTAAGGAAAATGTTGGTATTATTATAGCAGATGGGTCTATGTGCATGGCAACAGAGAGAGGAGATATGGAACTCAATGGGTTGAAGTTAAATTATGTTCTTAATGTTCCCGATTTGTAGTGCAATTTACTGTCAGTGAGTAAATTAACTAGAGACTTGAATTGTTCCGACAAATTTCAAGATTTGTCATCGGAGAGGATGATTGGGAATGATGAGTGAAATAGCCTCTATTACTTGTCAGGTGTTAGTTCTCCTTCAAGTCCAAAGTCATCTATTGTCTTTTCTTTATTTTCTGATTCTAATGTTCTGTTGTGGCATAGATTAGGCCACCTCAGTTTATCTTATTTAAAGCATTTGTACTCTCATTTGTTTGTTAATAAAGATTTTTCATCATTTCAGTGTGATCATTGTATTCTTGCAAAAGAAACCCATGCATTTTATCTACCTCATACATACAAACCTTATACTCCATTCCATCTAATTCATAGTGATATATAGGGACCATCATGAGTGTTAAATTCAACTGGGGAGCGATGATTTGTTATATTTATTGATGATCATACCCGAGTATGTTGGGTTTAATAGAGAGAAAAATCCTAAGTGATTACAATCTTTAAACAATTCCATAAATTATGAGATCATTTGTCAGTCAATTGTGCTGCAATTTCCTTTTCTATTTTTCTGATTCCTTTCTTCTTGACTTTCCTTATTCTGTGAAGATTTAGATTCCAAAGACAGGAGAAAAGGCGATGGTAATTTGTATATAAGAGATTGTAAGTTGTTTAGGTTAATGGAGAAGAAAATATTTTTTCGTTCCTTTGATTTTACAATTAATACATTTTTGGTATCACAACAGGTATATACAAATGTTACATTCATAATGACATTTTAGCGCAGCACTCATTCTATTCACAAGACTTTGAGCAATGAATACTTTTAAAATTAGAAAATAAACTCCAAAAACAAAAGAAAGAAAAATAATAATAAACTGAACATAAAATTCCAACCTTATGTTTGTATACTAACAAAACAACAACAATAACAAGCCTTAACTCAATGAGTTTGATTATTAATAAATAAAGACAAATAAACTATCAGTGCTGCATCTATTCTTCAAGCAATTATTTGCGCTCCTGATCATTTTATTAAGAAGAAGAAGAATAAAATAAGAATTCCAAAAACATGAAACATAAAAAGAAACAGAGAAAATGCTAAACCTCTGCTTCATAATGAAGAAAACTTACCGTCCTAGTGCATGAGACTCCCCACTTTATGAGGGTTAGGGGAATGCCCGCAAGGAGGCTATTTTCACAACTCAAATTCCAGTCACAGAGAAGCAACCTCACCGTTAATACCAAGGCTCACCCTCGAAAACACTTAGACAAAGATGACTGGAAAAATAAAATTACCAAGTTAAATCTGCTTTGCCTTTTTTGTAGCAAAATCAGTCTCAATCTGAGCCCTTTGTCCAGAACCAGATGGATTAAGATAAAAGAGAGAGACAATACGTCCGATTCTAATTTCAGATCACCCACGACAAAATTAACTCAATGCAGCGTCTTATTAGCCCCGTTAAACTAAAGAAACCAACATTCAAAAATTTTGATCAATCCCTTTTCTCCCCCACAACTCGCAATTTCACATCATCTAGATCCTTATACGCACCCAAAATGATCATACACATATAAATAAACAGAGACAAGCTGTGTACGCGATGGTATCTCACCCCCGGGAGGTTGCTCAGCAATTCATCGAATCAGATATGCATCACGAATGCATACCTACATCCCATTACATATACATATGTGTGTGTGTATAAATATATATATATATATATATAGAGAGAGAGAGAGAGCGAAGGGCGATACATACAATGCCGGGTTGTTTGTGAGGATCGCGCTTGTACATCTCCACGTGCTTGCCGCGAATGAAGAGAAAGCGGAGATGGCAGTACTCGTGGCCAAGAGAGTTGACGCCCAAGTGGTAGACCCATCCGAAGTACTCGAACCTTGTCCTCTCCTCCGCCCCTCCGCTGCTGCCGCTGCTGTCTGGCGACCCGCCTTCGCCGTTCCCGACACCGACGGCAACGCCCTTCTTCGAAGTCGATAGATCCATCGGGATGGACGGACGGACGGATGGAGGGAGGGAGGGGACAGCGGATTCGGTGGGAACGACACGAAGACGTTGCGTCTGTGAATAGAATTTGGTTTTGATTGGATTTGCTTTTGCGGGTATTATGTCCTATATCTAAATTTGGGGAAGGGGAGGTTTTCTCATGGCATGTCAATGTTCTTGGTGTCGCTGAGCTGTTCGGCACGTGTCTTGACTACGTTACGAACTCAATGCTTCAATCCACCAACTCAACTCAACTCAATCAAATAATTTTATTTTTTTTCTTTGTGCTCATCTGTCCAAATGAAAGCCATGCACGACGGACATTGACATTTAACGCTCCCTTTGCTTGTTTGTTTTATTTTTTTAAGTAATTAAAGAATAAACTTTAAATCCTTAAGTCGATCCGATGGGAGAATACGACCGGGAATGTAGCGTCCAGTGCAAGGGATCTGACGCTGCTGCGGGCGTGGCGCCTTAGAAGCCGTCAAACTCGCGAATGATGAATCGAATCGGAAGACCGGAAGACATGAATTGGAGGAGACGGGCTGCCCGGCTGGCTGGCTGTTAAAATCCAAGAACAAGAACCTTTTGGCTGAAGGAGAGTCAGGCAAATACTGTTTGTAATTGTCTCTTTCAATTTGATTGATGAGGCTGTGGCCGACAGTTTTACGTCTCCCCATGCCCGCCCCACGCGTATATTATCTTATTATTATTATAATTGAGAAATAAATAAAATGATAAATTTCATTAAATTGTATTTTGTTATTATCAAATTAAAGTCGGATTCCTGACCCCTTCGTATTTTATAATTTTTTTTATATTTTGTATGTTATAATTATTATAATAATTAATTCTTATTTATTTTGTTACTAAGTTCTTTGTGACTCTAAAATTTTATAATTTTATAAATAGAATTTGTGAGAATCTTGAAAGTTGAAAAAATATTTTAGAATAAAGTTAATCTTTTGTATTATTTTCTACTCCCTTGTCCTAATTATTCTTTCCCTTATCGTTACTTAACTTTATAATATACTCATCCTTTTTTGTAATTTTTAGAATATTCCATCTCCTTTCTGATGTTAACATACAAAGTAAAATGATCATTATGTTTTTATATTTAACAATATTACTTTCTTTTATCTCTCATATTGTCTCCTAATTCATCTCTGAAAACGCTCTTTTACGCTAATAATCGATTAAAGTTTTCTATCTCTCTCCTTTATTCCCCAAATTGTTAAGTTCAAGAGTAAATAAATAAAATTTTGATGATAAAAAAATATTTTTATAATATAAATATATTTTTTATTTATATAAAAAATAAATTTATTTTAAATTAAATATGAGTTATCTTTAATCATATTTTCTTGTTTTCATCATTTCTGTTAAAGTTTGTGTTTGGATTTTTATATCTTGATAAATTCATTTCTTACTTATGTAAAAAATAAATTTTTTTTGAATTAAAAATGAGATATCTTTAAACATGTTTCGTTCTTTTAATCATTTATGTCTCAAAATTTTATATTTAAATTTGTATATATTAATAAATGTATTTCTTTCTCATACAAAAAGTAAATTTATTTTGAATTAAAGATAAATTATTTTTAGACATATTTCCTTATTTTAATCATTTATATCTCGAAAGCTCATATTTAAATTTTTAAATATTGATTTGTCATATAAAAAGTAAATTTATTTTAAATTAAAAGTGAGTTATTTTTATACATGTTTTCTTGTTTTATTCTTTGTTGTTTGAGAAAGCCTACAAAAAATTTGAATTTCAAATTTCATATTAACTCTTTTTTTAGTGATTAGTTTGTTTGGAAGATATATATATATATAGAGTAAGTATAAAGGCTCAAGGTAGAACAAACTTAATAAAACATCCCAAAAAAAGTAAGAAGGTTCAAAATGTTGGACGTGTGCCGGCTGATAGAATTTCCAACCGTTGGTGACTTGTTCATAATTGTCTTTGATTGTAAATTTGTTATTTTTACTCACGTGTTGTTTGAGGAGATTGTATTTGCTAGTAATATGCTAGTGGTTCTTACTTAGGTAAAGGATTATATGTTGGTTCTAACTCTAATTAAAAGTTAGTGATGATTCTCTCTAGTAAAATCTCAAGTTAAATATTGAGAGAGAAAATTAGTCTCTTTAGAACCGAACCTATATAATTTTTTTTTGTTTCTTGTAATTGTATAATTTTATTATTATTAATCATATTACAATTACCACATATTACAAATTTAAAAATTTATAAAATATTTAAAATTATTAATATTTAAAAAATCCAATTCATCCCTAGGTATTTTTTTAGACAACACAAATTGTTGCCTTTTTGTCGTATATATTGCACGACAATAAGGTTTAAACTCCATCAATATCAATTCATTTAATTTATCATGCATCTGATGGTTGATATGGGATGACAACAATAGTGTTGCTACCAGTTCCAACCCATAACTTTGAATTTGGGCTCAAAGATTCTCCCATTAAATTTAATTTAAACTCGAAGGTCCTTCGTCAAGTTTACTAGAAATTTCAAATTTGGGTTTGAGGGTTTTTTCATTTGACCTTCTTCAAACTCGATATTAAATTTGGGTTATTTGAACTTAAATATAAGTTTATAGTTTATAATTTAAATATTTTTAAAAATTTCAATTTTAGCTTCGAAATCAAACCTAAAAGTGCCCAATAATGATTGCCAACAATGGCCCCGTTTGTTGCAACTTAATTAAAGAAATTATAGCTTATAGCTTCTTAGATTATAGCTTCTAAAACTTAGAATAAGTTGTGAACCTATTTGCTGCAGTTTCTTAGAAGTTGTAGTTAAGTAGTTGTGGTGTTTGATACCATAGCTGTAAAATAACTTATTTTTGTATAATTGTTTATAATACCCTTAATAGTTATAGAATGATAATTTAAAAAGATGACGAGAGAGAGGAAGATATTTGAAAATGAAAATGGCGGTGGAAAAGAAAAATCCAGAGTAATTCTTTGCTAAAAATAAGTGCAAAATTATCATAAAAATGTAATTATTTAAGCAGAAGTTGTAAAAGCTGGGGTACCCCAGTTTTGAAAAAACCAGCTTCTACCCCTTCTAAAAGCTAGTAGAAACTATAAGTTAGAATTCTATAAGCTAAAACAAACACTACATCCTAACTTTTTTGAAATTAGAAACTAGAAGTTGTAACTTTTAAACTGCAACAAACAGAGCCAATAACACGGGCATCCACCTATAATGTTTGTTAATTTTTTTATCTTATTTATTTTTTTATAATAATAATGAAAATAGGGGCATTTTGAAATTAAAAAAAAAATATTAGACATTTATAAATGATAAAGGTTTAAGTGATTTGCGTTTATAAAATTTAAGAGAGATTTGTGTTATTTTAAAAATATAAGAATTGTCAATATAACTTAATCAAATTTCAATAATAGTGAGTGAAGTTTATATTAAATAAAATATTATCAAAGTTATAATTAAAAAATATATATATAGTGAGTAATAAAACATCTCATCAATAAAATAATTTCGTGACATTCAAAATTTTGCTATAAGATTGGAGGAGGCCACTACGAGATTTTACATTTTGAGCACAAAAAATTAATTTTGTGAAAAAAATATATATTATTCATAAAAATCATATTTCTAGTGAAATTCGAAATATCAAGATAAACGTTATTAATAAAAATAATAATTTTAATGATTTTTAAAATATTAGAATAAATATTATCTAAAAAAATACTAATACTAAGAAATTTAAATAATTTTACAATTCTCTATAAATAAATGAACTTCTTCAGTGTTTTAGCATGTGTTAATTGTAAATTACACTATCTTGCTAAACGAGAAGAAAATGAATAAATATTAAATTTGAGCTTGGGGACGTTTTTTATGTAACATCCTGCATCGAGCGATAGAAATGATCAGATCAATTTATCTTGATGGACTTATGCGAACTTCTCAAGGGTCACCCATTTTTAAACTACTATAGCTCAACCACGTTTAACTTAGGAGTTCTTTATACACATTCAGCCAAAAATGTATTTAGGTGGTGTTATTTTCTTCCTTACTATCCTCGATATATATACTAGCTTCTGTAGATTCACTTTTTAAACCTGACATTGGGCTCTCGAGATATTACATTATCCTCTCATTAAGTACATAACGTCCTCGTCATGTGACCTTACAACTGATCCTAGATTTTCTCCCTTTTAGGGACTGTCATCCTAGAAACCTATCAAGAGCTATCCCTTGTTCAAGCCCTCGCACCCCAGTGTCACTCCCCACCCTCATTGAACCGCCTTCTTCAAATGTCAGCTCTGATACTACCTATAACATCACGCATTGAGCGATAGAAATAATTTGATTAGCTTATATAATCGGATCAGCTTACCCTGATAAGCCTGCACGAACTTCCCAGGGGTCACTCATTCTTGAACTACCCTATCTTAAACACTCTTAATTCGGGAGTTTTTTATTCACATTCAATCAAAAAAGATATTCAGTTAGTGTTATTTTTTTTTATTATTATTCTCAATATATATACTAGTTTTTGTAGAGTCCCTTCTTAAACCTGACTTTGGGCTCTCGATATATTACATTTTATATTAGAAGTTTTGCTAAACCAGAAAAAAATGAATAAATACTAAACTTGAGCATGAGAACACTTTTTATATTAGAAGTTTCGAGTTAGCAAACTAAAAATTAAATTTATGAAATATATGTAATGTAAAAATATAAATGTGAATGATATTATGTTTAAATTTGAAGATAAAATGATCATTCTACGGAAAAAAAAGATTAATTTATATATTTTGAATCAATTATCTAATTAATAAATAAAAAGACTAATAAGCATGTTACTCTTAAAATTAAGGTATCATTTTTAAAATAAAAAGGTTTATTCAATATTTTTATATGATAATATCATTAAGTTAAAGATGAAAATAAGAAATTTAATAAGACCACAAGAAGTCTAACTTTGGTGCATGACGTAAAGCACCCAAGTTATTTCAAATAGAAGTAGTCTGCTTTCTATGAGACTTTTATTTCTTCGAGACCCCTAGTCCGTGTTGTCTTTAGGTTATGGTTTAACCTTTTATTAATTTTAACTTATCTTCTCTTTTATTTTTGTTTGTAGTTAAACAAGCAGAGTCTGCTCAAGACATAGGCCCTAAAGCCTATGACTGGGGCCTCCAAAAATTTGGAATTCCCAAAAAATACAGTCACCCCTTGAAAGAAAAATACAACAATCACTTATCCCAAGGCATAACCAAGTGGTAAAGGAATAGGCTGAAAAGTTTGTCTGAAAATTCTTAGTGTGAGTTCGATTATTGGGAGAAACAAAAATTAAGGAGAGGACCTTAAGAGTGATATTAGTGGCACTTAAGTCTACCACTCTAATCACTTAGGCACATCACTCGATTTACCTTCTTAGTGTAGTTCTAGAGACGGGGTGACTGAGGATGCCAGTAATAAGTCATAATTAAAAAAAAATAAAATACAACAATCACTTGAGAGAATAAAGCGCCCTCCCCCCCCCCTCTCCCAAAAAAAAAGTGGGACCTTAAAAAAATACAACAACCCTCTCCAAAAAAATTTATTATCACCTAGGGCCCGCTAAGCCTTGGGTCAGCCCTGTAAACAAGTTATTTTCATTCTCAGTTGGTTCATCTTTGTCGTAATGTAAGATTTAGTAACAAATAGTGTTGTATGACATTGAATTTGAAATCATGAAAATATAAATTCATTAGAGACCATAATATTAAAATGGATGTGCATTTATAAATGAAAAAAAAGCTATTCATAATAAAATTAAAGTGACATTTAATATTATAGAGCTAAATATACATAAGATATTTGGAAATATAATTATTATAATTTTTTTACATGAGAATAACACCAATGTGAAGAGAATGAAATAAATGGAATCAATTTTTACCAAATAAGGTAGAGGAAAACTAAAAACATTTTATGAAAGACACTCAAATATATGATCACACGTATAAATGAGTAGTGATTAATAATTCATTAACCTAACTCCGCCCAATAAAATTAAGATTTGTTGTGTTTTATTATTATTATTAGGTCCTAGTCCAAAAAATTAAACCTACTTAACATCAATTTGAGGCTAAGTTGAATCCTTCATTTTTATAAATTTGACCCAAACGTTTATCACATGTGCATTTGAGTCTAGCCGACTTAAAAATATTTGTGATTTTAGGCCAAAGTAATTTTGGTGGCTCTTTAATAATATAAATAAAATTTTAAAATTATTAAAATTTTACTTTACTTGCCTTTTGAAATACAAAATCATTAATTAAATTTTTATATACAAGTTTAGAAAATAAATATTTTTCAATTGATAATATAAACAAGAGAAAAATATTTAAATACATAATAATAGACTAAACAAAAAATGTATAGAGTCCACAATCGACTCCTACAAATTAAAATTTATTAAATTATTTTTATTTTTTAATGCCTAAATCAGTGCGGATTCTCCAAATAAAAATTCAACCATTCAAATAATTGTTTTATCAAATTATCCTTCTAAAAAAAGTTACTTTTCATTTTTTTATTTTTTAACTGATTTATATTTCACTATTCACTACTTAATATTGAAAAATTATATATGAATTTGGGGAGTTGAAGGTTCCCTTATCTAAATAATATCTCATTATTTATTATTTAACATTAAAAAATGACTCGTAAACTTGAAGAGCCTCTTTATCTAAATAACATTTTACTATTTATTAAAAAATGATTCTCAGACTTAAAGAATTGTGAGTCTTCTTCTCTAAATGGTACAATAAAATAAATTTAAACAAAAATATTATGAAATATAATTAATGATTTTATATTTCAAAAAATAAAAAGAGTAATTTTTGAATAATTGGTGATTTTGGGCTCCTCTTTTTTTAGAGGTCTTAGATATAGAGTCTATGTCACAAATTTATTGAATATTTAAAAGTGGTATTTTTTTTTTTCATTTGAGGCCCACCTTTGGCCTAGGTCGTACTTGTTAAAATATTTTATTTTATTTTTTATCTTTTTTATGCAAAATAAAGTTGTTTAATATGAATTCATCATATAATTATGGATTTGCAAATAAAGTGCATAACTTTACGGTGTTGATTGATGAAATTATTTAGAAGATAATTTTTAATATAATTATAAAAAATTTTAAAACTGCCACCCAACTCAAATAAATTTAATTTTGTATAAATGAGATTAATTTCATTTTAATCATATAATTAGATGAATTCCAAATTTAAAGTTCTAATTAAAACTAATCATAATTATATCAAATCAAAAGTCTACAAAGCCCGAAACCAACTCAGTCACGAGCACCCTTAACTTTAACAACCACTTTCAAAAATATGGTTGGATGGCCTGCTTGATGGGCAGTTTGAATTTTTTTATTTGTGTTTTTTTTTTAAAATGCAAATTACATCTGGGGTCACTTTCACACTGTGGATCAACGGTCACAAAGGAAAGTGGGTCCAGTATGGTCACAAGAAGACGCAAAGCCAGATCAGAGTCGATTAAGACACGTGTCGATAGCATCAACGTGTCACCCAGTTAGGCCGACACGAGGTGGGCGGTGACCCGAATTAAGGTTCACCGACCACTGTTAACAGTTGCCCTCGTATTCTCCGCGTAATTACTGAGAATGCCAATCCTCGTAACAAAACGGAGGGTTCGTCTGTAAATAGAACGAAATGCAGGGGCAAGTACCGTTGCAGGTTCCCCTTCTCCGGTGGCGTTTCACAATCAAAATCCACGTGTACTGACTACTGAGTCCCCTCTATTTATAGGACCCTCGCTCCCAGACTACTTCCACGTTATTACATTACAAACCCCGAAGGACCAAGTATTCTTCGAAGAAGTCCCTAATCTCGTCTCTCTTTCTCCCTTAACTCATCTCGATCTTGAAATGGCCACCACCGCCATTCTCCGATCTCAAGAATGCCTCCTCCGGCCCAACCCGCGCCCTCGTCGCCGAAAGCGGAGTCCCGCCGGATCTCCAGATCGGATTCGAGTACGGGACCGATCGGTGGTCCCAAAGTTTCCGGCGAAAGACCTGGTCATGGGGCAGGTGAAGATCCTGAAACGCGGCGAGAAATTGACTCCTCCGGCGCAGGACAAGGATGGGCGGGTCTTCGGAGACGAGGATTTGGTTCTGTGCTCGACGGATCGGCTGGGACCCGATCCCGAGACGGTCCAGAAGGAGATTAGGGTTTCGGACTTGAAGGTCGTGGACGGGCTTTATGCCGGCTCGGCGGCGTTCCTGGCTTCGCCTCCGCCGAGTTCGCTTCCATTTCCGGCGTTTTTTGCTAGAAAGGAGAACAACGACGCCGCTACGAGCGATCTCCGCCGGTTGCTTCGGCTGGATTTGTTCTGAATTTGGCCACTGCTGATTGAAATGCTGGATCCGGTGGCTTGGATCTTACTGGCTTGATTTGCTGTCTCTCAGGGCATCTTCCTTTATTTTTTCAAGAGGAAGGCTGAGAAATGAAACCATGGAAGAGAATCTAACGTTTGGCATCTTACTTCTAGAGCGACAAAGAGTAGTCATCTTTTGTTGCTTGGATGTCTAGTTAGTTTCAACTATAATAGACGATTAGGTTCTCATAAATCCTGTATGCTATATGTATAGTCTAATAGTCTTGATATGTCACTCGTCGATCGACGAGAATGTGGCTGTGTCATTGGGTTTCTGTGTGGTTCTATGGGTAATACCCATTGTCTGTCAGTTTTAGTACATTGATAATCTCATATTCCACCTATTATGATGTAGCTTGCAAGTTTAATTCGTGTTCTACAGAACTTCGATGTATCTTCGATATTCGAATAAAAGCCTTAGCCTTTTAGACTTTAGTATGAAAATATAAAGGCCAATATTCACGTTATTTACTTGTTGCGATGGTTGATTACTGTGAAATTTGGTCCTTGGTTGCTTCAGATTTTTGTTGCGCGATATCATGTTCATTATGATTTAATATGCATTTGCCCGAGGGAGAAGAATTAGAAAGCTGACGTTGATGTGATGCTTAAGTTGTTCCTTGCCCTCTTTGGCTTTATTTGTTAGTATTACCTGATTCTGAGCATACTTCATGTTGCAATTTGATGACTCGTCCGTTCGTCCTGATGGTCTGCTTTATCTCAAGGTCTCTTGCTTTGCCTTCTCAATAGGAAGTAAGTTTTTGTCCAAGAAACCGTTGAAATGAAGCTAAAGTTAGGTATCTATGCCTTTATCTCTGCAGCAACTAGTGGTGGAACACCATTTGTTGCTTGGAGATATAGTTTAGTCTGAACATTTTAGGAAGAAACGGGCATCTGCTAATCTATATAATCATTGGATGTTCTATTATCTGATATCACGATATGATCAACTTTCAACTTCGTGTTTTATATGGGTTCCAGACTTCCAGTTAGGCAGTAGCATTAGGCGTTTCTTATCTCCATTCCCTTCATAAAGTGCGAGCTTCTACGTGAATACAACTCTGCTTTTGAGCTATGGCGCCAAAACTGTTCTTCTCAGCTTCTGCACAAGTTAGCATTTCCCAGAGACTTGGAAGGAAATTAGATGTTTCTACGTCGGCGGAATAATCATTGTTATCTGTCATGTTGAATTGAATTGATTGGGGTAGAAAGAAATCCTAGTTTTAACAAGACAGTATGGCACAAGTTGAAAAGTTTCAAGCTTGACAATGGGCTGTGATTGGTTAGGAAAAAAATGCTGCTGAAGCTCAAGATTTCATGTTGTTTCTTCAAGCATATTCTGGAACAACTAGATCATTATCATAAGGTACAAGAGAGATGACATACTGTTCGATCACTTTGTTATACATCTGACCAATAATCTATATCCAACTATAATGAAGTCGATCAGAGTGAGGTATTATGACATCTAAACACAAGATACTTATCAGAATGAATTTTAACAAGGCAAGTTTATAGCTTTTCGGTTCAATTGGTCCTGTCTGTACTTTAGTATGGATAATTTTTTAAAATATTTTTTACCAATTTTCCTCTTTATATATTCTTGAACTTCCATGGCTGATCTGTAATGGTTCTCTGTGCTCTCTAATTGAAAGGAAAAGAAAGAAATTACTAGTTTTCTTGCTCCCACGTCCCATCTCCCTCGCCAAGTTGACTTTGGATTTTTGGCCTGTCCAAATCAGTTATGAAATTAAACAACATATCTAACTTTTATCTCACTATGGAAGGTCGGTTATATGAATTTTAGACTTTTATGTGGGTTACGCCCCAATAGATAATTTGTTTAAAATTCATATTTAGATCCGACTAGGTTTTACGTTGGTTGTCGGCTACGTAACGCAACCCTCCTCCTTTATTTGGGTTTGGGAGCGACAATGGATAACATCCCTTGACGAAGTAATGATGAAATGAAATTTCAATACCATTTTCACGTGGAGAAATTTTATGAGATGGTCCAAAAGTACCAGCAGGTATGGCATATAGTTTACAGAACACACCCGTTTATCTACCCTGTTTCACATCCCTACTTATCCAAGTTAACTAGCGGCCGGGGGTAATGTTAATGGATAAGTAGTTTGTTTTTCACATTTATAGAGTTACTTTCTGTTTAGGAACTGCCGTTGACATCTGGACATCTAGGTACAACTCTCTTCCAGAACCAATGCTTTCTCCACAAGAATATCATCGCTTCAATGGGGACTCCCTTGGTTTCAGGCAGGAACAGGTAGACAAAGACTGTCATCACAGTGATCCAGCCGGCAAAGAAGAGAAAAATCCCAAATTTGAATGCACAGAGGAGGGAAAGGAAAGACTGGCCTATGACAAAAGTGAAGAATAGGTTCACAGCCACTGTGATGCTCTGGCCAGCCGATCTGATTTCCAGTGGAAAGATCTCACTTGGCACTGTCCATCCTAGAGGACCCCATGACCACCCGAAAGCTGCAACGAAGAGGCAGATCACAACCACCACCAGAATTGATAAGCCTTTTGAGAGCTCCTTATCGCTGCCGAATTTGAAGCCCAATATTATTGCCACTGTAACCTGTGCAAATAGTGTCAGTTTCAGGAATTGCCTACTAGAACAATAATCACAACCACCACCACAACTCTTCGAGATTAACTACTAGAACAATATCTACAGCTTCTGATCAATCTGGTTTAAATTGGCACATTTACGTTTGGCCTCATCTGAACTCTCGAATGCGATGTATATTCTACCAATTTGAAGTACGGTGTGTAATTGGAAAAGAAACTATAATGTTGATGTAATGCATAATTGTATAAAAAAATTACTGCGTATCTGAATTCGTTTTTGTTTAACTGAGTGTAATTATATAGCATGAGAAGAGTTGTGGATATGTGCCAACAGAATGTGCTATGTTGCAGGGCATAATCCTTACTCTTATAATGCATGAATACATCTCAAGGTGAATGTTAAGAATTCGACCTTCAAAGATTCTACAAGGGGGCCTTTTGTGATGTATTTATAATTCAGTTCGTTAAAATGTCCAAGAAAATTTTCAACGAAAGCCAAGAATGTTGGGGATTGTTATCTGAGTTCTTTCCTCTATTGGGGGTTTTCCCTTTCTAATGGAAAGCCCCCAATAGAGGATGCTTCCATCAGTTTTCTGCAAGGTTTGGTGTTATAAGTCTTTTACCTGGCACACAATCATTTGAATTCCTCCGCCAATGAGTAAAGCTTTTCGACCCCATTTATCGACTGTTGCAATAGAGACTACAGTAGATGAAGCCAGAACTGCTCCAGTCAAGGCAGAAGAATACAGAGAAGCATTCCCCCCAAATCCCATGCTCTGAAACAAAACTGGAGCATAGAAGAGAATCGAATTGATGCCAGTAAGTATCTGGAAGGTAGGCATGAAGATTGCCATGGCTAATTGCGGCCTGCTCCTCTTTTCAAGGATGTTTCTGAAGGGATGCTCAATTGAGTTTGCTAACTCACTTGCATCAGTTATGTCTTGTAACTCTGCATGAACATTCTTGGTTCCCCTGATTTTCTCAAGAATTTCTCTTCCCTTTTCTGTATATCCCCGTTCAATTAAGCTGTTGGGTGTCTCTGGAAGAAATATTCCTCCCACTGTCATCAGAAGAGCTGGTGCTCCAGCCAGGCCCAGGGAAAGCCTCCATCCCCATGGCCGGAGCTTCTCTGTTCCATAGTTGATCATGTTTGCTGTGAAGATTCCTAATGTTGTTGCCAACTGAAACATCATGTTTAGGCCTCCTCGAAGATGTGCCGGTGCCATTTCTGACAAATATAGCGGAACCGCCTTCGAACATTGGTAAGCAAGTGATAGAATTTAGTTTGGAAAATGATCCAGTCTACCTGGGATTCATAAATTCTGTGTGTAAATTCAGAAAGCAGGAACTATCCTTAACACCCTGAATTTGTTAGCAGAAAAAAATTGTGATTTTTAGCTTTTGTTAGAATTTAGTTTTGAAAATTATCTAGTCTACCTGGGATTTGTAAATTCTCTGAATTTGTTGGCAGATGCAAATTGGGATATTTTGCATTTGTTTTGAATTTGGTCTCGTGGCAAAATAAAAGCTATAAGCTATACTACTAATTTGCAGATAAGGAAAGGAGTTGCAGCAATGATGGAGAGCCAATGCTTACCTGATTCCCGAATCCTATGCCAACGCCGAGCATGATCCTACCCAAGATGAGCATTGTGAGGTTTACAGCTGAAGCATCCAATGTTGCTCCAACGATAAAGCTAATTCCACCGCACATTATGCTTGCCTTACGACCATACTTCCGAGTGATGGGGGATGCCAGAAGAGATGCCACTAGGCCGGCTAGATACAGTGAAGATGTAAATGCTGCTAGACCTTGGTTGTTGTATTTGCAGTAGTTGTTCTCATGAGCATGCATCTTATGCCGGTACACTACTGGGAAGAATTTGTGAAGAAATCCATCCATTGACGTCACCCCTCCTGTTGAAAAGATCCTTGGTGAGAGTTATAGTTCCTGAATTGGTTCATTCAGATAATTAGTTGCCACTAGTTCTTTTTTGGTTTCTGCTGTTATTCTGCAGTTCACATTGTTTGGTGAACACAGTAAGTTACCATTCTTGCATGGGTAATTTGCCCTCATTCTATGATCAAGACATCAGTTCAATAATTGAGCTTTTTGTTTTCACCAGCTGAAAACTGCAGGTTGGATACGAAAAAACTAGGGAATCTATGTAGGAGGTATGATACTAATTACTCATACATTTGTTCATATTGTCTTTTTTCTTGTTTGTTAATCCAAATTGAGAGCCAGCCTCGGCAGCAACAGTGATGTTTTTCCTTTGGGAATAATAAGTTGCGAGTTCAAACTGTGAAAACTGAAGAAGTCTGCATCTTTTGCTGCTAAAAAAGTGAAGCAAATCAGGGACAACAGGGATTGCAGCTGGCAAGCTAGCTGGCCGAGTTTGAAAGTTTTCAGTATTTTTGAAACTTCAATTTTGAGTATTTTTCTGTTCTAGCATATTTTGTAGGAGACTTTTTTGGATTGTTTGTTAAATTTTTCTGTATAAATTTCAGCATTATCAATGAAAATTATAGACAAGTTCAGTCTCCAGCACAAGCTTTGTGTGTTTTTCTGTCAAAAACCTACAAAAACAGCCTCCTTACAAGACAAAGTTAAGGACGTGCACAAAAAATGACTCTAGCCCGCCGGTCTCAAAACAGAGCTCCTCATGCGCCGATGCCCATTTATCTGTTGATCTAGATCGTGTCCTAAACTTTAGAGTGTTTGAATGAAAATTGAAGATGTTTTTTTAAGTCAAATACCTGAAATTCCAATGTCATAGCCAAAGATCGACCCGCCAATGGCAGCAGCAACACAAGAAATGATTACATAACAGGTGACCTTTCCTTGGTATTGCTGTGCTCTCTCCTTGGCTACACCGGATGGAGCCAAAGATCCACCTGCCATCTTCAACGCTCTTCTCTTTCTTCTCCACAGAGTCTGCTAGAACTAGAGATAAGAAAAGAGGCAACTTGTTTTCAAGAGGAACATAGTATTACTCTACCCATTGTTTTATCCAAAGGGCAGTTGACTAGAATCCTACAACCAACTGAACTTTCAAATCTCTGTTATATGATGTATGCGTGATTTGGGAGCGATTATCTTCACAATTCATTATGTGGGAAGCAATAATCTATTTCTTTCTCCCATTGGAACATTTAGTCCACTTTGCTGATCTCTTACTTGTAACCAATAATACAGTTTTTAATTGAATAAGTGCAAGTTCCAAGGGGTAGGGGTTACTAGTCAAATGTCTATTACAACTTGCATTGAAAACTAAGAATTCTGCCCCTGATGGCAGTGAGCTCGCAGCCATCGTCGTGTTTATCCTCAACCTCCTGTCTCCACTAGGTGCTTCTGGCTTTTCCCTTTAGCGACGGTCAATTGTTTACTCTATACCCTCTTACTGATTCTAAAATTGCTTTCCAGTGTTCATCTCGACTTCAACCAGTTGCTTTATGTTGCAGTGCTCTCATCAGACTCTTGAGATCCTGGTACAATTCTCTTCCAAAACCAATGCTTTTGCCACAGCAGTATCATCTCTTCTATGGGAATTCCCTTCGTTTCAGGTAGGAAGACGTACACAAAGATTGTCATGACTGTTATCCACCCAGAAAAGAAGAGGAAAATTCCAAACTTGAAGGCACATAGGAGGAATAGAAAAGATTGGGCTATGATGAAAGTGAACAGTAGGTTCACAGCCACTGTAATGCTCTGCCCTGCTGAACGTGTCTCTAATGGGAATATCTCACTCGGCACTGTCCAGCCAAGCGGCCCCCATGACCATCCAAAGGCTGCGACAAAAAGGCAAATGACTGCCACCACCAAGATTGAGAACTCTTTTGAGAGCTTTTCGTGATTGCCAAACTTAAGTCCCAAGACTATAGCAACAATAACCTGTCTCCATTGCACCAGAAAGACTAGTTGTTAATCGGCAATATTTCAATTATAGTGTCTACATTCTTTTTAACTTCTCCATTGAGACTTTACAAGTAGTTTTGAGTATGTTAAGGAAGTATCGATGAAATAAAGCGATTCAAGTCTTTACCTGGCATATGACCATCTGAATCCCTCCAGCAATTAGTAGAGCTCTTCGACCCCATTTATCCACCGTGGCTATGGACACCAGGGTAGACAAAGCAAGAACTCCTCCAGTCACAGCTGAAGAATAGAGAGGAGCATTTCCTTCAAACCCCATGCTTTGAAACAAAACTGGGGCATAAAAGAGGATTGAATTTATGCCGGTGAGGATTTGGAATGTCGGCATGAATATTGCCATGACCAACTGCGGTCTATTCCTTCTTTCCAGGATGTTTCTGAAAGGGTGCTCGATCGAGTTTGCATACTGACTCGCATCCATCATGTCTTCAAATTCTGCATCCACATTTTTTGTTCCTCTAATCCTCTCAAGAACCGCTCTTCCTTTTTCCATTAAGCCCTGTTCAATTAAGCTGTTTGGTGTCTCTGGAAGGAGCATTCCTCCCACTGTCATTAAGAGAGCTGGTGCTGCAGCCAGACCTAGGGAAAGCCTCCACCCCCATGGCGGGAGCTTGTCTGTTCCATAGTTGATCATGTTTGCAGTAAAGATTCCGAGAGTTGTTGCTAGTTGAAACATCATGTTTAGAGCTCCTCTTAGGTGGGCTGGTGCCATCTCCGACAAATATAGCGGAACCGCCTTCAGACAACATTAGAGATGTTCATACTCATGCCAAAGATTACACAGAGACTCCTAGTTTTCAGCAAAATTAGCTTTGCTTCTAATACAATCTACTTAAAATAACTTGCTTCTGCAGAGAAGCAGAATACCTGATTGCCGAATCCAATGCCAATCCCAAGCATGATCCGGCCTAGAAGAAGCATCGCTAGGTTCACAGCCGAGGCATTAAGAGCTGCTCCGACAAAAAAGCTGATTCCTCCACAGACTATACTCATTCGTCGACCATATTTCCTCGTGATGGGGGAGGCCACCAGCGAGGCGACCAAACCAGCCAGGTACAAGGATGAAGTAAAAGCCGCAAGGCCTTGGTTGTTGTACTTGCAATAATTGTTTTCATGGGCACGCTTCTTGTTCTTGTATACTGTGAGGAAGAATCGACGAAGGAATTCATCCATTTGCGTCACTCCTCCTGTTAAGTTGTGAAATTAGCATTTAGAAGGGTCCAATTGATGCATAAAAGGTTTCTACGATTAATCTTCTTCCACTGTTAAACACCCAATGCCCTAATCTTCTTGGTGTTTATTGATTATGCACCACTTCTACACCGAAGCAACTCATCAACAGTAAAAAGAAAAACCGATGCCTGACAGGAAAATTTGACAAAAATAAAAGCGAGATGCCGGAGTCTCGCCGGCCCGAGTTCGTTTCGTCGGAAAATCCTGCCGCTTTCTCTCACCATCCTTGTAATGCTTAGGAAGAACTTCCATGGGAAAATCGTATAATTCCACTTTCTGAGTCGTTCAAACATCAGAATCATGAATCATGATATTACATATTCACTATTTTCATCACAATCATAACCAGAAAACTCCCTTATCTTTCATCTACCCTCAATACTTCGATGACTAATCTCTTGATTGTTTCAGTATTCACTTCAAAATCATCCCTAGAAACCACTAGAAAATGCCAAAGAATAAAAGAACTTGAAGTACCTGAAATTCCAATGTCATAGCCAAATATTGACCCACCAACAGCTGCCACAATGCAGGCAACAATCACATAGAGGGTGACCCTTCCCTGGTACTTCTCAGCTCTGTTCCTGGCCATGCCGGCCGGAGCAAAAGACCCACCCGCCATTTTCAAAACCTCTCCTCCCTTCTTCCAAATCCCAGCCAAAGCCAGAGAGATAAAAACTCTCTGTTTTCTCGAACTCTCCTCCTGTTCTGGGTGGATGGTCTCTTTTCAGGACCCGAGTAGAAGGGAGACGTAGGCAACTAAAATGCTATATCTTATCAATATCTAAGAATTCTAGCAAAAATTCACTGATCAAGATTCAAGTGACTCTCATTTTCTGCTTTTGGGGATCGTTTTCCTTATTTTGGTAGTTCTTTTTGTGGATGGCTTTTCAGGATTTTGCTTCATTTGTTTGTCGTGTTCTATATTTGGATTCTGTTTTTTGTATTTCCATGAAAAAGGCATGAAAAATTACATTAAGGGTCAATATTAATGGGATCCAAATGGGTACGTGTTTGGGCATGGACCAGCTTGACGTGAATACAATTACTTCAATAAAATTGTAAAAAAACTTAAATTTCAAGTAATATTAAAAGTAAAATTTTAATACACGAGACTCTTTAGTTTAATGAGAGTCGTATTTATATATATGTTAAAAAATATTTTTTACAATTTAAAATTATAACCTTCTATTCACAAGAAGCAACGTTTCAAGAAGCATTTGGGTAGGCAAATGAATTTCAAGATGAGTTGCTTTCATGGTAGGGCAGCCAAACTTCTCATAACTACTTTTAACTCTCGACTGTTTTTGTAAACTTTCCCCCACTTTCGAGTTGATGTGTGAAAAGTTGTCATTTTTCTATTAGGTGTTTGGCTGAATCTTCTTCCAGTCTTCCACCATTAAGTTGTTTGGAATTTGAGGCCTAAACTAGTGGCTGGAGATGCATGACTGGGCGCAAATATTCAACAAAGGCAGTTAAGGCAATAACAATAAACACCAATTTGATTGCATTGCTCATCGAAATAGACAAGTTTCTAAATTCAAGACATAGACCCACTATTTTCCTAGACATTTAATAAGAGATAGGAAAATTCTATTTGCAGTAAGCTTTTTACTCTTCATATCCATAATTAAAATAAATTTAACAATTACTCTTCATACCCACTATTATTACTTGTTGCAGCCACCTATATTCTAAAATTACCCTCATATATCCCATACATCACGCCGTCCCTTTCTCTACAGCCACTAGCTGTCATCACTTTCTCTACAACATTTGTTGCTTCTTTGCAACCCCCACTCGCCGCCGCCGCCTTCCGTACAGTCGTACTCGCTGCCGTCGCCTTCCCTACAGTCGCACTCGCTGTCGTCGTCTTCTTTACAACCGCGTCTCTCTATTCTGCGCTTGATGATAACACAGGTAATTTTTACATGTTTGAACTTGAAGGGTAGAAGGGGAGAGGTTCGATGGGCGAAGGTGGTGGCCGCTTGGGTTCGGAGGCGATGACCGTGGTGGCAGCCTCCAAACCCTGGGTTCGGATCGGTCACCCCTATCAAACTGGAAGTAGCATCGCATCCAAATTGGGTTCGGAGGCACCCAGCGCCTCCGAAACCTGGATTTCGGAGGTTTGAGCCGCTTCCCAAACTTGGGTTTCGGAAGCGACCTGCGCCTCCGAACTCTAGGTTTCAGAGGTGCTGGTTGCCTCTGAACTCTAGAGTTCGGAGACAACCCATGCCTCCGAACCTTGGAGTTCGGAGGCGTTGACTACCTCCAAACTCCAGAATTCGAAAGTGCTAGGAGCCTCCGAAATCTAGAGTTTGGAGGCTCTCAATTTCTAATTTATATATTATATAATATAATATAATATATTACACATTTCAATTTACATGGACCCTCCGCTATTTTAATTTGTAATTAAGTTAATATAATAGTATAATATGTATATAATATATACATATATATTATGATAATAATAATAATAATATTATTATTATTAAAATTACTACCTTCGAACTCTAGAGTTTGGAGGCGCTAGGAGGCTCTCAATTTTTGTTTTATATATTATATAATATAATATGTTATATATTTTAATTTTTATTTTATATATTATATAATATGATATATTACACAGCACGGACCCTCTATTGTTTTAATTTGCAATTAAGTTAATGTAATGCTACAATATGTATATAATATATATATTATGATAATAATAATAATAATATTATTAAGATTAAAAGTAATTGAGAGTCTAATATTTATTTAATAAGTTATTCTTGAACTTTTAATTAGATATGTTCATGAGATCTTATTGAGTTAAGATGTAACTGCATATAATTTATAAGTAATTGATAATTTTATAGTTAATATTTATATTTATTGATAAAAATTTATTAAATTTATATTGCATGTCATGCTTATAATTGTTAGAGGCACAAATTTATCACTTTGTAGTGGCAAATAATTCAAATGGATAATGACATTTTTTTGAATCTTTGTATTTGCATTTTATTTTTCTTATTTTTTCTTTTTATACTTCTCACTTCGTTCACAAGTAAGAGACGAATTATAGGTTTTTTTTTCTAATACTCGTAGATTTTGAACTCTTTATTACAATAACAATTTCATTTTCTTTTTCAACTTTCTTAGTCCATTTAATCAGTGTTTCTCTAGTATCAAAAAGCTAATAGAAGAAAACATTTAGATATATTTTTTCTCTAACTAAAATAATAATTTTCAAAAATTTATTAAAAATCTATCATACCTCATTAATAGTGAACTGTTAAATAATATCAAATGATTGGTTAATTGCAAAATCAATTTTTTTGAGATATAAGAAAAAAATAATAAAATAAAATACCAATTAAAAATCTGAAAACTCAACTTCCCGAATCACAGGGTTCGGGAAGCACGGTGTTTCCCGAATCCCAGGAAACATCGTGCTTCCCGAACCCTGGGATTCAAAAATACATGCGTTTCCTGAATTCTAGAATTCAAAAAATTCACTAATACATACAATATTTACTTACACACTAATTCGGAAAATCAGGTTCTTGAGTTTCCAACTTCCCAAACCCTTAGAAACATACACTAATACATACAAGATTTAAATTTACTTGTGTGTGATGTTATTTTTTTGACTAGTTATCTTCTTCGTCAAACTCTTCCCAATTCGTTGCAAACATTTGAGTGTAGTAATCCATGGCTAACTTTGACTCGCTGATATTCTGAGAGAAAATGACTGAGTAATAATAGGTGTGAGACGAGGAATGAGTGACCTTGAGGAGAAAATAGATTTTCAATTTTCGATGGTGGATATGAAATAATAAGTAATTACGACGGACGATGGGTGAGAGGAAATTACAGAGTTTGTCAGTGAAAAAAAGTACGATGTCAGGTGGTTGCTTAACGTGGGCGGTTGAATATTGAAGATGAAGAGTAAAATTGAATTTTTTTCTTTAAAGTTATTTTAGGTATATTGAAAAGTGATTGTAGTGAATAAAATTATGATTGCGAATAGAATTTTCCAGAAAGATATTGTAATAGCCTTCCTATAGTCACAAGTCCTAAGAGATTCTTAGTTGGGATAGAACTTCTTGTTTTTCTTTTGGTTATCTTTTTCAAATTTTTGGGTCTTATGCCATTGTTACGCTGAAGATGAGTTTTTGTAATTATAATTCTTTTTTGATGATTAAAAAAATTATGAATTTAAGTTGTGAAAATAATTTATCCATAAAAGACGGGTAGTCTTGTGTGTAAAAATATATTTTTTTTCAATTCTCATAAAAGTGAGAAGTTTTATGCATTGAGAGTTGCTAAAAAGTATGGTTACGTGATCTTGAAGAATTAGCTCATTATAATAAATTAAAATATTTTTATTTTTATTTTTTATCTATCTTATAGATGTTTTGTACTTAATTTGAGTCTATCATGTAAATTTTTGTTTTGACAAATTACTTAAATTTGAATTTATAACTTAGTTGGGCATCGTAAAATGGTGCCAAAAATGACTTGTAGAAATTCAAATAATTTATTTAGAAAAAACATAAATGGTAAGTTATTTTTAGGTCTTCCATGAAGAATATTTTTTTGTAAAAATAAGTGCTAACTTTTATTCAATCAACCAACAAAACGAAATATTTTTCAAAAGTTAATTTTTTAAGGACAAAACAAATGTAGCCTAAATAAAGAAATTTTTATATTTGTTCTTGTTGTGAAATGCTCTAAAAAAATCTAAGCTAAAAATTTCAAAAATCCTAGGAGTATCTTGAGAAGGCCAAAGACATGGATGGTCCCAAAAAAATTTTTGAACAAGAGTTTCTAGGAGCGTTCTGAGAGTTTTCGGGAATGTCTTAACCCCAAGCATTCTTGAAATCTAAGATTCATCCGAAGGATCTTTCAAGCCAAGCCATCTAAAGACTCTAAAGAGTCGTCAGACTCTTTCGGAGGATACTCATCAGGGCACTCTATCCCCAAAGATACCTCCAAGCCCTCCACTCTCATTCGAAACCTTTTCACCCAGAAAGTCGAGACACACATCAACATGCCATGTGTAATGTGGACCCCACCATCGTCTATAAATACCCACCTGCTACATGACAAACATACTCTTTTCGGGATATTATTTTTGGACCATTTTTCCTAGACTTTCTCACACACAAATTCGAACTCCAAAAACTTTGGCCTCGGTCTACACCAAGCCTTTCAAGAGACTACCCATTGGAAGACTCTCATCTAGAGACACTCATCCAGAGTATACTACATACACACATACATACATTCATACTTCTGCTTCATGGCATCATCATTAGGCTTAGGCATCGAAGCCTGCGTGGGGAAGATCTCCATGTGCCTTTTAACCAATGTTTTAAAAACTGAATCGGAGAGCGAATCGACCTATTAATTGGGTCACGGGTCAGTTGGTCCGACCGGTTAGATAAGACTGGTTCGACCGGATGATGTCATATATATATTTGAAATACTAATATTCTATATATTATCATGAGAAATGCTATTATTAACTAATATACAACTAATATTTTATATATAATTGTTATATATGTTGTTAAAAAATTAATTAAGAATTAAAAATTTAAAAATAAGTGTGAGAAATGCTATTATTAACTAATATACAACTAATATTTTATATATAATTGTTATATATGTTGTTAAAAAATTAATTAAGAATTAAAAATTTAAAAATAAGTGTGAGGGTGAAAAAAATCGAGGTCAATCCGGTTACCAGTTCGACCGGATTTTGACCAGTTTTGACCGGGTTGAAGAAGATTTGGTTTTTTATGTCAAACCGGACCGGATAGGCCACCGGTTCCCGATTTTTCCGGTCCGATTTTTAAAACAATACTTTTAACCATTGTTTTAAAAATTGGACCGAACCGGTCGGTCGGACTGGTTTAATTGGGAACCGATGGTCCATCCGGTCCGGTTTGACATAAAAATTCAAATCTTCTTCAAACCGGTCAAAATTCGGTCGAACCGGTGAACCGGGAACCGGGTTGACCCCGATTTTTTTCAATCTCTCACTTATTTTTAAATTTTTAATTCTTAATTAATTTTTTAATAATATATATAACAATTATATATAAAATATTAGTTATATATTAGTTAATAATAGCATTTCTAATAATAATATATAGAATATTTGTATTTCAAATATATATTAAAATATATATTATTTAATTATAAAATATATATATGACATTATCCGGTCGGACCACTCCGATCTAACTGGTCGGACCAACTGACCCGTGACCCAATTAATAGGCCGATTCGCTTTTTAAAACATTGCTTTTAACTATTCCTTTGTTGCAGAGTGCCACCTTTCATACCCTATGCAAGACTAGCCAGCCGAAGACCCTTCGAGGAGCAAGGCTCTGGAAGACTCTCGAGACCCATTTGGGAAATCCTTGCATCCTCAACTCTCTCAAACAACATATTGAGCCTAACAACTGTTAACTCATCTTTGGTGTCCCGGAGCTTGACCTTTGTCAGAATTGTTCCTTAAAATAAATAAATTTAATTATTATAGTTGAGTAACAACAATCTTATTTTAGCTGTATTTCATCTTAAAGTGTTAAATATAATCTTAACGTTAAGTGATGAAAATAATCTGGTTGGCAACGCTTCTTTTCCTTGGGAATTTCCCTCAATTTCTCTCAATCCAAACATGACACCCACCTGAGGAACAGTAAAAATTCCTTAGATTTGACAAACAGCCATAACTTCAACTGCTGTACAGCTCGTGAACCCAAACCCTGCCCTCCAATTTTCTACATCTTCCTTGTAAGAAATGCAAAATGTTCTACTTTCCTGATATAAAAAAAAAAAAAAAGGCTCGCATATGGTATTTTATTTTTTACGTTTATACAAATAAACTATTTTCATAATTCAAACTTACGATGAGACCTTTTAGTCACAATACCAAGACTTACCTCATGTTCTATCTCAGTCCATAATCCAGCTGAGAATTAGCATACAAAGGGACAGGGTACGAGCTACTGCTACACATAGGGTTATTGCTTCTGTTAAACTCAAGGATAGAGCATCTGAAAAGAAATGATGATCTGAGAGAAAACAAACCCATTAAGATGTGATTATCAGTTGTCCAAAAAGAACCATCCTCTTTGAATTGCTACAAGAAATGTGCTACAAAATTAAATATTTCTTAATCTAGTTCAGCACATTATGATGTTTGCACTTCAGTGGCCTACTATTTTCTATGTGGCCACATATACTAATACACATGTATACTGTTCAATATCTCCCTGTCTGCTCAAAATACGCCGCTTAAGAAGCCCCTGCAAGAAAAAAAGTAGGTTAATCGACATGAAGAGACGTTAACAAAGACCTGACATAACGAACATCATGGATCTTACCAAATTCCTGCAGCCTTTTTTACTTGATTTCTGCAGAGCATTGACAGAAAAGAGATTATTTAATTAAGGGTTCTGGCTTGGGTTGAAAAGAATGAACCTGTCTCGCATTTTTGAAAGTTGATCGTTACCTTGGCTTCCCTTCAAATGCATCATTGATTTCTTCACCAGTTGGTTTTCCTTCAAATGTTGACAAGATAACGTACTTCTCCTTCCCAGGCGATTCATCCACCCGCTTAAATAATTCATACTCATACGGATAAGACATCCTGCAGTTAATTGTGTGCCAGAATCATAAACCTTGTCCAGGACAAATTTATCTAGGGATCTTGGATGGGAGAATAATAGAGATACTGGTTGTAGGAGACCTTTGGATTTGAAGAGTTCTTACATAATTTGGCTTCTTGTGCAAAATACTTTAGGTAATAAAAGATTTGAAAAGCAATAAACCAGTACAGTTCCTTGATTGAAACAATGATGTAAAACCAGAAAGAAGAAATTATTATCCCGAACTGTTCACAACTTTCTCACAGTGATATGTCGAATGGCTTCATGATTGCAATGTTGTTATATTTTCAGCCAGCCTCTTTACTTCTTTTTCAATTATGCACGATTGAAGAATTTCTCATCCTGCTCTTCAATTTAGTTTATTTTTCCTCTATCTAATTGTAGACAGGTTTTGGAATTGTGACATAAAAGCATCCAACTTTGAATGCAAAAGGCACTAGAAGAGTTTGTTGCATTCTCATAGCATTTGCAAAAAAGGAAATTTGCATATGAAGAGTAACAAAAGATGCAGTATTTCACCTGAGAGCACCCATAATTGGATACTGAGTTCCCGCATAGTATAGAAGCCGGAAGAAATAGCAGTTCTCAAATGATGCTGCATACTCCAACCTCTTGTCTCGACCCATTGTCTGGAGGAGAAGTGGCAGAGTTACTACCAAATGATATCAATCAATACTCACCACTAAAGGCTAACTGGCTCTGTACTTACTTGCATTATACCACTGGAACCGGGTAAATCCTGATAACGAGAAAATGAAAGAGACAGTATCAAAACATAATAAGAACTTGCACCATGAATTGCTTCAAAAAGGATCGTATGCCTTTTCCTATGTTAAACATGGCAGTCTGACAAATGGAATAATTAACTGCTTAAATGCTTTAGAAGCAGAATTAATGATATGGACAAAAAGAAAGCAAAAAAAAATCTATATAAATTAAAATGTCTAATTTCTGGGAAATTGGATCAAAACAAATAAATAAAAAAAAGGTCATCTCAGTGAAACCCTTTGCTTCAGATCAGTTAAGATTGCTTCCCTACCAGAAACTAAGTGCAGTATGTTATGGCTTTGTGTAATTATTTAATCATTTCTCCCCCCTTTTTTTTCTGCCAATTGAAGTTAAGGGAATTGGGGGTTAATCATTTTTATGCTCCCAGTTTTTAATTATGAGCAGTATCCCCCAGAAGGATAAAAGGTTAGACCTAAAAGGAAATAGGAATTAAGTTTTGAAGGATATTAACTGTAAGTTATATGTTTGTCCACTCAAGAAAGAAAACCAGGTTAAGTTCTTAAGGAAATTGTGTAAGCTATGTTGATGCCCTAAGAAAAGAAATTGGAGATTTCTTTGTACTCTCAGTGACAGCAGCTCAGTTCCTTGTACTTTTCTATCTGATAGGTTAGGAGGAAATGCTCATTTCAAAATTTTTCTTCATGGTTGATCCCCTATCATTTTATGAAGTATGCTAAGGATTGTTTCTTTTACTTTTCACATAAAGCTTGTATGTTGATTCTTTAATATGTATATACTGTAGTCATCCCAGTAACTATCAAGTTTTTTTTTTGTTATCTGTGACAAAAACTTATTAATTCTTCTCATTTTCCTGATCCAACAACAACAATATTCACAGGCTGTAATCTCACTAGGTGAGGTTGGCTTGATGAGCTCTAAATCTTCAGTCATCTTTATCCATGGCCATACCTTCTGTGAAGTTATATCCCATGTCGTTTTATTTTCCTGATCCCCACCTAAAAAAAAATATATAATAATTTTGATTCTGTCACAGTTTTTCCTATCTTTTCCATTCCTTCCACAAACGCAAGGTTGAAACATGGCATCAATTTCTAACATCAGACAAGAAAAAGTTTAATGCCACTTACACAGAAACGCGTATTAAATAATATGTACATATGTGAGGCTTCCCACTTTGCGAGGGTCATATTTGTACACAATCTTCCCCTTGTTTTTTTGCAAAGACTATATTTTTGAAAAGTCAATCTAGATTGGGATTATAAAGAAACAAAACCTTGAGTCTAGGATTGATAAGGATGACTGGACGGCTACCAGCAGCATCAGTCATAGCTCTTAGATCCTACATTATTTAACACACAATTACTTGTAAAATATAAGGTAGAGCTAAAGCATGTTAGACGTGCACAAAAAACATTATGAAAACTTTGCTTTAAAGTCCCTTACATCAATAATGCAATTTCCAACGGCATTTTGGGGAGCCACTAGAATGAACATGTCATCTTGTTCACTGACCTCTTTTGCACCTGTTGAAGAGATGAACTCGTAGGTAAGGGCATCAAGGAATAGACATGAACCACGTGAAAGAAAAATTCAGAGTTCTGGCCTTTTTGCTTCTTCAAATACTTTAAAAGAATTGAAAGATCACACTTGAGAGGCTCCATTAACTGGGAAAGATACATATACATCATACCACAACTATACCCTTTTCAACATAAATATTAGGAAATGCCTCTGTCTAATCTCTAGTTGGTTGCACCGAACTCCAAAAAATCCACTATTTGTATGTGTATCATTTATTTGTTTACAGTTTACCCAATTCTTTTTCTTCTAGAGTTTGCACAAAATACTGCTCCATGAGAGTTGCTGGCTGAGATAGCTGCCACCTCACAACAATGAAGAGACACCAAAATGTTATACATATTACATAGGAAAGATTAGGAGAATAGCCTAGAGAAAACGTAGCCCAGAATTAAGTTGTGAAATAATTTACAAAACGAAAAGTTGAGAAAATAAATTACTAGTGAGTTAAGACAGGAGAAGAAATACACATTACATGAACTCTTAACTTCATAAACCACAATTTAAATCAGGATTTGAAATTTCTATTGGGAGTATCCAAACATCTAGTGTCCCATCAGATTTATGTTTTTGACAGGCCAATATAGTTGCAACAAAAATTGGTAGGCAGTAGCTAAAATATTGTGCTTACTATAGAAAGATAAAAGCATGTGCCACAATCATGTGTTGTGCATCATTAACAGAAAGAGTTCGAATACCTATAGAACCTATGTTGATGAAAGTGCCAATAACACCATAGTCACCCCAATCCATGAACTCCAATATCTTTCGACTTCCAGCAAGCTGCAATGGCATACCTGCAAGTGCTCCTTCTCCCATAGACCCTTGAACACAAACCTATGAAAAATATGTATACACGTAACTTGGACATACTTGTAACTAAATATTGACATATTTTTGCAAAATTCAAGTAAAGCAACCTAGATATTACCTTGATTCTCTTACCATCATCAGCAAATGATAGAGCTAGAATTCGAACAAGTTCCATTAGAGTACCTATTCGATAAACATCCTGTGCATCATAAGATAAAGTTAACCCTAAACAGATTGTAAGCAGTCAAGGAAAAAACATTGCTCACCATTTCTGGATTCAGCTCGGGGATATTAATCTCCACCTGCCAATTATGTACCACAACCCAGTCAACATACACCAAGTCTAGCTAAAATTATTTTATTTATTTATTGGTTGGCGGTGGAGGGAGGGGGAGGGGAGAGTATAAACTTTATCAACATTAAAAAATGCAGAGATTATGACCCCCCCCCCCCCCTCTCTCTCTCTCTCTCTATCGATGATGGTTAAGTTGGTTTACACAACTCCTACAAGGGATATTGATACCTTGAGATCCATAATGACATGCTAGCGATAAGAATATGTTCTTAGCAACATTAACAACATGTTTGTGGGAAAAGCAGTTTTATTTCTTTGTGTGGGATGGAAATGCTTTATCCTCATAGGTAGTGCAATATATCACACTGAACATGTATTTAGCATATGCCTAATGCCTTCTCCAAAGCTTTTATATCTCATTGTACATCAATAGAAGAAGTTTCTCATTGACAGAGGATTTTTCTTTCTTGGAAGAAAAAGATGAAATGACCGTTCACTTTGAGATTGAAAAGAAAAAATGCTTATGAAATTCTTCTTCTTCTTATTATTAGCGTTGATAGCTCTCTTCTTTAAACCAAGTTTCACAATTCCCATTAAGAAGGCTTATCAAAGTCCTTATAGAACTACAATTTAGACTTCAAGCTCAGATGTACAATCTCCAATACATATTAAAAAGAAAACTAACCATCATTTACTAGAAACAGCAGGGAATTATGATATAGTTGATACCACAAAGGCTTAAAATCAAATGATTGTGGGACTTGATTTCTCTGTTGTCTTATTGAGTGCCTTTTCAAATGGATATTTAGCAGATACCTGACCTTTAATCGAGTTTTTCCATCGTTTACAGCTCTTTGTGTCGCTTGGAGAACATCATCATAGAAATATTCCCTGATTTCTCTAGAATGAGGAATATTATTCAATCTTGTAGGAATTCCTCTCCATCTTTCCTGTAGAAGGCTAAAGCAAAATAAGACTAGGGAATGGAAAAGCTAATGATTAGGCTTTCATTCTTATGCTGGTCACATGGCAATTAGTGACAGTAAGTTTTGAAGAAACTAAGTTGACAATGTACAAAAAGTTACCTGACTTGAAGATGCTGCATGGCTCTCATGTTGAAGTGCTACTTTTCCTAGCACAGATCAAGAGAGAGAGAGAGAGAGAGAGTAAACATAAAGGAACAGTAATATTTACAATCGAGAATCCCACATGCTGGTGTCTCTCTTATAGGATTAGTAGATCACATATTATGGTACATCACATGCATCATAACATGTGCATCTAAGTAAAATAGGTCAGGTCATCATGCGCTTATTATATGAAAGATCTAGAGAAATGCCACAAAAAGGGGAAAACAAAATCAAAATCAAGAGTATGTTACTAAGTACCATGTCGTCACTTCCGGCTTTGTGTGAAATTACTTTTGCAGACAGTCTCTAATTTCCTGAACTGTTAAATACAGTGTATTTCCTACCGCCTACCTAGTTCAGTTGCTATTTTCTCCTTTTGCACTTGAGACAACAAAGAGTTTATCTCTTTGAAGATTTCTTCTTTTTGATGATTTCCATCAATCTGCCATTAGAATGTAATTAATAAACTAAAAATCATTACAAAATTTGTCATAAATGAGTCAGAGAAAAAAAATGAAAGGAACAAAGAAAAATGAATACAGTTCATTATGAAAATACCTTTTTCAATATGTCCAAATAGGTTGATAGGATTGCTTCAGAATTTTTCTTGTATATTTCCAATCTTGACTTCACCTGTAAGGTTTAATTATTGAATAGTTAATTCTTGCAAAAATACAGTGTGGGAATGGAATTGTTTAGGTTACAAAATTGGAGTTTCAGAACAGAAATTTAAAGAATGAGATTATTCCATCTATTTCAAAAATGATACATCTATCTGCTTCTAAAGCAAAGTGGAACAATAAGAACCCAAAATAAACTTCAAAGAGAAAACAAGCTCTACACTTGTAACATGGCATACACTTAGTTATGGCCTTTATTTTCACTATAAGGAACTATAGGTATGCTCAGGTAAAACATGATATTGCACTGGTTTTATTACCACATAAATGGAAAGATTGAACATAAGAGGATGGAGAGCATGTTATTTCATGCCACTGGGTAAACAAAAAGCCTTGGGACATACATTCCACAATTCTCTTTCTCAACTCTATCCTAGTTAAGACTCAATTTGGCTTAAAATAGAAAAAGCCATGTCTTTCTTCAGGAACTTTGGTTTCTGTTTCTGAGGATGATTTACTAATTAAATCATTGGTTCTCTTTTTTTTGCTACAAATTTCCTCCATTTCATCCACCCATCTCGTAGGAGCTTCTCAGTCATCTTCTTATGTGTCCAACCATCTAAATCATGATTCCTGCATTTTCTCTTTAATAAGCACCACTCTAACCTTATTTTATATGATCTTTTTCTTATTTTGTCTTTTCTCGTATGGTCTCACATTTACCCATAACATTCTCATTTCAGATACACATATATTTGCACATGTTGGCATTTAACTACCTACATGGTGATGGATCTTTCAGGAGAATAAGAAGTCCATTACTAATCTCTTAACTATGAACATACAATTTTCTTTGTTTTTTCATGTCCAACGATAGACTCTAAAAATAATGTGAAACAGGAATCTAGTTGCACTGTAGCTAAACTTTTACTTTGCAATGACAAAACAACTAGAGTAACTTAAAGTTGCATTGATTTTTAAGAGCTAACCTTGATCTTTAAAGTTATCAATTAAGACTTACAAGTACTGTTTTCATCGCAAGATTTTCACGTCCACTAAATTTTCTATGCTAATTCATTTTGTAAGAAAGATTCCAATGCTACAATGTTCGACCCTATTCAGTTACCAATTCTGGATTCCGCCATATGCTTTTTTCTTTTTTCCTTATAATTTCTAGTGCATGTGGGTGGCCAGGTCAGCAAGCTAGAAATTCACAAAGTATTGCATAGATACTCATTTCTGCTAGCATTTTACTAACAGACGTATAAACTTGATTTTTATTTTTTATTGTATAGAGTACATAAAAATGCCATCTGTTTGTGGCAAAGATTATATCAATTGTTGCCAGTTAGATTCCCAGTTGTTCAAGTTAAATTACAAGTAATAGAGATATTAAAGATATGCATTTAGATTTTATATGTGATGGAAACCAAACCTTTTCCTCTGTGTCATCAGGCCGAGTCACAAGCCTTGCTTTAATCTCCTCAGTCTCTGGAGGAAAGTTTGTTATATGGTAAATCTTTCCCGTCACAGGGTCCAGCCTTCTCCCAACACATCTATCGATTAGTATTTCTTCAGGTACCTGATAAGAGAACATCTCTGAAAAAGCTTAGTTATGTATAAGAGCTTACTGCTTAAAAATAGAACAAAATGAAAAGCACAAAGATTGTTGCAATTAGAAGATTGCATTAGAAATTTGCAACAGTACCAGTAGATTTACAGTGCAAATCTTAACTTGATCTTCCACAAGAACTAAAAAACACAAAACCAAACTACGACACAACTACTTTTGGTTTAGGACCATGCTATTCAATCCTGTGAGTGTGTGCCCATTTGGCCCAGCTGTTCAGTCCGAATGCAGACCGAACAACATTATCCTTTGGTTATAACACCTACGCATATAACAAGGATACATAGAATACTGTCTTTCATGACAAGATCTAACCAAAGATGACATTAACACTCCTCCAAACTCTACTCAGCCATAAGCCAATAATAATATTTATGGAAGTAAAGCAATCATTTGCGATGTAATCAAGTCTATGTCAAGCTGGAGTAAGTATTCAGTTTTCCTACTAAGCATTATTTGTCCATCTAGTATAACTGTCATAAAAACTTATTGTTTTCTTGGTATTAATTAGAAACTCCAATGACAAAACAAGTTGGCCAAGCACTCTGCCATGTTTACAATCCCACAGCTAATAAGAGGCAGCTAGAGACTTAAAGCAGTCTCCTTTTTAGCTACTCATCAGTTTTGAAGTGAGAGAATTATTTTGATTTTAGTTAGTTGAAATATTCTTATAATCATATTCTAAGTCCTAATTCAATGACCTGAGTAAAACAGGTTAGAATTAAAACCAATATGGTTTCTGCTTCAAAATACCATTCACAGAAAAGCTAAAGCTTGATAATTCTCTCTTACTTTATTTGATTAAACAGCTCTGGCCAATTTATAAATATCTCAAAAAATGCTGATAATCTTTCCAGAAAAGTTTATGGAGTTACCTGATTAGGATAAAACTCTCCCCAACCCCTCCTGCACATACCAGTACACATTCACATTGTATGAGACAAAGAAAACAGCTCTTATTCTGCTATCATCTTAGCTCATCTGTCCTTGATATTGCACATAGCGTATGCTTTTCAATTAGTTTTTATTTTCCCTCTACAGAAACCATAAGACATCCTATACCATATTTATCAACAAGTTTTCACAATGTAAATCATTATAATTGGCAGATTTCCTACCATGAGTATGAATCCAGAGAACTGAAATTTCTCATATTTCCAGTTGTCTGTTTAGAGTATCCCTATGAAGAAACAGAATCCTATTACATCCACATTTATAAAGAGTCTAGAGACCTAAAATCACTTGTAATAATGTCACTAATGTATAATTGGAGATATCAATGGTTTCTGGCATCATGTATTTTAACGTGCCCCCTTCAGTTATTGCAAAGGATGATATATACCATGTCATTTTCCCTCAAAGTAACAGTTCGATTACCCATGGACATGTAGCTTGCTGTTGAGATGCTAATTTAGGAATAAGAAAATAGAATGTGACAGTAGATTCCAGAGTTCATTTCTATATTAGCAAAATGTAAAAGATTGATAAAAATGCTAGAGAAGATAAATATTCGATTTCTTCTAATTCTAAGGGAAAGGGGAACTATCCCTTGAAAGAAGACTTGTCTACAGGGGCTCTGCCTGTTCATTTTTCAATAGAGAATTAAACAGATTTACTTCCAAAATATTTTCAGGGCTGAGAAAAAGACAGTGGTGAATTAAATGTGTGTACATATGATGACATACATCTAATACGATATAAGTATCTGGTCTGATCTTCAGCTTTTCCAGACTCTGAGATTGGGCAAGGCTCCTTGGGTACCCATCTAGAAGCCATCCTTTCTCTTTTGCATCATTTTGTGATAATCGTTCTGTCACCATCTACAAAACAAAGACTTTATCTCTTGTAACACATAAGCAGGAGGAAGGAGAAAAAGGAAGTTGTTAAATCAGGGCATACAGCTGTCACAATTTCATCAGGAACCAAACGACCGGAGTTCATGTATTCTTTTGCTCTATTTCCAATTTCTGTCCCAGCTGACACTTCAGACCGTAGAAGATCTCCAGTTGATATATGCACTAAGCCAAACTGAAGAACCAAGAGAAAAGTCATGGATCCAAAATAGGAAGAATTTCATGATTTTGACTAGTGAAATGGAGCCATTATGATGAGAAGAGCAGCCAACAAACAAACATAGTGGAGGACAGATCTATGACTTCTGTGGGTAAAAAATGATCAATTCAGTTTTATGGTAGTAATGTCAACCAATAAGCAATTGAAAGCATGATTCCTTTGTATGCACCCACTCACACATAAAAACACAAGACCGTAATATACTTGTATTTATAATTGAACTAAATTTCCAGACATTGTTGCTTGCCCTTATTCCTTCCAGCACATGATGACATGGATAATGGATGTCTAAGGTACCATTATAACTCAGACACCAGCAATTAAAAGTTCAACAACAGCCTTAAATGAGACATTCCTCCTTTTTTATTTTTAGTTAAAGACACATTGAGATCATCTGACCAACTGTGCAAGCAACCATAGATCACCATAGCAAAGCAATTGATCTTTATTTTGTTCTTTGGTTTGCCTCTACTTCTGACAGACTTCAGTTAAGTTTCCATCTCTTTGTGGTAAACCCAAATTGCTTAAAAAGAATTTGGGCAAAAACTCAGCCTCTCAAGTAGTTCAAATAGAATTCCTGCTCATCAGGGTGGAATACGTCAAAGCACCAAAACAAAATAACAAATGGCTCTTTGGGTTCAATTCAGGGGGAGATGGATTTACCAATTACTATCATTCAACATTATGCAAATTTCATATATAACCTCCTTTCATGAGAGCCAACGCTATGAAATTACATGAACATTTGAAGTTTCGCCACTTATTCTGTCAAGCATCATGAATGATATCTTTTGTTAGGCTTGTAGTTGTAGGTTCACATTGATATTCTTAGCACACAGACGCTAAAAAGCCTGAGCTATATGAGCCAGGACAACTGCAAATTTTCACAAGTTCACCAGACTCCCGACTTCTATGCCTATTGAGACTTAAGCAGTAAGAAATATTCTAAATGAAAATAACTTTCCTCTTGGAAGTATACAAATTCAGTTTCGATCAACTAATTAACAAGTAAACAATGAAGAAAACTGTAATAAGCACGAAGGGAATCAGTTCACCTTCTGGACAATCATCTCACATTGGGTTCCTTTTCCTGATGCCGGAGGCCCTGATATCATCACCTTTAAGGGCTCTTTTTGAAAACACATTACCTTCAATCCTAGCTAAGCAAAAAAAAGAAAAAAAAGAAAAAGAACGTTTAGAGCAATATATTGTTCAAACTATATGCTTAAAGTGATCACCTTATTCAGTAAATGGATAAAAAAAGATCAACTTTTTTCCCACTAATTTGGGGAAAGTAGTATGACCACATTTCCAAGTTTTCCATTGATTTTCAATTCCATAATCTAATTTGACCAAAGTACTATGACCTAATCCTACCAATTGTGCCGCAGAATTTGAAATTCCTAATCTTAAAAATTGTGATAAAACGCACCCAATTTGAAAATAGTCTATACAGCTGAAAATGTTCAATTTGGGGTTTAGTAATACACGATCAAATCTTCCACTAATTTTCAACACCTTAATCATAAAGTCTATGATCAAAGAAACCAAATTCACAACACAGTCCTTTCAAGTGAAAAAAATCAAGGGCAACTCCCGTACGCATACAAAAAACAGATACAATAATAGAACACAAATTTGGGTTTATCAATATAGAAAGAGAAAATCCCTCACCTTAGTTTTTGTGTTTGCCTTCAAGTAGGTGTCTTTGGAACCATGAAATGACGAGAGACGCTGCCGGGGGAGAGGAGACGGGATGACGGAAAAAGAAGAAGAAGAAGAAGAAAGAGAAGACGATGATGATAATGATGAGTGAGACGAGGTAGGGAAAGGTAGTGCAGAAGAGACATTATTGCAGTGAATAACAGTGGGAGAATAGTGCAATATCATTGTTGAAGCTCTGGAGCACAGAGCTCTTACAATACACAGAGAGAGAGAGAGAGAGAGAGAGAGAGGTAACGAGTGGAAGTGCTTACAAGTAACCAATTTAACGGATAAACAGCCGCCACCACATGCCCGAGAAAAATAAATAACGGAACTATTACAATCGTGTTGATCTGATACTAACATTAATATTTAATTAACTGGGTGTTATGTATTTAATTGATACTCAAGATAAAACCTGTATTTTTTAAAAAGATTTTGCAAAAATATTAGTCTTATTGGAAGGTCATATACCATAGATTAAAGTTATGATTAAAAAGAAAAATATAAGATCTTATTGTCTCCATTTTAAAAGATATATTTTTCTTGATCTTGCATTAGTATTGTACAAATTAGTGCAAATTATCAAAAAGTTTCCAACTTTTAGTAAGTTTTGAATTTTAAATTTATTTTTATTTTTTAATAATCACATGTTTTAATTATATATTATTATTTACCTTAATTTATTTTTACTATTAAACAATGATGTGTCTGCGCGCTCGCGTGTAATATTACACTAGGCATTATTTTGCGCGATATTTGTGTTTTCTTATAAATTGATAATAGTGATATTTATGTTATATTTTTTTATAAATATTGTTAGTATTAATTTTTATTTTTTTTGGAATAAATTTTTACATGGAATATATTATAGATTTTGTTAGTTTTTGTAGATTAGTGTGAAACATTTTTTATTATTTTATTCTTATTGTTTGATTTTTTTAATATAATATATGTTATGCGTAAAGATACTGAAGAGCAATGCAAGCATGGCAGCCTGAAAAAAGCGCCACGTGGCGGCCTGAGGAAGCGCCACGTGGCGGCCTGAGGAACCAAAGAAGGCCACCCAGGGGCGCGGGCGCGCCTAGCGCCGCCCTCCGCGCTTGCGCAACCCCGTGCTCGCCCGGCCAAGCAGCGCGCGGCTGGGCGGGCGCACGGCTGCGGGCGCGCAGCTGCGCGCGCGCCCCTGCACAAAGACGACCGCGCGCATTTGCGCGCGGTCCTCCCCCGAGAGAGGGTCACTCGGGGGTGAGGTACCCCCGAGTGCCCCCGCCCGGGGGCGCCCAGCTGCGCGGGCGCAGCTGGGCGTGCGCGCGCAGCCGCGCGCGCCCTTGCACAAGGGCGGCCGCGCTCATTTGCGCGCGGTCCTCCCCCCCGAGAGAGGGTCACTCGGGGGTGAAGTACCCCCGAGTGCCCCCACCCGGGGGCGCCCAGCTGCGCGGGCGCAGCTGGGCGTGCGCACGGCCGCCCGCGCGGCCGCGCACACCCTGCTCGCGGCCGCCAGCGCACGCTGCCGCCCACTCGCACAACCTCCGGCGCACGCCCCCCTTTCGCACTCGGTCCCGTGCACTTGCGCGCACGACCCCTCGTGCTCTCCTTGCCTGCACTCGTGCAAACCCCCGGGTGAGGGTCACCTAAGGCGCCGCACTGACAGCCACGTGCCACGTGCCCCCTATCCTTGCACCACCGCCTCCAAGAAACTCGGCCTAAGACTATTCTCGCGAGACTTGGTCAAAGCCTCCCCGAGATTCTTGCCACAAAACTCGGAACACGCGACACATGGATGCCCTCATTTGTTGCTATAAATAGGAGGTCACTTTCCCTCATTCGGTATGCAATCTCTGGTTCTCGCATTTACTCTCTTACTTTTGAATACTCAATTTCTACGGTGATCTAACTTAAGCATCGGAGGGTCCGCGCGGGGACTTTCGCCCGCGCTCCTAACCGATTCTTTCTCTAATAGGTCATCCATTGCTCGGAAACACCTCCGGAGACTCATCCATCGCTCAGAAACGCCCTACGAGACTCACCCATCGCTGCCACATTACCCCGGGAGACTCACTCATCGCTCAGATACGCCATACGAGGGTCATCCATCGGTGGTTTCCCATTTTATAAATTTTATTGTTGTAATCGTGTAACAACAATTGGCGCCGTCTGTGGGAAACGCAAACAAAAAGCTGCAACACTCTTCCCTCATCATGGCTCAAACTCGAAGCAATCGCCAGACCCTCTCCCGTGGGGCCCAATCGCCTCGACGAGAAACCCTCCCTCGAACGGAAGATCAGCATCAGTCTACTCGCGATGGCCCGTTACCCCTCATCCATGGGGGCCATCCGCCCCTCACCCATGAGGGACAGCCTCCCCTCACCCATGGTGGCCAACCGTCCCTCACCCATCAATCCCCTCGTGAGGGTCACCCGTCCCTCACACACCAGCAGCCGCCCCTTCCAGAGCCCTCTCACCCACTGGGGGCCCAACTTCAGGTGCCTCCTCTTACCGCCCCACATATTCTCTCGGGACCCTACTCAGGTATGCAGATCCCATCCGTCGTACCTTGGGCTGAGTACGAAGCCCTGCGACAGCAACACGCTGAAGGAATATAAGCTTTGAGGGAAATGGCTGGTATTTTGCAAAGTCTGGTCCCCCACGGGACAATCCCAGCTGCATTGAGAAAGTTCATCCCGGAGATAGTTCCATCTCACAGGGCTCGTCAGGAGGTACCAGGAAACGACTCCTATCGAGACGCAAACCCTGAAACCCACATTCAACCTGTCCAAACTCGAAACAATCAACCAAGGTCTCATTTAAGGGAAGATCACAGCCAAACATCTCCCCTTCGAGAAAATTATGGAGGAACTGACCGTCGAAAGACAGAAAGACGAAGCCCACAACGAGGAAGATATTCGGAAACAATAGCCAGCACTCCGATGGAAAGAGGCCGGGAGGCAAAACCCATAACCAAGCAAAATGATGGGCCTGAGGATAACCCTACTGCATTTAGTGCACGAGAGGCCGCCGATATGAAAAAGATGATTGAGCGGGTCCTACAACAGAATAAGTTATTACCTACCTCTGAGGAACAATCCAGAGGAAAGCTACCATTCGTGGCCGAGGTAATGGAGAAACCTTTGCCGAGGAAGTTCAAGATGCCTCAAATAAATCCTTATTCAGGAAAGGACGACCCGTACGATCACGTGCAAAATTATGAATCTTTAATGATGCTTCATGGATGGGACGACGAGATAATGTGCAGGGCATTTCCTTTAACCCTAACTGGGCATGCTCGAGCCTGGTTTAACGGCTTACCCGAGGCATCTATCTCTTCATTCGAGCAGTTAAAAACAGAATTTATCAAAGCATTCATTATTAACAGTCAGAGAAAGAAGGATGCGACATATCTGCTTAGCATTCGACAAGGGAATAAAGAGACCCTACGGCACTACGTGGACAGATTTCGAAATGCCACACTTGAGATCTGTAATTTACCGATTGAAATGGCGGTGTCTGCCATGTTCCAAGGGACACGACTAACCCCTTTGCAAGAATCATTATCCCTGGACCCTCCGAAATCTCTGGCAGACCTGTTCGTCCGGGCTAACAGGTACATACTCCATGCGGAAATGATGAAAACGATAGGGGGAAGTGAAGACGGAGAAAGAAAGAGGAAAGAACGAGATATTGAAGAAGGATCAAACCAGCGAAAAGAACGGACCAGGAGGTCGGATACAGTGGGGCCACAATTCCATCATTACACTAGGCTCAATCAACCCCGATCAGCTATATTGGCGACAGTAGAGGGGTCTGGTCTCCTCCAGCTTCCGAAAAAGGCAGATCGCCCCATGGGGAGAAATCAAGAAGAGTACTGCAGGTATCCCCGAACTCGGGGACACTCTACCGATCAGTGTAGGGAACTAAAAAATCAGATAGAAGCACTCATTCGTGAAGGGCACTTGCAAAGATATGTAAGGACTGAAGGTAGAAATGACAGAGACCGTCAAAGAAGGGAAGAAATGCCCGAAGGTCAAGATAGACGAAATTTACGGCAGAATGAAGGGATAAGGGATGACAGAATGGTGGCCCCCCCTGACAATGATCCGACTCATCAAGCTATTCATGTTATCTCTGGGGGCGAGACCTTAGCTGGGAATACTTCTTCTTCTCGAAAGGCCTATGCCCGTCAGGCCTACCAAGTCAACTCTGTGATGGAGGTGAGAGAGGACGAGGAGCCAATCACGTTCACCCCTGCTGATAGAGGTGATATAATACTTCCACATGATGATCCAATGGTAATTTCTGCAGTTATCGCCAAACACCCCATCAGTAGAATTTTGGTGGATAGCGGCAGCTCTGTTAATCTAATCTATTGGAATTGTTTCGAACAAATGAACATATCCCAAGACCGGTTGAGAAAAGTGTCCTCTCCCCTGTACAGCTTCATTGGAGAACCTATCTCGGTAGCAGGATCTGTTCAACTACCTGTCACATTAGGCGCCGACCCTCAAAGTGTGACTCGACAGGCGAATTTCATGGTGGTCAAAGCCCCTTCTGCAGCATACAACATGATTTTAGGCCGACCGCTCCTCAATGATATGAGGGCTGTAGTGTCCTCTTGCTACTTATTAATGAAATTCCCCACGCTCTCAGGAGTAGGGCAAGTTCGTGGAGATCAGAGGAAGGCAAGATCCTGTTATGTATCGTCCACAAAAGGAAAAAAGGCAGAAGAGACTTTATCTATCGCTGAGAAAGCCATACACAAATCCCTGGAAGAAGAGACTGCTCGCAAGCCCCAACCAGTGGAAGAGTTAGAAGCAGTGCGATTAAGTGACACAGATCCCGAGAAGTTAGTGTATGTGGGCATGAAGCTTCCGAAACCAGTAAAAGATGAAATCATGGGGTGCCTTAGAGAAAATTTGGATGTCTTTGGTTGGACACCAAGGGATATGCCGGGGATTAGTCCCGACGTGATATGTCACCATTTGAACGTGGATCCTCAGTTCAAGCCTGTTCGACAAAAAAAAAGGAATATCGCCCCTGATAGGCTACCGACGTTAGAAGAAGAAATTGATAAGCTACTAAAGGCAGGTTTCATTCGAGAGGTGTTATATCCAGAGTGGTTGGCCAATGTGGTTATGATTAAAAAACCCAACGGAAAATGGCGCGTGTGTATAGACTTCACTGGCCTCAACAAGGCGTGTCCTAAAGATTCCTACCCATTACCTCGGATTGATCGTCTGGTGGATGAAACATCTGGGTATCATCTAATGAGCTTCTTAGATGCCTTCTCAGGGTATCATCAGATAATGATGTATCCTCCAGATCAGGAGAAAACATCATTCATTACAGAAAAAGGGACATATTGTTACCGAGTTATGCCATTCGGGCTCAAGAACGCGGGGGCCACTTATCAACGCATGGTGAATAAAGTTTTTAAGGAATTATTGGGTGATACAATGGAAGCATATGTCGATGATATGATCGTGAAAAGTCGGGAGAAGGAATCGCATGTTAAAAAGCTGGCACGAGTGCTTGAAGTCTTTAGGCAATACAAAATGCGCCTAAACCCAGCAAAATGTGCATTTGGCGTTCAGTCTGGAAAATTCTTAGGATATATGATCACACAAAGGGGCATCGAAGCGAACCCCGAAAAGATACAAGCGATACTGGATATGGAACCCCCAACATCAATTAAGGAAGTGCAGCGGCTGACAGGACGAATGGCGGCTCTTGGGCGTTTCCTCTCCAAATCGGCCGAAAGGGAACTCCCGTTTCTTCAGACGTTAAGGACAGGGAAAAAGTTTGAGTGGACGAAGCAATGCCAAAAGTCATTTGAGGCATTAAAAGAGTACTTGAAGGAAGTCCCTTTATTGACTCGACCTGAAACTGGGGAAATGTTATATTTGTACTTGGGTGTAAGTGACAAAGCAGTAAGTGCAGTACTGATTAAAAAAGAAGGGCAGGTGGATCGACCAGTGTACTACGTCAGTAAGGTTCTACAAGGGCCGGAAACGCGTTATCCCTTCACAGAAAAGGTGGCACTGGCCCTATTGAACGCCTCCAGAAAGTTGAGGCCGTATTTCCAAGCTCACTCCATTAGCGTACTAACAGACCAACCATTACGGAGCATTTTACAAAAGCCTGAGTGTTCCGGTCGTCTCACCAAATGGTCCATTGAGTTGAGCGAATATGACATACAATATCATCCTAGGCAGGCTATAAAAGGGCAAGCATTGGCAGACTTTATTGTCGAATGTACACCCTCCAAGGAGGCCAAGGAAAAGAGCATAACAGAGTGGTTACTGTTTGTTGATGGGGCTGCCAGTTCCCAAGGGAGTGGAGCGGGAATAGTGCTTATCCCACCAGAAGGAGAATCCCTTGAATACTCTCTAAGATTCGCTTTTCCAAGTTCGAATAATGTGGCCGAGTATGAGGCACTAATCGCTGGATTGAGGTTAGCCCGAAAACTTGAGGTAGCACAATTGTTAGCCCACAGTGATTCTCAACTAATCGTTCAGCAATACTACGGGCAGCACGAGACTAGAGAGCCGGCCATGGGACAGTATCTCCAGAAAGTCAAGGCACTCGCGCAGTTGTTCGAAAGTTTCCGGCTAGTACAGATCAACAGATCCCTTAATGGCCATGCAGACGCTTTATCCAAATTAGCATCCACTAAAGAAACTACTGGGAGAACAATATATGTGGAAGTCCTTCAACAACCAAGTATAGAAGAATCTGAAGTAGCATGTATTGAGAATAGTAACGACTGGAGAACCCCTTTCTACAAATATTTGACCACGGGAGAATTACCGGCAGACCCAAAAGAGGCTAAGAAAATTAAGTTCAGAGGAGCTCGTTTCACAATAATAGATGGGATGCTATACAAGCGAGCGCACACTATGCCACTCCTCAAATGCTTAGGCCCTCGGGAAACCAATTATGCTTTGACTGAGGTTCACAGTGGAGTATGCGGTGAGCATCTCGGAGGAAGGGCCCTTGCGGCCAAAATCCTAAGAGCAGGCTTTTTCTGGCCCACATTACAACATGATGCTCAAGCAAAGGTCAAAGAGTGTGATAAATGTCAGAGGCACGCCCCGATTCATTCTGCTCCGATATCGCAACTACAACCCACATTCCAGCCCATTCCATTCGCTCAATGGGGCTTGGATATTCTCGGCCCATTTCCGCAAGCTACAGGGCAAAGGAAATTCCTTTTAGTGGCAACGGATTATTTTACCAAGTGGATTGAAGCCGAAGCCCTAGCCACCATCAGTGCGAGGAAAGTAGAGGCCATGGTATGGAAAGACATTGTATGTCGATTTGGAATCCCACGAGTCATTAACACCGATCATGGAAAGCAGTTTGACTATGATTCTTTCCGAAATTTTTGCAAAGGCTTGGACATTCAGCTAAGGATTTCTTCAGTAGCATATCCCTAAGCTAACGGACAAGCAGAAGTCAGCAACAGAACAATTTTACATGGCTTGAAAACTCAGCTAGAAGGCGCAAAGGGAGCATGGGTGGATGAATTGCCTACCGTCTTGTGGGCCTACCGAACAACCAGTCGGGTCTCAACAGGTGAAACGCCTTTTAACCTGGTGTACGGAACAGAAGCTTTGATTCCTGTGGAAATCTCGTGCAGATCACCCCGATTGGATGCTTTTGATAAATGTGACGGTTCGAAAAACTCTGATTCATTAAAAGAGAGTCTTGATCTCATCGAGGAACAGAGAGACAGGGCGGCGGTACGAATCGCTGCCTATCATAAAAGGGTTGCCAACTATTACAACTCTCGTGTAAGGAGCCGACCTCTCAAGAAGGGAGATTTGATCCTCAGAAAATCAGCCATCACCAATGCACACCGAGAGGATGGAAAATTTCGAGCAAATTGGGAAGGGCCGTACCGCATTCAAGAAATGATAGGTCCTAGTACCTGTATCCTCCAAACGCTCCAGGGTGAAACCATGGGTAAAACTTGGAGCACAAACCACCTGAAATTATATTCCCCTTCGGACATGTAACGCAATAATAATATGAACCCGAAGAGGGACCGTGGACGTAGGCACATTTTGCCGAACCACGTAAAATGCTTGTGTTTTCCCTTTCTTTATTATTCAAGGCAAAGGAAAGAGAACGACCCGTTATGGGTCCCTTCTCGCAAAAAAAAAAAAAAAAAATAATAATAATAATAAATAAAATAAAGCCTTTTTTATTGCTTCCCCGCAGAATAATAAGACAAGTCTTGCCCGGAGGTGAAAAAATCAAATGGCAGCAAGCAAATTAATGTCCCGCTAGTAAGATATTCTACTAAGCCCGATAATAATGCAAAAGGCCCTGCCGCATAATACGCTATGAGAAAAGCACGGCTCAATAGGCCCGACGACTACGATAGCCGTCCTGCCTCAAAGCCAAGTGGCCCGGTCTAGCGAAGTGACAAATATGTCCACAGCACCCCCTCAACATTGAAATCAAAAGGTTATCCCGCTAGCCTACTCAACTGGCCTGGCTCGATAACAGGAACAAGGAATGGCCAAAGGACCACTATAGGCTGAAACGCCCATAGTCCACCTTGTGGCATGAAGAGTCTAAAACCCTAAGGTCGGAACCAGACTTTCGATGGGAGATAATAGTAAAAATCAGCAAGCTGTAACTACTGTTTAAGAAAAAAGACGAATCTTATTCATACAAAAGATAGTTCACTCAACAGAGAAAAAGCTACTACACTTAAAAAAAAAAAAAAAAAAAAAAAAAAAAGAAGAAGAAGAAGAAGAAGAAGAAAAGGAGGGGTCTATTCTAAGTCCGCTTCCTCCTGCCAGAACTGGGAGCACCGCTACTCGGAGCAGATGGGACCTCCCCTTCTCCTTGGCCCGAGGATGCAATAACTGTGTCATCAGTTGTGGGTAGGGCATCTGTCATCTCCACTTCCTCTGAGGCGAAGGCATACGGCTCCCACGGCCCCGACAAGTTCTCCAGATTATCAACTAAACGAGCATTCAAATAAGCCTTGGGACTAGTGGGGTCAGGATCATTATATCTTCGCCAGTCAGGAACATTAGACTCCTCAACCTCATCAGTATAGACCAATTCAGGGAACTGTTCTCCTGGGCGTTTTAATTCCAGATACGAGCGTGCGAGATAGAATCCATACTTCGTAAAGCAGCCCCCATAACTGATCTTTCTCTCTTGACAGTCCGTTGAAAGGCGATAGTCCCTCACAGCCTTCTCCTGTGCTGCTAAAATCTCTTACTTCCTTCGGTCCTTGAGCGACCTATATTGCTTCTTCTGACGGGCAAGCTCGTCTACCCTCAAAGAATGCTCTTGCAAAAGGTTTTCATGAGTTTCCTTAACTCCTAAAAGCTCCCTCGTCAGCGATTCTTTGCTATTCCGGAGATCCACTATCTCCCCCTTTATGCTTGACGATTCACCATCAGCTTCCGCCAGCTTGGAACGCATGTCTTCTACCTCTCGGTTCAGCTTTCTGATATCGGCTTGATAGCAACGCTCGTGATCCCTCCACTTTATCGCGTTTTCTCTTGCCTCCGCTTTCTCTTGTTCTGCTCGATGATGATAAGCTCTCCCGATGGCGTTGGATATCACCAACCCCTGAACCCCCTGGGTGCAAGCAATGTATTAGAAGACCAACAACCAAGTCAGACGGCAAATACAACATATAGGCACAATAAAGGCATCCTACCTCAATAATCTTTTGCTCAGGAGAGTTGGCAACGCTAGGCCAATTGCCAAAAAAATTCTGCTCATCTTGAGGGAGCACGGTAGCATACATCATCCTGGCGCCCACCCCCGGGTCCCTTATAGAGTCTGAATCAATCAGCCCGGGCTGCACCTGGAAGTGGTCACCCCTCACTCTAGTGCTGTTAGGAATTGGCACGGAATTCCGTCTAGGTTCAGCAATGGGAGGAAGAATAGGCCTAAAGTCTGGGAGCTCAGCCTTTAGCTTTCGTCGTTCCCTACGAAAAGGGACAAAAGGTTGGCGACTCTCCTCCCTGATTCTATCAAGCTCGCTGCCAAAAGAAGAGCGAGAGCTGCCGGTCCCCTTCCTTCGTGAGCCAGAGGCATCGGTTAGATGTGGTTCCCCGAGGGCGACTTCGGGGACAGAAAGGTCTGACATGGAAAGGCCTGAAGTGGGAACCGAGGGTTCAGGACAAGAAAGGCTGGGCAAGACACTCACCTCGGACCTCTTCACTTTTAGACGCCTTCGAGACGAGCTAGGAACTGGCGGAGGAAGAAGGCTAGGATCGGGAATGTCAGACGGAGGCCCCTGCGACAAGTCATGGAGCGCTTGAGGAGGAGGTTGTTGATCTTGCTCACCAGCCTGTTGAGAATTCCTACCACGTCGTCTGAGCGTCTGTTCCTTGAATATGTTCATATCGTCTACAAAACAAGAGATAAAAGTCAACCACTTGCATGGATAATCTCTACAATTTCGGGGGTCTACCCTCAGAAGAAGAATAACCAAGAAAGACCATACTCCCTAGAGATCTTCCCTCTTCCTCGGGGCCCTCGTCCTCTTCCTCGCCGCCCTCTTCCTCCTCAACTTGTAAGGCGTCCTCGGGCATAGCCAGTGGTGGCACAAAAGCGAGAGTGGAGGTCCCGGGCATGTCTTCAAGCCGAACACCCCACCCTGTGGCAGCAATATTTTCTGAGGTAAGCAGGTCGGGTAGATTACAAGTGCCAAGGGCACATAATCTCTCAATTACTCGGCGATAGACAGCCCGAGAAATCCCGATGTCATCAAGCTTCTCCGACCAAAAGTCCCGCTCGTTATCCCAACACCAACGAAGCGGTGCTTTCCAGCTAGGAGGAGGCTCGACCACAATCCATCGGGACTCGAAGTCCACCTTATTTTGGAGCTTTTGAAAGAGAGGAGATAAACCCACAATCCTTTGAAGTGTGAAAAAGACGCCCCTCCGTTCGACCCTCCTCAACCTATAGAAGCAACCGAACAACTCTACGGAAGGAGGCACTTGGATCATATGGCAAAGGATGGTGAATCCTACTAACTGACCCCAACCGTTAGGATGAAGTTGAGCAGGGACAATGCAATGATAATCGAGCCACTCCATGCCAAAGCTAGACAAGGGGAAACGAAGACCTGCTCTTAAAGAAGCTAAATATACCCCGAAGCCATGACCCCCTACCATAGCGGTACTTGTCTCCTCAGGCGTAGGAAGTCTAATATGATGATCAATTGGGATATGGAAACGAGACTGTATCCCAGCTAATTCTCTCCCCTTCACCGAAGACCGTCGTCCCAAAGATATATATACATTGGGAGCAGGAGGTGGAGGTGGTAAAGCATTCTTAAAACGGCCCATGTTGAGTGCTTAAATCCTAAGGCGCGGCTGCGAAAAGCAAATTTTTCGAGCTAGTTATGACTCCTGGGGGTCACAAAAGACTAAGGGCAGGACCCATGGGTGAGGGTCACGCCCAGATGGTAAAGAGACCCATGAGAAGACTCGCGCATGGTTAAGGCCAATAATTAAACCTATGGGTGAGGTCACGAAAGACTAAGGGCAAGACCCATGGGTGAGGGTCACGCTTAGATGGTAAAGAGACCCATGAGAAGACTCGCGCATGGATAAGGCCAATAATTAAACCTATGGGTGAGGTCACATAAGACTAAAGGCAAGACCCATGGGTGAGGGTCACGCTTAGATAATGAAGAAAACCACGAGTAGACTCACGCATGGATGAGGTAAATAACAAGACCCATGGATGAGGGTTACGAGAAGCTACGACCAGCAATTGGACCCATGGATGAAGAAGTATACCGTGAAGAAGCTTGGGACGCTGAGAGGATCCTTATGAGACAGTAGTTGAACAATGAAAAAAGTGAAAGACCAAGTCATCCTTTTATAGTGGTCCTGAGAAGGCATTGTAGAAAGAATAAAGCCGAAAGACTTAGAAGAGGCGGATACGGAAGAGAGCCTCCTCCTCAAAATGAAATGAAAGTGGTCTCTTGTAAGAAGAGTTGCAGCATAAGCAAAATACTCTTTCTCCTGAGATTTTCTACAGAAAGAGTAGGGAGCAATTGTTATGCGTAAAGATACTGAAGAGCAATGCAAGCATGGCAGCCTGAAAAAAATGCCACGTGGCGGCTTGAGGAAGCGCCACGTGGCGGCCTGAGGAAGCGCCACGTGGCGGCCTGAGGAACCAAAGAAGGCCACCCAGGGGCGCGGGCGCGCCTAGCGCCGCCCTCCGCGCTTGCGCAACCTCGCGCTCGCCCGGCCAAGCAGCGCGCGGCTGGGCGGGCGCACGGCTGCGGGCGCGCCCCTGCACAAAGACGACCGCGCGCATTTGCGTGCGGTCCTCCCTCGAGAGAGGGTCACTCGGGGGTGAGGTACCCCCGAGTGCCCCCGCCCGGGGGCGCCCAGCTGCGCGGGCGCAGCTGGGCGTGCGCGCGCGCGCAGCCGCGCGCGCCCTTGCACAAGGGCGGCCGCGCGCATTTGCGCGCGGTCCTCCCCCCCGAGAGAGGGTCACTCGGGGGTGAAGTACCCCCGAGTGCCCCCACCCGGGGGCGCCCAGCTGCGCGGGCGCAGCTGGGCGTGCGCACGGTCGCGCACACCCTGCTTGCGGCCGCCCGCGCACGCAGCCGCCCACTCGCACAACCTCCGGCACACGCCCCCCTTTCGCACCCGGTCCCGTGCACTTGCGCGCATGACCCCTCGTGCTCTCCTTGCCTGCACTCGTGCAAACCCCCGGGTGAGGGTCACCCAAGGCGCCGCACTGACAACCACGTGCCACGTGCCCCCTATCCTTGCACCACCGCCTCCAAGAAACTCGGCCTAAGACTATTCTCGCGAGACTTGGTCAAAGCCTCTCCGAGATTCTTGCCACAAAACTCGGAACACGCGACACATGGATGCCCCCCTTTGTTGTTATAAATAGGAGGTCACTTTCCCTCATTCGGTATGCAATCTCTGGTTCTCGCATTTACTCTCTTACTTTCGAATACTCAATTTCTATGGTGATCTAACTTAAGCATCGGAGGGTCCGCGCGGGGACTTTCGCCCGCGCTCCTAACCGATTCTTTCTCTAATAGGTCATCCATTGCTCGGAAACACCTCCGGAGACTCATCCATCGCTCAGAAACGCCCTACGAGACTCACCCATCGCTGCCACATTACCCCGGGAGACTCACTCATCGCTCAGATACGCCATACGAGGGTCATCCATCGGTGGTTTCCCATTTTATAAATTTTATTGTTGTAATCGTGTAACAACAATATATATTTTTTAAATTTCAATACCGATGATCTGTTTGGTTTTGTTTTTTTTTAAGATTTAAATTGGGTTTGTGAAAATAAATAGTGTATTCTCAATTGAAAAAAATGATTTAATAGACATAAAATGAATCTAGTAAAGTTATGCTATGTGTGTGCGTGTGTGTTTTTTTAATTAGTTTTTAGTATAGTACCATTGTTATTTTAATTATGCACCATTCAATGTTTTCATAATAAATGGATGTGTATAATTAAGGTGTGATTATTGACATGCCTTTTGTTGATAAATGTTAAAATTTAAAGATTTATTATGTTTAGATAGTGAGAAATTGAAAATATCATATTTGAATGTCACAATTGGTTTATTTTATTATTAATTTTATTTTAAAAAATAGTTTAATGAAAAAATTGACTTAATTTACTTTTTCTTTTTACCAAATCAATGGATATTTGCATTCTTTGTTGCAACCATTGCATATGATGCACTATTATTGAGCATCAACTTCTTGCTACAAATATTGCATAAAATATAACACCAGACAAAAAAATATTTTAACATTCGTTACTTTTACTTGGACTGTGAAGATATATTCTTGGTAATAAAGATAATAATAAAATTAGAATTATTTGAAATAGTGTTTTGAATCCTAGCAATTAATTTGTCTACTTCATCTACAAATTTAAAGTATTATATTCAATAATTTTTTTACATGTTCTTCAGTAGTCTATTCCATTGTCAAACATTTGCTCATTTAATGGAACTTAGAGGTTTTTCTTATTTTCAATAACTTGAATTTCAACGCTAGTTGTAAAAAATCTGTGATTTAAATATAATGCAACTTCTTAAGTTATTTAAGTAAGTCCATAAGAAAATGAAATTATAATGTGGTAAAAGATTAGTCTATAATATAATTACCATAGGTAAAATATATGAAATTGGCATTTCAGTCATTGCTTTGACTTGTGGCACTTCTAGATTGATATAATTTTTTTTTTGTTGCACCTAGTCAAGGAGAATATGAGGTCTCCTATTGATAGCAGAAAGTTAATAATGCTCTTTGTATAGTAAATTTTAAAAGTATTTAAATGTAAGGCATCAATTTTAAAAAAAAATTAATAGTAAAATATAATATTTTTTTACTCATAATATTATCCATCTTAGAATTTTTTAATTGTTGTAGAAACTGAAATAAAAGGTTTATGTAGTTTTTTCTATAATGTCACTTTTATTGTAGTTATCCTAATACCATAAAATTTGCATGATACTAAATTAGTTATATACAAATATCTTTATAGGAAAAGAAATATAGTACAACCATATGTTTGCAATATTCTAAAACTTAATTTTTGAAAGGTTTGGAACATGAAAATGTTGCTCATATCCAAGTACATGAAGTTCATTTTTTGTAATGTTTCTTGCTATGCTAACGTTGTCAATGTTATTAACTCCCAGCAAACAGGCAATGATATTTATAATTTGTGTATTTATTTTTATTATTTTTTCATACTTGTTAGTGTTGTGTTGTTATTGATCTTCGTATACATGCTTTCTTGAGTCATGAATTGTAATACATGTATTAGGATTTGAATAGTTTTATAATGTAATTTTCTCACAAATGTTATAACCTTGAAATAAATCATGTATTCATTAGAAAGTGATTGATATTGTTCTATTGTTACAACAACTTTGAAGTTTTTATTATAGATATATAAAGTCTTCAATCATAGATGCATGTATTTGTCGATTTGATTTTTACGGATTGTAGCGTATATTCTATTTTCTTGAAATTTAAAAAAAAAAAAACACTTTAGTTTTTGTTTGTAAACATTTTACGGTTCTTACGACAGACCCAAAATTATATGATTGGTAATTGTTAACTTATCTTTTTATCGATAAAAATCATGTCCAAGCTAAGTAAATTATTGTTATTTTTTAGATTAATTGATTCTCACATTCTTAATATTATAATCCTTATTATCCATTCATCTCTTGTTGGCTTCAAATCTTGAAGTAGTGTATATAGCATATTTACTTGTACAAAATTTAGGTTAGTACAATGGCCAATATATAATCATGAATATAGTAATTGCTCTATATAGATGAGTATGTATATTAGTCATGTAAGGGTGTGTTGGATGGATATATAGAATTAAGAGTTAAAATTTATAAAGATAAAGTTTGGAATGAAATCATTTATCCAGTTTTTGTTCTATAATAAATAAACATAGATTTAGTTAATTATGTTTGGTTTATGAGCATTTGAACAAAGAATGAAATAAGAAATTATCGGATGATAGAGTGTGTGTCTTAAAGCCACTTATGTTTTATTGTTAAAGTTTCGTTGTACCACTGCAAATGATGAAATAAATATTAGCATAAATATAAAGTATTACTTGAATGTGTAAAGTTCAAGTACATCATCTCTATTTTGTTGTTAGGTTCATTATATTAGATTAATAGACAATTAAATGTATATTTTATATTAACATTTTAAATGGTTATATAGGTACAGCTTACTTTAATAGTAATAAATATTTATGAATACGAAATGTTACTTAAATATGTAAAGTTCAAGTTGAATAAAAAATTATTAGAATTAATAATATTATTAGATTAGATTAGATAGATTCAATGTATGCACCTACCTATATTTAAGAAAATACATATAGTTAATTAATAAAATAATTATAATTAAATTACAAATAATTTAAAATTTTAAAAATCTAGAAATCATCACAAAATTAGAAAAGTCTAATACTAATTCAGGAAAAATCTAAAATATTCTCTTATTATTATAAAATTAAAAAAAATAAAATATTCATAAAAAATGTTAGATTCAACTTTAATATATATATATAGAATATAAATAGATAGATATAGATATAGATATTGTCACGAGACAAACTTTTAGAGCAACTCCAATGGAAATTGCCATTCGGAGTGCCATCCCCATAATTGTCGAAATGGCATATCGGATGGCATTATTTTCCACTTTAACGAGAGAGGCATCTAGGATTGCAAAATGACAACAATTTTCTTGCGGTGCTATTTTTCCAATCTCTGGAGAGAGAAAAGGAGAGAGTGTCATTTCCAACCTTAAAATCTAACGATTATATTACTTAAAATAGAGGTTTTTAGGTGAGGCGAACAACGGAGCAAGAAAGAGCTAGAAAGGCAACGAGCGACGGAAGGCCGAAGGGGCGAGTCAACGAGAGAAGGAGCGAGAAGAGTCGAGAGAGATAGCAAGAGAGAGCGAGGTGAGCGACCGAAGGGAGAGCCAACGAGGGCAAGGCATGAGCGACTACTGGCAAGGGGAATGACGCACAGAGAGAGGCAACCAACGATTGGAAGGATGCACAAAAAGAAAGGCGCAGAAGAAATTGGAACTTTATGAAGGAGGGGAGCAAGGTATATAAATATATATATATATATATATTTGATTTTAATTTAAAATAAGTGTTTTTATTTTAGTTAATTATTAGAATTTAAATTGATTATTTTATGTTAGAATTATATATTTTGATTTTAATTTAAAAGAAGTATTTTAGTTAATTGTTAGTGTGACGATCCGAAAATTCCTTCAATTTTTTATTAAATTACAACTCGCTAGTAACCTAAATACATGGGCTGGGGTTTTGCCCCAAAGTGATACAACAGTGAAGTCATACGACACACCACAACAACGGAAGCAAAATGAATACAAAACACACCACTCAGGGGCTTAATCATACATAACAACATAACAACCAATCAAATTCGACAAACCACGATATTTGAGCCCTTGATCACATCTCGCACCTTACGAATCTTTTGGTCGGGATTGCTCTATACACACAGCTAACAACAACTGACATGCTAAACGGCCTGGCCACAGCATCGGCTTCCACACCTGGAATGATGATGAAAACAAGATGAGCCACAAGGCTCAGCAAGCATAACAAACGAATATAGGTAAGGCTGGGTATAGACCTTCCACACTAGAGTACATCCCACTAAACATAGGTGAGACGGACTAAAACAAAAAATAACCATACTCGACATATGCCTCACTAAACAAAAATAATCCAGAAATAAACCACAATCGAAGTACACCTCGCAACATAACAATGACAATGTTGGGAGTACATCCCTCACCCAGAAAACACCTGTACAAAGTGTAATGTAGCAAATAAACATGCCATGCCATGCCATACCGTGCAACAGAAAATCCAGTACTTAGCATAAATATAACAATGCAAATAGGGCTCACATAGGAAATGCACATCCTGGCACCCAAGTCCTAGCATACAAACTTGCCACAGCCATGAACTGGCTAGCATAAAGCTAATGAGCCAGAAGCTCCCACAACACGATCCATATGAGCCCAAGGCTCCCATCACACTCACATACCGGAGTTCTCGAATCATAGTTATATGGAGCCCATCTCATACTCATAGCTATCGAGGGTCAACTCCATACCATGATCCACAATCACATACTAAATCAAACGGTAACCATGCAATGTAACAAATAATAAATGTAATGGCTCTTGCAGCATTAACGTGATGACAAAACTCTCATAAGCCAAGTATCAGGCTATGCTACGCCACTTAGGAACCCACACAGGCAAAATGCTCTAAATTAAATGCATATGCTCACCTAACATACCCAAGTCAGCACTCAACAAGCTAATCGGGTGATACCAATGTGCACACTTCCCCATACATACAAAGCATGACCCCTAGTGAATGTAAACCTAAACCCATGCACTGTAATGTCATACGATATGCCACATAATGGCAGAGCTGATCAATAGTGACCAAGTATCGGTCAACAATCCGTGACCAGGAATAACCAGTCAACAGCTGCCCTCGGCTCGATAAAGATTTGCCCCAATGTCACCAAATAGTCAACACATTACCTCACTAGACGACAGCTCACGCCGCCTGTTATTACCACTCACACCCACATCATGAAACACACAACACCAACAGTGGGTGTCCGGCGATACCAGCTTACCCGACTCGTCTATTGTAGTGGCCCACTACCGGATAGTCCCGCTAGCATAAGATATTCGAAAGGAGGTCATCACAAGTGTGATATAGAACAATAACATACAACACCATAATACTATCCTTAGATAAACTCAGCGGAAGCTAACATAAAGGTTTACAACATCTTAGACCATAGTCTAAACAAAATAAAATACAAGGGCACTAACAAATTTTACAACATAAAATTTCCTCACACTTGCCCTCATCACAAATGCTAACATAGACCATCTAATTTGGAAGGTCTCTGTACACTTCTAACCCTGGGCTTTAGCCCCACTGGGCTCGCCCCTCAACCACTGCTCTACTTGTACCTGGAATGACATGAGAGTAAACAAGGTGAGCCACAAGGCTCAGCAAGTGTATTTATAAAGCATGGAGATATAGAATCAAAGGCAGGGATAATCAAGATAGAATAAACAACTCTATGAGGAGATATTAGTATAACGCGACTCATAAGTTCTCCGTTTACATTAATTTCCCATGCCGTGATTATTACATATATTATGCACTCGTTCCCATGCTCATGCATATGCACCAATAGTAGGGAATTTTTTCGCATAATTCTCAAGGCTCTCACGGCCTATATATATATATATATATCCATTCATGAATATATATGCATCATGAAAATACATCAACAAATGATAATAATTTGAGCCACGCCTTCTGGGTTGATGGCCACCTCACCCGCGTCAAGCGCTCATAGGATATCCTTTCTCATCCACGGACTTAGCCGTCGCGCAAAATAATAGGTGCGCAAATCAGTATAATCATGCATCACATATGCATATCCCCATTTCATATCAATCCTCAATGATTAAGAAAAATCTCAAATCATGCTTAACATGCACAATTACATAAATTAAAGTGTGCACTATCTTATGATCACAGGGTAAATTTTAATACATTTATTGACTCATACTTATAGAAATGCCCAAACCAATATTTACGGTATATTTTTACCCCAATAATAATCGCAAGGAATTAAAATTTATACATGTAAGAAACACTAAATCTTGCATGACACTAGACCCTAATGATAAATGTCATTCCTTAAGAAATGTAGGGTGACACAAAACCCTATTTAGATTTTTGCAATGTTCAACAAGAAAACGAATTAATATTGTAAGATTTATCTAAATAAGGAAAATAAAACCCTTTTATCCAACAATGAGGGTTATCAAGAATAATTCAAAAAAATAATGGAAGAACTATACAAAAATCATAATTTTAAACGTAGGAAGGATAGACTACATAGGAAGAGTTGAATAACAACATATTTCAGAAATTTTCAGATTTCAAGCATATTTTCAAAAATCCAATCTGGGCTCAATATTTGGTCAAATACCACAAACGATATACCAAATCAAAGCCTAATGAGTCTAGTTTCTGGAACATCAACTGGATTTGAAATCGGAAATAACCACAAGGAGATATTCCACAAAAACCGAAACAAGGCAGAATTTGTAACAGTAATTTACAGAATTCTACATAGAATTCAACAAGGTTGTTATGGGTACAAATCATAACCAAAAATTTCAAATCTTATACCGAATCGAAGCCCATGAAATCTATTTTATAGAAAAAATAAATGGATCACAATTTGGATATAACCACAGAGCATTATACCCCAAAAATCGAAGCAAGAACAGATTATTCAAAAACAGAGTAGAAAATTTCCAGATTCTGGGCAAGAATTTACAAGGATACTGTAGACTCAAAACACAGCTAAAAATTCTAAAAAAATTACCAAATGAATATTATCAAGTCTAGTTTATATAGAAACAAACGGATCTTAAATCGGATATAACCACAGAGAGTTATACCCTAAAGAGTACAACAAGGTCAGTTTACTCGAAAGCAGTAAAATTTCCAGATCTTAGCAGGGATTTACAAGGCTATAACATGATCAAATCTTAGTCAAAAAATTCGATTCTTGTGTCTAAAATGAAGCTTAAGATGTCTAGTTTACAACCCAACAAACGGATCTCAATTTGGATATAAACACAAGGAGTTATAGACCAAAAAACATAACATGGTCAGTGAATCCGAGAATAAGAATTTAAGAGCAACAACTTAAAAATGAAGGAAACAAGCCTTCTAAGATGGAAACAAGGTTGAAGAACTTGCATCAAAAGATAAACAAGAGAAGAAAAACTTACACAATCATAAGGAGAAGAAGAAGAAGAAGAAGAAGAAGAAGATCTTGCGTATGAAACAAGAAGGAAGAGAACTTGCCTTAGATGGTTGCAAATTCAAAGAGATGAAGACACCCCTTGAAATTGAAAATTCCATAGTCTCCACTTAAAGCTTCAATGAAGAAGAACAATGGAGGAAGAAGAGACAATCGGGAGAGGGAGAAGAAGAAGGGAACAAGAAAGTAAGAAGAAAGAAAAGGAGGGAAAAAATGTGGGAGACTTGTCTCCCAACTCCTTTCAATCCATCTCCCTTTTAATTTTCTCTAATTTGCCCTTCATACTAACACACACAATTCACATATCTCTTACCCATTTTGGTCATTTTATCATTTTCTTAATCTTTTTTTCTTTTTAATTAAGATACCATTCTCTATGCCCATAGCCCAAGCCCAAGTCAAAATATATATATAGCCCAATCCAACTAAGGCCCAATGGACTTTTCTTGAGATTTGGGTTCAACCCAATTCATTTACACTTAAGATTTAATTATTTATCAATGGTCTAATTCAAATAAGGCCCAAACCCATTTAGCCCACAACTTTGAGACTTTTTCACACCAAATATTATTTTCATTAATTTACCCCCATTACCAACTCATATAATATTTTTAACAATTAATTAATAAAGGCAACAACTCTAATGTGCAAACTAAAATACCCATAACACCTAGACCCACTAACGGGTGGTTACATCTATAGTCTATCATAACAGCTGATAACTGGCACTCATACATCCAGCCATCAACTGCCACGACCCAACAAACGATGGTTAGTGGCTGTGTATCCCACACCCTATGACTCATACCAGCAAATCTCGAGACTCCCGGTTACATTAACTCACCCTAGAAGGTACCCACAACCACAACTGACTCACTAAGAATTTATCCCAACCAGGTTCGGCATCATTCCCAAGGAAATAGGGGCGATACAATACCCTATAAGCACTTATCAAATTAAACCCCAGAAGTCCTTTATTTAATTTAATTTAAAAAAAATCACACAATAAACGATTATAACGAACATAACTAATTTATGAAACCAAATCGAGTTAAGAGAGGATACAAAGTTCATAGATCAAATGAAAATCATGAAGAGAATAAAGAGTTTATCTTTAATTAGTTGATTTTAGTGTTTATATGCCCACACATAGCTAAATTACTTCACATTGCAAAATAATTTAATTAAACTAAAATTAATAAAATTACACCTTAAATTAAATTTTAAACCATATAAATTTATTTATATAATTTACTCATCTTACCTGAATATTTAAATCTTCAATTATACTAAATTTTTCTCCAATTTCCTCTAAATTTCATCCCTTCATCGCGAGCTTCTTCTATGTAATTTTCCCCATTGTTTGCTGTTAAAATCCTCTTAATTACACGCTGTTCTCGGCCTTTAAAAGGCAAAAAGAAGAGGCGTCAGAAGCTGCCGCGTGGCAGCCATCAGCACCGCCTCCACCCCCTCCAAAACAACACCGTTTTAGGTGCCTCATTGCTGGAAAATTCCAGACTAATTCCAGAACCAGCCGCACGCCTGCTCCCTCTGGTTATATTTTAATTAATTATTTTATGCTCATTCTTTAAATTCATTATAATTTTTGTGAAATTAAAATATAACTTGAAATTGAAATTAGAATTAAAAATATAAAAAAATATTAAAATAACACTCCTATTTTGACACTTGTCATTAGAGTAAATGTATAATTCGGAGGTGTCATAATACTGTTTAATAAATAAATGATTTAATACCTCAAAATAACAACTCTGCTCTTAGTTTTGGGAAATGTATTTTTTTGATGAATTCTCTTTTCTCTAACCCTATGGCTTGGGCCTCCCATTGGATCTTCCACCCCTAACCCCTTGAAGCTTCAATCCCCTTTTGCTCTACTGTCCCTAACCCTCTGATCTGAAGCTTCCATCCCCCTTTTGCTCTACTGTCCTTGAAGCTTCAATCCCTTCCCCAACCCTAGGTGTTCCTCCCTTGATGGTTTTCCTTTCACTCATCCATTTCCATGGTTACTTTGCCTCTGCCTAAGTCTATTTCTCGTTTCGTCCCTAAGCGGACGAGTGTTCTCATCGAGAAGACTTTATTTGTTGGTCTTTCATTGTCCCTGCCGCAGTGTTTGAAGGCTTTCTCCCTATTTATGATGGTGTACGGAAATTTTTTGGGACGTCGATTTTGTGTTTTTAAAATATTTTTATTTTTGAAATATTAAAAAATATTCTTGGACTATTTTTATAATTTTAAAATATTTTGTGATTATTTTATAATATTAAAAAATATCAAAAACTTGTTTTTCATTTAAAAATGCATTTTCATCCATAAATAGACATGAAAAATTTTCATCTCTGACTCAAAATTTTTAATTTTTTTTAAAATAATGTTTGAATGTATTATGAAATTTATGCTTATTTTTAGATTGAATAACTATTTTTTATATTAAAAATTATATTTATAAAAAAATTATATTTTTTATTTACGTATTTTATCTGTGTTTTTATTTTTTATTTTTTTAAAAAATAATATTTTTTATTTTTATTTCTATTTCTATTTTATGTGGTACACATTTTTCATTTCCCTTTATTCTAGAAGGTAACTCCCTATAATCTCTTATATCAACCAATTGAAGTGTCCTTATTTGCAGAGTAATAATTCAAGCTCAAGCTTGAAGCTCATGATGGGGCCTCAAGAGAGATTCCAGAGCTGGCCTTCCATTGATGCTGGTTTGTCCTTTGCTCGTTGAGGACTTAATTTGCTTTACAGAAGATGACATCCATCTCTAGTTGGGACTTTGCGTATTTGTCTCCATCCAACTCTATAATGCCAGTTTTTGTGGAGGATGCGTAGCCTGAGGCTCCGTAATCTTTTGGCTTGTTTTCTTTTGAGAAATGAATTTTTTTATATTAAAAATTATATTTATAAAAAAATCTCTATATTTTTTATTTACATAGTTTATCCATGTTTTTATTTTTATTTTTATTTCTATTTTATATCATACACATTTTTCATTTTCCTTTATTCTAGAAGGTAGCTCCCTTAATCTCTTATCAACCAACTGAAGTGTCCTTATTTGCCGAGTAATAATTCAAGCTCAAATCATGGGGCCTCAGAGAGATCCCAGGGCTGGCCTTCCATTGATGCTGGTTCGTCCTTTGGTCGTTGAGGCCTTAATTTGCTTTACAGAAGATGACATCCATCTCTAGTTGGGACTTTGCGCATTTGTCTCTAACTCTATGATGCCAGTTGTTGTGGTGGATGCGTAGCTAGCTTGAGGCTCGGTAATCTTTTGGCTTGTTTTCTTATGAGAAATGTAATATCTAAAAATAAATTTCACAAATAATTTTTAGGCTTAATCCATATTATAATTTCTTAATAATTAAAAAATATGATATTTATTTCCTAATATATAAAATATTAAAATTCAGTATGTTAACTATTAAAAATTATTACTTTAAATACTTATCGTGACAGAATATTAACGGGTGCATAAAAACGAGTGAACATTATGTCAGAGAGACATATTAGATTATACTTAATTGTTGAAGGGACTATTATATGTATTAAGGCTAATTTTTAAAAATTAGCATGATCATATAAATTCATAATAATTTTATCTAAAATTAATAATAAGTCATAATAGTAAATAAGTTTATTATTAATTTTAGATAAAACTATTTGAATTTGAGTAGAAGTTATGAATTATTTTCCCTTGTCCTAGTGGTTAGTTTTGGTTGATGTGTCTTTAGCATGTTCTTTTGGTTATTTTTGTTGCTTCGCATTGGTTTGTGTTAGGTTTGTTGAATTGTGCTCTCTTGAGCCCTTATGGTTTGATTTTTTTTTTTTTCACTTCTTCTTACTAAGGGATGATAACAGGTTTTTATAATCCTTTTTTATGGTAAGTTATATATATTTGTTGCTATTTTATTTCTTATTAAATAAAAAATATAGATCATTTAATTTGAAATTTTTTTTTGCAAAGTTTTCAAAAAGTATTCTTCTTAAAAATTAAAAAAAAATTCAATTGTGAAAACAAAGAAAATGGAGACACCAATGATTTATCAAACATGTCAGTATCTACTATATATAGACCTACTGATTAATTTAGAATAAAGAAACGAAAATGGTATTATTACAAATTTATTCACTTACACCACTCATAATTACTGTCACATCATAACATATATATATATACATATACTATGATAAAAGATGAGATTATCCATTATTAACCAATAATTATCAAACATGTCATTATCTACTATATAGACCTACTGATTAATTTACTATAAAGAAAGGAGAATGGTATTATTACAAATTTATTGACTCGACACCACTCAGATCAACTGTCACATCACCATATATATATATATACATATACAATGATAAAAGATGAGATTATCCATTAATTATTGCCAGACTTTCCCACCATCAGTTTTCATCAAGTTGCCTAAGCATCTTTGCTTGTACAAAGAGACAGAAAGGAAATAAACACACACATGCTAGTCAATTATTGCTTCATTTGATTGTACGTAGGGCTCCACCCACCCAATTTGGTATCAATGATTAATGCTTAATGTGTTTTGGTGCTTGCTAGGGCAGCATCCTTAATGAGCTTTAGGGACACTTCAATGTCATCCCACATCTGGTGTGGGTCAGGAATCGTTTCTTCTGCTGCTGATATTACGAAGATCAACTTGTCCACGTAGCTTACCACATTGATCATCAACCCCTTCAATTTAGTGGATGTATATATAATAGTTAGTTGACTAAGAATATCTTGAATCAACATTATTTTAATTATTTGAAAGAGAAATACTTACATTAGGCTGTCCGAAACAAGTTGGAGCATAGTAGGAGACTTCATACCCACAATATGTGATTCTATCACTGGTTCCGGGCACATTGGAGAACCATAATGTGCAATTCGTGAAAATGTTAAAGTTGACAAGGCCTGCAACCTAAGTAACACCAAATTCAACTCAACTTTAACTCATGATCATTAGTCAACAATCATGCATGCGTATATATATATATATTATATACCTTAGTGCCGAAAAGTTTACTGATCAACTTAGCGAAGAAATAAACGCAGGGAGCCTCAAGAGAGGCCTTCTTCCGATCCACAGAAGCTTTGGCTTGGCGAATGTAATCCAAAGGGTCTTCTCGAAGTTGAATGGCTAAGGGCAGGACAGCATAGCCAATGTTGTTTCCCCATGTTGATGCTGTTGGATTCTTACACTTGTCCACCATCTCCATCAGCTCCTATTATTGTATACAAATCAAATTTATCAAATAAGCAAATTATTAAGCTCATCTCAATCCACACACACAAAATCAGAAGGCCATAAAGAGAAAAACTTGATTACTTGGATGCCTGGAACTGGTCTTATGTTGACCCATAATTGTGTCCTAAGGCGAATATGTTTAGGAAGATGATTTTTCTCCATGATTGGCCCCCTTTCACTCTTTCTTTCATTGCCTGCCATAACCAGAAGAAGTGACTGGAGTAAGGTTTGATGGCATTGCTATAAAATTTTTATACATAAAATATAATAAGACATGTCTTATCTGTTGAAAAATATAAAGTCATTTGGAGTTGCTTATAATTAAAAAAAATTATTAACTTTTTATATCATTAATTCTTATTAGACTGTTTTTCTAAATATATATATATATAAAAGTATCAATTTTTCTAACGTTAATTGGCAATCCTTTTGTGCCTCTTCCTGTTGTTGGCTCCCAAGAGCTTTCACTCTTTCTTAATAAAAAAGAAAGAGTGATATTCACCTTTACTTAATAAAAAAGATAAATAATATATCTCGAAACTCACCATATCGCCTGTTTAAATATCGAGAGAGCCCAGCTACTGAGATTCCAAGCACTATATCATTAATCGTCTGCATCCAATAACCCAAATATATATCAAATTTAGTACTTATAAATCAAAAGTTAAACATTACTGTGATACTATGACAATTCTTTAAAGTTTTGCAAGTAATTAACGGAAAAAGTAATTAAGCTTAATATTTTCTATCATGTTTAATAGTAATTAACTAACTCAAAATTAAACACAATACTTAGCAAGAAAATAAAAATAAAAAAAATACAACACAATTAGGATATGAATACTAATACTTACAGCATCCACGGCTTTCTTCACCAACTTTACATCATCTAGGCTCATATACCCCTTGACAAGAACCCTCCGTTTGTACCCAATGTTAGGGCCAGCTTTCAGAGGTGTTTCTGTATCCTTTAAAAACAATACAGTCGCTAGAAACAAGATCAAATCTATTATGGTGTTCCATACCAACTTCACTTGATGCCATAACCCTAATTTTACGCTAGATGATCTCTTTACTACCGGGACGGTTGGCAACATCTGAGGATCTGAAATTTTCCGAGAGCTGGCGAGCATCAAAGACATGATAGATACGCCATCTCCGATCGAGTGGTGGACTCGGAAGATCATGACACCTTCAGACTCGGAGGTTTTGATGTTGAGAAGGTGGAGGTCCCATAGAGGCCTGGAATCCGGGACGCCGGTTGTGGTGAGGTCGGCGATGTAGTCCTCCACAATTTTGTCTGGCGACTCCATGTTGTCTAATTTCAACTCTGGAATTACGATATGATCATCCAAGTTCACTTCTGTCGGGGTCCAGTTCCATTTTCCACTTTTTGGGTCCAAAACCTACGACATTTTTAAGGGGTTAGTGCACGCATGTACGTACGTACTCCAAAAACTAGGGAAATAATTAAGCTGGTGTTCTTTTACCACGAACGCATTAATTGTAGATAATAAATGTGCATGCCTTTATATGTCAAGTGCCAACATATATATTTTAGGATACATACATATATATATATGCTCAAAGTGAAACACTATTACGATAAACTATACGTACAGTCAGACAATTTTACCTGTGAGCTAGAGAATCGGGGGAGTTTTAGCAAAACCTCTGCTAGTTTTTCTTTGACCACGTCAGGATCAATTTTGGCTTTAACGCCAACTACGCCGAGGATGTAAACATCAGTGCCAGGCTCATGAAACATCTGAGCTATAGGACTCAATGGCTCCCCTAACCCGTCCTCATGATCAGACCTATAGCTCCCCGACTCGTTCAGAGAGTCACAACACAACCCTCTTCCCTCCCGGCCGGTCTTCACGGACCTGAGAGATATATTCGGTGGTAGAGATGCGTCCATGAGAGAATTATGTATCTGCAGAAGTTTTCAGCACCAACTAACCATATATGTGTGTGTGTGTAAGTGTTGCAATTGCATGCAGTGGATTCAAGGTTTGTGTAAAGGATGGTGGTATATATAATGAAAAACACGAGCACTGCTCGACTGGATTGTGAATGTGCCAGCACTTTCACGAGACACGACAATTAATGATCCATCCACTTGGAGAAGGCAGTAATTTCCTTAATTTTACGTCAGTGAACAGTAGTACTAGCTAGCTGGTGAAGTAAGCATGAGCACAAATTCCACATGCGTGCTAGAAATTTAATGCCGGAGGGGGGACGCAGCCATTGATGACCACACACGCACCCATCAAGTTCAAGGTCAAGGTCATTCATCGAATCATCTCAACGGGGAAGTTCATGAACAATAGCGACAAGAAACACTGCTTCAATTAAAAAACATAAAACGTTGAATTAAAGGACAAACCTAATTAATTAGCAGAAAACTAAGGTGAATGCAATTAATAAAAAAGTGACGTGCATGTTTGTTGAAATGTGTTACCACTCGGAGACAGTCATTGGAGCCAGCATTTGAGGGAAGTGGTAGAGGTGTGCAAACTTCATATTCTTCAGAACCCGAATACCAGACTTGCACAAAGAACGAATAGAAACCCAGCACCTCAATTCGATTTCTGGGTTAGTAGATTATTTTTTACATCTTTTCAAGAAATATCAACTTCTAGCCCCGCGTCTATTTCGAGTTGAGATTTGTTGTCCTATTGCTTGTCTTCTAGGGGCAGTTCGGATAGACAGTTTGACCGTTTATAAGTTGGTATTTAATTTTTAAGTTATTTAACTTATTTAATTAAAATATTTGATAAATCATAAGAGCGTTTAAGTTATCTAGCTTAAATGCTCTTATACTAACGTTTTGTAAAAACTAGTTGGAGATAGTTTTTACAAAAAATTGTTATAAAATAAGCTGTGTTGACTAACGATTTTACCATATTACTTTTATATATTTTGCTAATTTTCAGCCATGCCCTTCCTTTTTCTTCATCTTCTTCAACCTCTACCTCTCTGCCTTCAGCTGCCAGTCGCCCCAGCCTTCTTAGTCGCCACCGTCGACTATCGTCGTCACTTCGATCGACCATCTCTTCCTCATCGCTGTCCCCACATGCATCAACTACTATCGGCAACCTCGGCCTATTGCGTCGCTGGCTGCTGCTCCTATCGTATCGTTCACCGTCCATCGCCCTCATCTCCTCCATCCGTGCTTCTTCTCTGCATTGTCATGGTCAATCGAACTATATATATGCTATTATATATATAACAGTAATAAAGATATATGTAATACATAATAATATATATTATTGTTATATAACATATATAATACATATAATAATTTATATTAATATATTTTTAATAATTATATAAAATTTATCAACATTTAATGATAAAATTTTACATTATTCAATAACATGTCTATTTTCATTTTTTTATCAAGTTGCAATAATTTATCAACTCTTTCAAACCAAACACATAACTATTAACTGATAGTTTAAAAGTATATTTATCCAAACACATATTAGCTTAAACGGTAAACAATTTAAACACTACCTAACTTAAAAGTTTTTTAAAAAAAAACCTAGCCAAACTAAGCATTAATTGTCCCTCCAATGAAATTAAGTCACTTCATTAAATTAATATACACTTATGTATATTAATAATATCTGAAAACTCAATGTTTTTTTTAAATTCATTCTGTAATCACTACAACAAATTTTGGATTAAGAGGCATTTAAAAATTCCTTAATAGATAGTTTATTGGGGCATTTTAACTATTAGGGTATTAATAATAATGCCTTATGTAACTGTGCCCCCAAAACATATTGAGACACTTACAAATGCCTAAAAAATAACTATAAATTTAAGTTTGTTGCGATATTTAAAAATGGCTCAAAAATCATTATAAATTTATTTTTCATATCCCCCACAAGGCCCTCTCTTAACTCTAACTTACTTCTCCCTCAGCTCGAACTCTGAACCTTTCATTCTTCTTACACACGCGTGACCACCTAATCTACACATTATCTTATTAATATATATGCCTATGTTTATCTTATAGTATATCTAAATTTCATTAGAATTATTCTATTGGGGCACTTAAGATTTGTCTATTAGGGCACTTTATTAGAGTGTCTTGTTAGAATTATTTTAATGGGGCATTTAAAATTATTTTAATGAGACATTTCAAAAATTCTGCCCTATTAGATTTATCTATTAAGACACTTATATTTGTCTATTAGGGCATTTCATTGTCGTGCCTTATTAGAGTTGTTTTATTGGGGCACCTTTTTAAATTGTGCCTTAAAATGATATTTTATAGGGCACTTAATTGTTGTGCCTCATTAAAGTTATTGTATTGAGGTACTTTTTTAAATTATGCCTTAAAATGGTATTTTAGATGACACTTTCTAAAAAATACCCTAAAAAAGATGTCTCAACAAATCATTTTTGTTATAGTGAATTAATAAAAAAAATTATCTCTTCAAATTAAAAGATAAATTTTTTTCAGACAGAATATTTTTATTTCTGTCTGACTAAAATTATCCTGTCTGAAAAAAATATAATTCTTTATTTGAAAGAGATGAGTTTTTGAATGAATTTAAAAATAAATAAATTTTCTCACATTATCAATATATATCAAGACTACTGGGATAGCAGATCTCGGCTCGTCTTTTTCCAGCGGAAGAAGCTCAATAATATCACTTGTTCTAGAGATCTGTGCAATCCCATTCCCATGTGACTGGGTATTCTGTCTTCTTCGTACCTGTACATAGCTGATGCAATTTCTTGCCGTTGAAAAAAATTAGGATATATTACAAAGGACACCCCTATGATATTGTGAAATTATAAGAATCACTTCTAACATTTTGAAAAATAACAATAATTTCCCTTATTATTAAATAAAGAATTGAATAATTATTTTATCCTTTATTTAATTTCCTTTTCTCTCCTTTAATTTATAAAAAATTAAGAAAAAAAACAACTAATGATCTCCAATCACTAACAAATTAAACCACTAATTAAGATTGAACTTATAAATGATTTGGGTTCAGTTGAACCTTACTGAATATTTGTCAAAACCTAAGTCCCAAAAATTTGGATTCGATAAATCTTAGATTTATGATTTGCCAAACCTAAATGAACCCTACCTTAGATTTATGGGTAAAAGTTTGATAAAATTTAGTCTCGTGCGAATCTAGATCTCGTTGAATTTTTAAATTCTTTGAAAATTGAAAAAAAGAAAGAAAATGAGAAAGAGAAAGAGAGAGTTGCACTTTCTTTAACATCTTTGACCAAATTCCCGATTCATTGTTGCATCTTATTCATCCATCCAATTAGATTTTTTGACAAAAAATATGGATTTTATAAAAATTCAGATCATATAGGTATCATTTAGTGGGTTCGATAAATCAAACACATTTGGGTTCTTGATTGAGAATGAGATGGTTCAATCAAAACCCTAATAAGATGAAAAGAAAAAAGAAAAGAAATATTATTTATAAAAATGATATATAGTGATTCGATCATTAAAAAATTAATAAAATAAAAAAAGAGAGAATTGATGGCAACAATGTTAAAAAGAAAGAGTCGGTGGTGATAAAGATTTCAACCAAGCTAAAGAATGGATAAAGAGAGATGATGAGGAAAATATTTTTAAATACAAAGATATTTTAATTATTTATAAATATTTAATTACAGTTAATTAATAATAGTAGAGAAATTATAATATGATATTAAATCTAAAGGATAAATATTATATTTTTCAAAGATGAAGGATGCATGATTCTTATAATAATTTTATGAAAGCGAAACAGTCTTCTTTGACAATTCAACCAAAAAAAAACAAAAAAAGGTCCCCACGTTTGTTGAAAAGATTTCAATATGCTGTCATCAAGGTGATAAGATTGAAAATAGCTTGAAAGGTTCAAGATAGCCCACCACGCTCAGAGTCCAGATCCGCTTTCTCTTCCTCCAGTCTCATTGGCTGTCCCTCCAATTAAATTATCCCTCCTTATCAAATTAATACATATCATCAAATAATAATATATATATTAATAACAACAAAAAAATTTAATATTCTTTCTTCTAAAATTTATCCTATAATTAATTAAAAAAAAAACTCACCCCTTCTAAATAAAAAAAATATTTTATTTCCAGATAGAATACTTGTCTGAAAAAAAAAACTCATTTCTTCATAAATAAATTTTTTCTTGTTAATTACAGAAAAAATTTTAGGAGTAGAATATTAAATTTTTTATTATTATTAATATATAATATTATTTAATAATGTATATTAATTTAATAAGATAACATAATTTAATTGAAAAGAAAGTTAAAGGGGACAGGGGGAAGGAACCGCTGATCTCTCGGAGGCTAAGGGTTGGATATTTTTAATGAGTTGATTGATTGATGGTACAATCTACACGAAACCAAAATGTAAATGAAAAATGGAAGCATTTTAAGTCAAATTTTAGGGTTTTAAATAATGTCAACTATGAATTAAACAATTAACATAAATCAGAAATGAAAATAAAATATATATATCGAAAGCGCATACGATAAGAAACTCACAATTATGATCAAATAATTCATTAATTTATATTATATGTTCAGCCCTTTGAGTGGTAATTTGTACACCCTTGTCCTGTGGGGTATCTTTCTAGATTTCCCTGTGGGTCATCTTTTTTTCTCTTTGATCAAATTCTCTATTTGTTTCATAAAGTCATGGCATCTGTTGGTGAATTGTTTGTGAGTACCGTGGAATTAACAGAAAGCTTCACTTTAGGTTTGCCCATCTTTTTGGGGAATCGATGAGACTTGATCTTTTGACCGTTACTAAGATGGAGACCATTGCTTTGCTTTAGTAAGTGGAATATAATTTCTGAATTGAAATCCAAGAGGATCATCAATATTTTTGGATTTTTCTTCCATTCCATTTGTCCTTTCATTGGAATCTCTTACTCTCTCTTTTTTATCCTTTTCTTCATTTCCTTTAACCATCCACATTACCTTAGCTTTTAAAAGAATATTTGTTAGCTCGAACAAACATGTTAGCCAAATAGAAGAAATTATTGTAGTGGTATTGACTTTATTTCTTGGAGGATAACATCAAGTGTCACACTCATATGCAAGTCTTGAATCCCAAGTTTGCATTTTTGAACCTTTCAACATATTATTTGAATGCTTTCTTTCCTCTTTGTTGGATCCTATAAACAAATGTGTAAATCTTTTGTTTCTTTAGATAATAAAGGCATTAATGAACTATCTTCTTAATTGCTCGAAAGATGAGATAGAATTTTTGACCAAATTATTAAATCACATGCATGCATAGCCATTCAAAGCAAAAGAGAAAGCTATAGGCATGTGATAATGTCATCTCAACCATATAGTAACGTATTAGACTCGTAGTTTTGAATGTGATAGAGGGGATCATTTTTTTCTAGAGTAAGTAATAAGTTGAGACATCTTAAATTTAGAGAGAAAATGATTTATGCATGATTTCAATAGTAAATAGAATATTCTTTTCATGCTGGTCCTCTTTTAAGGTACTAACTTTTTTTTGTTTCAATATTTGTTCAATTATTTTTTCATGTCGACAGCTTCGTGACTAGTGAAAATAGATTGATTATTTGTTTCAGATTGATGTCTTGGTAGGACTACAATTGTGCTTCCTACGATTTTCTAAGATTTTTCTCCACAGGGTGAGCCATCCCAACTTTATTTCAAACTAGGGCTTTGCATGATTTTTCTTATCATTCCGAGAGACTCTCCCGCGTCTTTCTTTTTCAGCCCGCCAAGGGAGGGCTTTGTGAGAGACTCCCTCATAGGATTTTTGGTAATGGCCCACCTTTTACATAATTTTAGAGAGTAGGTGAAAGTGGAGTTTACGAGACTGCATTCCAGAGGAAAATTACCTTATCCCAAAAAGCCTTGGTGCTTTCTTTGTGTTGTCATTTCAATACTTCATGCTTACTAAGATAAATAATTTGAGGAACTATCCAGGAGTCTTCAGAAGCCTATGCTAGAAGGGTTTCCCAAGGTCTCTGATTAGGAGAACTATTGACGTCGTGACCCTCTTTGTTGTTTCTATTTCTGACGGCCTAATAAGATCTTGTACAAACTATTTTTAATATTTTAGATTTTATGATCGATTTTCCATAAATAGCTCTAATTATTGTTGCCTGCATACAATAATAGAATTTAGATGGTAGGTAATCATTCTCAAGCCATCAAGACTTTGCAAAAAAAGAAAAAAAGGCCGTCAAAGGGTGCAAAGCATTTCCTTCGCAAATATTTTAATGTTTAAGTCATATCTGGTAAAAAATTTGTAGAACACTTGAATCAATAATAGAATCTTACATTTTTTTTAATGTGAATTTACCTATTTACAGGGGAGTTTAGAGGTTTGGGATAAATATTTTCAATATTCCAATATCGACTAAAATTTAGACTCTTATGAATAAGACAATATTTGTGTAATTCTTAGAGGTATTTTTTGGATTATTTGTTCACGTTTGGAGTTATCTGTTTGTAATTTTTCATTGGGAATATCTCAAGTGAGCAAGTCTTCTGGTTTTTTCTTTCAATTTTTTTTTGCGACAACCTCTTTGATTGACCTTTAGGTCTCCCAAGCCTTCTTTTGATAGTCTTCATGGTCTTTCGGAGCTTCATTTTCTTAGGTTTTAGATTTTTGCTTATTGGGATTTGGTCCGTGATAAATCAAGTGTATTATTTTATAGACAATAATATATTTAAAATTTATTTTGTTTTTATTAAAATAATAGATAAATTTTTAAAGAAAAGTTGTTTTTATAATACATCAATCCGGCTTAATTGCGAGGGTTAATTAAAAAAGCACTTCAATCGGGAAAAAATTGGGGGAAGGATTTGATTTTGTCACAACTTGGGCAAGGCCTAGTAGGATTTTGGTGCATTTTTATTTTAGTCACTAAATTTTAATTTTTTTGTAATGTGATCATAGAATTTTCAAAAATTTTACAATGTGGTCATCCAATCTATAGTTAGAGTGACTGACAAACAATAAAAATTATTATACAACGACAACCAATTAAAATATGTCACGTGCAAAAAATAAAAATTATTTACCACATTAGCACCACATCACCCACTCTATCTATAAAGTGGCTGAAAAATTTTATATGTGACCACATTGTAAAATTTTTTAAAATTCTATGATCACATTGCAAAAAATTAAAGTTTAGTGATTAAAATAAAAATCACACCAAAATTTAGTGATATTTGATGTGATTTACCCCTTAACAGGAAGTTCAAATCTACAAGAAGTTACGGGTATTGATGACGTCACTTATGTCCATAATGTTTAAACAAAGATTAAAGTTAGCAAAGTAATAAAATTAAAATATTTTATATTTGTAAGGTTATGAAATTAAATTTTGTTGAATAAGATTTTTTATTTTTTAAACAAAAAATATAGAGTATTTTAAGAATTAATTCATTTTATTGACATGACTTTATAATATCAAAATGTCCCATTTGCCTGTATAATAATATAGATATATATATATATATTCAGAATTTTGGCAACTGGATGGTTTTTTTAATGTATTTTTGGATAAATGTTTTTTATATTTATTTATATCTCTGCATATTTTTTAATTGAATTGTGAGAACCACTAAAAATTATTGTAATTTTGGTTAAAAAAAAACAAAGATGCTTTGATTTTAAAATGGAGGGTAAAATTATATTTTTTAAATTTAGTAAAAAGAAAAGATATTTTTGACATTTAGAGAAATGACAATGATCTCCTCTTATTTTACGACTCTTAAGTCTTAACTATATTTCACCTCAGTTATTACTTCATAAATATTAATAATTTTAATATAACCAAAATATACTTATATTTTCTCTCCCTTTCATTTCTCTTCTTCTCATACAACAAACTAAATCGAATCCCGCCATTTATCAATCTCTTTCTCTCTTTCTTTGCTTAATCATGAACTTCAAGTGTCTGGATAGTAGAATGACACTATAAAATATCTTGTATTTAATTTTATCTGTTGTCTAATTAATGCAAGGATAGTTCAGGAAAATGTAAAAATAACCAAAATGCCCTTATTACAAATTTTTAAACCATTATACTTGAGGGCAAAATGATCATTTCACCCATCATTTTATCCCCTAGATAATGTATGTATCCTGATCCTCCTGAGATTATGTTATTTTTTGGGATTATCGTCCTTGCGCAGACTTCTGTCGCTCGCGCTCTTAATTTTGACTGAGAAAGTAAATCGCAAGTGAAAACTTTATTTCATTGCACAGGATAATGAATTGAACTCACGACCTATTGATGTAAATTCCAATTTATCATGCTCCAACCACTTAACTTGAACCCAAAGATCGAGGTTATGTTATTTCTTGTCTACCTAATTAGTAAACCCATCTCATTTATTATCTCACATAAATACATATCAAATCGGGAGAAATTCATAAATAACCTAAAAGAAATTTAGAAAAATATTTTTAACCACTTTCTAGTAAAAAACGTTTTTGACAAATCAAATAAACTAATTGCATTCTATAGCCACTTTTATGTGAGATGCCTAACATACCCTTAATGAGATTTTAAATTGGAAAGCCCATATTGTCCTTATTTTCATTTACCAAAATATCATTGTCTCTTTCCTATTGTCTTTCTCTTCTTTCTCATCTTCCAACGTTCACATTACTCTCTTTCTCTCCATTGTCAAATCATCCAAACTCAGTAATTCATTATACATTCAATTTTTTTGCTTGTTGGGTCATTTAATAATCTTCATCAATCACAGCGACCTCATTGAAATCTCAATCAATAAGATTTTTTCTTTCCAACAAACAATTTTACTGACTGAATCTCTAAGGATTGATTTCATTTCTATTTGTTTTGTTTTGTTATCACATTGCTTATAAATGTTGTGTAGTATGATTGTGGTTGTAAATAGAACCTATTTTGATATATATTATTCCAGATCTATACTGATTTTCATAAAAAAATAATTTTTCAAAACTACACAACGTCATCGGGTATTGTGGGGCCACAAAACTCGGCCCGGGTTTTGTCGGGCCACAAAACCTGATTTTTTTAATAAAAATGGATTTTTTGATTTTTTTTTTTGGGCCATGGGATTTTTCAAAATTACCCAATAAAAATTAATGTCTTTTTACATTTTTTGGCTTAATTGAATTTATAATTCAAAATAAACAACAATGGAATAATAATAAAACACAACCAATACATGATTAAGTGTTCTAACTATTAACAACATTGGATAAAATTAAGGTAATGATTATAAAATTTACCCAAAAATACAAGTATAATTTTTAAACAATAATTTATTTTTGGGACTATTGGATAACTTGAAAAAATCTCATGGCCAAGAAAAGAAAAAAAAAGGATCAAAAAAACCATTTTAATAAAAGAAATCAGGCTTTGTGGGGCCACAAAACTCGGCTCAAGTTTTATGGGGCCACAAAACCTAATTTTTTAATAAAAATTGATTTTTTGATCTTTTTTTTTTTTGCCATGAGATTTTTCAAAGTTACCCAATGATGTCTTTTTTTATTTTTTGACTTAATTAAATTTATAATTTAAAATAAACAACAATGGAATAATAATAAAACACAATCAATACATGATTAAGTGTGCTAACAACTAATAACATTGGATAAAATTAAGGTAATGATTATAAAATTTATCCAAAAATACAAGTATAATTTTTAAACAATAATTTATTTTTGAGACTACTGGATAATTTGGAAAAATCACATGGCCAAGAAAAGAAAAAAAAAAAAGGGATCAAAACAACTATTTTAATAAAAGAAATCAGGCTTTGTGGGGCCACAAAACTTGATTTTTTAATAAAAATAGATTTTTTTATTTTTTTTTTGGCCTGAGATTTTTCAAAGTTATCCAATAAAAAATGATGTCTTTTTACTTTTTTTTTGACTTAATTGAATTTATAATTCACAATAAACAACAATGGAATGATAATAAAACACAACTAATACATGATTAAGTGTTCTAACTATTAATAACATTGGATTAAATTCATGTAATGATTATAAAATTTACCCAAAAATACAAGTATAATTTTGAAACAATAATTTATTTTTGGGGTTATTAGATAACTTAAAAAAATTCCATGGTCAAGAAAAGAAAAAAAAAAGATAAGAAAAACCATTTTAATAAAAGAAATTGGCTTTTGTGGGGCCACAAAACCTAATTTTTTAATCTTTTTTTTTTTTTTTTGGCCATTGGTTTTTTCAAAGTTACCCAATAAAAAATGATGTCTTTTTACATTTTTTGGCTTAATTGAATTTATAATTCACAATAAACAACAATGGAATGATAATAAAACACAACCAATACATGATTAAGTGTTCTAACTACTAACAACATTTGATTAAATTGATGTAATGATTATTAAATTTATCAAAAAATATAAGTATAATTTTTAAACAGTAATTTATTTTTGGGACTATTGCATAACTTGAAAAAATCCCATGGCCAAGAAAAGAAAAAAAAGGATAAAAAAAATATTTTAATTAAAGAAATCCGACTTTGTGGGGCCACAAAACCCAACCTCAGTTTTGTGGGGTGTAAGCACCCTCGACCGGATATCCCCAACAACCCGGACTACTCGAACGAGAGCATTTACGGAAGGAGAAAGAATAGAACATACAAGACAAAAACCACCCTGGCATGCATACTCAAAAATGAGAGCAGCGGAAGCAAAGCTAAACACATGCATGCACTACGGGAACACCGCTGGCACTGCGGTCACAAGATCAATAAATAAAAACAGACTTCTTTGCCAACATATACCAAACTCGAGGAATGACCTGGCAGAGTACAAAATAATCGAGTAAATCCTACTCAGACATCAGAGTTGACAGGGATTAACGGGACTGCCTGTACACCATATCGACTCTGTTGCTAAAAGCTGACTCCCTTGCCCATGGCCTACGCTACCACTACCTGAAATGATGGAAAGTAAAGTGAGTCGAGAGACTCAGCAAGCATAAGGAAAGAAAGGCTGACGGCTATATAAATCCAATAAACTCTTCCCAGAATAAATCCACAGGTACACACAATCCATGAGACGTTACAACACAATAGTATAGTATAATAAAAGCACATATCGGTCATTGGGGCCCACACAAGACACAAGGCACCCAAGTCCCATACCAACCTGCCGCTGCCCTAGAAGGTAACATGTAACTCCAACAAACCTGCCTGCGCTGTCCCGGGTCGGTGCTCCCGTCACCCCTGTGTCCGTGTCGGTACTCCTGACACCCGAGCCATAGGCTCCCTCGGAACAGTCCTCCCGTCCGATAACTAAATATTACTAGTAACCATGCAATGCACATAAAAATGTAATGGCGTAATGAGCATCAACGTGATACACTGGCGCCCATATGATAGGGCGTAATTATATGCATATTTTTATCTAATTTTTATTTTAATCTTTTGTTATTTTTCCTACATAAAATGTGTTTATATGGATTTTATATTATTTTAATATTTTTTTGTAGGAATTCAGCAAAAGGAATAAATTCGAAAATTTGGGTATAAAAAGAAAAGAAACAAAAAAAAAATTATAAAATTAATTTCAAAATTAATATGGTAAATTAATACTATAATAAAAATAAAAAAATAAATATTATAAATAATTAGCATTATAATATAAATAAAGTTATAATATAATTAATAGTATATTAAATATTATATTATCTAGTATATTATTTATATATATTATTATATTATATATTTCATTACTTATATATTATATATTGAAGTGCCGTGAGTTGCATGGAATTAGGGCAGGCTTGTGTTTCATGTGTATATATATATTAATATGAGAGTTGGCAGGAGATGGTGTGGGGAAAAAAGCGGCACGGCATGGACGGAAAGCAAAAGAAAGATAGAGAATGAAAAATTGGAACCCGCGGCCATGCAAGCACAGGAAGAAGAATAGACAGCAGCGCATGGAAAAGAATTGAAGGAAACGGAAGCAAGGGAACGAGTGTGGCAGACGAGGCTGCAACAATCGGGCATTTTGATTCAACTCTAGTAACCCAGATCTGATATTCAGATTTGGAACTGGGGATTCCTTTTCTTATTTTTTCTAGTTGCCATTCTATTTTTCTTTGGTTGGTTTGGATTTCAATTATGCAGAAACTCTTGGTTAATGTTGAGAATATTTTATTTATTATGAGTGGCTAAATAACTGTTTAGGATTTTTAAAGGATCCTATGCATTGAAACTTTATTGGTTACTCAATTTTTGGTTGTGATTGTTACATCAACTATATTTATTTTGTTCTAAACTTAATGCTTGTAATTGTTTGATCGCCAATTACATGATTAGAGATTTCTTATAATGCTAGACATAGATAAATAAGAAATAGACTTTGGACAAAATAACATATGTTAATTGGGGAAGACATTCACTTGATTACATGTGCAATTTGTGATTATATTTGTAATGAATATTTTCATATAATGAATACCTATGTTTAATGTGTTCTCTAATTCTAATTCATATAGACATATAGTGAGTTATGTTAGTTGAATAAACTTGTTAGACCTAGACATAGGCTAACAAATAAATTAGAGTGCTCCATTGACATAGTTCGTAATTTAATCAACCAAAAATTAAGGTAATTTGATAAAGTGGATTTACTAGGTGAATTTAGAAAACCCTAGGTCTTAACCAATTGATTTTTAATTTTTAGTTAATTATTAGTTATATATTAATTAATTTTCTTAATTAATCAACTGTCCAAATATAGTTAATTGTGAATAATTTTAGTATTTAACAGGGTAGTAACCAATCTCCGTGGGAACGATATCTTATTCATCACTTTACTTGTCTTGACCGCGTATACTTGCGTGTTATTCGTGGGTTATATAAAATCACGAACAAGTTTTTGGCGCCGTTGCCGGGGATTGTGTTTACTATTTCTTTTAATATTAATACCAATTGCAATTAATTATAATTTGGACATTTTATTTATTTATATTTTATTTATTTATGTATTTATTTTTTACTCATGCATGGAAATGGGCTAGTACATGAACACAAGATCCAAGGGCATTGAATCTATTCCACTTGACTTGGAAATTGAGCAAACTATTTCTCATTTAAGAAAAGCAAAGAGGGGTGAATCTAGCCATTTAGATCAAGTCAAATTATCAAGTGAAGGCGAAAAGGAACCAATGGCTCAGCAGGAAGAACAAAAAAAATTGAGAGAGTATGCTATGCCTAAGGTGGATGGGATTAGCTCGAGCATTCAGAGACCAACAGTGCAGGCAAATAATTTTGAGATCAAACCATCCATAATTCAGATGATTCAGACATCCGTTCAATTTGGAGGTTTTCCAAATGATGATCCCAACCAACACCTCAGTAATTTTCTAGAGATATGTGACACTTTCAGGTTCAATGGGGTGTCCGATGATGCAGTGAGATTAAGGCTCTTTCCTTTCTCTTTTCGAGATAAGACTAAGAGTTGGTTGAGTTCGTTGCCACAGGGATCCATTACTACTTGGACTGATTTGGCACAGAAATTTTTGGCAAAATTTTTCCCACCTGCAAAGACTGCAAAGATGAGAAATGACATTACCTCATTCATGCAGCAAGATTCAGAGACTTTGTATGAGGCTTGGGAGAGGTACAAGGAGCTATTACTACGATGTCCACATCATGGTATTCCTGATTGGTTACAAGTACAGACATTTTATAATGGTTTATTGGGACACACGAGAACAATCATAGATGCTACTGCAGGTGGAGCACTTATGGATAAGTCATTTGATGATGCTTACACCTTACTTGAAGACATGGCTGCCAATAATTATCAATGGAATCCTGATAGGACTCCTCAAAGAAGGACTGCAGGTGTCTATGAAATTGATGCAATATTCGCCTTGACTGCTCAGGTACATGCTTTAACTAAGCAGTTAGCTCAAAATGGAATTCATACACCTCAAGAAACTGTGGCATCATGTGATTTATGTGGAGGAAATCATCTCAGGGAGAGGTGTGGATTGAACACGGAGTTTTCACAATATGTCGGCAATTATACCAGGTAACAAAATAATCCCAACTCGAATTTCTATAATCCTAGTTGGAGAAATCATCCAAATCTTTCATGGAGCAACAATCAGAATGTTCAACAGCCTATTCAAAGGCCGAATAATGGTCCTTCAGGATTCCATAACAATCCAGTGCAAGACAAGGTTAAATCAGTTGAGGAGTCTTTGAATCAGTTCATGGAGCAAACTGCAAATCTTTTTTAGAATCAATCTGTGCAAATTCAGAGTCAAGGAATTGCAATAAAAAATATAGAGAATCAATTGGGGCAACTGGCAAATTCCATGAATTTTCGACCACAAGGTGCCTTACCGAGCAACACTGAGCAAAACCCAAAGCGAGAGGACAAAGAACAATGCAAAGCAATTTCAAGCCACCTACCGAGCAACACTGAGCAAAACCCAAAGCAAGAGGACAAAGAACAATGCAAAGCAATTTCAAGCCACCAAACTCACGAGCATACCAGCTTATATGCTCCACAATCAGTTCCAAAGGAGATAAGTAAACAGTTAGTGGAAGGCCAGTCAGATTTTGAGCAATTTGTAGAAATGGGTGATGAGTTGAATGAGCAGGGAGTGCCTTCAGTTAATCAAAATAAGGCTAAATCTGATGCATACGAAGAAAATTCTAGGAGGCAAAAGAAGAAGAAAGAGGAGAACTATCCAACTAAATATAACCCCAAATCTGGATACCCACCTCCTCCATTTCCTCAGTGTTTACAAAAACAAAAACAAGAGCAAAATTTTTCTAAATTTCTTGAGGTTTTTAAGAAACTGAATATTAATATTCCTTTTGCAGATGCATTGGAGCAGATGCCGAGTTATGCTAAATTCATGAAGGACATACTCTCGAGAAAAAGAAGGCTAGAAGACTACAAGACAATTGCTTTGACTGAAGAGTGCAGTGCTATTCTTTAAAACAAACTTCCTCCAAAGCTCAAGGACCCAGGGAGTTTTACTATCCCTTGTACTATTGGTAATCAGTATTTAGGTCGAGCTTTGTGTGACTTAGGAGCTAGTATCAATTTGATGCCTTTTTCTATTTTTAAGAGATTGGGATTAGGAGAGGCTAAACCCACAACAGTATCCTTACAACTAGCTGATAGGTCAATTAAGTATCCATATGGAGTCATTGAGGATGTTTTGGTTAAAGTTGAAAAACTGATTTTGCCTGCTGATTTTCTTGTTCTAGATATGGAAGAAGACAAGGATATTCCCATTATCCTTGGAAGACCCTTCTTAGCTACAGGCAGAACTTTGATTGATGTTCAAAAAAGAGAACTTACCATGAGAGTTCAAGACCAAGAAGTCACATTTAATGTCTTTAAAGCTATGAAATTTCCTAATGGTGCTGATGATTGTTTCAGGTTGGATGCATTGGACACTTTGATGTTTGCTTCCCCCAGTCCTAAAGAAGATGATCTGCTTCAAGCTACCTTGACAAATTTGGAGGCTTTTGATGATGAAGTCGAGGAGTGCTACAGGTTACTTGATGCTACACCAAAAATTCTGGCCAAGAAGACAAAAATTGATCCTTTACCATGTAAAAGTTCAGAATTTTCTAATTCCTCCCATAAGCAATGTAAGGATGTAAGTGAAGCCATTCCTACTTTTGAATTGAAACCTTTGCCTTCTCATCTCAGGTATGTCTTTCTAGGTAAATCTTCTACTTTTCCTGTGATTATATCTGCTGATTTGAATGAGGAACAAGTAGAGAAATTGCTTAGGATCCTTAGAGAGCATAGGAAGGCTATAGGGTGGACGTTATCTGATATTAAAGGAATTAGCCCTTCAATTTGCATGCATAAGATTAATTTGGAGGAAAATAGTAAACCAACTGTTGATGCACAAAGACGATTAAACCCTATCATGAAAGAAGTGGTAAAGAAAGAGATAATTAAATGGTTGGACAATGGCATAATTTACCCCATTTCTGATAGTTCATGGGTTAGTCCTGTTCAATGTGTTCCTAAGAAAGGTGGGATGACTGTAGTGCAAAATGAGAACAATGAATTAATTTCCACCAGGACTGTAACCGGTTGGAGGATTTGCATGGGTTATAGGAAACTTAATAAGGCCACAAGGAAAGATCACTTTCCTCTACCTTTCATTGATCAAATGTTGGATAAATTAGCTGGTCATGAGTTTTATTGCTTCCTAGATGGTTATTCTGGCTATAATCAAATTGCTATTGCCCCTAAGGACCAAGAAAAGACCACTTTTACTTGCCCTTATGGGACTTTTGCTTTTAGACGAATGCCATTTGGTTTATGTAATGCGCCTACTACTTTCCAACGATGCATGATGGCCATATTTTCTGACATGATTGAAAAGTTCATTGAGGTGTTTATGGATGATTTTTCTGTGTTTGGTGATTCATTTGATTTATGCTTGGCTAACTTAAAACTTGTTTTGCAGAGATGTGAAGACACTAACCTTGTGCTAAATTGGGAAAAATGCCACTTTATGGTTAGAGAGGGTGTGGTACTTGGCCATAAAATTTCTTCGAGAGGTATTAAAGCTGATCGTGCCAAAATTGACATAATTGCCAAGTTACCACCTCCTACATCTATTAAAGGAGTAAGAAGTTTTCTAAGCCATGCAGGTTTCTACAGGAGGTTCATCAAAGATTTTTCTAAGATCTCTAAACCCTTGTGCAACTTGCTTGAAAAAGATGTGCCATTTGTTTTCGATACTGCATGCATGAATGCCTTTCTAGTTCTTAAAGAAAAATTAACTTCTGCACCTATTATTGCTACTCCTAATTGGAACTTACCTTTTGAATTGATGTGTGATGCTAGCGATCATGCCATAGGTGCAGTGTTAGGTCAACGGAAAGGTAAGTTGTTTCATACTATTTATTATGCTAGTAAAACTCTTAATGATGCTCAATTGAATTATGGTACTACTGAGAAAGAGTTACTAGTCGTTGTTTTTGCCTTTGATAAATTTAGATCATACTTGATTGGTTCTAAAGTTGTTGTTTTTACTGATCATTCTGCAATCAAGTATCTTCTTTCTAAACAGGATGCAAAGCCAAGACTTATTAGGTGGGTATTGTTGTTGCAGGAATTCGACTTGGAAATCAAAGATAAAAAGGGTGCTGAGAATCTTGTAGCTGACCACCTAAGTAGATTGGAGAAACATGGAAACAATGAGCCAGCACATGATGAGATTAGAGAGGAGTTTCCCGATGAAAAAGTACTAGCTATTCAGACCCCTCAAATTGCTTGGTATGCTGAGTTTGTCAACTTTATTGTAAGTAAAGTCCTTCCCCCTGATTTGAATGCTTATCAAAAGAAGAAATTCTTGCACGATGTTAAGTATTACATTTGGGATGAACCTTACTTGTTCAAAATTTGTAATGACCAAATGCTTAGGAGATGTGTGCCTAGTGAAGAATATAATGACATTTTGATGCATTGTCATGCCTCAGAATATGGTGGTCATTTTTTAGAGAATAAGACTGCTGCAAAAGTCTTACAGTCAGGTTTTTATTGGCCTACTCTTTTTAAGGATGCCTTTAACTTTGTTAAAAATTGTGATAGATGTCAGAGAGTAGGTAACATATCTAGCAGACATGAGATGCCATTAAACATAATGCTTGAAGTTGAATTGTTTGATGTTTGGGGTATTGATTTCATGGGACCATTTGTTTCTTCATTTGGAAATAAATACATCTTAGTTGCTGTGAACTATGTTTCCAAATGGGTAGAAGCGGTGGCATTGCCTAAGAATGATGCTAGAGTGGTGACTAGATTTCTGAAAAAGTACATTTTTACTAAGTTTGGCACTCCTAGGGCAATTATCAGTGATGGAGGTTCACACTTTTGTAACAAACAGTTTGATGCTTTGCTTGCCAAATATGGGGTTAGCCATAAAGTTGCCACTGCTTATCATCCACAAACTAGTGGACAGGTTGAAATTTCTAATAAGGAGATTAAAAGAATATTGGAAAAGACAGTGATTGGGTCTAGGAAAGATTGGTCTCAAAAGCTCGATGATGCATTGTGGGCCTATAGAACTGCATTTAAATCTCCTATTGGAATGTCCCCTTATAGACTTGTATTTGGTAAAGCATGTCATTTGCCTGTTGAACTTGAACACCATGCATATTGGGCTATCAAGCATTTAAATTTTGATATGCAAGCTGCAGGTGAGAAGAGACTTTTGCAATTAAATGAGATGGATGAATTCAGGTTAGATGCATATGAGAATGCCAAATTGTACAAAGAGAAAAGTAAGATGTGGCATGATAAAAAGATATTGAATAGGAAATTTGAACCTGGCCAATTGGTGTTATTGTTCAATTCTAGGTTAAAGCTTTTTCCTGGTAAATTAAAGTCTAGATGGTCAGGTCCATTTGAGGTTATTAATGTTTCTCCTTATGGAGCAATGGAAATTCGAGATTTGGGTACTAATATGACTTTCAAGGTTAATGGACAACGGTTGAAGCATTATTTTGGTGAACCTATTGATCGTCAAGTGTCCACAATTACACTTTCCAGTCCCCAGTGAAGGTGGTCAAGTCAAGCTAAAGACTCAAAATTAAAACTATCATTTCCCTTTTCCTTAACTTTTTAGTTTCGTGATTTATTTATTTATTTATTTATTTTTAACTATTTTTTTTCTTTCTTTTCGAGTGCTTCTGTGTTTCTTGTGTTCTCTAGTGTCTGCAGGTTTCTTGGATGATGGTTGTGAGTCAAATTCATGGCTGTTCTTCAAGAAGTTCAACACCTACACCTTTTTATGTGCACCATTATCTTTCCCCCTTAGCACGTGAGCCGTATGTTTCAAATTCGCAATCAGGGAAGTATTGTTTTTCTTTTCCTCTTCTCTCATTTTTAAACATTGAGGACAATATTTAATTTAAGTGTGGGGGTGGAAAATCTTTTATTTTCTTGATTGTTTGTTTGAAATTTAAAAAAAAAAATAGAAATAGATTGTTTGTTTGAAACTTAAAAAAAAAAAAGAGAGAGAGAAAAATATGTGTGAATGATGATTCCTTTAAAAACAAAATGTTTTATTTTCATGTGTGGGCCGAATTCATGTTTCCTATTTAACTTTGGTCGATGCATAGTTAGTTCAAGATTGGGAATTGTTCTATTTGATTATCGATTCTAAATTTAGCAGTGTTAAGGAAAATGAATTGATTATGCCAGATTATCATGATTGTTGAAATATATACTTCTTGACAAAATTCATGAGATTTTGTGATCATGCATGATTGATTATGTGAGAATAATATTGCGATTATTTCTCGAAACTAGGCCTAAACAGTGTTGAAGTAAAATGGGATGATGAAAATAAAAAAAAAGAGGAAAAGTTGTTGCTATTTATCTACTCCTATGTTTTGAGCTGCTTAATAGTAACTGGGGGTTGACAGTATGCTCCTGCATCATCTTTCACGTCAAACGATGGTTCAAAATATGAGTATGCAAATGCATTCTAAGCAATTATTTAGGGGAGTAATCGGGTGTCTTCATCACAAAATGTCGACATTCGCGTCACAAACCAAGTAATGCTTAGGAAAGATTAAAAAAAAAAACAAAACAAAAAATAAAAACATCCTTGTTACTCCTTATGTTTGTAGTAGTGGAGAGAAGTGATTACAAGAAAATTATTGCATGATTTAATTATGTTAGTTGTAAGGTTTCATGAATTAATTTTGAAGTATGCATGGCATCAAAAGTGATGATTTTGCATATTTAATTCTTTCAATTAATGCTTTTGGATTTAGAATTGATACGATAATATGAATAGTAACCAAGGTTGTGATTAATTATGCATTGATAGGTTGTTGGATTTCTTGTTTTTGGCCTAACGTGAAAATAAAATATTTATATTTATTTATTTTTTTTAATATTTTCTTTGCTTTGCTTGAGGACAAGCAAAAAGTTAAGTGTGGGGTTATATATATTATTATATTATATATTTCATTACTTATATATTATATATTATATATTATATATTGAAGTGCCGTGAGTTGCATGGAATTAGGGCAGGCTTGTGTTTCATGTGTATATATATATATATATATTAATATGAGAGTTGGCAGGAGATGGTGTGGGGAAAAAAGCGGCACGGCATGGACAGAAAGCAAAAGAAAGATAGAGAATGAAAAATTGGAACCGCGGCCATGCAAGCACAGGAAGAAGAATAGACAGCGGCGCATGGAAAAGAATTGAAGGAAACGGAAGCAAGGGAACGAGTGTGGCAGACGAGGCTGCAACAATCGGGCCTTTTGATTCAACTCTAGTAACCCAGATCTGATATTCAGATTTGGAACAGGGGATTCCTTTTCTTATTTTTTCTAGTTGCCATTCTATTTTTCTTTGGTTGGTTTGGATTTCAATTATGCAGAAACTCTTGGTTAATGTTGAGAATATTTTATTTATTATAAGTGGCTAAATAATTGTTTAGGATTTTTAAAGGATCCTATGCATTGAAACTTTATTGGTTACTCAATTTTTGGTTGTGATTGTTACATCAACTATATTTATTTTGTTCTAAACTTAATGCTTGTAATTGTTTGATCGCCAATTACATGATTAGAGATTTCTTATAATGCTAGACATAGATAAATAAGAAATAGATTTTGGACAAAATAACATATGTTAATTGGGGAAGACATTCACTTGATTACATGTGCAATTTGTGATTATATTTGTAATGAATATTTTCATATAATGAGTACCTATGCTTAATGTGTTCTCTAATTCTAATTCATATAGACATATAGTGAGTTATGTTAGTTGAATAAACTTGTTAGACCTAGACATAGGCTAACAAATAAATTAGAGTGCTCCATTGACATAGTTCGAAATTTAATCAACCAAAAATTGAGGTAATTTGATAAAGTGGATTTATTAGGTGAATTTAGAAAACCCTAGGTCTTAACCAATTGATTTTTAATTCTTAGTTAATTATTAGTTATATATTAATTAATTTTCTTAATTAATCAACTGTCCAAATATAGTTAATTGTGAATAATTTTAGTATTTAACAGGGTAGTAACCAATCTCCGTGGGAACGATATCTTATTCATCATTTTACTTGTCTTGACCGCGTATACTTGCGTGTTATTCGTGGGTTATATAAAATCACGAACACCATACATCCAAGCATCAGGCCATGCTCCGTCCACATAGTAAACCACACACGATGCATATGCCTGTGCTGGATGCAACCTAACCAAGCTAGAATGTCTGTGTCCAAGCATACTCAACAAATGAATATCCCAACATGCAACCCATACTCATGTGCATATCAAATCATGAATAGTAATACAATGAATCTAAACGTGCAGTAAATCACATACTGGTAGAGCTAGTCAGCAGTGCCCAGCACTGGTCAACGGCCAGTCAGTAGGAGTGTCCACCCGACAGTCCACATCAGGGCTGTACAATAGTCTACCCCAACGTCACCAACAACCGACCCCTACCCCATTGCTCGATAGCTCTAATCAAACCATAAATAAATCTGAGAAAAATCGTAAATAAACCCGCACATCTAGGAACATAGTCCCCAAGCTGGGTTCGACATCATTCGGAAAAGAATGAGGGCGGTACAAACCCCCGTAGATTCACAACAAATAAAGTTATAGAAGTCTCAGATTTAATTTAAATTAAAACAAATGAATAATAATTCAAAAAATAATGCTAAACGTCGAATTAAAGTAAATGAGAGAATAAAATACGAGAAACCACAGAGTCTCCCACGGGAATTAAAGAACAGGAGGAGGGGGTTAGGAGCTTGCCTTTTCGCAGTCATTTCTTGCTTTTCTTGCACTCCCGCTGCGAAATAAAACATTTAATAACGATTAATAAAACCGTGGCTTACATTAATTAAATCTAACCGTGTAATATAAATAATTTAACTGTCTAAAATCCCACGTAGGCGCACCGCAAATAAAATCCCAATGAGTCTCATATTTAATTTAAATTAAATCACGCTAATAAAATCCTTGTTTAGTAAAATTAATATGCGATACCGAAACGAATTAAGGGAAGGCGAGGGGTTCATAAAATGGAAAGAAATTGTAAGGGTAGATGAGAGCTTGCTTGTATCTAGTCGTTTACAACATTTTTACGCTTCAATGCCATCAAAATAATACACGCTGTAAAATAGAACAACCCTCAAAATTAATAAAATAGGATCCAAAATAAAATTTCAACCGTACAGAATGATTATTACATATTTATTTACTTACTTGATTAATTAAACTGCGATTAAACATAGTTTAATCTTCAATTTTTTTTCCAAAAATTGGCCCTTACGCGCGCTGCTTCTTCTTCATTTTTTTCCTTTGTTTGCTGGTTCGAAAATGACCGAAATTGGCCTTTAAATTGAACCAAAACGGAGGCTTCAAATGGGCGGCCCACAGCGCGCCACGTGGCGTGCCCCAGCAACCGCGCATGGCTACCACCGCCTTGCCCAAAACGACGCCGTTTTGGGAAGGGTTTTGGCTGAAAAGTCAGCCAAAATCCTCCAACGCGCGCGCCTCTCCCCATGCTCGAACTTGCGACCTTGCCTCAGCCTCCTCGCGCCCGAACTGCCTGCTCCAGACGCTTCCTCATTACATATAATGCACCCATTTAATTTTATAATGACTTTCGGCCAATTCCGTAAATCACTTTTCAGCACCCACAACTTTCCTTAAATTACTCATACGCCCCAACTTCCATTTACACTTATTTCCCTAACACCCCAAGTTTCCAGAAAATTCATTAAAATAATTTATTTTATTCTTTCATTAATTTCATAAATATCCCCAAATAATTTAATTAAATACCTAAATCTCCTATTTCCTCAAAATTACATAAATAAACATTTTTCTTAAATCTCCAAATACCAAATAAATTAATATTTTCTTTTAACTCACAAATATTCAATAATCACCACAAATACAATAATTGATAATTATTAACCATTTCTAAATAATTTAATTAATTACCTTTAATTCCTTATTTTCCTCAAAACTACATAAATAAATACTTTCTCTTAGATTCCCAAATATTCAATAATGTCCTCAAACACTGATTTGAATAATTATTATTTATTTTCAAATTTTGGGATATTACATGGGGCCACAAAACTTCATTTTTTAATAAAAATAGATTTTTTGATTTTTTTTTTAGGCCATTGGATTTTTCAAAGTTACCCAATAAAAAATAATATCTTTTTACATTTTTTGGCTTAATTGAATTAATAATTCAAAATAAACAACAATGGAATGATAATAAAACACAATCAATATATGATTAAGTGTTTTAACTACAAACAACATTGGATTAAATTGATGTAATGATTATAAAATTTACAAAAAAATACAAGTATAATTTTTAAACAATAATTTATTTTTGAGACTATTGGATAACTTGAAAAAATCATATGGCCAAGAAAAGAAAACAAAAAGGATAAAAAAAACAATTTTTATAAAAGAAATCGGGCTTTGTGGGGCCACAAAACCAGGCCCGGGTTTTGTGGGGCCACAAAACCTGATTTTTTAATAAAAATAGATTTTTTGATCTTTTTTTTTTGGACCATGGGATTTTTCAAAGTTATCTAATAAAAAAATGATATCTTTTTACATTTTTTGGCTTAATTTAATTTATAATTCACAATAAATAACAATGAAATGATAATAAAACACAACCAATACATGATTAAGTGTTCTAACAACTAACAACATTGGATTGAATTGATGTAATGATTATAAATTTTATCCAAAAATATAAGTATAATTTTTAAACAATAATTTATTTTTGAGACTATTGCATAACTTGAAAAAATCCCATGGCCAAGAAAAGAAAAAAAAAGAATAAAAAAATCATTTTAATTAAAGAAATTCGGCTTTGTGGGACCACAAAACCCGACCTCAATTTTGTGGGGCTACAAAACTTGATTTTTTAATAAAAATTGATTTTTTGATTTTTTTTTGGGGCCATTGGATTTTTTAAAGTTACCCAATAAAAAATGATATCTTTTTACAATTTTTGACTTAATTGAATTTATAATTCACATTAAACGACAATAGAATGATAATAAAACACAACCAATAAATGATTAAGTGTTCTAATTACTAACAACATTGGATTAAATTGATGTAATGATTATAAAATTTACCCAAAAATACAAGTATAATTTTGAAACAATAATTTATTTTTGAGACTATTGGATAACTTGAAAAATCCCATGATAAGAAAAGAAAAAAAAAAGGATAAAAAGACCGTTTTAATAAAAAAAATTGGGTTTTGTGTGGCCACAAAATCTGATTTTTAAATAAAAATAAATTTTTTAATTTTTTTTTTTTGGGCTATGGGATTTTTCAATGTTACCCAATAAAAAAATGATGTCTTTTTACATTTTTTGACTTAATTGAATTTATAATTCACAATAAACAACAATGGAATGATAATAAAACACAACCAATATATGATTAAGTGTTCTAACTACTAATAACATTTGATTAAATTGATGTAATGATTATAAAATTTATCCAAAAATACTAGTATAATTTTTAAACAATAATTTATTTTTGGGACTATTGGATAACTTAGAAAATCTCATGACCAAGAAAAGAAAAAAAAAGATAAAAAAATCCATTTTAATAATAATTGAAGAACAATTTTTTAATTATTTGATAATACATATATTTTTCAATTATTTTTACTTAATTCATTTTATTTATTATATATGTAATATTATTATATATATATATTTAATAATAAAAAATGATGGGAGCGAACCAGTGTGGGTTTGAGACCCAACTAGTTATTAAATTATTAAAAAGAATAATTATTAAAAATAATAGTATTTATTTGAAAATAATAATAATTTAATAGTTAAAAAATTATTATTATAATTAAGATTTGTAATTATTATTACAATTTAAAAATAATATAAGAATCATTGAATAACAATTTTTCAGTTATTTTTTTAATAATACATATATATTTAGAATTTTCAATTATTATTATTTAATTAATTTTATTTATATGTAACAATACATATATATTTAATAATAAAAAAGAGATGGGAACCATCGTGGGTTTAAGACCCACCCAGTCATTAAATTATTAAAACTAAGAATTAATATTGAGAAATAATAATAATACTTTAATAGTTAAAAATTTATTATTATAATTATGAGGGATTTTTCGAGTTTGTCTGTGGGGTAAAATAAAAATTCAATTCTTTTATTGTCTTTATTTCTATTCTTAATTTTTAATTAAAGTAGGAAGTTGAAAAGTCAAAGATTACGGTCAAAAGTGGTTGACTATTTTTTGCAATTATTTGTTTGTAGAGGTTAAAACGTTTTTTTTTTGTAAAAAGGGACTAAAAACGAATTTTGTATTTTTGGAGAGGTTATTTTTTGCAATCCAACCAACCAAACCAACCGAGTGTAATTTAACTCAATCCTCAAAGTTAGGAGAGAAAGAAACATACCCAATAAGATTGTTATACTACTATAACAATTATTTGCGGTCCAGTAGTAAATGGACCCCATTCATCCAAATGGGTTCCTGATTGCCCGGCCCAAACCATTTAGTTGGCCCAAATCCTTGAGATTACCCAATTTTTTGTACCATGCAATGGGTACTAAAATTCTTTATGCATAGGCATATACCATGAAATTACAAATTTAAAAATAAAATTGTAAATTTACATGGATAATTGATTTAAATACATGATAATATATAATTAAATTTCGATTCACTATTACAATCAAGTTAAATATTTTTTTCAACGTCCCATACTCCTGACTTCATGAAAATTTGAATGCAGATGGACGCCGTCTCAAGCATTAACAGTAACTTAATACTTACAATTTACAAACATGCTATACTGCCACAATTCTAACCACGTAAATCAAAAGTTGAATACTTCTCTAATAGGCTTACCCTAAAATTTTGAAAGAACACTGATATATCTAACTCCACTTGTGGATTCCTTCACACTCCTAGCTGTTCCTCTATTCACAACCAGTCCAAAATCCGAATAAAAAATAAATATTGTATTTAGTGACTTCAGATGAAATCCAGACTTAGAATTAGAATTAGATAGGCAGATGATGGTTAACCCACAAAGAATGAGAACTTGAGAATACAGTACAATACGAGAATCCTAGAGGTGCAAGCAAATGCTTTTGTGCTTGGAAACCACCAACATCACAAACTCACCTTATCAAGTACTTATAGCATCTGCAAAAATGCAGCTACACTTTGGTTTTGGTATTACACAACAAAACAATAGCAAAACTACAAAAGAATTCAGTTAATAAAAGTGAACTAGATTATTCATGTAACCTTGAACAAGTGTCCTAGCAAATAACAAACTCAGACAACAGAGAAAGGGGGAGGCAAAAAAAAAATAAAAATAAAACAAGGTCTTCCTTCACTCTCGGATCTACAACCACCTTTGTCTTTGAGTTGGTGAAGGTTCTAATCCAGCTTCACAGACGAGAACAAGTAATGCACAAACCAGAATGATGAGAGGAAGCCAACTGTGCCGGTTGACAGCATTATTGCTAAAACCATGAAGAGAGAGTATCCCAAGTAGAGAGTGGCCGAGACGGGTCCACTCAAACTCTTTAGATCGAATATGAGATAGTTTACGGAGTAGAGGAAGATGTAAATGGCAACCGAGCCGGAAGCAAAGAAGGACTTCCACCACCATCTCCAATCCTCCACGCAAAGATGCATGTAGGTCAGCACAAGGGAGACCTCAGCACAAACGACCACGAGGAGGATCAAAACGATGAAGAGGAAACCAAAGACATAATAAACTCGACCCATCCAAATACTGGACATGATGAAGAAGAGCTCGATGAAAAGTGTGCCAAACGGGAGAGTGCCAGCCCCGAGAACTAAAAGCCAAGATGGGTATTTTTGAGGTGGGATTTCACGAGGGATCTGGTTGGTTCGAACGGGGTACTCAATATGAGGTGCCTTTGCCCCAAAGTACCCACCTACGAAGGTCAGGGGAACCGAGATGCAAAACCAGAGGAGAATGAGGATTACAAACAGAGACAGTGGAATGGCTCCTGTGCTGTGACTACCCCATAATAAGAAATTCAAGACGAATAGAATCGTGAAAGCAATGCCAGGAAAGAAACAAGCAGCTTTCCAAGAGACTGAAACCCATCCTTTTTTGTCACCAAATCCAATTGTCCTCCAAAGACGAACAGCAACATAACCGGCTGCAATCCCAAGAATCATGTAGAAAAATAGCATACCTGTAAGTAGCGTGCCACGGGAAGCTGGTGACATGAATCCAAGTGCGGCAAATAAGATTGTCACAACAGCCATTCCTAGGATTTGAATCCCATTTCCAACCATTACGCAAAGAAGTGATGGATTGGTTGGAGCACGGAAAACATCTCCCACAACAAGTTTCCACCCTGATAACTCTTCGTTCATCTGGGCTTGAGCCTCCTTGTCAAGCTCCTCATAACGGGTTAGGTCACGCCTCACTGTCCTCAAGAAGATCACAAGGACAATTCCAGCCAAGAAAGTAATCACCATAAGAGAGTTAAGAATTGAGAACCAGTGGACTTTTGCTCCTTCCATTTTCAAATAGGCATCCCATCTGGATGGCCATTTGATATCACTCTCCACAAATGCAACTTCATAACTGAAGGCCACAGGCTCACCCTCCTTTATAGCCATAGCCACCACTGATGGATCGCACTTAACTGCAGACGGGTATTTTTCATACAGTTTCAAGTTCTCCAAAGATTTCAGATTGTGCTGGAAACTGCACGGGACCACCTCAAACCCAACGACCATGTAACCTGGCACCTCCGATCCAGAGTTCCCAACAGTTGGGATCACCTCAGCAGCATCCCCGGTACCCATAACACGGGCAACATTTGTCTCCTCATACTTGTGAACAAGGACAGTGAACCTCAAATGGTTAAACACATAATAAACATCTTGAACCTTAATTCCAACCGGATAACCAGTCCACCGCAGAACATAACCCTCTTTGTTGGTATACCGGATAGCCGGCAAATTATCGAGAATCAAGTTAACCTGATACATCTCATCAATCCTCTCCTTCAAGATCTTAAACTCATCACCTGACAAAGGTTTGGTCTTGCAGAGAAATATATCCGTCTCATTAGTGAACATTTTAAACTTATAAGGTGAATTCTCAATCCTATCACCCATAAGGAGCTCGCCGAGATTTTCGGCGCTATCCTTGACACCTTCCTGGGGCTTACAGAAGGGCAAACTGTAATAGCTAAAGGGCATTTCTGTATCAATTGAAGTGAGCGAATTCACCTTCACAGACAAGGTATCCCCAATTCCATACTTGTGAGGGTAACTCCCCGGGAGATAAAAGCCATAACCCAATTGAGATACCAAGCAAACAAACAAAACCCAGATCTTAAAGTTATCAAATGAGTCCATTTCGACCAATTTTGTGTCAGATCTGGATGACCCAGATCAGAACAAAAGCGAAGACAACAGGAATCAATTCAGTTTCAGCGTGGGTTTTGAGTTCCAGCAGAAACCTAATGTGAAAAACCGGAAATTTAGAGTTCTCAGGCTCAGATCAGATCAGATCAAAACGCATATATACTGATCAGTGACAATTACATAGAAACAGAGAAGTGACTGTTTGCATGAAAAAAACGTAAAGAACCACAAATCTAAACTGACCTTCACAGAGACTGAAAGATTCAGAGCATGTGAGAGGAGGAGCCCCCCAGTAACGGCACCGTAATTGCTCTTAGAATGAGAGAGAGAGAGAGAGAGATGTGGAGAGCACCATTGCCCAAGAATTTATACATCACAATTCGTCGGTGATCTCTAGATCTTTAATGACCACTATACCCCCAATCCAATGTACGTAGATGCCAATTCTCTGCCCCTTTACCTTGGTCTTTTAAGACAAAACACTTCGTTCTATCTTTCCTAATTTCAAGTTGATTGTCAATCACTCTGTTTCTGTTCTTCATTTAAAACAGTAATTCTATAACCCGCAAGTAAAAATTCTTAAAGAATAAAAGAAGCCCCAACCATCCTCTTGTGCAAAAAGGCCTAAAAATTAGGGTTTGGGAGCTCTCCAAAAAAGACTAATTGCTGGGTTTGGTACATTCCCAATTTCCCATTTACCCATATGGTTCATAAAAAGAATTCATTTCATTCACTCCTTATAAAAAAATAAAATATTATAGTAACTCATTTTTTTCCTTTTATAATTAATAATTGGGATGGGAATAGCAAAAGAGTCATTATAATCTCATTTATGCACTTACCCCATGATTAAAGTAGACATATATATATATATTTATAAATGAGAAAAATAATTAGGTGGTGGTAAGTTGAAAGCTACACAGTACTGCTTCAGATGGAAAGGGTTTACCAAATGATCATCAAACCAACAACATGAATGAAATCAACAGCTTTACTTATCATAGGAGTAATCATAATCAAACCCACAACGTCTCTGCTTTCAATAATTAATAATTATTTCTTGGGAAAGAAGGCAGAATTGCTAATTCTCTTAAGAATTACAAAAAAAAAAGGAAATTAATATAATTAAAATTAAAATATAATAACAATAAGGTTATAAATATAGAGATAAAAATAGTTCGAATTTAAGGATTTTAAATTAAAAAAATAAAATGGCAAGAAGAGACTACTGAAATACTCAAAGGTAGTTGGCCCCCGGTTTCGTGATGGAATCATCACCATGCACGTGCTGATCACGTGCACCGTTTATTTTTGTATTTTCTCGGGAAAATTGCCTGCAAGGTTTCCCTCTGGGCAAGCAGCCAAAAAGTCAAGAGGCTGGGAACGGCGTCATCCCCAACCCACGCTAAGGAAAGATAAGAGCTTGAGGATCCGTAAACGATGGCTATTTTAGTTCATTTGGATTGGTGTTTAGGCAAGGCACTGTGTGACTGCGATTGGGATGGATTTGGGAAATTCTCAATTATTTTTTAATCCGAGTATATATACATATATATATATTCATATATTACGTATTCTACTAAATATACAAAATATTATCTATTCTATATATTTTTGTATAATATAAACGTATAAATATTAGATGAACTTGTATATAAATATTATATATTTTATGTTATTTAAAATAAAACTTGTGCCAATATGATTTAAAATATATATTGCATGATATACTCAAAACTTTAAATTATTTAAAAAATTACTTAGAGACATGGTATTTTTATTTTTTTAAATAGTGTTTATTAAAATAAATAATATAAGATTACATCAAGATAATTTATTCAAAAATGGGAGAGATAAATTTATCTAGAAAGTTCAAGATAAGAAGTCACATGATTTTTTTTTTAGAAAAATTTAACAAACACAATAAAAATTACTTTTATTCTAAACATTTTTCATATTTTACTTTTTTTAATTTATATTTTATTTAACAAATACTAATTTAATAAAAAAGACATCGAGTGCGATAATCTCCAACTCTGTCAAGGTATTCTTGATCCCTTAGGGTAGGGGGTGAATTGAGTTATTAGAATTTTTTTTAATTTTAATAAATATTCTTGATTAATGATTTTATTAAAGAATATATATTTGATAAATATAATAAATTATGTTTAAGATTAATAATAAATACAAATTACAAGATTTGACAAGAATAAATAAAATGTGGCATAAGACAATTTATAGTGGTTCGATGTCTTCACGTACATATATTCCACTCTCCTAAGGTTTAACCGTCCTTGAAGTTCCACTAAATTAATTTCACTAAAACATTATTTGTTAATAATACATTAACAAATAATGACTACAATTTTCACTAATAGGAAATAATATTCTTTGATGCAATTTTTTTTTTCACAAAATATGTTTTCTTTTGCATAAATTATGCATTACTATATTTTTAACTTTGCACTTTATATTACTTAGTGATTGCACCTTAATTTTTATTATCATAACTATTAAATTTTAATTTTTTTATTATAATTCAATATCTCTTTCAAATTTATCGTCAACTTTAGTTAAAAAAAACACACAATATACATTAATACAAACTCAAAAACCACTTAATATTAAAATTAATGCAAACTCCACAGTTAAGTGATTTTAAGATTTTGTAGTAATATATATTATATTAATTTTTTCAACAAAATTTGACAAAATTAAAGAAAGTTCTTAATTTGTAATAAAAAATAAAATTTAGTGATTATGCTCACAAAAATTAAAATAAGTGACCAATTTATTATAAATATGAAGTTTAGATGCTAACAATATAATTTATTTATTTTACTTTTCATTTTTTTATTTTTAACTTCTAAAAGAAAACCCTTATCCCAAAAGACATTGAAAACAAGACACTAACAACCTCCGATCAGTTATTAAAAATATTTTAATTTATAATTTTAATAATTTATTAAATGACTGAACCTCCCACTAAAAATAAAAAAGTTCAATTTTAAATTTTTTTAACTTTATTCTATAAATTAAAAAAAATAAAAAATGTGTTCTAAATTTTTTAAAAATAAATGCTATTTAAAACACAAAATCCTAAAATAAAATTAGTTGTAAAATTACATTTTCTACAATTGAATCAGCCCTAGATATTTTAAATAAATATTAAAATGGCTTTCTATCATTTTGCATTTCAAATAATACAAAATATTTGAGATGCTACTCACATTCCCCCCCCCCCAATGGTTGCTTGCCAAGAAATTGACAAATAGAGTTCCAAAAATCAAATTACTTGTTCAATTCTGCTTCTTTCTATTAACAGGAGTATGATAAGAACAAGGTATCGAACATTAAAAATTTTCTCTTCTTCCCATCATCATTTTCCCACCCACCAAACAAGAAAGTCGGTCAAACGTTGCATAAATAGTGTAAGACTCTCTGCTTCCGAAAAGCCTAACAGGAATATTAAAGAGAGAGAGAGGGGAGAGCAGAAAGGAATATTAAAGAGAGATAAATGGAGATGTCACATAATCTAACTACAGCAGTAATAAGGTTTAATAACATAAATGCAAGGAAGAACCATCTTTTTAACTCTGAAAAGCCAACTAGAATATGAATATCTAACCTTTGGCACCCAAACCCCTGTTTTTAGGAAGCTTTACTGCAACTAATGGATTCACCATACCTTGAGAACCTTTTCCCAGGCCAGTGCCTTCCACAAAGCCCATCTTGGCCATCATTTTTGATCCAAATCCTTTGGTATGCCTCTCGAAAGCTGCAAAGTTTTGAGACTCTTTCTGCCCAGACTTCCTATCAGATTCAGTTTTCAACGAGTGACTACCCGCGCCATAGGCTTCTGCGCCCAAGCCAAGCGACTTGGGTCGTTGAATTGCCTCAATGGGCTCTGCGATACCTTGACCTTCCTTCCCCAACCCGCCACCCTCCACGAATCCCATCTTAGCCATCATCTTTGATCCAAAACCTGTAGTGTGCAACTCAAAGGCGCCATATTTGGATGAACTGCTCTCAACTTTGTTTTCTTGAATAGTGTAGTTCGTCCCCTTTGAATCGATTGCCAAGGTTTCCACGGTATCAGATTTCATGATACCGCTAGATACAAAAGAAACCGGCTGTGCAGCATTTAACCCTGTTTTCCCACTCCTTTTCTTCTTGCTTGTTTCATTATTGCGATGATAATTGGAGGAGTTCTTCAGTAAATTCAAGTCACTACCCTTTGCAGGCTTCTTGCCCCTGTTTCTATCTCCTTTACCTGATTTTGCATCAACCGTAAAATCAGCATTCTCATCGACAGCTCCTATCAGCTGAAAATTTGTTCATCACTACCACCTCAGTTGAAGTATAATGAAATTAATGGAGAAAAATGCAAGGCAACGTTAAAGCTTTCTGAGCATGATAAGCAAAGAACTTAATAAATGGAACACACAACTACATATACCATGCAGTTTTTGTAATGTAAATACCTTCTCTAGCCGAAGCTTTTCACTGGAAGATGGCATTCGTGTATGTTCAGTTCGCACCACTGTTACAAATCTGGAAAACGGTATGTCAGTGAGCTTGTGAATCCATCTTTGATAATTAGGAACAAATTTGAAAGTATAAATAAACAATTGACAGGCAATTTGTCTTCCTTGTAGTGTTGTTGCCTGTTATGGGCAGGCCGCAAGGTTTCAGCTACACCCATTAAACATGGAAACCTCTAGCATGGTTCAGGGAGGATACTTCCAAGATACAAACACCTTGGGTTTAGCAATGACTAGATAGAGGAATAACAACCCACAATAATCATGAGGTAGACTGAGCATCTTTTGCTTACCTTTTCTTACCATGCCCTTGACAACCACTTCGCAAGTGATAAATTGCTGCTAATCTTCGCACCTAAGGTTAACAAAGCATGTCAGTATCACTAAAGAATCACACATATTATATGGGTTTGTGCAACCAAAAAAAGAATAGCCTTTATTAAATTTAACAACACAGTCTAGGAAGCATGTGCAGAAGTCCTTTGTTTACATAAAGTTCTTCAGTTGAAAATACTTTATTTCTGAATATCAAGCTCACAGAAAAGAAAATGACTAGGGCAATTTGCAGTCATTTTGGCTGAATCAAAATGAAAATCTGGCAAGACTGAAATGCATATGGGGCCCTATGCTATAATTACATACAAAAGACTGACTGAGCTTGTCTAGAAGCAACCGAATGCAAATATGACCTTTCTTGGGTGGGCAACCAATATCACTTAGAAATGAGCATATATAACTTGTCTAAATAAGGTAAATGATGTAAACAGTAATCACCAAATATGTTCGTAGAGGTGTAAGACCTAAGAAATGTGAACATACTTAAACTAAATCATGCTTTGCAGATTCTAAAACCTCACAAATGAAAGCTATGTCTGGCATAATACCACCTCCTACAGCTTACTCTTTGATAAAATGATATGGAAAAACAATTGCGTGAAGATGATGGCGGGCTCTGAAAATCTGGCAAATAAAAGGTGTTTGCCATAACACCGAGAACCCAGGTCTTCAACAACCTTAAGTACCTGCTTCCCAAGCCCCTCCTCACATTGGGATGTGAGAGCCACTCCATTTTGAGATGGGCCCCACAGCTTGGTATGAGAATGGGAGGCAGATAATTGAGCTTTGAACCTACATAAAGTGACAAAAATATCTAGTTTAGGCTAAATTGCTTCTTAACTTGTACTCCTACGCTGTCTGATTTTCTGACCCTTGCTACTTGAGGGTAGGGTAGTTAAGTGGTGATACAGTCCCTAGTTTGTGATCTAGTTATGGGTCTATGAACACAGAAATCAAGTTGGGGATTAGAAGGTTTCTGCGATCTTCCTTTATGACCTATCTTGAAAGACTTGTTTGGGCTTGGTTGAGAGAACCCAACGATCTCTTTAAGTTTGGAGAGAAACTTTATTTTTCTGGATAAAAACCTGTACCTTCTCCTATGCAGAATAGTGCCATTTAAGTACATCAGGTAAACAAGAGAAACTACCCACTAAAAGATAGGTAACCACCCACATAAAAAAACTAACTAGCACAATCCAGGAAACTGAATATCTGAAATAACTGAAAAATAAAACTAACATAAACTGAGAAATAAAACTAATAGATCAGCTTATCATCAGGCTTCCCTTTTCTTGCAGCCATGTGTAAAATGCTGGTACACTTGGCCACAGAATGGGTTCACTCTGACTTGGCTATCATCACTGACATGTCCTACTGATGGAGAATTCATAACGAGTGGGTAAATGTTGAGGGGCAGAACAAAGCAAACAGACCAAAAAAACAGCAGAAAGCAGCAAACGCAGAGTGAAAAGAGGAACTGAAACTCCATACCTGGGCACAATCCCGAGAGTGCATGGGTTGAAATGATAAAATATCTACTCCATCCAAAACCATCTGCTCTAATTTCTGCAATTTCAGACCAGGAAGATGTTATTGTATTATTTTATCCTTGTCTTACAGAGTAGGAAAGAGAAAAAAAATGGAAATCTTTCAATCAAGAAAAAACACTAGTTTTTATAGACATACAAGATAAAAAAGGAGACACGGGTATGACAAACAGAATATATTAAAAAGACTAGTTAAGATTTAATTACCAGGACAACACAAGATCAAAAGTGTAGTAGTTATGCATGTCCTGTACTAGCCAGTACATACCATACCAGAATAAATCCAGAACAAAAATTTTCTCGGGTCACTTTGTTTAAATTACCACTCAATACTGGAGATACTAGGAGGTACCATCCAGTATTAGAGTAGTCTCATACATATCACCAATACCAATACCGCACTTTTTGTGTCCAAGACACAGAGAAAACTCTATCTTTTCTCTATTGAAAGACTTCTTAAAGTAGTTTGCATCCCCATTTTGAATAAGGAGGCAGAGGCCTACTTGATCTGTGTCCCCATTCAGAATTGGATTGCAGACCTCTGCTTGCCTACATCAATATTATCATGTATATTTTAAATTGAATTATGTTATTTTATTGACATGATAAAATTATTTTATTAGGTATTAATTGTTTGTAAATTGAAATTATTATATTATTTAACCTATAACTTATTTAGTACAGAATTTTTCATAGCTAAGACTTTTAATTTTATGAGTGTTGTAAAATTTTAACTCTGCTTATGAATTCTTATTTATAGCCAATCTCAAGCCCAAATAAAAAAGGAGGGTTGTATTAGGTAGCTGATTTCTAACATTAAAGCACGTCAAATCAAACATGAACTCTAAACAAAGGACAAATTGTTGGGGTGGACTACCCAAGTGATGCACTGCATTACTCAAGTGCAATGACAATGAGCTAGAGTCATCATATCAGCACCTGGATGTAGTGCTAAATCTGGAAAATATCTCAAATTTTCATGGATAAATGCGAGTAAAGAATTTAATCCAAAATCATAGTTTAAGAATTGGTTCATGGTATAACGAAACTTTGACAGGAAAATCTATGGTAGTGGTGGACATGATAATTAAGGGGAAAAGATTAGTATTTAATATTATGAGCCTCCAAGAGATGAGATGAGTTGGGGAAGAGGCTAAAATATTGACAGAATTTGAAAACAAAAAAGGCTCATCATAGAGGGCAAAGCTTTGTGTCACGACCCCAAGGATCCCCAAGGCTATAATTGTAAATATAATAGTAGTTAGTATAAATGCATTTACTATATTGTGCTCTAGGTTTCTGTTCATGTTTGTACCTTTCAGTAACAGCCTATAAACAGGCTAGATGAGTTAGAGAATAGAGATAGTTGAATGATATAGAATTCTGATTTCCCTCTCAATTGTTCTGATCTCTCTCTCTCTGTTCTGCCTGCATTTCCCTCTCAGCTCTGCTGAATATCTCCCTCTGTTCAGTCTGAATCTCCCTCCTTTTCTATTCGATCACTTCCAATTTCTACAAATTTCCTATCAAAACTCTAGGTAAACCCTAGGTTCATGACAAATGGTATCAGAGCCAAAGATTCTTAGGTGTGATTTTGGAAATTTTAGCAGTTAGATCAAGGTCTAGAATTGGACGGCGACTCTTAGCAGCAATTCAGGGTTGCTGATTTCTTGAATTCTGATTGAGTCTTGGCTGTGAATTTTTTTTGGCACTTCCTGTTTGGATTTGAAGGCAAATCAGAGTGAAGCGACTCTTGGTTTGAATCTTGAAGGTGAAACAGGAGGACGATTCTCAGCTGTCAATTTCCGACACTGATTCAGGTTGAGTTTTGAAGACAAAGCAGGAAGTTGCGATAAGAGAGTCGATTCTCAGAAAGCTCAACAGAGCAGATCAAGTCACGGAAATTTGTGGATATAGAGGCAATTCTAATCCAGGTAATACTCATAGGCTGTTTCTCAATCGAAGCAGAGCAAAGTGACTTCTGGCAAGCTGGCTGATACAGAAACGATTGATCCAGAGCAGCTGAACCTAGGCTACTGCAGTGTGACATAGGTGAATTTAGAAGTAATTTCAGAAGCAGATTCAGTAAGTTAATAGAGGCAAGTGTACAATCACTGGAGAAAACACTCGAGAAATTTTCTGTTCACATCAACCAAAAGTTCAACCAAATGGACGAAATGCTGATTCAGCTTTTAAAGAAGTATAAGGTCAGTATAACAGTGGATCCTTATTCAAGGTCCACTGCAGAAATGATTCCAGCAGGAGCTGGAATCCTACCTAAGACATCTGATCGGCAGGAAGTTGATGAAGTACCTGCAACAGATCAGGAAATTCAAGATGACTATCTCAGCAGCAGTTTTGATCATGAGATGGTTGATTCAGTTGCTGGAGACGATATTATTGGAGATATATTGGCAGCTGATGCTGCAGAGGAAGGCCTATTTGTAATTTTTCTACTGCAGCTGAGGATGCAGAGGAGAAATCTGCTGAAATGACTTTGGTTACAGTTGTAGAGAAACTAGAAGAAGATCTAATAAATCAAGATGTGCCTATTGAGAGGTTGCAGGAGTAAAATGAGGAGTTATTCGAAGGACTGACAGAGGAAGCAATGCCCATTGCATTACCCCTGGTGCCTAGTCCAATATCTGAAGAACCGGCTAATGCCCAGGAATGGTTCTGAGAGAGAAGATTCTAAGAGCACTGTTTCTTTGCCTTTGGTTTCAGAGAAAGATGAGGAGTCCATCGTATTGGTAAAAGCAGGCATCAAACAGCTTCTGGAGCTGGTTTTGGAAGAGAAGGTTGCTGCCAGAATGCTTACTGCTACCCTCACTGGCATAATTTCTTTATGAAGGTCAAGGAAATTACTAGAATTATTGGAGAAGAGAGCCTTGACATGGAGATCGTTAAGGAATACATTTTATATTCGTGGGAAAGGCAAAATAAAGAAGAGAAAAAGGGAAGTAGGGTAAACCAGATAGTTAAGGCAGGAATTGGATGAAGAAAACAGTGGTTGTGGCTGTAAGTTTTTGGGGACAAGAACTTTCTAAAGGAGGGGGGAATTGTGATGACCCCAGGCATCCCCAAGGCTATAATTGTAAATATAATAGTAATTAGTTTAAATGCATTTACTATATTGTACTCTAGGTTGCTGTTCATGTTTGCACCTTTCAGTAACAGCCTATAAATAGGCTAGATGAGCTAGAGAATAGAGAGAGTTGAATGATATTGAGTTCTGATTTCCCTCTCAATTGTTCTGATCTCTCTCGTTTTCTTCTAATCTCTCTCTTTCTCTGTTTTGTCTGCATTTCCCTCTCAATTCTGCTGAATATCTCCCTCTATTCTGTCTGAATCTCCCTCCCTTCCTATCTGATCTCTTCCAATTTCTATCAATTTCCTATCAAAACCCTAGCTTCATGACACCTTGGTACTCAGGAAAGAATTGAGCAAAGAATGAGGGTAAAGCTATTTAGGATTTTGCCACGGCATAGGAACTTATCATAGCCAACACTTACATTTTAATTATTTGACTTCAAAACCGTAAACTAACTAACAAACAAACCTAATTTAATCTACTTTTGAAAAAAAAATTATTCATCCTTAAATAATAGAATTATTACATATTAACCACTAAAACCCAGTTGCATCCATAAATACCGAAAAAAAGAACAAAAGCTTCTGAACAATCAAGTTCCAAACATTAACTCAGGTGCATAATGATCACATAAAAAATGATCTCATCTGCCAGTCATGAAACTCGGTTTCTTCTTACCAAATTTATTTGTTCAAGATCAACACCACGGTGTTTCATTCTCTCTCGCCTCTTCAAGGCTATCTTTTCCTTGCGATGTTTCTTTCTTTCACCTGAAATAGTAAACTAAAATATATGCAGTAGAGTTGAAGGTAGGTGGTTAATCAATCAGAAAGTGGAATATATAGATTGATGAAAATAAAAGTAACAAGCAAAAGCATAACTTGTTAAAATTTCATAAAAACAAGTTTCAACATTCCAAATATGCCCCATAAAATAATGGTCTCATCAAATGGCAGAACCAGAATTTTACGAGATAGGGCACAACACAGGCTGATATACATCTTTGAGATAAAATTTTAAAGTAAAGTAGGAAGGGAGAGAATAATGTGACACCATTCTTTTCTTTTTTTTCTTTTTTTAATTTTACCTTCAAACCAAAACTATTATTTTAAAACAAAAGCACTTGATAATGAGTATTCCTAGATAGCTGAAACTTTTCATTTGATCTTACGCAGTATGTTATACTATTGTTTAAGTGACATTCATATTTACATGTACAAAAAGCTAAGATGCATTGATATTAACATGTAAAAAACTAAAAAAACCAATTAATAAGAATCCCTGTATGTAATTAAAACTATAAAAGCCAACTACAATAAGCTAGTTGAGTAAATAAATCTTTTACATCTTTATGAAACTACTCTTAATACTGGCAACAATAGAATACAAAATGTGAATAAAAAAGGTGAAATATACCTAAAAAGAACTTGAGGCCTTTAGACACAAGTAATACTATTAATTGTGTCTACTAACAAACCTTTGTGATAATTGTGATCTTATTTTATCAATCTCCAGTATGATCAATTTAAGGACAGGTTTGCCAATTCTCCATTATTCTGTTATATGTGTGGATGTATATCAGGTTTAAATATATATTACTAAGTACATGTGCAAGACAAGGGACATGTGAATAGAAAATTTTGAGGCAATGCTGAGTTCTAAAGACTAGCATTAAAGAAAATTTTGAATAAAGTATAATTGTGATAGGAGGTTTCTCTAGAATCAACTGCTTTTACTATATTAAAACAAGGGTGTCCCAAATTCACATGGCTCTCTGCCTTTTGAGGATTGGGAGGGTCATCTTACATGCAACCTTCAGAAGCTGTTTTTACAACTTTTAACTTGTGACCTTCCAGTCATGAAGGAGCAATCTTATTGTTGCTACCAAAGCTCACAACTCAAAGGAGCAACCTCACCCTTGTTTATTTTCCAAAAATTCAAGGGGTGACTGCCCCCTATCTCCCCGCCATTGGTCTTCATTTATGTGACTGAATGACTAAACCAAATGAGAAACAAAATTCATCTCGGCCACCCATATTGTATCAGTGATGCTGTCATTAACCAAGCATTTATCTAGATTCCACAAATTGTATTGCTGGTAAAACTTCAACCCAAGTTTACTTTAATACTTCGTAAGAAAATAGAGTGATTGAAACAATGACACAAAATATCATCTTTCATCCCAATTACTTTGATGGCACCATCTTGAACAATACCTGAATGCCTTAGCATCCTAGAACAGTAAATCATGTCATGGAGATCAAAAGATAAGTAAGAAATGAAGCATACAATACTAAACAGAAAATCTCATAAGACACCATAAAGAAAAAGTTAATTCATGGGTCTAAATTTACCTCAGTTTGGAACAAGCCCCATACCAAAGTAACACTAAGGACATGACCGCAAACAAAAAGGTTATATATGATCTTCTTTACCTGGAAACTTCTTGAAATGTTTGTTTTTTTGGGACTCAAAAGGCCATGACTGCGGAAATCGAGCAATGTGCTTCTTTCTCACAGAAATGCTTCTGGGATCCTTCACAAGCATAAAATCATCCAAAGCAGATGACCGAGCATACAAAGAGTTTTCAGGTCTTGATACAACTGCACGATTCTTCCTTCCAGACTCCTGCTTCCTCATGCCATATTCCCTTGATGCTTCCTGAAGAGCTATGCCACCTAGCTTCTCCAAAGTATCATCAAAGCTACCAACAGAAGTATGATCATCATCTAAGCCTTCAATAGTCTGGGCTAAAAGTTGTTTGACATCTACAACTTCATTACTACCACCAATACCTTCAAAGTAATCTTCTGCAACCTCTCCATCAACACTTGAAATCGTATCCGATGTGTTCTCAGAGTAATCACTGTCAGACTCTGCAGAACCTTCTGACTCAGAAGTCTCTGAGCTTTCCTCATCACCTGACTCTAAACCATCATCCTCGTCACCTTCACTATCCAAAATGTCTTGGGTATATAATTTGAAGCCTCCAATAGATAGAAAACCTGAACTCTTCTCTGGAGACGGGGTCTGATCCAGTAAATCATCATCTACCTTTGTATCTATATCATGGATATAACTAACATTGGCATCCATTTCCTCCTCAGAAGATGACAAATCAACGCAAGGGCCTTCTTTCTCTTTGATTTGCAATGATGAACCTGTAAAGCTTGGAGTTGCTTCTAGTTCAGTGCAAAACCCCAATCCTCTGTGCGAGCCATCACTCAATGCAAAACTTGTACTATAGTCATAAGTAAATTCTGAACTTTGGGGTTCCATAACTGGCGTTTTGTCTACATAAGCAACAATTTTGGTCTCCTCGGAATCACCCAAAAAAATAGGCCCTGAGTCTTCCAGATTGTTTTCTCTACTGATACCCTCAGTTGAAACCAAATCTTCCTGCAAAAACATACAAGTCCTAACCAGTGAAATGCTCCCATAAGCACCCAAATTATCAAATTCAATTTGGCTTCGTTATCAAAGCAGCATATTTAATAACATGATAGGATCTATTTGACCAAATCAACTACATCAAGTGAAGTAATATAATAAACTTGTCCAGAATGACTTGATCGAAAGTTAGAACGGGCTAAACTACCTGATCCATTATGTAATAGCTTGTTCTTCTTTTCAACAACTAGAAGAATCAATTGGAAGCACTTACTGAAGTTTATCCTAGCCATGCCGATATTAACCTAAACTCTCCTTTAACAATGAATTTTTTAACTTTAGAGAACCCTCCCCCTTCTTGAATTAATAGTACAGAACTGAAACCCCAAAATCAATATTATTTCCACCAAAACACACCCATATGAATTGTGCAACATTAAACAGCTTAGTTAACCTTAACCCTAGGTCAACCTCATTCCAATCACCCAAAAAACACGTGGATATCAACACAAAAGGAAGTTTCAATTGTTACCACAAATCAGCAAATACCTGATAATCAAGGTGGGGGTAAACGTAACCAAATGGATTTCCTCTAGGTTTCCGAGGCCCAGAAACATTCCCTCGGTCAGAAGTCCCAGATCTGGACGCGGAATTCGAATTCCCACCACCGCCATTAGGATTCTTTCCTGAAAATTCAATCATCCAAAAAAGGAAAAAGAAAAACTCCCATCACTACTTTTGCCATGTCCATACACACGTATATATAATATGGTAGAGATAGCGAAAGACGTTTAGGTGTCTGAGAATTTGGGGACCAATCCGCCAAGACACCGCCGTGGACGAAGAGAGCCCCGCCGGAGGAACTCGGTGGTTTCCGGCTTCTAGCTTTGTGAGTCCTCTTATTGTTGCCTCCAGCCATGGCTAACCAGATGGAGCAAAGCCTCAACGGGCACATACAGACATAGACGTATATGTGTCGGTTAGTGTTCGGAGGGTAGAGGTGCAAAACGGGCGGGCCGGACCGGCCCACTGGTTGAGGGCTGTGCCATGCCGAGCCCAACATGGACTTGTATCGAATGTTCTTTAATTATTTTAGTAAAATCATTTATAAGATTACATAATATGATATGGAAAGAAAAATCAATAACAATACCTCAAATGATTATTAATCATTGGAGTTTTAGTATAATTAATATAAAATTAAAGTTCTAATGTAATTGTTTTTGTGTTTTAGTAATATGAACACAAGAAAAGGCAACTTCATATTTATATAAAACATTTAAAAATAAAAAATACAAAATTAAGAAGAGATTAAGTGAAAGAGATTGATAGTAGTATTATGAAATTAAAGACGGCCCATGTGCCGCATATGCCATGTTATGACCTTAGTAATTCATCCAATTATTCACGTGAATTATTTTATATTTTTATTAAAAATATTACACTCGCTTATTTTTTAAATGTTCGGATTAATTTATGTATTTTAAATTTAAAAAATATAAAATGTGTATTAATCAAATTTTTAAAAAATTCAACTGAAAAATTCGTTGCCTACTCCCATAAGGCCATGTGTAGACTCTTATCAAGGAGATTTTTTAATTATTGTTATGGCTAATGGCTATGATAGCCCCATTATTTAATGCATTTATAATTCGACATTACACAAACATGTTTGTTGCTAACAAGGTTCCCAATTTCCCATTTTTCACCTATTTTTCTTTTTGTTTTTATCAAATATTAATGAATATTATTATTCCATACATACTATTATGATTTTTTTTTTAATTCAAACAATGAATTGACTTGAGTATTTGGTGAAAATGTGTAATTATGTTTAATGAGTTGTTTGCTTGTTTATTAAGAATATATTTTTGTGTATATATGAATGGATCATCTTAATAATTATCATTTTATAATATTGGTAAAAATATAGATTTATATTTTTGTGCCAATGAGAACTTGCCACATGTCTCGCTGTTGGAAAAAAGGAAGAGGGTTGGTGGTGGACAGTAGTCGGAAGACAACTGAGGAGGGTGTAACAACTTCTAAGGGCACACACCTTCATGCCAGTGACGAAAGAGAAAGACGATCGTCCACGCTGTCGTGTTGCTGCTCGCCCACCTTCTACGCCGTAGGACCAATCTCTTACGTTGTCGCACCGCTGCTATCACTGGGCCCCTACCTCAATAGACGTCGTCGCTGGCTACCAGCATGAGAAAGGCGAGTGACTTACCGATCGCTCGCCTATCACGTCGCCGCCCTAGATCTGTTTGCCTACACCCAACTGTTGCTATTGACGGCCTCCTAACCCTGATCGACGCCTCTCATGTTATTGGCGACCATCGATAGAGAGAGAAGGCGAGAACGAGAGATAGGCAATGACCGCCGATGATGCCTTAATCTTATCCTCAAAAAGTTACCACATCATGCCTAGTTTGAATAATGCAAGACTAGAATGAGATTGGGGATGAGATAAAGCAATGCGAGACTAGGGATTGGTCGGCGACGAGAAAAGAAAAATCAAGGTTTGTCAAAAGACAAGAGGTCCCCGAAAATGAGGAAGGTTGGGAAAGAGGAAGAAGGAAGAAGAAGATAATAGTGTTGCACGCACCTCAGTTAGGTGTGTAACACACGTGCTGATGCAGTTATCTTAATAGGTTTAAAATTAAAAATTGAAGAAGGTAATAAGTCCTTCCTTGAAAATAGTTAAATGGCTGGCTGGATATGCCTTGTGCGAAAGTTAAATAGTTAAATGGTTGACGAAAGTTGAATGCCTTTAGTTGGATAGCCTTTATTCTTCACAACAATCTCTCTCTCTCCCCTCTAATATCCTCACCACTCTCTCCCTTTAAACTTGGCGGTTGCTGCACGTTCCCAGGGAGAAAGGACCGAGAAGGCGGCGATCGAGGATGTCCACCGGAGCTGCCGGCGACGGCCTCCTCCGAGGAATATTCGAGGCGTCCATGTCCGGCTCCGACACGGCGATCCAGCGCCGGCCATACCACAAGAACTGCACCTGCGCCCTTCATAAATCCCGCGGGCATTGCTGTCATGTCCTGAGAAGTAACAACGTCTCGTTTCCGATCCGGCGGACATGGAGCGAGGGCTGCCTGGTGGCGGCGGCCGACCAGGCGTCGGGCAGCGGATCTCCGCCTGCGGTCGTTGCTGCCGAACATCGTGTGGCGAGGACGCACTCGCAATCCAGTTTGCGTAATATTGAAGAATAACGAGGTTCGATTTTCCGTTTTTAGGCTATTTTTTGTGGAATGAAGATCCTGATCTTCGATTTGCTTTTGCAATATCCGAATCATTCTTTCAAGTGGAGTTGAGATGGGAAGGCTAATTTTGTGAGGCCTCCTGAGAATGGATTAATGTAATTGTTTGATTGACTCAATATTCAAGACTGATCTTCGATTACATGGTTGATCTTGTGAAATATGTCTGTTGATCATCAAATGGCGTTGGATAACTATAAATAATTTGGTGATATTTGCATATATAGAATTTACGTACGAATTGAATATCTATTATCAAAATGTTCTGTAAATCAATTCATGTGGGCTGAGGAATCAATTTGGCGATTCTAAATTCCTCTGTCCGTTGGCCTTCTTGCTCTTGAGAAGACAAATGATATTTGGATTTTTTAGTGGAAATTGCAAAAATTAACCATGTCTCAAAAAAAAAAAATCGTTTTTATATAAATATATAGAATATTAATATAATAAAAATATTAAAGTAAAATTAGTATTTCCATTTCCGTTTAGCAAAATATTCCAGTTTCAATGGAGCATGAATATCGTGACGCGTGAGCTTCCCAACTTTCCACCAAGATGACAGATCAGAAATTAAAAAAAAAAAATGAAAAGAAGGAATCTTAGTAAAAGAATATTAATTTTCTTTAGTGTTTTCTTGCCGTCCAAACGCGGAAAGTGGCACCAGCTGGCTTGGGAGAACATGAATTGAACCCAGCGAAGCATCCGTTTTCTCCTCCTGCTCCAACACGTGACATGTCACGTGGTTGGTTCCCGCGTTTTTTTTTACCTCCAACGCCAATTTTTTAACAGAAAATGTTACTTTTTTAATATTTTAATTACTTGTGTGCTAGTGTAGCCTAAAGTAGCATAATCCTTTTTTTAATTATAGATGACAAGACTTCTATTTAATCCAAAGTAATATCTAATCTCATGAATTATGTAATTGCTAAGTTGGGGTGAATTTTTTTTTATCCATAATGATATTTTAAGATATCTAATATCTATGAAAAAAATAATTAAAATATCAAGTTTTTATCTCATGAATTATATGAATTATCATTTATTTAGAATTTATTCGATACATTATTTATGTTCCTTCTCACGTAGTTAATACAATTTCTCTTCCTTTATTTGAGTTTAAAATCAATAGAAAGAATTTGCCTGGTTGGTAAATGATAATAAATTATTTTTGTGTCTCAGATGTTAATGTCTTGGCTCCTCTCCTCTGTGTCTGAAGAAGTCTTCGGCTATGTTATTGGGCTAAGCTTGCATCATCCTATCAAGTATGGAGTTGCTCTTCATCAGGCTTTTGGGTTTGCCTCTCAAAATTGACAATTACAACTACATATTGATCTTCGGGAGCTCAAGCCGAGCGTCATGATCTTTCAGTCTCACAGTATTTTGCAGAAGGCCAAAGCTCTTGCTGATGAGGTTGGTGCTGCAGGGAAGCCACTTTTCACAGCAGAATTCAATGCTATCAATTACAGAAATATATATAGGCGGTGAGTTTACCTCTGTTATCACTGCACTCAATCTGCGACCTGAGCCCGTACCATTTCATGAGCTTCATAGCCAATTAGTAGCTCATGAAATTCTACTTCGTACTGCACAGGAGGTTTCTTTGTCCAATTTGGCATCAAAACAAGCTGCGCCACCACTTCTTCCTATGCCAATTCGGCATGTACAGTCAGGATATACACGTAACAATTTTCAATCTAGTCTTTCTAATAACAGGCGCAATCGAGGACCTTGTCAAATATGTGGACTGCAAAATCGTACAGCAAATCGTTGTCGTCAGAGGTATGCACCTCGCCCATCATTACAGCAGCAGGCTCAAGCTCATGCAGTGATTATGCCTCAGCCATCACCACAGCAGTTGTCTCAACCCACGCCATGATCAAGCCCCAATCCGCTTCCGATCAGTTTTCTGTTCAATACCAAGCTTTACCATGGATAACTTATACTGGTGTTATGCATCTGTAACTCCTGACTTGTCTCGACTTTCCCATTGTAGTCCTTATCAGGCTCAGATCATCTCCACATTGCTGATGGAAAAGGTTAGCCTATTACCCATGTTGGTTCCTCTTCTGTTTCATCTTTTTTCCCGTCCTCTCTATCTCACAAATGTCTTATGTTTGCCTTGTGCCACCAAATCCTTACCTTCTGTTTATAAGTTTGCACAAGATAATCAATGCTAGTTTGAATTTCGCCCATCTCGTTTTCTTGTTAAGGATCTGAAAACTAGACAAGTGCTTCTTCGCTGACCGAGCAAGGGAAACCTGTACAAGATTGCAGCAGCCTCTTCTGAGCCTAGAGTCTTTTCTGCCAAATCTTCGACTGAGACTAAACCAGTTTCCTTGCAGGAGTGGCATAATCGCCTTGGTCACTCTTAACTCTCAACTCATCAAACAGGTTATTCATCAGTTTGATTTGCCATGTTCTTCCAATAAACAGTTTGACTTGTGTTCTTCTTGTCAACTAGGAAAGCTAGCTCGTATTCCTTTGGCTTCAATTAAGCATGTTAGTACTGCTCTTTTAGGAATTGTTCATATGGATATTTGGGGCCCTTCGCCCGTTCTTTCAAACTTAAATTATCTATATTTTGTCTAATCCAACCAAGTATTGATTTAGTTGTGAATTTCACCACTTTCAAGACACCTAAATATAGTACAAACTCTTCACAACGTACACATCCTATGATTCTATATATGCTCCTCTACTCTTAAACTCCATGAAGCCAACATTGCATTAAAATATCCTTTACCTACTTGTTCTCTTAATTATATTGAAACCGAACCAACAATATATAAGCAAGCGTGTCCTCATGAAGAATGGCAGCAGGCTATGCGTGATGAAATTCATGCCTGGCATATCAATCAAACATGGTCCCTTGTCGCTCAGCCAGCTAAATGCAATCTTGTTGGAAATAATTAGGTATATCGGATTAAACAAAAGCTTGATAGTTCAATTTATCGATATAAGGTCTTATTACCAAAGGTTAAGGTTGGGATTGACTTTTATGAAACTTTTAGTCCTATTGTTAAAGCTACAACAATTCGCACCATACTTGCCTTAGCTGTGCATTATCAATGGAGCCTTCATCTGCTTGATGTGTCAAGTGCATTTCTTCATGGGTCACTAAATAAGGACATTTACATGGCACAACCAACTGGTTTTGTTAATTCAATACATCCAGATAATGTGTGCAAATTAAAACGTTCTTTATATCCCATTAAGCAGGCACCCAGGGTATGGTTCACAAGACTTGCTTTTTTTCTGCATCGACTTGATTTTAAGAATTCACAGTCAAACTCTTCATTGTTCTTTTCTATCACTTCTCATGTTTGCCTATTTGTCTGAGTCTATGTCGATGATCTTATTATCACAGGTTTGTCACAAACTGCCATTGATGACATTGTTCACAACTTGCAAGCCGAATCCAGAATAATTCATAATTAATCCAAAACAAATTGACACAATCGTTTTTAACTATTTTCCTGAGAAAAAAATATTTTCAGCCACTCAAATTAATTACACTCTTTAATCACTTCTATCAGTTTTGACCCTACCAACTAATTTTACAAATCTATAGAGTGCAATTAATTTATTTGAGTGACTAAAAACGTTTTTTTTCAAGAAAGTGAATGAAAACGAATTTTTTATTTGAAACATGGTTAGTTTTGGCAATTTTCAATTCCCCCTTTGTCAAAGACTTTGTGACATTTGACTTATTTTCTTGGCATTGAAGTTTATCATCTTTCTTCTAGATTGTTGCTTACTTAGCATAAGTACCTACAGGATCTTCTTGTCAAGGCCACAATGTTGGAGGCCAAGTCGAGTCCACACTAATGGTTGTTGCTCCACTACTCTCCACGTCTACTGGAACTACTTTGATGAATGGTGAAATCTATAGACAGCTTGTGGGAGCACTTCAATATGCTACTTTTTCTCGACTGGATCTCGCCTTTGTAGTTAATCGTCTTTATCAATTTATGCATTGTCCAAATGATACTCATCTCAAGGCACTCAAATGATTCCTACGTTATGTCTTGGGCACTCTTCACTATGGACTGTTTCTTAAATCTTCTGATTCGCTTCACCTGCATTAATTGTTTTGCTGACAGTGATTGGGGTGGTTGTCCTGACGATCGACATTCCACTGACGGCTTTGTTGTGTATTTGGGATCTAATCTTATTTCTTGGAATGCTAGGAAACAACCTACAATTGCTCGATCCACTACTAAAAGTGAGTACAAATCTCTTGCCAATGTGTCTACAGAGGTTCTTTGGATTCAGTCTTTACTCCATGAACTCCAAGAACCAGTTCCAAATCTTGTTACTTTGTGGTGTGACAATGTTGGAGCAATTTGACTCACTGCTAATCCAGTTTTTCATACTCGTGCAAAGCACATTGAATTGGACTGTCATTTTGTGCATTGCCAACAAGGTGTTTCAGGTTCAATACATTCATACAGCTGATAAAATTGCTGATAATTTTAGCAAGCCACTTTCTCAGGCTCGTTTTATTAAGCATCGTACCAAGCTTTGCCTACAGCATTGGCGACATATCAGCTTGCCTGGAGATGTTAAGGGATCACAGCTAGCATTTCTATCCGATTTTGTGTTGATGACTTCATGTCTCTCATCCTATCCTATTTTGACTTAGTCTACCTCATCCTTTCTTATCCTATGTGTTAGATTTCTTCTACTGTAACTACATGTGGCTACCACTCTAAATAAATAAATAAATAAATAAGCTTGCTTGCACTACCTTATATACAGAAAAGTTTTGTTGTGTTCGTGAATAGTCACCTTGCGCGAGGTGTTGGATCAAAAAGAAGAAGCAACAGTAGCGTCGAAAGGAGGAAGAAAAAACAATAATAACAATGAAAGAATGAAAATGAACAACCAATCAGTCACAGGAGCACCGGTTAAAGGCATAGGCCACTTAGGTTTATGCCTAGGGCCCAAAAAGAGAGCCCAAAAAAATGGGAACACCAAGAGAAGCAAATAAGAAGTGTCGAAGAAGATGTCGAAGCGGATGCTGGAGGAGATGCTAGAGAGAGAGAGAGAGATGTCACCGGAGACTAATTAGGAGACGTCGATGAGAGTCGGGAGATCAAGAGAAGCGGTCACCGACAATCACGACTCGCAAGATAACTGGAGGAAGAAGACAAAGAGCAAGAGACGACAGATACACGGTGTTGCCGGCAACTCTTAAGCCAACCATGGTCACTAGTTGTTCCTCCATCATCTCTTTTTCTTTTTTTTTTTCTCTCTATTTATTTGTCTTTTTCTCTCTCTATAAATTTCCATGATCTAAAATGCATCAACGTGATGGCATTTCAAATTTGGAACCCATTGCACCGATGGGTTCTAATTGGAACCTTTTTGTTCCATTAATGATAGGTTCTATTGGCCACTAGATTGAATCACGAGTAAAACCCAACGCTGATAGGTTCATGCCATTTAATATATACATCATTGACATGAATATATTTTAAAAGAATAAAAGTTTATGAAATACAATTATATAATATATATTTACAATAGGAGTTTTGATCTCCTAAAAAACGTTATTTAATTTATACTATGTACTATTAATATGCAAATCAAATATAATGATTATGCGGGCCCATTTATTTTTTTTTTTCAACACAACAACTTGATAGGGTGGAGCCCATCATTATATTTGAGTTAGCAAATCAGCATTGTTTAGTATAAACTAAAGCAACATTTGGCGGAGATCAAAACTCTTTATAATAGATAATTTTATTAATTAGATATAGATTTAAATCATAATACATGTTTTTTTTTCTATAAAATATAAATAATTATACTTTTTCATTATAATTATTTGTTAATAAATCTATTTATATGTGATTTTTGATTATTTTACAAATTTTTACAAGTTATAAGTTTTTCTTCTATCGAACATATTTGATCCAAACATTTCATTGACTTAAAATCCATTTCTTAATTGACAAGATGGTCAATAAATCACAACAAATTAAGAGAGAATGAAAGAAAAAAAAAATTTAGGTATAATGATAAATACTTAGGTATAATCAAATGATTAATTCTAAAACAAACACCTACTTAAAAGAAGCTCCTTAATTTGGATCAAATTAATCACGCGTAGAACTATATATCAATAGCAATAGCTGCCATTTGATTACAACAATGAGAAATACCATAATATTCTGTGTTAATTTTGATAAATGGATGGTGTTGTTCTGGGTGTATGAATTAAATTGTAAAGAGGGTTATATTTCCAAGACTTCTCTTACAAGTCCAAGTCAACTCGTCTCTCTATAATTAGATCAAGGCAAATACCAACTTGTTTTTTTGATATATCTTCTCAACCATTTAATTCAAAGTCCTATTTCTTAGTGGACAAAACGGTCAAAGAATAATAGCAAATTAAGAGAGGAAGAAAGAGAAAAGAAATTTAGGTACAATGACAAGTATTTAGGTATAATAAAATAATTAATTCTAACACAAACACGATGGTATTGTTCTCGACGTACGAATTAAGTTGTAAAGACGACTATATTTCCAAATACCATTATTTCCAAGTCTTTTCTTACAAGTCCAAGTCAACTTGTCTCCACTTATCTCTCTATAATTAGATCAAGGCAAATACCAACTTGTTTTCTTGATGTATCTACTCAGCCATTTAATTCAAAGCCCTATTTCTTAGTTGACAAAACAGTCAAAGAATAACAACAAATTAAGAGAGGAAGAAAGAGAAAAGAAATTTAGGTACAATGACAAGTATATAAATATAATAAAATAATTAATTCTAACACAAACACCACTTAAAAATAACTCTTTAATTTGGACCAAATTAATCAGGCGTAGGTATAAAAATAGCAATAGCTGTCATTTGGTCACAACAATGAAAAATACTATAATACTCCTTGTTAGTTTTGATAAATGGATGGTGTTGTTTTGGGTGTATGAATTTGGATGCTTATACTTCGAATTGTATCTTATCTTTACCAAATGATGGATTACTATCATAAGTCTACTAAACATTATTGGATTAGCTATTACATATTAATTAATAACTAAATTAGTTTGTATTGGGACCCAACTGACGTATCAATTAAGTTGTGAAGATGGCTATATTTCCAAGTCTTCACCACCATTTCCAAGTCTTCTCTTACAAATTTTTTAATGACATTTTCATTTAGTTTGCATTGGGACCCATATTGAGTTTATTTGCTTGTATGTATTCCAACGTATCAATTAAGTTGTGAAAAGGTTGAGACAAATAATGACATTTTCATTTAGTTTGCATTGGAACCCATATTGAGTTTATCTGCTTGTATGTATTATAACGTATCGATTAAGTTGTGAATAGGTAGAGACAAATTGACTTGGACTTGTAACAGAAGACTTGGAAATTGTGGTGAAGACTTTGAAATATAGCCATCTTCATAATCATTAATCATCTTTAGAGTAATGATATAAAATAGAGCTAGCTTGATTCTTCAAACAAGAAAAAAGAGAGAACAAAAACAAGTAAGGAGATATATATCTTGGTAAAAAATATGGCAAGTACTACAACTCATTCTATTTGGGAATGGATGATGATAATGGCAGTGTCAGTGTTGGTGAATGAAATGTATTGTCATGGGTGTTGGGAGGAAGAGAGGATTGCTCTGCTGCACCTCAAAGCTTCCATCACCTACTCAAATGGCAACCTTTTGCCTTCTTGGGTGGATAATAAATCATCCAATTGTTGTCAGTGGGAAAGGGTTCAATGCAGTAACACTTCAAGCCGAGTAATTCAACTCTCTCTTAATTATACAAGAGGTTGGAAATCTAGAGATTGGTATTTCAATGCTTCTCTATTTCTTCCATTTAAAGAGATCAAGACTCTTGAATTAAGTGAGAATGGATTAGTTGGTTGGGCTCATAATGAAGGTTTGTGAATTCACGAGTCTCTTATATATGTTTCAATTTTTTTATCTTGAATTTTAGATGAAAGGATTTATTAATTTTATTTCTTTTGTAGGTTTCGAAAGACTTTCTGAATTGATAAATCTTGAAATTCTTGATTTGAGTTGGAATGAATTCAATAATAGTATTATTCTAGAATATGTTGGTGGAATCTCATATTTGAAGTGTCTAAATCTCGAAGGTAATCAGTTGGGAAGCTCTATTCATTTAACAAGTAAGTTCACTTTTTCTATTAAATGCTAGCTAAACTAATTCTTTTGTGATATTCAGTAGCCCTTCAATGAGGAGGAAAGTAAAGGATCTTTGATTTATTAAACAAGGTGTTTACTATTTATTGTTTTTTGCTAAAGAACTAGGTGCATGTTAAAAAACAACAACATATCCAGCCTGTATCCCACTATATGTAGTCGGTTACATGAATTTTAGACTTCCATGTATTTCTATCTTTTGTCATATTTTCATTGAGATCCATACATTTCATATCAAACTTTAGTGTCTCCCTCAAAGTCTTCTTAGGTGCATGTTAATTAAAGGAAAAAAAAAAAAGTTGACATTTTTGCTAGAAGAGAACTACTACTCATTGGCCTGTATTTTCGAAAGAGCAAGATGAAAATGCAAAAACTTTAGAAAAGGCCAATAGAGTCATATATAATGATTCAAATTCGCTCATTGTTTTATCTCATATTGTTATCAAATTTATGAACACTGTTTGAGAAGAATTGTTGCCAAATTTTACTTAAAGTGTTCCTTTCACATATCCATTCTCATAATTAGCATTCATAATTAATATGCACAATCATGTTCATATTAATTAAAGGAACTTATATTTTCTGTTAATTAATCTAAATTGTAAGTAATAAAAATAATAGAAATATGAAAGCAATAAGTTTAGAAATAGTCTATAGATGAAAATTGAGACATGCTAACTGAGAGTGGAGGTGTTTCCTTTTAAAATATTACAGTTTCTTCAAAAATTGTTAGATAGTAGTGTTTCTTATGTGAATTTAGAAAATCTCGTAGAGACACAAACTATTTAGTGAAGGTGCAGTCTAATCGAATCAAAAGCCTCCTTCAGAACTCACTTTACCCATATGCTCCAAAAAGTAAATAATAGAAGAAACAAACTATTATTGCCTGAATACAACCATGAATTTATATGTTGAGAAATTCGTTTTACAGCCTTCAAGATTTTGTAAGAAATAAAAGAAAACAATTAAAGAGCGTAAAGCATTCCAATATTTAAGTTAGATTCCTATAGTTAGAAGAGATAGCAAAGCTCTTTCAAATATAAAAATGACATATCTTTGTGGAATAGAGGCGCTATCCTTTGAGCCAAAATTTGTGATAAACATTTATGATCATTACATAACAGAAAGTAGTACTTTCATACATAAAATCTGATATCTACCATAATAGAGTTCATTTAAAATTGAAGTTTATATATCTCATTTTGCATGTTGTATGCATGTTCTCCTCTTTATGCATCTATCACACTTCATTTGGAGAATTATGTATTCAATGATTTTTTTTTTTGTAATTTCTAAATAAATCATTTCCATATTGTCACTTCAGGCACTTTTTTTCTAGATTTATTTATTTTTTATAATGAAAAATTTGCAATTAAACTCTTCTATGTGTGTACTAAGTAAACTCTATGTATACAATAACTCATAAAAAGATCAAGATTTTTTTTACATTCGTATTTCATTAATACTTCTCTATTTCTTCCCTTTAAAGATATTATAGACTCTTGAATTAATGGATAATACACATTAGTTGGTTGGACTAAGAATGAAGATTTGTGGATTCACGAGTCTCTTATATATGAGTCTCATAATTTATTTTTTCAATTTTTTTATCTTGAATTTTAGATGAAAGGATTTATTAATTTTATTTCTTTTGTAGGTTTTGAAAGACTTTCTGAATTGATAAATCTTGAAGTTCTTGATTTGAGTGACAACAATTTCAATAATAGTATTATTCTAGAATTTGTTGGTGGAATCTCATCTTTGAAGTCTCTAAATCTCGAAGGTAATAAGTTGGGAAGCTCTTTTAATTTGACAAGTAAGTTTACTTCTGCTAATTTTTTTGTAATATTTTGTAACCCTTCAACAAGGAGAAAAGTAAAGCATCTTTGATTTATTAAATAAGGTGTTTATTATTATTGTTTTTGCTAAAAATCTAGGTGCATGTTAGTTAAAGGAAAAAAAAAAGTTAATTCATTTTTGCTAGAAGAGAAGTACTACCAATCCCCTACGGGCCTGTATCTCCAAATGAGCAAGACGAAAATCCAAAAACTTTAGAAAAGGCTAATAAAGTCATATATAATAATTCAAGTTGGTCATTGCTTTATCTCATATTGTTATCAAATTTATGAATACTATTTGATAATAAAGTCATATATACTATTTGATAATAAAGGCTAATAAAGTCATATATAATAAACCTTTGGTCCAACAATCACGTGCTAGGCCTATTGCATATATTGGTATAAAATAAAGAAACTTATATTTTCTGTTATTTAATCTAAAACTGCAAATAATAAAAATTAATAACAAAAATATGAAAGCAGAAAGTTTAGAAATGGTTTATAAAAGAAAATGGAGACATCTTGACTGAACTCTTATAACAGTAGATGTGTTTCTTTTTCATCAAATTTAACAACTTTCTCATTTTAAAATAAGCTTATTATAGTTTGATGTGTATAATTTAACGTGATGCATTAGAGAGGTTTAGTTTTACTTGCCACCATTAATTGAGCCATTAACTTTTAGTTAATCGAAGAACTTAAGGTGATGAAAAATAAATTGTTGAGTGACAGAATATGTCAAAATTTTAGTTGAGGGATTAAAAATTACATATCTTAATAGTCTAAAGACATCTTTATGTATTAAACCCCTAAAATTTACTTACCTATCTATCCTCTGTCTCATTCACATGCTTGTAATGAGTGTGTAATTCTCGCTTTAACAGAGACTAATGCCAAGAACTTAAGACGATGAAAAAAAAAAATGGTTGAGGGAATGAATATACCAAAATTTTAGTCGAGTGATCAAATGCCACTTTTCTTCTTAAATAGTAATACTTCTCATGTGAACTAATTTTTTTTATATAGACTCAAACTATCTAGTGAAAGTTTAGAGTGATCGAATCAAAAGTCTCCTTGTTAACTCCTTTTACCCATATGCGCCAAAAAATAAATAATATGATAAATAAACAAATTCTATTATATTGGTTTTTTTTTTTTTTTACTAAAAGATAAAGTGGATTATTAAATGGATGTTTTAGAACTTTAGTTCAATCAAGCCTTATCGTATATAAATTTGATTAAGTCGACAAATTAGCTTATAACGAAAACTGAATTAACTAAAAACTGGAGCCGATGTCGATGCACCAACTGTGCAAGCAAGGACTACCCAAGAGTATTTGCATAATATAAGATATCAAAAATTTAAAATTGTGTAATGCAGGATAATAGCTTCTTTCATGTTGGCTTTAATTTGTTTAGCGGAGTGCTTATATTTTGTCCTTGATTTTCTGCTTGTATGAGACTATTGTTGCTGGAAACTAATAACTTCGGTCCTTGTTTGCTCTTCTAGGGGAGTTGTAATTAACATTTTTATTCAATAATCTCTTTTATATTTTTTATTATTTTTTTAGTTCTTATTCTTTGAAGTTTGGAAAAGATTATTTACTAATTCTATCTTTTTTACAGGTTTTGAAAAACTTTCTAAGTTGACCAATCTTGAATTTCTTGATTTGAGTTCAAACGAGATCAATAACTCAAAAATTCTAGAATTTATTGGTGGAATTTCATCTTTAAAGTTTCTGAATCTTAGAGATAATAGCTTGGAAAGTTTGGGTGATTTGACATGTAAGTTTCCTTCTATGATTAAATCCTTTTTAAAGCAATTTCTTGCAATATCAGATATTCCTTGAAGGAAAAGGAGAGTTATGAGCTATGTTTTAATTATTAAACAAGAAATTAATTGCAATAATAAAATTTAAGAACCTGTTAACTTTAACAATAACATAAAAACATCATTTTTACTAGAGACATTAAACATGCCATCAATTACCCTCTACAAGCACTCCACCAACACCCAATGGACACGTACTAATATTGTTAGGAAAAATTTAAAATCCCTATAAAACTTGTTGGAATTTAACATGATATAAACAAAAGCAAACAAAAATCAGACTTATAAAAAAATAATTAAAAATATATAATATAAAAATTTTGTTGTGGACTACTCTTAATATGTTTAAATTTCTGAGAAAGATAATTTCATTAATTGGAGATAACTGCAAATTGGACTCATATTGCCAAATGATAGTTTTCTAGCCTTCTTGTGTACAGAAAAGAGTGGGCCTGACAACTACGTACAAATTGGAAAAGAGTTGCGTAAAACAACACTTCTCTGAGAGTGATTCACATCTCTCTTTAATACACAAAAGAATTGCAAAATTAGAATATTGGTATTTTAATGCTGCTTTATTTCCTCTCTTGCACGTGACTTTTTGACTTTATAATTCACAAGTGGGTTGAGTTAAAAAATAAAGTTTCATGATTAATATGTTTATTATCTTTCTTTTATACTTAATTATTGAGATTTTTATAAGAATAATCACTTAATTTCTTTTCAAGTTAGAAAAGATATTTTATATATCTTAAAGTTCTTGATTTAAGTTAGAATGCCTTCAATAATTCTAGTATTCTAAAATTTATTGTTGGAATTTCATTTTTAAAGATTCTATGCCTTGGAACAAATGACATACAAGGATCGTTTGACCGGACTAGTAAATTCATTTATATATGTAATTTAGTGTTTGTCCAACCATTTTTTTTTTAAATTATAACCAAAAAATTCCTATATATTTTTTACCTTTTTCCAATATTTTCAAAAAGTTCATCTCGTGTAAGAATATACAAACTTATAAAGAACGTATATTTATCAGTATCGTTGAGTTTTGAGATAAAATATAATTTAATTTTGAAATAAATGTAAATATTTGTAATACATATATAATAGGATAAATATTTTGAGTTATGAGTATAAAATATTGAATAAAATGTATATAAAACAACTACTTTTTCACTATATAACCACTATGTTGGGCATATAGACCTTTTTTAGGTGTCACTGTACATATATCTGTGTGCACTATGCAAAGAGAGCTAATTTTTTGTATTTAATTAATATATCACAAAAACATATTTATTTATTTTTTTGTGAAATGAAGCTTTACAGATTATATTTTTTTTGCATAATAATTTTAAGATTTTAAATTATGCTTTTATTGTGCAAAAGTTTTGAATTCGCCATTGTCAATGCCATCATTCAAAAATATAAAAGAATTCATGTGTGCACGTACACATGGACGTAGGGAACATATATATGTTTATTTGAAATTGATATTGTTCAAAACTATATTTTCATCTTTCCTCTTAGTTGAAGATTTTAAGGTTATTTTTGCATTTTAATTTCAAATTTGACAATTAATTGAACAGGTTTGAACGAGGAATCGAAATTGACAAATCTAAAGGTTCTTGATTTGTCTTTTAATTCGATAACATGCATCATATGGTATTCTTTAAAAGGATTTCCTTCACTGAGAATATTGGATTTGACTGGAAATTACATGAACAAGAGTATTTCTAGCCAAGGTGCGTTACTATTTCTATTAAATTTAGTAGTAAAATCATTATCATTACGATGTCATGTGGCTAAAACAATGAAAATGCTATTACATTCTCTAATGCTATGCTCCAAACCTAATGTAAGGTATTCCAAATTTTATTATTTAATGAACTTGTAATAAATGACCATCCTTTAACAATTGCTTGGCCCCAAGTACAGGGTTCAATATAAATGAGCATGCATTTGATATATTAATAAAAATAATCAAAAAATTTAATTACTAGAAATTTTGAATAGTGTGGCTCTTCCAGCTAAAACATATATAAATCTATCTTATCAAATTCTGCTCACACATTTGTTCAATGTTTTCCTCTTATCATCTTATAGACTTAGAAAACGTGAGCCCCTTGGAAGAATTGTACTTGGACTATGCTACCCTACCCAATGACTTTCTTTCAAACATCGGTGCCATGACATCACTTCAGGTTTTGTCATTGAGTGGATCAAGACTCACTGGGTCTCTGCCCTCCCATCAAGGTAAAAAAAATAAAAGATAATTTTTTTTTTACTTAACAAATCAGTAATCTAACTTAAATATATAGTTTTATATTTCCATTAAAAAATTGGAGATAGATGTTTATATATTATTCTTGATAATTGTCTAACTCACTTTTCTTTTGCCCTAGGTTTGTGTAAATTAAAGACTCTTCAAGAGATTGACTTGAGCAATAATGGACTGGGGGGTCAATTGCCTTGGTGCTTGACAAACTTGACATCTCTTAGGTTTCTAGATATCTCTGTCAACCAATTAACTGGGAACATTGCATTGTCTCCTCTTGCCAATCTCATATCTTTGGAATATCTTATCCTTTCAAATAATAATTTTCGAGTCCCCATCTCATTCAAGTCATATTACAACCATTCCAAACTTACAAACCTTGAAAGTGTCAACAACATATTTTTGGAAGAAAAGGACATTCTTGGCTCAACCCCAAGTTTTCAATTGATTCAAATCCATCTTTCTAGTTCTGAACATGACAAAAACACTCCCATTTCTCTGCCCAACTTTTTATACTATCAAAATCAACTCAAAATAGTTGAGCTCTCTGGATTTGATTTTGGAGGAACATTCCCAATGTGGTTGTTGAAGAATAATACTGGACCACTAGTACTTACCTTGACAAAGAACTCATTTTATGAACCTTTCCAATTGCCCTCGTCTCCGATGACACAAGTTGTAGCATTAGATATCTCCAACAATAATTTCTATGGTGCCATCCCATACGAGATTGGTAGTTCTTTCCCCAAGTTAGAATTGCTAAACATGTCTAGAAATAACTTTGAAGGCGTGATTCCATCTTCATTAGGAGACATAACCAATCTACAATTTCTAGACTTGTCAAATAATCAATTATCCAGTAAAATTCCTATACATTTGGCAATGGGTTGTAACTTATTGGAAGTGCTAAAACTATCAAACAACAACTTGACAGGCCCTATACTACCTCCTCAAAATAACTTGCGAAGCTTAATAATATTGCATTTGGATGAAAATAAGTTCACAGAAATCCCACACAACCTATCCAACAGTAGTGGCTTGATTCTATTGAATCTTAGTCGTAATCATCTTGAAGGTGAGTTTCCTGTTGAGTTTTGTCAATTTGATAGACTAGAACTATTAGATCTTTCTTACAACAATTTCACTGGGATAATACCGTCTTGCTTCAATGTGGAAGACCTAATGCAAATTCAACTATCCAATAATAGGCTAAATGGACTGTTTCCAAAGGTGTTCCATCGATCAATGAATGACATAAGAATGATAGATATTTCAAATAACCATTTTAATGGCACCATTCCAAATTGGATCGACAATCTTTCTTGGTTAAGCATTCTTATCTTGAAAAATAACCACTTTGAAAGTAATATCCCAGATTCGATTTGCCACTTATCTAAGTTAACTCTGATTGATCTTTCTTCCAATAAGTTTTCAGGAAACATTCCTCCTTGCTTGAATAATATCTCATTTGAGGTAAAAAAGGAAATACTAAGGTATTCGCTTTCAACTGTTTATTGTAATACACTACCCTTGAAGCCTAACCTAAAGATTTATAGTCATTTTGGTAATTTTATGCCTTGTAGAAATAGTTATGAAATCTTGTTCTCGGCTAAAGGATTTTTCTATTCACAAGTGGAGTTCACAACCAAAGGAATTACCTTGCCCTACATAGGAGAGCCTCTATTCCTTTTTTCAGAAATTGATTTCTCCAACAACAAATTAGCTGGCCACATACCACCTAAAATTGGCAACCTTAACAAAATCAAAGCACTGAACCTCTCCCACAACAACTTGATTGGAGGAATCCCCATAACATTTTCCAAGTTACAGAATATAGAGAGTTTGGATCTTTCTCACAACAACTTGAATGGGAATATCCCTTCTCAGCTTACTAATCTATGCTCACTGGGGACGTTCAATGTGTCTTACAACAACTTGAGTGGAAGGATACCTCAGGCAACAAACCAATTTGGAACTTTTGACTCGAGTAGCTATATTAAGAATCCATTTCTTTGTGGAGAACCATTACCAAATAATTGCATAGATTTACCTCCATCAGTTCCATCAGCTAATAATAATGCAAGTGTGGTATCCAACTTTATCGATGTGGGCACTTTTTATATGAGCTTTGCAGGGTCCTACACAGTTGTTTTACTAGCTGTTGCGGGAATTTTGTATATAAATCCACATTGGAGACGAGCATGGTTCCATATTATTGAGGTTTTCATCACCTCTAGCTACTACTTTGTTGTGGATAATATGTGGAGAATCAAAGTTGGTTTCCTTCATAGATATGGATAATCAGCCCATTGTAGTAATAATGTTGTTGTATGTATTTCCTACTAAACTTCTTTCTTAAGTAGTTGTTTGCATTAAATAAAAATCCTCTTAGCTTTCTTTAGAGGTGTTTTCTAATAAACAATTTGGTATCCAGAAATAAATTCTTCTCTTATTTTATTCTTTTGACTATTAGGAGTGTCAACAGTTCAGATTGATCCGATTCTATAAAAATCCAGTAACAAAACTATTTTTAACGGTTCCAAAAAAATAAGAATCGTAATCAAACCATTACATATATAAAACCAAACCATGACCAATTTGTCACACTGAACCAGTTTCGGTTCTATCAAATAAACATTTAGCTTCTAAACATTTTCGCAAAATATGAAATTACAAACAAATTTGTTAATTAAAATAAACCCATAACTTCATTAATACTTCAAGTTTTGAAGTAAAAGTAGAATAAATAATTCATAAACTATCTCATCAAATGAGATTACATCGACCATTTAATATAGTAATAGCGCATAAAAGTCTAGAAATAAAAGAGTTCATGAATAAAAATTACCAACAACAAAAAAGAAATAAAGAAAAACTAGTAGATTAAAATTATAATATATATATATATAAGTATAATATCGGTTCCGGTTCGGTTTGAACCACAGTTTGAAAAAAAAAAAAAAAATAGTAACCAAACCAAATATATCGGTTCTTAATTTTTTAGAACTAGAACCTAACATTTGAACCATATAACTAATCCAAAAGGCACAGTTCGATTTGGTTAATCGATTTTCAGATATTTTTTGACACAACTATTATAACGGCCCACCTCCTGAAGCCCCCGTGCACAAAGAGGATCTGTGAGATGGTCATTATTGGAATGATATCAAACAATAACACAAACTAAAACTCAAACTCAGCCCTTATAAAAACCATATTTTTTATAACATATAACATTTCATAACCGTCTTTACATAATCATTCACAACTTGAGCCTACTTGGGCTTACATAGCACACGCCTGACTCAAAAACATAAAAGTATTACTCTGATTATACACACAACACCCAGGATCTGGTTTTGGGAGAATTCTGCACCTATTATCATGACTCGACAATCTGGACCCAACTCTATCGAATGCACCTGATATCTCAGACGATTCTCTTGTCTGGAATGATGGAAAGCAAACGTGAGTCACAAGACTCTGCAAGCTCATGAAAGAAAGATTGTCGGTTAAGGATATAACTCTTCCTCAATACCCTATGCAATTCATGCCAATGCAACATCATACCATGCCATGTCCAATATCTGCCTTAATTCTAAATGCATAGCCATAAAGTAAATTGCACACAAACGGTCCTTGGGGCCTATATCAAACACACACTGGCGCCCAATTCCAACATACAAACATGTTAGTGATCCACTATAGGCTATCATATAATCATTACAAACATGCCATCTCCTGTCATCATACTGTCTTATCATGCCGTTGTCGTAGGACTCTAACCCCCGGTCTTGTCGGTGCCATGGGACTCTAACCCCCGGTCTTACACTGTGGGTCGTACCCCACTTCCCTCGTGGGCCACTTCCACGGCATACGCTCCGTGATGGGCGCCACCCATCACCCATACTCATCACCTATAGCCACACATTCTCACCATACAATGCAACAAGTAGGAAATATAATGGCTTCTGTAGCATAAAGGTGATGACAAGCCCTCCCATAAATCATGCATCAGGCCATGCTACGCCCATATAAGAATTCACACATATGACATGCTCTAAATGCACCAGGTCATGCAAATGTTCACACATCCCATCACACACAAGGCATGTCCCCCAAATGAATACAACACAACCCCATGCAGCGCACACGTCATGATATGCACAAAGTCAAGGTAGGAATCTGGTAGTACTAGCTCTTTTGGCCCGTCTAACTCTTATCGTAACAGCAGATGACTGGCGCCCATACATCCAGCCATCAACTGCCACGACCCATGGTCGACAGTAAGTGGCTTGTACCCCATACCCTTAAGACACACATAGTTATCATTAACTCATCATTTCATAAACTCCCCTTATGACTCATCATACACTTGCGACACAATCATCAATATACCAGTCTTCTTCGCATCTCTCATCATGTTAATGAACCATTCACTTCTCTAATTATACCCTTTAACATAACCCAATAAACCATACCAACTCTTCTATGAGCCTAGCCCAATGGGTTCGGCATCATTCCCAAGGAAAGCATAGTAATACAAAGGTCTGTGACGGACGAAATGGAAGACACCAAGACATCACTGCTTAACTCATTTCGTTAACAATAAACCCATTAATAAAATATAAGTCATAGGGTGGTTGCCACGCTGATTATTATTATTAATGCGTGGAACCGAGTCATGGTGAGGGAGAGAATAAAATAAGAGAAACCATGGAGACTTTCACGGGAAATAAAGAACATAAGGAGATAGTTGAGAGCTTGCCTTTATTTACCCAATTCTTGCCTCTTCTGTCCTTCTGATGCAAAGTAAAACATTTCCTAGCAATTAATAAAATCGTGACTTATATTAATTAAACCCAACCGCATAAAATATATAATCCATCCGTATAAAATTTATAATTTAGATACACAACACTTCTAATAATTTTACTCACTTACCAAGATATTTTTGAACACCGAATAACTCATTAATCCTTTGATTTCTTCCCAACTCTCTTTTCTTTTCTTCCATTCCAGCTGCTGGTCGAACACCATCTTCTCATTTCATTTTCCTCCCTCCCTCCCATTCTTTTCCTCTCTGTTTGGGCTTCAAATTGGCGAAATTTTAGGCTTTAAATAGCAAAAACGAAGGATACTTGGCGGCCAAGGCGAGAGGGGCTCCCAGTGCATGCCACGTGGCACGCTTGTAGCCGTGCATGGCTTCCACCGCCCTAGCCCGAAATGATCGTTTCGAGCTAGCCTTGCTGATAAAATCAGCCATTTTTTCCTTCGCGCACGCCTACTCTCCCTCGACCTCGAACCCCCGATCGCCTCCCTCACACCCACGCACGCGACCAACTGGGCTAGTAGCTTCCTCATTAAATATGCGCCTTTCATTAGTTATAAAGGGAACTTACAGCTAATTCCCAAAATTACACTAGCACCCAAAATTTTCAAAAATCCCATATACACCCTAAACTCCCATTTCCCTTTACTACACTTATGCCCCAAACATTCCCAAAAATTCATCAACTTAATTCCATCATTATTTTCATAAATATTCCCAAATAATTTAATTAATTACCTTAATTTCTCATTTTCTCAAAAATATCATAAATAAATATTTTCTCTAAAATCTCCAAATATTTTAAAATATCCTCAAATACCAAAATTAGTAATTATTACTTATCTCCAAATTTTGGAATGTTACACCTATTGACCATAAAAGGTTTATATATAACACTAAGAATGCTTAATTTATTGGATTTACGAGGAGACAAACAAATAATTGGGAAATTAAATATTAAGAACAATTAGAAAACTAAATATTTGTTGAGACAATTGCTCGGTTTAGAAATTTGGAGTTTAGGAAACTAAGTATGTGATAAGCCAATACTTTTCTTCTTAACATTGATTCAGTGAATGGTGGAAAGATTCAACAAGAATTCCAAGTAACCAAGAGGTCCTAAGCTTGGAGATAAAATTGGAAAACTAGGACCATCAAGTAAAAGTATTTCACGCTTGTTATCAATGAACTTAGTTGTTGTGCATTAATATCATGTAGGCCCTAATAAAATTATCAAAATTAGAGTAGTCTTGGTTTGTTATTGCCATACTATTACACATTCGATGTAGATTGTGATTGTTGATAACAAAGAACAATATTGGAGCCAAATTTGGAGCTTCAATATCAAAGAAGTCCCAAATTTTGAGGGAAAAATGAGGAATGCGAGGTGGAGCATTTGAAATAAACTAATAGGCCTCCTTAAAGAAATTAAGAGAAAGAGAAAGAAAAAGCTTCAAGGGGAGAGAATACTATCTTGTTAATATTGATTTGTCATCTCTCATCATCGTGTGTTTTTTTTAAGTTCTTTAACATTTCATTAATATAATATCCCAAATTTTCTAAAGAGTTCAATAGTAATTTTAACTTGGCTATAGGTGAAATTATCAAAAGATTAGGAGCTTAAGTATAATTTCTTACAGTTGTAATACCCCATGTTTAGATAAGGTTGCCACGTAATTTTAATAAGTTTAGAATATCGAAAAATTGAATTAATAGCAGTTATAAGTACCGAACTGACTGTAGGGAATGCCTCGGAGTGAAATTGTCTAAGGAAAATGATATGGTTTCGATGAGCATTCCGAGATAGGATTTATGGTATCGAAAGAAATCGAATCGGAAACAGTTTTCGGTACAGCTAAAATGCAGCTACCATTTAGGCTGCAAAATCGAATCGTTGTAGGAGGCTCCTGAAAAATCAACGGAACCCTAGGGGGCTCCGATTTTGCTTAATGAACAACCTTTAAGTAGTTTTGGGATGAAACAACAGTCCGGTGAGGACACTGGGGCGAAATCATTATTATCGAGTAAATTTAAGTTATTAATTTTGTGTTTTCGGTATTATAATATCAATTAATTCAGTGAGGATATTATTGCAATTAAAGAATTATTCTAAAGAATTTAGTATAAAATTTAAGGTTTAAGTGTTTAAATTTGTTGTTAGTATAGTAGAATATATATAGTAATATATATGTATCCGTGCGCGTGTGTGCGTGAATAAGCATGCCCTGCAACTTCAAATCCCATCCCCTGCAACCTTTATGCCATACTCTCAGGGCCAGCCCAAGGCATAGGCCACTAAGGCCTATGCCTAGGGCCCCCCCAAAATTTGGGGCCCCAAACAGCCATACCCCCCACACACACACACAGAATTTGGGCCCCCCCCCAAAAAAATCCCCCCTCCAAACAACCACCGCCTAGCGCCCAGCGCCCATCCCCCTCCCCCCCCCCCCCCCACACAGAGAATTTGGGGCCCCCCCAAAAAATCCCCCCTCCAAACAGCCACCGCCCAGCGCCCATCCCCCCCACACACAGAGAGAATTTGGGCCCCCCCTCCAAATAGCCACCGCCCAGCGCCCATCCCCCTCCTCTCCCCCCCCCCCCCCCACCCACACGGAGAATTTGGGGCCCCCCAAAAAAATCCCACCCCTCCCCCCCACACACACAGCAAATCACCTCCCCTCCTAAAAAAAAATAAATAAATAAAATAGGAAGCTCCAAAAAATATAGAGCCCTACCCTCTCAAAAAAAAATTATTTTTGCCTAGGGCCCCATTGAGCCTTGGGTCGGCCCTGCATACTCTGCAAACCCATGGCAGCAAATGAAGTGATTCTCACGCCAAAAGGGTTCTGCACGCAAGGAAGTATGGGTAAAAGCGGTGAGGTGAGGCGATGGAAATTGGTTATAAATAGGGAGTGAAGGGCTGAGAGCAAGGGCAAAGGAAGAAAGCAGTCGTGACAATGAGCATCTGGCTGAGAGTTTGAGAGAGAGAGAGCGAGATCGATAGATTGAAAGAGAGAGAGAGAGCCGGAGTAAGCCGCGACAGCCATGGCCACGAGTCAGGGGTCGCGAGATGAGGCTAGGCATCGTGTGAGTAGGCATTGAAGAAGATCGGTGAAGTCGTAGGAGGCCGGTGGTGGCGGCAATCGCGAAAATGGATGGCGGAGCTGGAGTCGCTGCCATGGCAGCCGCGAAGCTGCGTTGCAGCAGTCGGCCAGCAATGCAGCGGGCAGCGGGGGCGATATGGCAGCCACCGGCAAGGCCGAGGGAGGCAAGTGAGGGCGGCCGCGATGGGTGAGGGCGGTGACGAGGCTGGCTAGCTCTCAGGTGGCGGTGGCTGCGGGCGGGAGATGCAGGGGAAGAAGAAGAAGAAGAAGAAAAAGAAGAGAAGGAAGAAGAAAAAGAAGAGAAGAAAAAAGAAAGAAATGAAGAAAAGAAAGAAAAAGAAAGGAAAAGAAAATAAAGAAGGAGCTGCTGATCGCACGTTGGGGAGGAAGAAAGGAAGAAGAAGGTGAATAGGAAAAGGAGAAAAGAAAAAAGAAAAAAAAAAAGAAAGAACAGAAAGAAAAAGAAGAAAAAATAGAAAAAATTCTCGAAATTTTTTTGAAAATTAGGGTTTGGAATTAACTAATATTTTGGAGATTTTGGGCACGAAAAATGGTTTGGGCACGAGTTTCGAGATTAAGGCACGCATACCGAGGAAGCCAGAGATGTTAAGTTAAGGTGAGTAAAATTTTTTAGAAAATTTCAAAAATTCACGAATATTATTTTATGAATTATCGTAGTGAAATATTTTATAAATATTTAGTTTGGATTTATTGAGAAAAAAGAGGAAGAAGTAGAGAGAAAATTAAAGACAATACAAGAAATTATGAAAAAATAGGTTTTAATGTTTATTTAAATAAATGTGGTGATTATGATGTTCTGAAGCTTAAGTTGAAGTGACTTGTGCGAATTTTGAGGTTAGCAAGCAAATCGAGGTGATGCACCTATTTCGAGGCAAGACGCGAATATCGAGATAACCCGGTAATCTTGAGAAGGTAAGTGGTACTTTCCAACTGAATTTAGTTTTATGGAAAATGCTTAGTTGTAAGTGATTCATGTTCCTCGAAAATGTTTCATCATGTTGACATGTTCGGATATGTATCCATCACGTAGATTGCATACATGACATGCTATGAAATGCATATGTACACGTTGATATCATTGATCACGCGCATTGAGCCCGTAGGGAGTACGAACTGGCACCGCTACTTTACCAAGAGTGCCCCCAGACACCTCGGCTTCGAAAGAGGTGGTCGTAAGAATGATAGGTAGTATGAGGGGTGCAGTTAACACCTACGATGAGTAAGACATTGCATACACACATGATAAAGCACTATGTATCCTTATTTAGATGATTCATCATCTAACTTGGGTTTTGCCCTTAGAATATTCAAACATTCCAGATGGAGATTGTAGCAGATACGAGGATAAATGAGGCATGAAATAACACTTAGGAGAGTGCATGATAAATGAAATGTATGTAACGTAGCCCCTGTATTTAAGTTCTGCTACTTTGAATTCTAAATTCTGAACGTTTTAGGGAATGATGATTTTATGATCAATGTTAAGATATCAAGTTTCGATAATTACTTCCGCATTTGATGTGTATAATGATTATCTTTCGAGATAAATGAATGGAAATTCTGGGACGGATTTGGGGTATGATCTGGTCTAGCATTAGTTTGAAAGAAAAAATTTATTGTCCCAGAATTGTCCCAAGTTTATAACGCGCTAGGGAAACGGGGTGTTACAACAGTTATCTGTACCGAATTGACTGTAGGGAATGCTCTAGAGTGCAAGTATCTATGAAAAATAATATGGTGTCGATGAGCGTTCCGAGATAGGATTTATAGTATTAAAAGAAATTATAATTGAGATAGTTTTTGGTACAGCTAAAATGCAGCTATGATTTAGGCTAAAAAAAACTGAATGATTGTAGGGGACTTCCGGGAAGTCAACGGAACCCTGAGAAGGCTCTAGTTTTCCATAAAGATTAATCCTGTGGTGATTTAGGGACGGAACAAGGACCTTGCGAGGGCTTAGGTACGAAATCAGTCTTTATCGAGTAAGTGCCGGTTATTAATTTTGATAAATCGAGATATTGTGTGGCCTAAAGGTAATTGTTTTAAGGCCTCGGAGGGTCAAAGAGCTATTATCAAAGTTTATAGTGCAATTATCAAAATCCCTGAGTGCAATTAAGGAGAATTGGCGAGGGTAAATATGTAATTTACACGTGTGTGTATATATATGAATATGTTACCCTAGCATTTCCTCGTAAATTTGGATTTGGCTGAGAATAAGAAAGCAGATGAGAGAGAGAGCTTGGCATGGGTTGAGCTTGTTTGAGAGCTCGAGAGATCGAGTGAGGGAAATGGCAGGCTGGGGCGATCTACGACAGTGGCAATGCTGAGCAGCAGCCATGGCTGCTGCGATGAGGGTCGGACGAAGCTGGAGCAGCAATGGAGGTTGGAGGACCAGCAGTGGTGCGCAGTAGAGCACGCGGAGGCAACCAGTGTTGCGGTGGGTAGTAGCGGAGCTAGGAGCCATGGCCATGGTGGCCATGATCGCAAGCGACTGCTACAATGTAGCAACCAGATGCGACCGCGAGCAGCAGCGTAGGGGTGGTGATAAGGCGGTGGTGGCTGGAGGCGCATAGAGGTGGTTGGAAATGGCACGCAGCGGCGCTGGGAGGCTAGCGAGCATGGCTGTATTGCTCAATATGAATACCAAGGAAGAAGAAGAAGAAAAGAAAATAAATAGAGGAAAAGAAAGAAAAAAAAAGGAAAAATAAGGAAAAGGTTTCGAAAAATCCTAGAAAATTCTAGGAATTTATTTGGGCTTTGGGGACCATGTCTGAAGCTAGAAAATTATTCGGGTACGTGTTTCGAGGTCATGGCACGTATACCGAGGAAGCCTGAGAGGCTAAGTTAATGTGAGTAAAATTTCTCAAAAAATTTTCAAAAATTTAGTAATATTATTTTATGAATTGTTATAGAGAAATAGTTGAGAAAATATTTGAGAAATATTTAGTTTGGATTTATTGAGAAAAAAAGGAAGAAATAGAAGAAAATTATGAAAAAATAGGTTTTAATACTTATTTAAATAAATATGATGATTAGGGTGCTTTGAGGCTTAAGTTAAAGTGACTTGTGCGAATTTTAAGGTTGGCATACAAATTGAGACAATGCACGTATCTCGAGACAATACGCGAATATCGAGGTAGTCAATAAACTTAAGAAGGTTTGGATTCTCAAGATTTAGCTCGATCTTCTCCTTAGGCTCAGACTTAAGTCATTCATTCTCAGGCAAGTAGACAGGATATATTATGTTTACCTTATATTGTGCACGTATATACTGTTCCGTGCATAATTTGTATATGATTTTTATATGCAGATCATAGAAAAATATTTTTAAATGTTTCTAAAATGCATGAAATATTTTCATCCTACTGGAGAGATATAAGCATAAAGATTATAAATGATACTCTAACTGATTCTTGCTTTTGAGTATGTGAAATATTGAATGATATGGTGCATTTTGGGCACCACATGAAATGATAAATGGTTATGATTGATATTTTACTCTTGTGTTTAGTTTTGATGATGAAAAATCTCAAATGGTTTTTATTTTCTCTCAATCAAAGCATATAGTTTGGAAACAAAAATCAATTTCAAAGTGCTTTGTTAAAATGATCTATGATCTTTTATATTATTTGGAGATTAGCATAAACAAGTTTTAAGATCTAAAAAGAATCTCCTTGAAATCATTGGTCAAAACAATTCTAAGGCAAAAGACCAACTAGAACATGTTTTTGAAAGTGTGTTCATTTTAGAAAACTATCTCTTGGTATTTTGATATCTAATATCTCTTGGAAATGAAATGGTTTTGATAAATGTCTATATGAATGGTTTTTGATAAATGACTATATGAAAATCAATTTCTACTATGTGGATTATATGAATGAGAAAATGAATTTTTAGTATATAAGCTTTGAAGCAAGATATGAAAACTTATAGAAGAAATATTGAGTATGGTTGAGAGTGATTTGAAAAACTTGCTTGTCGAGAGTGATTTGTTTCAAAATATACTTTTGATAATCTCAACTTGCTTTCAAGATAATCAAAATGAGGTTTTAAAAGAATCGAATAAGGATGTATTGAAAATTCAAGTTTTTCTAAAGAATAATCGACTATCAGGTTCATTCTGTTGACTATGCTTCAAAATAGTCGACTATTTTTGATGTTCTGTCGACTATTTAAGCATCTGTCGACTATTTTAGCATCTGTCGACTATCGAGTAAAAATAGTCGACTATGCCTTTTGATCTGTCGACTATTTTTGTTCATAAGTTTCAAAAATTTCTTCATATCTCAGCATCTGTCGACTATTGGAATGTGTCTGTCGACTATTGAAATTTTGTGTTATAAAATAGTCGACTATTTCTTACTTTAGTTATAAAAATAGTCAACTATATATTTCTTCTGTCGACTATTTCTTTTTACAGAAAGTTCCAACGGCTATTTTTTCAAATCCCAACGGCTCCAAACGGCTATATTTCTCTTCAACTTCGTGGGACACTTATATATACATGTCATAGATGATCAAGAGAAGGCTAATGGACGGGAATGAATTGAATTGAGCTTACATTTTACACTCGTTTCTATTTACATTCACTGTGCTTCAATTTTCTCTCTTCAAGGCTGTGATCTTAATTTGTTTACATTCATTTAAGCCTTGTATCATTTTTGAGAGACATTGTAACTAAGAGATTCATCTCTTAGATTCTCTCCAACTATATATTTCTTGTTTTCCTAGCTTGTATAGCTAGAGGGCCCATTTGAGTGGGAGGTTTTGTAATTCCTAGTCTCGGACTAGAGGACCTACTTGGTTTAAGTAGGGGGTTTTAGTGGATGGTTTGAAAAATCCTTAGTGAGGAGCTAAGGTAGTGGATTAGGCTTGGGTTAAGCCGAACCACTATAAATCTTGGTGTTCTTGTGTGCTTGTGTTCTTTAAATCATCTTTATCTTTCCAAGCATTCCTTAATTCCTCACTTGATTCACATTTGTCATTTTATATGCTTCACGTTTTAAATCAATAAAACTTCAACCTGTATTAAAAAGTTTTTCAAGTTCTATCAATTAAGTTTTTAAAATAACCAATTCACCCCCCCTCTTGGTGTGTGCCATAGCATCTCCCGTTCTAACAATTGGTATCAGAGCCTAACTCCCTGTTTCAAGGTTTAACAACCTAAGGAGAGAGCCATGGCTCTTAAGGAAGGTTATCCTACAAATGTGGCACCGTACTTTGATGGTTCTTATTATGATTTTTGGAGAAAAAGGATTTGTATTTACTTGCAATCTATTGATTTTAATTTGTGGTATATTGTAGAAAAAGGATTTGTTTCAAAACCAAAATCCGTTTGGAGTGAAGATGATAAAAACAGTTTTGTTTTAAATATCAAAGCTATGAAAATTTTGCATCAAGCTTTACTGGAAAATGTTTATGCAAAAATTTCTAAGTGCTCTAGTGCTAAAGAGATATTGAGTACTCTTGATTCATTATATCTCTCTGACAAGTCTTGTGAGCATGTTGATGAAAATTTACAGGTTAAAAATTTATTGAATCATCAACAAATAGAGGAGAAAGAAAGTTCCCATACCTCTAGTGAAGAAAGCTCAAACACGTGCCTCATGGTAAATGAAGAAGAGGAGGTAACCTCTACTTCTACTGTCAATTTTAATGATTGTAATGATATTGAAAATGATCATGAGTCTAGTTCTTCGTATGCTTATGTTGATGATAGTGAGAATGATTTTTCAAATGAAGAGTTATTGAATGCTTTGAATGATTTATATGAAAATTTTGAAAATCTATGTTTGAAAAATAAAACTGTTAAAAAGAAATTAGATTTACTGTCAAAAGAATTGGAAGTTTTAAAATCTAAGAATGAATATTTGATTACTTCCAATAAAGAATTTTTAAAGGAAAAATTTTTGGAAGAATTTGAATTGAAATCCTCGAACAGTGCATTAAATGAGAAATCCATTTTAAAAGAGGAGATTTCAAATTCTTGTGATCATGAAATAGGTGTTCAAAATTTTATTAGTCAAAGAGCTAATGTCAAAAGCTCACCTTCACACACCTCTCATGATATTAAATGTTTTTATTGTTGCAAGAAAGGCCACATTGCATTTTGTTGTCCTTTTAAAAGGAAATCAACTAGTGGTCCTAATTTGAAATGGATTCCTAAGGGAACTAAGGTGTCTACTGTTTCCAATATTAAATCCCAAGGATCCAAGTATGTTTTGAAACCTAAAAATGATCATTTTAAGAGGAATGTGCATAAGGATAAAAGGAAAATGAATTTCAAACGAAAACCCTTTGCTACACATCCTAGTCTTTGGTATCATTTTGAACATAAAGGTTTCATAGCAAAACATCCACATAAGCTAAAACAAGTTTGGGTTCCTAAGGAGGAGCTCTATGCTAACATGGGTGAACCCAAGGTGGTTTGGGCACCAAAAGCTTGTGGATAGTGTTTATGTAGGTTGCTTGACATCCAAATGAACTTTAAAGAGAAATCTTTATGGATGGATCAAGCATGAAGGAAGGAGGAAGTGGACAAGAAGATCACTCCTCATTTTGCCAACCAAGTGTAAGAAAGATTTTATTAATCAAAATCTTGGTGGTATGCTTCTATCCCTTAACTCCCTATGCTTATTAGTTCTTGATAAAAATGAATGATATGCTTGCACTCTATTATGTTTTGATATGTGCATTGAGTGAGGGAAGAACGAAGTTTGTTGATATATGCTAGAAATACTTTCTTGATAAATGCTCCTATGCATAACCTAGCTAGCATAAGTCAATTATGTGATAAAGATTTGAAGTATGCTTTAATGATAATTCATGTGAAAATATCTTGTCACAAATAAAATAAAGATCATAGAAAATAGGATAGAATTTGTGCATAGACTTATTCTTGTCTAGTATAAGAGAAATGCCCAGTATAATCCATATCTCAAATATTTATCTATGGCATAATAGACTAAGTCATGCAAATATGAATATGCTCCTATAATCTATCCAAACATGATCTTGTTGAGAAATTGCCTAAAGCTTAAATATGAAAAATATTTGTGAGGCATCCATGAAAGGCTAACAAATAAGTATATCATTTAAGCCTTCAAAACTTGGCTATGTCATAAAAGACTAGGTCATGTGAGCATGAATGTTGTTGACTATCTATCCAACGTGATCTTGTTGAAGAATTGCCGAAGCTCAAATATTGAAAAGACCACATTTGTGGTATAGGTATGAAAGGCAAACAACTAAGTGTAATTCTTAAACCTTCAAATGAAGTCTCAACCTCTTGGTCTCCAAACCTACTTCGTTTAGATCTTTTTAGACCTAATTAGAACCCAAACCATAGATAGAAAACCTTATGCTCTTGTCATTGTAGATGACTTGTCTAGATTTACTTGCTAATGTTTCTTGCATATAAAAGTGATATTTAGGTCATTTGAAATATTTTCAAGAGACAAAAATATATGTATTTCAAAAATTAAAAGCAATCGTGGGGAAAATTTTGAAATGAACAATTCAAGCACTATTGTGATGAAAATGGTATTGATCATAATTTTCTAGTGCTAGAACAAAATGAGGTACTTGAAAAGAAAAATAGATCTTTACAAGAAATGGCTAGAATTGTGCTATGTGACAAAATTCCTTTTTAGTCTAAGCCATTAACACCTCATGCTATATGTTGAATAGGATTTTTATAAAGCCTATCTTAAAGAAAACCCCTATGAGTTATAAACCAAATATTCCATATTCTCATGTTTTTGGTAGTACATACTTTATTCTTAACAATGGTAAAAACTCTTTAGGAAAGATTTGATGTTTAGAGTGATGAAAGAATTTTCTTAAGATATTCTACTCAAAGTAAAGCATATAGAGTATTTAATTATAGAACTCTAAAGGTAGAAGAATCTATTCTAGTTATAGTTAATTATGTGAGTGTTGAATTTCCAAAACCTATAGAAGGTGGTGATGAAGAATTAGGATAAAAATTTGAAAAATTCTCATTAGATCAAAAGAATCAAATCTATCAAAGGACAATATGCTAATATATCTTATGAAGAAAGAGAATTATCATTTTCAAGAGAGAAAATATGTAGCTTGTCATTTCTCAAATAGAACCCAAAAATATTAAGGAAGCTCTAATGGATAAAAGAGGAATAGAGCTAGATTAGTAGCTTAAGGGTATAGTCAAGAAGAAAGAAAAGATCATGATGAAACCTAGGCTTCCATAGCAAGTCTAGAAACCATAAGAATGTTGTTGGCATTAGCATGCCACAAATCCTTTAATCCCATCAAAAGAATGTCAAGAGTGCCTCTTCAAATAGTTATAAATGAGGAAGTGTATGTGGATCAAACTCCCAATCTTAAGAATCCTCAATATGAGAATCATGTGCTCAAACTCTCCAAGGCACTATATTGTTGAAAACAAGCCCCTAAGTCATGACATGAAAGTCCTAGCAAGTTTATTCTAGAGGAAAATCTAAAAGAGGACAAATAGATAAAACATTGTTTCTAAGCCTGATAATAAGGACATTTTATGAATTTACAAATGATTTATGCAGCATCTTCAAATAAATCCCTATGGAATCAAAGTTGCCAATCTAATGCAAAGGGAACTTGAGATAAGTATAGTATAAAGAAGATGAAGGGATCCTTATGTCTAAGCAAACATTATATCTTCTTAAGAAATTTAATATTTTCGAAAAGCTGCATCTCAAAAGAATAGTACATCAAGCCTAGACAATTATGAGAAATGCCAAATGGTGGAAAATGAGCTATATAGAAATATGATTGGACTTTTACTACATTTGATAGCAACTAGGACGAACATCATGTTTAGTGTTTGCCTATGTGCTAGACTTTAATCCAATCCTAAGAAATCCCATTTTGGAGGCAAAATAGCTAAAAAGAACACTAGTGATCCATATCAAGTTTTAAGAAAATTCCTAGTGTCTTTGTTTAGAAGAAAGTGAATTTCCATTTTATTCTCTTTCACTAAAAGTGAATATGTAGTTGCTCAAATCTTATGGATGGAACAAAAAGACTATGGCATAAATCCCCACAATATTCCAAATCAAATGTGCCAATACAAATGCTATAGCCCTAACAAAAATTCAAGGAATCTTGCTTAAAAAGAAAATATCAATTGGTATCATGTCCAAATCTATTGGAAATCATTTTCTAGATAAATCCCTATCAATCCTTGAGTTCTAGTGATTTTATTTGAAGAAGTTTCGAAACATCATATCATTCTATTTCGAAACCTTTGATTCAAAGAAGTTTAGATCCTTCATGTCTTTCAAATCTATCATTGGTTAAATCAAAGGGCTTCGCCGCCAATTTCTTAGATCTCAAAAAATTGATAAATGATATATTCTTGATGGCATATAGTATTCATGTCTTGAATCATTTATAATGCTATTTTTCTTGTATGAAATAGCTTGATTATCTTTGTGTGACAAATGAATACTTGAGTATAAAATCATGCTTTATTTGCTAAAGGATCATCTTGCTTCTTGAAGTTATCTATATGTAATAATCCTATGTGATTACAAGTATGGCTAATATTATCAAAAGACAAATGTATGTTCTTAAAGCCTATCCTTAATATGTCTTGCATTAAATTTGCCATAACTTGTTTAGATTTATGTTTTTGGATGACCACTTATTCTTTGAATATATATGTGAGTGCATGTGGTTCATTCCTCAAATTTATGATCATTGTTATATTTTACTCTTGTGAAAATCATTTGAATTGAGACAAATTACTATTCTATTTTTATATGAAAAATGTCTTTATATCTTAAAACCTCCCGTATAAGTTTAAGGGGGAGTCTTTTTCAAAGAGAGTCTTTCTATTTGCTTGAAATGATTTATTTCACTCCTATATTGATCATTTAATGTATATGCCTCTTATATGATGAATGGCTATGCATTTGATCTAGTGCTTTGATTGTTTAAATATGAGTGATTTCTTGAAAAGATATAGATCGGCTCTACTATGATCATGAGTATGCAATATGGTATGATTTTTTTTAATTTTGGCATCTCATGAATAAGGTTTCTTTATATGGCATGTGCTCAAAAATCTTCTATGATGCTAATTATGCCATCTTAAGGGGGAGCTATCTCTAGTTGTTATAAAAGAAGTATTGAAAAAGTCTTGTGATTTGTGAAATCGTTTGAAATGTTTTTATTTAAAAATGATGTTTTTTTTTTTAAACTATTGTTGGGGGAGAGATATGTATTGGGGGAATTATATGTATCATTGCTTGGTAGTATTATCTCCAACTCATTTCTATTAAAAAAAAAAAAAATTTGGTCTAAGGGGGAGATTATTTCTTTTAAGATATACCTTTTTGATTTATGACAAAAAGGGGGAGAGATATATATTGAAATTGATTTTAAGTTTTATCATCATCAAAAAGGGGGAGATTGATATTTTACTCTTGTGTTTAGTTTTGATGATGAAAAATCTCAAATGGTTTTTATTTTCTCTCAATCAAAGCATATAGTTTGGAAACAAAAATCAATTTCAAAGTGCTTTGTTAAAATGATCTATGATCTTTTATATTATTTGGAGATTAGCATAAACAAGTTTTAAGATCTAAAAAGAATCTCCTTGAAATCATTGGTCAAAACAATTCTAAGGCAAAAGACCAACTAGAACATGTTTTTGAAAGTGTGTTCATTTTAGAAAACTATCTCTTGGTATTTTGATATCTAATATCTCTTGGAAATGAAATGGTTTTGATAAATGTCTATATGAATGGTTTTTGATAAATGACTATATGAAAATCAATTTCTACTATGTGGATTATATGAATGAGAAAATGAATTTTTAGTATATAAGCTTTGAAGCAAGATATGAAAACTTATAGAAGAAATATTGAGTATGGTTGAGAGTGATTTGAAAAACTTGCTTGTCGAGAGTGATTTGTTTCAAAATATACTTTTGATAATCTCAACTTGCTTTCAAGATAATCAAAATGAGGTTTTAAAAGAATCGAATAAGGATGTATTGAAAATTCAAGTTTTTCTAAAGAATAATCGACTATCAGGTTCATTCTGTTGACTATGCTTCAAAATAGTCGACTATTTTTGATGTTCTGTCGACTATTTAAGCATCTGTCGACTATTTTAGCATCTGTCGACTATCGAGTAAAAATAGTCGACTATGCCTTTTGATCTGTCGACTATTTTTGTTCATAAGTTTCAAAAATTTCTTCATATCTCAGCATCTGTCGACTATTGGAATGTGTCTGTCGACTATTGAAATTTTGTGTTATAAAATAGTCGACTATTCGTTTTGTCTGTCGACTATTTCTTGCTTTAGTTATAAAAATAGTCAACTATATATTTCTTTTGTCGACTATTTCTTTTTGCAGAAAGTTCCAACGGCTATTTTTTCAACTCCAACGGTCACAAAAACAGCTAGTTTCTTCTTCAATCTTTATGGATGCTTATATATACAACTCATGGATGATCAAGGAGAGGCTAATGGATGGAAACGAGATGATCTAGCAATTGCAAATAATTTTATTCGAGCTTACAGTGTTTGGGCTTTCATTATTTTATTTTTCTCTCAAAGGCTTGGCTGTTCTATCATTGTAAATTTATTGTTAAGCCTTGTTTTTCATTGTGAGAGAACTTGTAACTAAGAGTGTTAACTCTTACCTTATCTCTTTCATTTGTATCGTTTCTATTTTCCTAGCTTGTGTAGCTAGAGGGCCCATTAAATTGGGAGGTTGTATTTTCCTAGCAGTAGCTAGAGGGTCCATTAAATTGGGAGGTTGTATTTCCTAGCTTGTGTAGCTAGAGGGCCTACTTGTGTAAGTAGGAGGTTTTAGTGAATTAGTTTAAAATCCTTAGTGGGAGCTAAGGTAGTGGATTAGGCTTGGTTTGAGCCGAACCACTATAAATCCTTTGTGTCTTCTATTCTGCTTGCTTTACATTTATCATCTCATATGTTCTATATTTTAAGTCACTAAAACCTCAATTGGGTCAAAAAGTTTTCAAGTTTCTACCAAGCTTTTAATTATACCAATTCACCCCCCTCTTGGTGTGTGCCATAGAACCTACTGTTCTAACAATGATTTGTGCATTAAATAGGATATCATTTGCATTATTATTTGATGACTAACTAGTAGATTCCCTGGTGACTCACAGCAGAAAAAGATTATGGTATGTTTCAGCTGCTATCACGTGGGTTATTATGGTATTATAGTGTGATGATGATGTATGTGTCAGTATATGTACTTGTGTGCATGTGTGTATAGGCGTTATGCCAGTTTCTACTAGCGTGTCCTCATATTCAGTGCATGCATCGCATATAAAAAGTATAGGAGACTTAGGTGGTTATGTGAGCAACTTATGAGGGTTGTCTCTAGGCACCTATTTTTCTTGCATTATGTTTTTCTTTTGAACCTCAAATTATGTAAACTTATGCTACATATATTCGTTGTTCATCTTACTATTATGTTATTGTATCCATGATGCTCATCTTAACATTTTTATTGCATACTTTTCTAATGGGCATAACATACCTTATATTCGTGAGTCCACAAGACTCACCCTTCTTTTTAAAAATATTTTCAGGAGATTTTTCTTTTGAATACTGGTCCAACAAATCTTCTCGTATGATGTCAGACATCTTTTGATTCCTGATTTGATATGGGATGCTCTGTGGAGATGCACATTTTGTGTTGAGTCCACTCTTTTGTACTTTATTTTTGTGGTACTCATGTGTGCCAAAAGCCCGCGATATGAGACTGTATATGTATTTATGACAACAAGATGATTTTTTTGTAACTGCTATACATGATATATCGAGAGTTTTGGTGGGAAGTTGATAAAGTAATTTAATTTTTATCTCTATATTTTGTCAGTATTATTAATGCTTATAGCAAATCAAACTAGAAAAGATGCTTATTAATTCATGGTAGAGCCGTTGGGCCTAGGGATTAGTACTGGTCAGGACCTGTTAAAAATCGGGTCGTGACAATTAATCAAATCATCCAAGATAGTTTATAATATCAGTAATTAATGATAAAATATAACTACAACAAAACGGTAATCTAAAATTGAAATTATTTGATAAATTTTAGAAATATATATATACTAAAGGTATGAAAAATATGTATAGTTTATATATAAGGATTAGAAAATATATTTTTAATAATTAATTATTTCTTTTTATTTTTCATTCTCTTTCTGTTGTTATTCTCTCTTCTACCTAGTGATAATAGTGAGTTATACTTTAAGAGATCTTCTCTGACCTAAAGATTGCACTAAGATAGGTTTATTATTAAATTATATGATTTGCTTTTTTCTTTTTGTGGTCATTTTGGATGTTTTGATAGTTTATAAACTTTTGTTTTGCTATGAAAGTAAATAATTCACATGCGAAAACATATTTTATTCAAATAGCTTAATAGCTTACAACTAAATAAGTTTTTAGAGTTTATAAGTCTTTAGTTTAAAAGTTTCTATAATTTAATGTAAGCCAAACGCCTTCAAATGTAAGTCACCCGTGTGTTAGCAAGTTGTTTAAGATAAAACATGTCATTTTATTTATAATTTGATTCTCTAATTTAACAAAAAAATTAGTTGGTTTTTGGTCGGTCTATTATTTTTTCTTAATTGAACTGATCCAAGAATTAAAGTTGTGGACTTTTCTAGTTTGATTTTCAAGTTTGATCCATTTTTTACGGTAACGTGAATTGAGAATTCCTATTTTCCTTTAAACCAAAATATGGTTAAAAATTTGTTCCCATTGAAATATGAGGGCAAAGACAGAGAGTTGGAGATAAAAATAAGCAAAACCCGCTTTTGTCCTACTTGATTTCCATTCATATTCACCCCTAATAGAGAACTAACTGGGAGAAAAAAGAAAGTACATTAAGGATCTAAGAAGGGATATTTTGATAAATTGAGGGGCACCAGGGTCCATAGACAGCCAATGAATCATCTCCAAAGACCGTGAACTTGAAAGGCCAGAGATACTTTCTTTCTCTCTCCCTCCAAAAACCAAAGGTAAAGAGAGAGAGAGAGAGAGAGAATATGCCAAACCCATTGTTGCTTTCTCTTCTCTTCCTCTGCCCAACCTCACTTATTTCCTTCTCTCATGGATCTTCTCTTGATCCCCAGCATTCCCCTCTTCCAAGTATCATCCCCACCTGTTTCTGTTTTCTCAATTTCCATTTCAACCTTCTAAACGAATCAATATTTGGCTTCAGAGTTCATCAATGAGGAAGGATTTAGCAGCCTCCCCAAATTGAATTCGACGAGGTTTCTCGGTAAAGCTTCGGACGATTTCTCAACTCTGGTATTGGCCGCCAATAGGACCCATAGGACAGACCCCTTGAACTGATTGAACTACTACAAAGGCGGACGGAATATCACCGATCAACATTACTTATCTGTATGTTAATTGCCCCTTCAAATTTGTATATTTTCTGGGTTGTCATTTCTTTTGATGGGTGTGTTTTTAAGGTTAATTTCTGCAATTGCAGTCGATGGCATTTTCGGCAGCTCCGATGTTTATCATCGCCGAAGTTTGGTTCCTCGTTTTAAGAATGTGCCTCTCGGCTATTCCCAAATCGTCTTTGCTCTCTCCCTCACTCTCCTCATTCTGTTCTCTGCTGCTATGATGTAATTCCATTCTTTTCGGGTTTTCGATTTTATCTGTGCAAATAGAGGGTTTAGGTTTTCAAAATCGATCGAATGCTTCTTCTTCCTATATGTTGTGAGATATCGTAGACAAGACGTGTCTGTTGATATTGAATCACTGTTAAACATTTGTGTCTTCACTCTGACATATAAAGCCAGAAGCGTCTCACTTTAAGCTGGCCAGGGAAAGTTTCTAACCAGCTTGACCAATTTAACCGATTATCTTCTGAAACGGACCAACAGGGTGATCGAAAACCTCGGCAATGTGATTAAAAACATTGCGGTGGGGGAGGTGGCATTGCCCCAAGAATTGCGGGCAAGCATAGATGATGATCAGAAAGAGGTCAATCTTCTCATCGACAATTTCAGGAATGTGACTCTTCGGAACACAGCAAATAACATCCACAATTTCCTTGTACCTTGTAATTACTTTGCTCTATGCCTATCATTTCTTCTTTTGAATGACGCAATATTTTTGATGAATTTGAATGATCTGTTCCCAGGAGAGTCGCCATAGCTTATGCGGCAACTGTTGCTCTTCTTCTTTTGGCTAGTCTCGGATTCCGTAAGGATTCATCTCCCCGTTCGAAGATGGAATAACTTCAAGTGCTCTAATTTTTGGTCTCTCATTATCTTGTTTCAATTCTAATGCTCTACTATTATTGGTTGCTTCTTGCAGTACTTTCCATTCTAATTTGTGTCATTGTTTAATATTTCTCATTAAACAATGACATATTAAAAATAGACAAATTGGACAGTGAGATGAATTTGATGTAGCATAGTATCCTCTTTGCACCCATTAACTCTCAAACTTTCAATCAAACTCTTGTAGTAATATGTAGGGTCTACCTTCTTACCATATTCTCCCTTCATTATTCTAATGCCACAATCAATAAGAGCATCAATCGCTTGACAATTTTCTGTAGAAAAATTCTTCAGAATCTCTTGGGCATATTTGGGTTGCATTAATTGGTTGGGAAGGCTAATTTTGTGAGGCCTTCTGGGAATGGACTAATGTAATTGTTTGATTGACTCAATAGTCAAGACTGATCTCCGATTACATGGTTGATCTTGTGAAATATGTCCGTTGATCATCAAATGGCGTTGGATAACTATAAATAATTTGGTGATATTTGTATATTTAGAATTTATGTACGAATTGAAAATCTATACTTCAAAATGTTCTGTAAATCAAATCATGTGGGCTGAGGAATCAATTTGGTGATTCTAAATTCGTCTGTCCGTTGGCCTTCTTGCTGTTGCGAAGACAAATGATATTTGGATTCTTAAATTTAATACAGATAGTGATATTCTGTGATGATATTAATATATATAATAAAAATATTAAAGTAAAATTAGTATTTCAATTTCCGTTTAGCAAAATATTCCAGCTTCAAATGAGCATGAATATCGTGAGCTTCCCAACTATCCACTAAGATAAGAGATCATAACTCGTAACTAATTGAATTGATATCGATATATTGTTCATTCGATTACTCGTCTTACGCAAGAGTTAAAGACGTAATCTGCGATTTATCTCCCCTAACGTAAATAAGAGCATGAGATCCGACGATCGTGTAAGAACAATCATCCCAAAATGAGATATCAGAAATCGAAAAACAAAATGAAGAGAAGGAATCTTATAAGTAAAAGAATATTAATTTTCTTTAGGTGTGTTTGATAGTTTGAAAAATACATAAAAAAAATATCACATCTAAGAAATTGAATTTTATTTTTAGTATTTGACACACTGCATTTTTCATGAAATTGAATTTCATAATACAATCATTAAAATCGGTAAAGCATTTTTCATGTTTTGTCTCTTTTTCATGAAAAATTTCATCTAATAAACAGATAATTTTTATTTTCTATACGAGTTTAAAAATACTTTTTTTTTTTTAAGTAAATGCTATTAAATATAACCTTAGTGTTTTCTCGCCGTCCCAACGACGAAACTAGCATTAGCTGCCTTGGAGAACTTGAATTGATCCTGGCAAAGGCAAGGCATCCGTTTTCTCCTCCTGCTCCAACATGTGACATGTCACTTGGTCGGTTCCCGCATTTTTTGGATCTTCAACGCCAATTTGTTAACTATAGATGACACGGCTTTTATTTGACCCAAACTAATTTCTAATCTCACGAAATTGTGTATGAATTTCTAAACGGTTGGTGCAGTTATAGAAACGATTAAAATTTATTAATTAATTAAATTAAATCGAGAAGCAAAATTAAATTGAATTAACTGATTAATTTAAAAAATTAAAATAACAGATAATTGAAAAAATTGAAATCAAACGGTATAAATTGAATTAAATTGATTAAATAAAAAATAAAAAAATACCCTAGCCAAGAGATAGTTCAGTAGACAATAAGCGACCCTGAAAATAAAAAACGTTTGCCACTCTAAAGGTTGCGGTTGGGTTTGGGGTCAAAATCTGTCTGCTGGGTTCCCTAATTTACCTTTCCTATTGAAATCGTGGGATCGAACAGCGGGGAGCGCTCGTGATGGTGCGTTAACGAAAAAAAAAACCTAAAAAAATTGAAATAACTAATAAAAAATACATAAAACTAAAGAAAACAATGTCGTTTTATAAACATCAAAATAAGATTATTTTAAAATTTAGTCGATTTGGTTAATTCGGCTATTCCAATCAAAAATCGAATTGAAAAATCAAAAATCAAAAACTGAAGTTTTGAAAAGAATTAATCAAACCAAACTTGTCCCGAATGACTCGGTCGAAAGTTAGAATGGGCTAAACTACCTAATCCATTATGTAATAGGTTGTTCTTCTTCTCAACAACTAGAATAATCAATTGGAAGCACTTACTGAATTAAGTGTATCCTAGCCATGACAATATTAACCTAAACTCTCCTTTAACAATGAGTTTTTTAACTTCAGAGAACCCTCCCCTTTCTTGAATTAATAGCACAGAACTGAAACCCCAAAATCAATATCATTTCCACCAAAACACACACACCCATATGAATTATGCAACATTAAACAGCTTAGTTAAGCTTAACCCTAGCTAGGTCAACCTCATTCCAATATATTTGCAGTAAACGGACATTTTCTACGTTGTTGCTCCTCCGTGGCTGGGATCAATTTCTTTCGTTCAAGTACTTATTCAACTACCATTTTCATGTCATCTCGTATACTTGTTGTTGTTTGGTTTTCATGTCTTGTTGATGTGTTGGCCCCAGTTTCATGGTATCTCCGTCTTTGGGGGCTTCTAGCCCTGTTTTCCTTTCTTGGGCTGTCATTTCTTTAGGGTGTGGTGCGGGGATTCTTCCTTGGTGGTGGTGATCTGGGCCTATCCTCCCGACGAGGGGTACATCGAGAATAAGAATCAGGAACGGCCTCTTGGCAAGAATCAGCTCCCCCCTCGGGCTAAGGCCCAGGCAATGGCATAAACTTTTTCAAGGTGTCAGGCAACGTCCCTCTAGGCATCATTCCTTGGAGTATGCCAACCATGTCTCGAAGTGCCTGCATACCCTCAACATGTTACTGTCTCAATGCTTCATACTCTTCCCATGGGACCGTACACGGTGGCTGTCGTGAAGTCCCTGCTTGATCAGCGGGAAGTGGTCCTGAGCCGATGTTAAGTAGAGGTGGGACTGATTGGTTCCCTATTTGTTGGCTTGGAGAAACGGAGTGATTGCCTGGTTGGGGTTGAGCATAATGAGGGGGCAGATGTGCTCCTAGTGGGTGAGAATCTTGAATAATAGGAGCCGCTCCCTATTGTTGAGAGTTCCGTGGTGGTAGGCGTGTTTCTACGCCTTGAGAGAGAGTTCGTCGGTGTCCACGAGTGTTTGCCATTCTTAAGCTGACTTTTGGCTTGCGTTTCTCACAGACGACGCCAATTGTGGTTGCCAAAATATAACAATCTATTTTTTTTTACGTGGGAGAATGTAAGGTGCGTGGTTGACCACGGGAGTTTCTAGAGACTTGCGAGTCTTGAGGGTTCTGAGAGTCAAGTGTCTCGAAAGTCTTGTCGCTAAGGTGCGATGAGACTAGAATCTCATCTCCAACGTGCACGTGCGCTGAGGGTCTCGTGACCAAGGAGCGTTGAGGGTCTCGAGACCAAGGCGCGCTGAGGGTCTCGAGACCAAGGCGCTCAGGGTTTTGTGACCAAGGTGAGATGAGGGTCTCGTGACCAAGGTGAGTTGAGGGTCTAGTGACCAAGGCGCGCTGAGGGTCTCGTCACCAAGGTAAGCTAAGGGTCTCGTGACCAATGCGCATTGAGGGTCTAATGATCTGGTGGCTTTGGATAACCGAGTGGCATCATAACCGAGTGGCCTGCAAAACAAGAGCAACGTTAGGGCTCGGGTGGGTGTCCCCACGCAAACCCTCCGATGCCTAAGTTGGTTCTCAAGAGCCAAAAGTATGGAATTGTGTTGAGGGGCCCAATAATGCGTACCTTGTGATGAAGGTATGGTCTCCTATTTATAGCGAATGAGAGAGAGGAGATGTGTGACAATCAAGGCGAGAATCTCGCAGCCCATTTCGATGATTTCGCGGCCCATCCGAGAGGGAAAAGAGGAGAGATTGGCCCAAGCCCACTCGACCATGATCGAGTGGGGGGCCACTCGGTCATGCCTTCTTTTACCCTTTTCCTTGGTTCAGTTTTGAGTGGTTCCCATATCTCAACTTCATTCCTGATTTACACATTGATTCATCTAGAATATCTCAAAACACAAAACACAAAAGTTGTATATAATTCTCTTAGCTTTCAATAGAATTTTTAATCATCTCAATCGGAGCTCATATGAAAAAGTTATCATTGAAAAACCAAAGTGGTGTTGTACCCACTTGGCATAACCGAGTGGGTCATGAAAAGTGAGGGGAAATTGGTCACCCACCCACTTGTCATGACCGAGTGACCCCCCACTTGGTCATGGCCGAGTGGGTTTTCATTCCATTGGATTTGAGGGCCTCTTTTTCCTTTTGTCTTGGTTCGGATCCATCTTCACTCCAATACTTGACTCTGAGCCTTAATAATGCAGGTGCATCAAATTAGAGCCCAATTTCAGCCTTGATGAAGCCTGAATCTCTCAAAACTCAAAACACAAAAATTGTATATAATTCTCTTATATTTCCATAGGATTTTTAATCACCTCAATCGGAGCTCGTATGAGAAAGTTATGGCCGAAAAATCAAAGCAGTGTTGTACCCACTCGACATAACCGAGTGGGTCCTCCCCACTTGGTCTCGGTTCGACCTCTTTCTTCTTCGGCTTGTTTCCTTGATCTTCTACAACCCGTTGGGCCTCTGGGCTTCATGTCCATATCTCGTGACTCTTTTAGGTCTTGTGATTCTCCAAGTTTGCAAGGCATATCAACGGCAATGGCGGATGGAAATATCACCAATCAACATTACTTATATGTACGTTAATTGCCCCTTCAAATTTGTATCTTTTCTGGGTGTCATCTGTTTTGATGGGTGTGTTTTTAAGGTTAATCTCTGTTATTGCAGTCGAAATCATTTTCGGCAGCTCCGATGTTTATCATCGCCATAGTTCGGTTCCTCATGTTCGAAATGTGCCTCTGTTGCATCTGCAAGCGTCATTGCTTCTGTTGCTACCCCCCCAAAAAGGCTCTCGGCTATTCCCAAACCGCCTTTGCTCTCTCCCTCGCTCTCCTCATTCTCTTCTTTGCTGCTACGATGTAATTCCATTCTTCTCTGGTTTTCAGTTTTATCCGTGCAAATCGAGGGTTTAGGTTTTCAACATCGATCGGATGCTTTTTCTTACTATATGTTTGTGAGATATTGTAGACAAGACATGTCTATTGATATTAAATCACTGTTAAATTTTTGTGTTTTCACTTGGACATGTAGAGCCAGAAGCGTCTCAGCGTCTCACTTTATGGTGGCAAGGGTAAGTTTCAAACCAGCGTGACCGATTTAATCGATTATCTTCTTAAACGGACCGACAGGGTGATCGAAAACCTTGGCAATGTGATTAATTATATGTTTGATATTGCTAAGAACATTGCGGCGGGGAGGTGGCATTGCCCCTAAAATTGCGGGCAAGCATAGATGATGAACAGAAAGTGGTCAATCTTCTCATCAACAATTTCAGGAATGTGACTCTTCGGAGCACAGCAAATAACATCCACAATTTCCTTGTTCCTTTTAATTACTCTGCTCTATGACTTATCATTTCTTCTTTTGAATGATCTGGTTCGAGGAGAGTCGCCATAAGGATTCATCTCTCCGTTGGAAGATGGAATAACTTCAAGTGCTCTAATTTTTGGCTACTATTGTTGGTTGCTTCTCGGATTGCAATGTTGAAAATGTTATTTGAAGATGGACTCGCACTCCATGTCACACTCAACGGTGATGTATTATAGATTCTGTCACTCAGCTTTGTCCAAATGGTATTTACGTGGTTCTTTAATTTCTAACCTCTGCCCATCAAATCAATAATGCTTGTAACCACTGACAACTTTAGCTTGATGATATTAGGATGGATTGCTGTTGTAGGAACATTCATCATGAGCGGCATGTTTCTCCTTGCTCATAAGTAAGCTGCCTGAAATTAATACCAACAACTTAAAAGGTAATTTCAATTGTTATTAATTCTCCATAAACTAATTAAACAGATGCTGTTCTCATTATCGTTTCATCTTCTTCACTTTCTATCGGTGCAGTTTCAATAATAAATTATAGTTTTCCATTAATAGAGGTGCAAAACGGGCAGGCCGGACCGTCACCGCCTGTTTTTTTGGGCCGACCCACTGGTTGAGGGCCGTGCCATGCCGAGCCCAACATGGACTCGTATTGAATGCTCTTTAATTATTTTGGTAAAGTCATATATAAGATTACATAATATGATATTTTCTATCGAATAATACTTGAAACAATTTTCAGAGCTTTTCATATATCTCAAACTTTCAATCAGACTCTTGTAGAAGTAATATGTAGGGTCTATTTTCTTACCGTATTCTCCCTTCGTTATTCTAATGCCACAAACAATGAGAGTATCAAGTGCTCGACAATTTTTGGTAGAAAATTTCTTCAGAAGCTTTTGGGCATGTTTGGGTTGCATTAGTTGGTTGGGAAGGCTAATTTTGTGAGGCCTCCTGAGAATGGATTAATGTAATTATTTGATTGACTCAATAGTCAAGACTGATCTTCGATTACATGGTTGATCTTGTGAAATATGTCCGTTGATCTTCGATTATATTAATTTTCTTTAGTGTTTTCTCGCCGTCCAAACGCGGAAAGCGGCACCACCTGGATTGGGAGAACTTGAATTGATCCCGGCAGCGGCAAGGCATCCGTTTTCTCCTCCTGCTCCAACATGTGACATGTCACGTGGTCGGTTCCCGCGTTTTTGGATCTCCAACGCCAATTTGTTAACTATAAAAGGTTGTTTTTTTTTATTTGGATCAAATAACGAAATTGGATTTTTATAAATAAATAATTGGGTTGGGCTATTGGTGTTTGAAACCCAGCAACCTAACCCAACCCAAGGCCAAGGCTTATTCTTTTATTCTAATGCCATCCGTGTCCCTTGGCCCATATTTATAAAAAGGTTGGCATTTGGGGGAAAATAGCAGGCGCTTCACTTTGCACACATGGGAAACCCTAATCTTTCAAGCGAGAGAGAAGAGCAAGAACAGATTGGGGAAGAATGAAGATCGGAACTGAGGAACGCAATGTAAATCCAATCTCACTCTCTGTAAGTATGTATTACTTGTTTATTTGATATTGTTGGGAGAGAGATTGGTGAGATGTGGGTGCTGGAATTGCTCAGATTTTATGGAGCAATGTACTATGTTATTTGCGTTTTGTATGATTTATGTTTTCTGATCTTTATGTATTGTTCTTGATTTAGCGTGAGATCCTGTGAAAGATTCTTGTATCTCTTGTGAATCCTTTCCTTCGATTGATTGGTTTGTGGTTGGTAAGATCAACTTGTATTGCTTAATCCTTATTGTAAATATGCTTGAGGCATGAGGGATTGTGGTGAAGAGACTGTTGGTACATATAATTCTTAGTGTTTGAATAATCTGTACTTGCTTTCAGTTTTCAATTTTCTTTGCAATACTGTATTTCTTAAGTTCTTGTTATAAGCCGATGTAATCATTGTAATCGTTTATGTAAATATGTTCATACATATTATATAGGGTTGATTAGGGGCGAAACCCCTTCCATGAGTAGGATCTTTTGATCCGAACATGTACGTGCAATGTTATTTGATTTTGTTTCCGTTGTGTTTTGTGTGTTCATTCGTATTTCGTTTCATCAATTTTGTTTCGATTGTGGATTGTTGGTACTGTCGAATCTGGTTGTGTGTGTTTAGTTCACAGATTTCTTAACAAATGACACGCCTCTTATTTGACCCAAACTAATATCAAGTCTCACGAAATTGTGTATAGGTGTCCAAACGATCGATTTAGTTATTGAAACGATTAAAATTTACTAACGATTAAATCAAATCGGCAAAATCAAAACGAATCAACTGATTAAACTAAAAAATTGAACTAACTAATAATTGAAAATATTGAACCCAAACCATATAAGGTAAATCAAATCGATTAAATCAAAAAATTAAAAAAATTGAAATAACTAATAGAAAACACATAAAATTGAAGAAAATGATGTCTTTTTATAAATATCAAAACATCATTTTAAAATTTGGTTGATTCAGCTAGTTCGACTCTTCCAATCAAAAAATCAAATCCAAAATCGAAAAATGAAATTCGAAGTTTTGAGAAAAATTAACCAAAGCAAATTGACAAATTTGGTCGATTTGATTTGGTTAATTTGAGTAAATCGAACTTTTGTTCAGAAGTTACTAGTCGAATTCGTATGAAAGACTTGTGATATTTGTCTTATTTTCTTGGCATTGAAGTTTATCATTGCTCTTCAGGATTGTTGCTTACTTAGCATAAGTATCTACAAGATCTTCTTGTCAAAAGGCCAAAATGTTGGAGGCCAAGCTGAGTCCTACACTAATGGTTGTTGCTCCACCCCTCTCCAAGTCTATTGGAACTACCTTGATGAATGGTGAAATCTATAGACAGCTTGTAGGGGCACTTCAATATGTTATTTTTACTCAATATCTCGCCTTTGTGGTTAATCATCTTTTATCAATTTATGCATTGTCCAAATGATACTCATCTCAAGGCAGGGGCGGAGCCAATGTAGGCCTAGTGAAGGCCTTGGCCTGCCATTGATTTTGGCCTACACTCAGGCCCGGGTATAAAATCTAAAACCCTCCCTCAATCCCACTCTCGCTCAAGCTCCCGCCGTCTGCCCTTCTCCCTCTCTCGCTCTTGCTAGCTGCTGACTGCGGGCGTCCTCTCTGTCGCTCTCACTCACTCCGGCCTTCGTTCGGCAACTCGGACCCACTACAAAAAAATTGATTTTTTGCTACAATTTTTTTGCTGCGATTTTAAAAACCACCGCAAAACATGGTATTTTGCGACGATTTCCAAAAAATCATCGCTAAATTTAAAAAATAATTAAATTAGTAAAAAATTAAATTTAATTTCGCGACGATTTTTGAGAAATCACCGCTAAATTCAAAAAATTAAATAATTCAAAATTAAAAATAAGATAATATTTGTGGCGGTTTTCAAAAATCGCTGCAAAATTCATTAAAAAATTAAATTTAATAGCGATTTTCGAAAATCGCCACTAAATTCAAAAAAATTTAATAATTCAAAATTAAAATTAAATTAACATTTGTGCTGGTTTTAAAAAATCGTTACAAAATTCAAAAAAAAATAAATAAATTTAGCGGCGATTTTTCAAAAATCGCTGCTAAATTCAAAAAAAATTAAATAATTCAAAATTAAAATTAAAATAATATTTGCGGCGATTTTTGAAAATTGCCGTAAAATTCATTAAAAAATTAAATTAAACAGTGGTTTTTGCCGCTAAATCCAAAAAATTAAATAATTTAAAATTAAAAATAAAATAATATTTACGGTGGTTTTCAAAAATCGTTACAAAATTCATTAAAAAATTAAATTTAGCGGCGATTTTCGAAAACCGTCGCTAAATTCAAAAAAAAAATTTAAATTAAAATTAAATAAAAATCTTAAATATTAAAATTTATTATTTTCATTAAAAAAATTAAATTTTGCTTAAGAAAATAATTAAAAATTAAATTAATAAATGTAAATATAAAATCTTAAAAATAAATTTAAAATTGCATTTAAATTAATAGGAAAATTCATTAAAAATATAATTTAAAAAAAATAAAAATAAATTTAACAAAAATTTTGATATATAAAATTTTAATAATTTTTAAAAAATATATAAAATCTTCTTTTTAATTTTTAATCAGTTAATTTATTTAATTTAACTCAATTAATTTATTTTTAATTTATTCTATTATTCTTTTAAAAAATAATCAATTAATAAATATTTTTAGCTGTTAGATTAGTATATAATATATATATATATGTGCATATATGTTTTTGTAGTGCGGTTCGCGTGCACGCACGCACTAAAGGTCCTGGGGGATGGTTTTGAAACCGCAGCTAAAATTAAAAATTTAATTTTTTTTATTAATTTTCGCGACAGCTTTGAAACTGCCGCTAAAATTAAAAATTTAATTTTTTTATTAATTTTCGCAACAGTTTTGAAACCGACGCTAAAATTAAAAATTTAATTTTTTTTAAATTTTTTGTAACGGTTTCAAAACCACCGCTAAATCACTTATTTTGCGGCAGTTTTTAAAACTACCGCAAAAAATATAATTAGCGACGGTTATTTCAGTAGTTGCTGAAAATCACTGATAAATGTTTCGCGACGGCTGACTTAGCGGTAGTTTTCAAAACTATCGCTAAATTACTTAGCGGCGGTTACAAAACTGTCTTGGCCTCGGCCTCGTCGGCTCGCCCCTCAGGACTCCAACCCTCCGTTGCTGATTGCTCGCTGGAGCTGGACATTGCTTGCCTCTCCGACTCCAGCTCTCTCTTTCTCTCGCTTAATCAGTGAGCAGTAAGGCTCACCAATTTTTGCCTCTAAAATATATATTTTTTTAATTTTAAAATTAAGATATTGATTAAATTATGTTAATTTTTTTATATTTATATTATTATATTATTTTTTATTTGTTTTTAATAAATTTTTCCCTCACTAAAAAATATTGCTGGCTCCACCCAGTCTCTAGGCACTCAAATGATTACTATGTTATGTCTAAGGCACTCTTCACGATGGTTTGTTTCTTTAAACCTTCTTATTCGTTTCACTTGCATTGTTTTGCTAGTAGTAATTGCAGTATATTATAATTTTGATTTAAAATTTAAATTTATCTGAGATTTTGAAACTCTTAATTTGATTGTGATTATAATTTTAAATTTAATTATAATTAAAATATTATCAAATTCGATTTTAAGTGAAATTTATCTCATTTAAAGAAACAATCTCATAAATTATTTTGTATCAAGATATCATTTCTTATCAAAATTATCAAATTATTAAATTCAATTTGGCTTCCTTATCAAAGCAGCATCTTTAACAACATGATAGGATCTATTTGACCAAATCAACTACATCAAGTGAAGTAATATAATAAACTTGTCCAGAATGACTTGATCGAAAGTTAGAACGGGCTAAACTACCTGATCCATTTATGTAATAGGCCGTTCTTCTTTTCAACAACTAGAAGAATCAATTGGAAGCACTTACTGAATTAAGTTTATCCTAGCCATGCCAGTATTAACCTAAACTCTCCTTTTACAATGAGTTTTTTAACTTTAAGAGGACCCTCCCCCTTCTTGAATTAATAGCACAGAACTGAAACCCCAAAATCAATATCATTTCCACCAAAACACACACCCATATGAATTATGCAACATTAAACAGCTTAGTTAACCTTAACCCTAGCTAGGTCAACTTCATTCCAATCACCCAAACAAACACGTGGATATCAACACAAAAGGAAGTTTCAATTGTTACCACAAATCAGCAAATACCTGATAATCAACGTGGGGGGTAAACGTAACCAAATGGATTTCCCCTAGGTTTCCGAGGCCCAGAACCATTCCCTCGGTCAGAAGTCCCAGATCTGGACGCGGAATTCGAATTCCCACCACCGCCATTAGGATTCTTTCCTGCAAATCCAATCATCCAATAAAGGAAAAAGAAAAAATCCATCACTACTTTTGCCACGTCCATACACACGTATATATAATATGGTAGAGATAGCGAAAGACATTTTGGTGTCTGAGAATTTGGGGACCAATCCGCCAAGACACCGCCGGGGACGAAGAGAGCTCCGCCGGAGGAACTCGGTGGTTTCCGGCTTCTAGTTTTGTGAGTACTCTTATTGTTGCCTCCAGCCATGGCTGACCAGATGGAGCAAAGCCTTAACGTGTACATACAGACATACACGTATATGTATAGGTTAGTGTTCGGAGGGTAGAGGATCAAAACGGGCGGTATCAAAACGGGCGGGCCGGACCGGCACCGCCTGTTTTTTTCGGCCGGCCCACTGGTTGAGGGCTGTGCCATGCCGAGCCCAACATGACTTGTATTGAATGCTCTTTAATTATTTTAGTAAAGTCATATATAAAGATTACATAATATGATATTTTCTATCGAATGATACTTGAAACCATTTACAGAGCTTTTCTTACATTCTAATTATGTTCATGGTGGAGTGGAAAGAAAAATCAATAATAATACAGCAAAGGATTATTAATCATTGAAGTTTTAGTATAATTAATATAAAATTAAAGTTCTAATGTAATTTTTTTTTGTGTTTTAGTAACATGAATACAAGAAAAGGCAACTTCATAAATATTTATATAAAACATTTAAGAATAGGAAATACAAAATTAAGAACGGAAACTAAAAGGAGATTAAGTGAAAGACATTGATAGTAGTATTATGAAATTAAATATTTAATATGCCGCTTTATGACAGCAGCCTAAAGAACTCTTTTATTCTTCACAACAATCTCTCTCTCCCCTCTCTTCTCTTATATCCCCACCACTCTTTCCATTTAAACTTGGCAGTTGCTGCACGTTCCAAGGGAGAAAGGACCGAGAAGGCGGCGATCGAGGATGTCCACCGGAGCTGCCGGCGACGGCCTACTCCGAGGCATATTCGAGGCGTCCATGTCCGGCTCCGACACGGCAATCCAGCGCCGGCCATACCACAAGAACTGCACCTGCGCCCTTCATAAATCCCGCGGGCATTGCTCTCATGTCCTGAGAAGCAACAACGTCTCGTATCCGATCCGACGGACGTGGAGCGAGGGCTGCCTGGTGGCGGGGGCCGGTCAGGCGTCGGGCAGCTCTCTGCCTGCGGTCGTTGCTGCCGATCATCATGTGGCGAGGACGCACTCGCAATCCAGTTTGTAATATTGAAGAATAACGAGGTTCGATTTTCCGTTTTTAGGCTTTTTTTTGTGGAATGAAGATCTTGATCTTCGATTTGCTTTTGCAATATCTGAATCATTCTTTCAAGTGGTGTTGTTGAGATGGGAAGGCTAATTTTGCGAGGCCTCCTGAGAATGGATTAATGTAATTGTTTGATTGACTCAATATTCAAGACTGATCTTCGATTACATGGTTGATCTTATGAAATGTCTGTTGATCATCAAATGGCGTTGGATAACTGTAAATAATTTGGTGATATTTGCATATATAGAATTTATGTACGAATTGAATATCTATTATCAAAATGTTCTGTAAATCAATTCATGTGGGCTGAGGAATCAATTTGGCGATTCTAAATTCCTGTCCGTTGGCCTTCTTGCTGTTGCGAAGACGGATGATATTTGGATTATCTTTTGTATTGAGTGTTATATTAATATAAATATATAGAATATTAATATAATAAAAAATATTAAAGTAAATTTAGTATTTCCATTTCCGTTTAGCAAAATATTCCAGTTTCAATGGAGCATGAATATAGTGAGCTTCCCAACTTTCAACCAAGATGACAATCAGAAATAAAAAAAAAAAAAATGAAAAGAAGGAATCTCAGTAAAAAAATATTAATTTTATAATGCGTTTAATGGGGTGAAAAATGAGGGTAGAATTCAAATTCTATCTAAATTTCACGAAATTCTATCAAACAACTTTTCAATTTCATCGAATTTTAATTTCATCTTAGTTTAAAAAGTGAAAATTTTTCTTAAAATCAAAAAATTAAAATTCTTAGAGATTAGGATAAGAATTGAAATTTCATAAAATTAAAATTTCATTCTTATTTTTTACCTCTAACCCTCAGTGTTTTCTCGGAGTCCAAATGCAGAAAGTGGCACCAATTGGCTTGGGAGAACTTGAATTGAACCCAGCAAGGCATCCGTTGTCTCCTCCTGCTCCAACATGTGACATGTCACGTGGTTGGTTCGTGCGTTTTTGGATCTCCAACACCAATTTTTTAACGAAAAATTCTATTTATATTCTTTGATTTATATTGCTCTATCTTCAATTATATAATATAATTAAAATAATAAAAATATCTATCATCCAAGATGATGAGACGTATGATTAAAATATCCTATATCCAATACCCTATATCCAAAACTGTGAGACGACTAAGAAAGGAAGGTATAAGAGATGTTTTATTAATTTGTCTGTGTGTAATCTAAAAAATTTAGTTCTTGATGTACAAGTAATATATTCCTTTTTTAATTATAGGTGACATGCCTTCTTTTTGGCCCAAACTAATATATAATCTCTTGAATTATGTAACTGCTAAATTCTCATATAGAGTGGATTTTTTTTAATCCCTAAAGATATTTCAAGATATCTAATATACAGGGATAAAATAATTAAAATATCAAGTTTTTACCTCGTCAATTATATGAATTATCATTTATTTAGAATTTATTCGATACATTATTTATGTTCCTTCTCATGTAGTTAATTAATACAATTTCTCTTCCTTTATTTGAGTTTAAAATCAAGAGAAAGAATTTGCCTCGTCGGTAAATGATAATTAATTATTTTTGTGTCTCAGATGTTGATGTCTTAGCTCCTTTCCCCCCTGTCTGAAGAAGTCTTCGGCTATGTTATTGGGCTTGCATCATCCTATCAAGTATGGAGTGCTCTTCATCAGGCTTTTGGGTTTGCCTCTCAAAATCGACAATTACAACTACATATTGATCTTCGGGAGCTCAAGCCGAGCGTCATGATCTTTCAGTCTCACAGTATTTTGCAGAAGGCCAAAGCTCTTGCTGATGAGGTTGGTGATGCAGGGAAGCCACTTTTTGCAGCAGAATTCAATGCTATCAATTACAGAAATATATAGGGGCAGTGACTTTACCTCTGTTATCACTGCACTCAATCTGCGACCTGAGCCCGTACCATTTCATGAGCTTCATAGCCAATTTAGCTCATGAAATTCTACTTCGTACTGCACAGGAGGTTTCTTTGGCCAATTTGGCATCAAAACAAGATGCGCCACCACTTCTTCCTATGCCAATTCGGCATGCACAGTCAGGATATACTCGTAACAATTTTCAATCTAGTCTTTCTAATAACAGGCGCAATCGAGGACCTTGTCAAATATGTGGACTGCGTAATCGTACAGCAAATCGTTGTCGTCAGAGGTATGCACCTCTCCCATCATTACAGCAGCAGGCTCAAGCTCATGCAGTGATTATGCCTCAGCCATCACCACAGTAGTTGTCTCAAACCCACGCCATGATCAAGCCCCAATCCGCTTCCGGTCAGTTTTATGTTCACAACCAAGTGTTACCATGGATATCTTATACTGGTGTCAAGCATCTGTAACTCCTGACTTGTCTCGACTTTCCCATAGTAGTCCTTATCAGACTCATATCATCTCCACATTGCTGATGGAAAAGGTTAGCCTTGTATCACCCCATATCTGTGAGGTCATTGTGTGATTTGGGCGAGTTTAAAATACCGAAAAATAGATTTTGTAGTAAAATAAATCACCAAATTAGCTGCAGGGAATGTTCCGAGACTGAGATTTCAAAGGAAAATAATATGCCGTTGTTAAGTCTCCCAAGATAGGATTTTTAGTATCAAAATAAATAGGATCGAAGTTAATTTTCGATACAACTTCAGATCGGGCTGAAAATTGGATTGTCGATAGGGAGCGTCTCAGAATTTAGATATTTAAAAGAAATGATATATTAGATTATAATTATTTTTTATTATAAAAGATATTATAGTTATCATGTCAAAAAAAAAAAATCAAAAATTGCAGCGTGAGGCATGGCCGCCACACTTGCCCCCGTTGCTGTCAAATCAACGACCAAGGCATGGCCGAGCCTGGCATGGACGTGGGGGGGGGGGGGGGGGTCTCTAGCTCACGTTACCCCTTGTGATTGGTTGAGAGAGGCTCGGATTTGGCTATAAATAGCCAAGTTTTGGTTGAAGATTTTCATCAAAGTTCATAAACTTAGATCGAGAGTGTGGGAAGAAATTGGAGCGTTTCGATAAGGGGCTTTTGTTCCCTAGGTTGTGAGAAGTAATTCTAGAGATTTTGAGAATTTTTGGAGTGGTATATGGGTGTTTTCGCATTCGGCCATATATATATATATACATATTGAGTGACGATTGAAATCGGCTTGCAGAGTGAACGATCAAAGGAACCAATAAGGGGCTTTTTGTCGCGAGGCTATGGGCAGCTAATTTGGAAAGTTTTGTGTCAATCAAAGTTCGAATCGAAGGTCAATTTGGTTCGCCGGAGTTCGGTGGCAAGCGACTAAGGTAGGTTGTTTTCGGCCAAATCGGAAGGCTTCTGGTGGCTTTTTCCGACCAAAAGTGGTACCATTGGGATCAACTAAGGGAGAGAAGCAGCCTGGTGTCGTTGCTTCGAATTTCCAGTGTGCTGTCGCCAGAGAAGATGATTGGAGGTATTTTCTATATTTTTTAAATGCTGAAAATATAGCAATTTCAAGAAAAAATAGAATTAAAGGAAATAAAATTCTGAAAAAATATCCATAAATTCAAGAAAAATGAATAGTTTATTTTGGTGAATTTTTATCTTGAAAATTTCTTGAGGAGATAATTATTTTGTATTTTTTAAAGGAACGGTAAATGGAAAATAAATATGAGGGATTTTTATAAAATTATGAGAAAATTCCAGAAGGATAATGAATTTATTTTATGAGTTTTGGTGATTTTTCATGGAGGATATTCGAATGAAATCAAGGAGAAATAAATTTTCTCAAGGAAAAGTAATTATGGAAATTTGAGAAAATAGGAGAAAATCTGGAAATTTTCCAGAAAATTCCAGAGGCTTATAAATACTGTTTTATGAATTCTTATGGAGAAAAAGTTGGAAAAATGCTTGAATAGGTATTTATTTGGAATTATCGAGAGAAAAATAGGATGAAATTAGAGAAAAATTATGAGAAAATTGAGAAAATAAATATTTATCTTCCAATGAATGCATATGATGTCTAGGGTATCATTGAAACTTGAGGTTGAACTATAGAGCGTTTAACACGAGAATCGAGGTTGGGCACGCATTTCGAGGAATCTTGAATTTAGCCCAAGGTGAGTGGTTCTACCGAAAAAATTTGTTTGTGGCGTGTGAATGGTTTCCAACGAGTTGTTCAATCCAATTCTTGTGCATATTCTTGTCACTTTTGATCACTTTTGATTTATCGTGAATGGTTGGTTTCGTGCGATGGTTCGTCCAAATGATTATTTACACATGCATTGGGTTTCGTACGGTAAATTGCATACAAATTATTGATTTTATATTATGCATGTTATAATTTTCAGCAATGGCATGTTATGTGTTGTCCATATGGGACGTGGGTTGTTAACTTGTAACGTGGCCCTTGAGTGACAACACTCGGGATGCGTGCCGAGGATTAATGCTATGTGACTCACTTGGGATGGGGCTGAGACGGACTTTACCCTACGATACTCAAGTGGCGGGGCTGAGAGTGGACACCACTCCGATTGTTGGCTCAAGTGGCAGGGTTGAGAGTGGACACCACCCCAGATTCCTTTGAGCAATAGCATTAATGCCGAGGTGTCGTTGATTTCGGGGATAGTGCTGATGTGATACTCTTGAGGCAAGGGTTGCATTGGGTTTGGAATGCTTTTGAGTAGGAGCGTAATGCCTAACAATGATAATGGGGTGATTCCCGGCTTCATGTGTCGAGCTTGTCCCTCTTAAGCAGGATTGTGTTTGCCAATGGGTTGATGGGGTCATGTTGCCTTTAGAGAGATTGCATTTTCCCCGGTTAGGGCTAAGTGCTATGTGGGATTTTCTTAGGCTGGGGCATGTCAGAATTTGTCGATTTTATATATGATTTTGCATATCTTCATGAAAATATTTTTGAACTCTCACTTAAATGATTCAGCATCTAATTTGGACTATGTCCCTGGAATACTCAAACGTTCCAGCTGAAAGCAGTGGCGCCAAGGGAAACGATATCGTCGAGATGTAGCTGCTATGTTTAAGTTTTGTAGGTTTTTGTCTATGATTACAATGTTCAGAAGTTATGCAATATTTTGATATTTTCATGTGAAACATCGATTTGGTTATTTAACTGTAAAAGGAATTATCGATTATATATCATTAAGGTTTCGATCTTGCTTCCGCTGATGTGATTGACAATACCTGTCTTAATCTATTAATTTTTAAATTTTGATATACTAAGAAGGTACAACTGGAATTGTCGGAAAATGATTTTGATGAAGGTACGTATATCGAGAGGTTTATGTTATGTGTATGATATTGAAAAAGAAAAAATATTCCCAAAATCTCAAGGTAATACGCGTTTTGAGAAAGCGGGGCTTTACAAGCCTATTACCCACGTTGGTTCCTCTTCTGTTTCATCTTTTTTCCCGTCCTCTCTATCTGACAAATGTCTTATGTATGCCTTGTGCCACCAAATCCTTACTTTCTGTTCATAAGTTTGCACAAGATCTATCAATGCTATTTTGAATTTCACCCATCTCGTTTTCTTGTTAAGGATGTGAAAACTAGACAAGTGCTTCTTCGCGGAACCTGTACAAGATTGTAGCAGCCTCTTCTGAGCCTAGAGTCTTTTCTGCCCTATCTTCGACTGAGACTGAACCAGTTTCCTTGCAGGAGTGGCATAATCGCCTTGGTCACTCTTAACTCTCAACTCATCAAACAAGTTATTCATCAGTTTGATTTGCCATGTTCTTCCAATAAACAGTTTGACTTGTGTTCTTCTTCTCAACTAGGAAAGCTAGCTCGTATTCCTTTGGCTTCAATTAAGCATGTTAGTACTGCTCCTTTAGGAATTGTTCATAGAGATATTTGGGGCCCTTCGCCCGTTCTTCCAAACTTAAATTATCTATATTTTGTCTAATCCAACCAAGTATTGATTTAGTTGTGAATTTCACCACTTTCCAGACACCTAAATATAGTACAAACTCTTCACAACGTACACATCCTATGATTCTATATATGCTCCTCTACTCTTAAACTCCATGAAGCCAACATTGCATTAAAATATCCTTTACCTACTTGTTCTCTTAATTATATTGAAACCGAACCAACAATATATAAGCAAGCGTGTCCTCATAAAGAATGGCAGCAGGCTATGCGTGATGAAATTCATGCCTTGCATATCAATCAAACATGGTCCCTTGTCGCTCAGCCAGCTAAATGCAATCTTGTTGGAAATAATTAGGTATATCGGATTAAACAAAAGCTTGATAGTTCAATTTATCGATATAAGGTCTTATTACCAAAGGTTAAGGTTGGGATTGACTTTTATGAAACTTTTAGTCCTATTGTTAAAGCTACAACAATTCGCACCATACTTGCCTTAGCTGTGCATTATCAATGGAGCCTTCATCTGCTTGATGTGTCAAGTGCATTTCTTCATGGGTCACTAAATAAGGTGTTAGGATTATGATTCAAAATGTATTTTTTATATATAACTGATATGTGCTGTTATATATATATTTGGGTTTCATTTAACTAATGTTTAATTGGATACATGATTAAATTGCTGATTATATCGTGAGCTATTTTTGCTGTTTATATTCTGGGCCATTAGCCATTTGGGCGGAGATTAGTTTTGTGCAGCAAGCCCATCTTTCATGTGGCCCATTTGTTTTGCCCAAGCCCAGCCGATTGCAGCAGCTATTTAAGGGCAGCTTCTTGCCCTAATCTCTACAGATCTGCAATTCTCTCTCTCTTGAAACCCTCCGTTCGGTGCTTTCGAAGTGAGACTCTCTCTTGCATGTGAATCATTCTCTTGTTCGTTTGGCTTCGGTTTATTGGTAAGATCACGGTAAGGTTGTATTGCTTTAAATCTCTGTTGTTGAATCGCCTGAAGCGTGAGAGATTTGGTATAGCTGATAGATCAGATTCTTGACACGATCTTGAGATCGGTAGAACAGATTATATACTTGTTCTTGTATTTAGATTCTGATTTCAGTTGATGTATTTGCAATACGTTTTTGTTCTTCTTGTGATCTTGTAATCTGGTTGTAACCGAAAGCTATTAGTGGATTGACTAGAGGCGGAGTCTCTACCGTGAGTAGGATCGATTGATCAGAACACGTATATCGTTGTGTTCTTGCGTTCGTTTTCTGTTTCTATTTTTACCGCGCTTGCTCTTGGTTGGTTTGGCCGATTGTACAGGTTACAATACATTAACAATTGGTATCAGAGCCCTAGGGATTCAAGATCTGGGCCGAACCGTTTCTGATTCAAAGGTAAACGCGAAGATCATTTTTTCAGATCTTCGATTGGGTAAGGAATTTCGCATTTGCCCTAATTTTCGGATCTGTTTTGTTTTCCCTAATTTCATAATCATATCTGTTGTGTGTATTCTGTGTTTTGCATTTATTCTGATTACTTGCTGATTGATTTATTGTTGCGATTAAATACAAGTTAGGTTTCAACAAGCATGTTAATCTTGAATACTATGCAGCGTATGTTTTGAATGCACAATTTTTAATCCTCTGATTATTAATCTTGTTTCACTGTTTTGCTGAATTCTTGAGTCTTTTTGTTCAGTTGTTAATTTTTTCTGTTTTTGGCCTAATATTGTATTGATTTCTGGATTTCGTTTTTTTTTTTTTTCAAAATCCAAAATTTTTTTTTCTCTTTAAAATCAGTGTTTAAAATTTGATTTGTTTAAAAGGTTTGGAGCTAGTCTAATAGGACTGCCTAACTTGTTTGATTCTTGATTAATCTCTATTTAGCCTGCTTATATTTTTTTTCTATATGGCTCCATCTAAATTTGAAATAGATAAATTTGATGGTCATGGTAATTTTAGTATGTGGCAGAAAAAGATGAAAGCAGTGCTTGTCCAACACCGGTGCGCGAAGGCTCTGTTGGAAATAAAGGAGGAGAAGGATAAGCAACTCTCCATGACCGCCCAAGAAAGGCTGGACATGGATGAGATGGCTTTTTCTTTAATCATCCTCAGCCTAGCAGACAATGTCCTGCGCCAGGTAAATGAAGAAGAATCAACTGCAAAGGTATGGTCTAAGTTGGAGTCCTTGTATATGGCTAAGTCTCTAACTAATAAAATATTTTTGAAAGAACAGTTGTTTGGATTTAAAATGAACCCTGCAAAAACCCTAGAGGAAAATCTAGATGAATTTAAAATGATTACAATAGAATTAGCCAATGCTGATGAAAAAATTTCTGATGAGAATCAAGCTATTATTTTGTTAAACTCTTTGCCAGAAGCTTGTAAAGATCTTAAAACAGCAATTAAATATGGTAGATCTTCTTTGACCTTAGAAGATGTGTTGTCAGCTCTTAGATCTAGGGATCTTGAAGTTAAGAGGGATAATATGTCAACTCCTGCAGAGGGACTGCATGTTAATGGTCAAGTAGATAGAAATGCCACTAGGGAAAAACCTATGACTGGAGGGTCAAGAAAGGGACCCTCAACAACCAAGACTTGCTGGTACTGTAAGAAAGATGGTCACCTAAGGAAAGAGTGTTTTAAAAGGAAGAAGGATCTTGAGAAAAATAAAGCTAGAGAGGAATCAGCCAACCTGCTTGATGGTTATGAGAGTATAGAAGCTCTATAGGCTTGGAGTCTAGGCATTAAAAGGCTAGGGCACATTGGTTATAAGAGAACTGTTAGAGTTAAGCATGTTAGGCATGAATGGATTTATTTAGGTTTGTAACCTAGAGGGCTGTATAAATCCTGTTTTTTGGTATGGGGTAGAGTTTCCCATAGATGCTTATGTTTGTTTCCCATGGGTTGTAAGTTGCTTTCTCTGTCTCTTTGTTGGGAGCTGTTCTGAGTTCCTGGTTTTTCAGTCTAGGACCTGCTTCTAGATGTTGATGTGTGCCTGGTCTTGTAGTATTTGATGGCCTTGTAGAATTAAACTTACCTGAACAAACTGATAATGTACAGTTTGAGGTGAAAATTTGTCAGTCTTAAGGTGAAACCTTAGGAAATTTCTGTGTCTAATGGAAGGCTGAGTTTTTAGCCCTGATGTCTTGTTTATAGAAATCTTGATAGAGTTTTCTGTTGGTTTAAATGAGGTAGGTATTAGTTGAGTTGTTTTCAGTTCGTTTAAGTTTGAGCAAGCTGTGTTGTTGCTCAATGTGCTCCTATTGTAGCTGGGAGAGTTTGTAGAGGTCTCTGGTCAATTCCACTATAAATCCATTCTTGAATCAAGGTGGAATTTGTTAGGATTATGATTCAAAATGTATTTTTTATATATAACTGATATGTGCTGTTATATATATATTTGGGTTTCATTTAACTAATGTTTAATTGGATACATGATTAAATTGCTGATTATATCGTGAGCTATTTTTGCTGTTTATATTCTGGGCCATTAGCCATTTGGGCGGAGATTAGTTTTGTGCAGCAAGCCCATCTTTCATGTGGCCCATTTGTTTTGCCCAAGCCCAGCCGATTGCAGCAGCTATTTAAGGGCAGCTTCTTGCCCTAATCTCTACAGATCTGCAATTCTCTCTCTCTTGAAACCCTCCGTTCGGTGCTTTCGAAGTGAGACTCTCTCTTGCATGTGAATCATTCTCTTGTTCGTTTGGCTTCGGTTTATTGGTAAGATCACGGTAAGGTTGTATTGCTTTAAATCTCTGTTGTTGAATCGCCTGAAGCGTGAGAGATTTGGTATAGCTGATAGATCAGATTCTTGACACGATCTTGAGATCGGTAGAACAGATTATATACTTGTTCTTGTATTTAGATTCTGATTTCAGTTGATGTATTTGCAATACGTTTTTGTTCTTCTTGTGATCTTGTAATCTGGTTGTAACCGAAAGCTATTAGTGGATTGACTAGAGGCGGAGTCTCTACCGTGAGTAGGATCGATTGATCAGAACACGTATATCGTTGTGTTCTTGCGTTCGTTTTCTGTTTCTATTTTTACCGCGCTTTCTCTTGGTTGGTTTGGCCGATTGTACAGGTTACAATACATTAACAATTGGTATCAGAGCCCTAGGGATTCAAGATCTGGGCCGAACCGTTTCTGATTCAAAGGTAAACGCGAAGATCATTTTTTCAGATCTTCGATTGGGTAAGGAATTTCGCATTTGCCCTAATTTTCGGATCTGTTTTGTTTTCCCTAATTTCATAATCATATCTGTTGTGTGTATTCTGTGTTTTGCATTTATTCTGATTACTTGCTGATTGATTTATTGTTGCGATTAAATACAAGTTAGGTTTCAACAAGCATGTTAATCTTGAATACTATGCAGCGTATGTTTTGAATGCACAATTTTTAATCCTCTGATTATTAATCTTGTTTCACTGTTTTGCTGAATTCTTGAGTCTTTTTGTTCAGTTGTTAATTTTTTCTGTTTTTGGCCTAATATTGTATTGATTTCTGGATTTCGTTTTTTTTTTTTTCAAAATCCAAAATTTTTTTTTCTCTTTAAAATCAGTGTTTAAAATTTGATTTGTTTAAAAGGTTTGGAGCTAGTCTAATAGGACTGCCTAACTTGTTTGATTCTTGATTAATCTCTATTTAGCCTGCTTATATTTTTTTTCTATATGGCTCCATCTAAATTTGAAATAGATAAATTTGATGGTCATGGTAATTTTAGTATGTGGCAGAAAAAGATGAAAGCAGTGCTTGTCCAACACCGGTGCGCGAAGGCTCTGTTGGAAATAAAGGAGGAGAAGGATAAGCAACTCTCCATGACCGCCCAAGAAAGGCTGGACATGGATGAGATGGCTTTTTCTTTAATCATCCTCAGCCTAGCAGACAATGTCCTGCGCCAGGTAAATGAAGAAGAATCAACTGCAAAGGTATGGTCTAAGTTGGAGTCCTTGTATATGGCTAAGTCTCTAACTAATAAAATATTTTTGAAAGAACAGTTGTTTGGATTTAAAATGAACCCTGCAAAAACCCTAGAGGAAAATCTAGATGAATTTAAAATGATTACAATAGAATTAGCCAATGCTGATGAAAAAATTTCTGATGAGAATCAAGCTATTATTTTGTTAAACTCTTTGCCAGAAGCTTGTAAAGATCTTAAAACAGCAATTAAATATGGTAGATCTTCTTTGACCTTAGAAGATGTGTTGTCAGCTCTTAGATCTAGGGATCTTGAAGTTAAGAGGGATAATATGTCAACTCCTGCAGAGGGACTGCATGTTAATGGTCAAGTAGATAGAAATGCCACTAGGGAAAAACCTATGACTGGAGGGTCAAGAAAGGGACCCTCAACAACCAAGACTTGCTGGTACTGTAAGAAAGATGGTCACCTAAGGAAAGAGTGTTTTAAAAGGAAGAAGGATCTTGAGAAAAATAAAGCTAGAGAGGAATCAGCCAACCTGCTTGATGGTTATGAGAGTATAGAAGCTCTATAGGCTTGGAGTCTAGGCATTAAAAGGCTAGGGCACATTGGTTATAAGAGAACTGTTAGAGTTAAGCATGTTAGGCATGAATGGATTTATTTAGGTTTGTAACCTAGAGGGCTGTATAAATCCTGTTTTTTGGTATGGGGTAGAGTTTCCCATAGATGCTTATGTTTGTTTCCCATGGGTTGTAAGTTGCTTTCTCTGTCTCTTTGTTGGGAGCTGTTCTGAGTTCCTGGTTTTTCAGTCTAGGACCTGCTTCTAGATGTTGATGTGTGCCTGGTCTTGTAGTATTTGATGGCCTTGTAGAATTAAACTTACCTGAACAAACTGATAATGTACAGTTTGAGGTGAAAATTTGTCAGTCTTAAGGTGAAACCTTAGGAAATTTCTGTGTCTAATGGAAGGCTGAGTTTTTAGCCCTGATGTCTTGTTTATAGAAATCTTGATAGAGTTTTCTGTTGGTTTAAATGAGGTAGGTATTAGTTGAGTTGTTTTCAGTTCGTTTAAGTTTGAGCAAGCTGTGTTGTTGCTCAATGTGCTCCTATTGTAGCTGGGAGAGTTTGTAGAGGTCTCTGGTCAATTCCACTATAAATCCATTCTTGAATCAAGGTGGAATTTGTTAGGATTATGATTCAAAATGTATTTTTTATATATAACTGATATGTGCTGTTATATATATATTTGGGTTTCATTTAACTAATGTTTAATTGGATACATGATTAAATTGCTGATTATATCGTGAGCTATTTTTGCTGTTTATATTCTGGGCCATTAGCCATTTGGGCGGAGATTAGTTTTGTGCAGCAAGCCCATCTTTCATGTGGCCCATTTGTTTTGCCCAAGCCCAGCCGATTGCAGCAGCTATTTAAGGGCAGCTTCTTGCCCTAATCTCTACAGATCTGCAATTCTCTCTCTCTTGAAACCCTCCGTTCGGTGCTTTCGAAGTGAGACTCTCTCTTGCATGTGAATCATTCTCTTGTTCGTTTGGCTTCGGTTTATTGGTAAGATCACGGTAAGGTTGTATTGCTTTAAATCTCTGTTGTTGAATCGCCTGAAGCGTGAGAGATTTGGTATAGCTGATAGATCAGATTCTTGACACGATCTTGAGATCGGTAGAACAGATTATATACTTGTTCTTGTATTTAGATTCTGATTTCAGTTGATGTATTTGCAATACGTTTTTGTTCTTCTTGTGATCTTGTAATCTGGTTGTAACCGAAAGCTATTAGTGGATTAACTAGAGGCGGAGCCTCTACCGTGAGTAGGATCGATTGATCCGAACATGTATATCGTTGTGTTCTTGCGTTCGTTTTCTGTTTCTATTTTTACCGCGCTTGCTCTTGGTTGGTTTGGCCGATTGTACAGGTTACAATACATTAACATAAGGACATTTACATGGCACAACCAACTGGTTTTGTTAATTCAATACATCCAGATAATGTGTGCAAATTAAAACGTTCTTTATATCCCATTAAGCAGGCACCCAGGGTATGTTTCACAAGACTTGCTTTTTTTCTTCATCGACTTGATTTTAAGAATTCACAGAAAAACTCTTCATTGTTCTTTTCTATCACTTCTCATATTTGCCTATTTGTCCGAGTCTATGTCGATGATCTTATTATCATAGGTTCATCACAAACTGCCATTGATGCCCTTGTTCACAAGTTGCAAGTCGAATCGAGAATAATTCATAATTAATCCAAAATAAATTGACACAATCATATTTTTGAAAAAAAAAAATATGTTCAGCCACTCAAATAAATTAATTACACTTTATAGTCACTTTATCAGTTTTGATCCTATCAACTAATTTTACAAATCTATACATTGCAATTAATTTATTTGAATGGCTAAGAACGTTTTTTTTTAGAAAAATAATTAAAAACGAATTTTCTATTTGAGACATGATTAGTTTTAACAATTTCCAATTCCCCAGTATCAAAGACTTGTGACATTTGTCTTATTTTCTTGGCATTGAAGTTTATCATTTTCTTCTTGATTGTTGCTTGCTTAGCATATTTACCTACACTAATGGTTGTTGCTCCACCTCCAAGTCTACTGGAACTACCTTGATGAATGGTGAAATCTATAGACAGCTTGTGGGAGCAGGGGCGGAGCCAGCAGAGGCCCAGTGCAGGCCATGGCCCTCACTGGGCCTTGGCCCGCGCTGGGCCTTGGCCCGCGCTGAGACCTGCCCTAAATCTGCAAACCCTCCCATGTCCTACCTTCATTTTCTCTTTCACTCAAGCGCCCGCACTCAGCCGCCGCCCACCTCCTTGCGCCCTGTCCTTCGCTCTTGCCTCTGTCTGGCTCAGTGGCTCCGTCACTCACTGGCGCCTCCTCGGCCTTGCTCGACTGCCTCGGTCATCTCTTCACTCGCCCTCGCCGGTCGCCAGCTCTCCCTCTGACCGCGGTCTCTCACAATCTTGCTCTCGCTTGTTGCTGCCTCTCTAAGCTCTCTCACAGCCTCGCTCTGTCGCTCGCAGCGTCGCCGGCTCGCCTCTCCTCCGGGTTTCAGCCCTCCATCACTCGCTGCCGCCTGCCTGACTGCCTCTCCACTCCGGCTCCGGCTCTCCGTCTTAGCCCTACTTCAGTGAGCAGCACAGCAGTAAGCTTCTGCTTCACTAATTTTTGTTGTAATTTTTATTTTTCAATTTTAAAATTAATTAAGTGATCTTGAATTTTGTTAGCTGATGTTGGGTTAATTGATGTTAGATTTCTCAAAAATAAGTTTGTTAATTTGATGATAAAGATTGATAAATAAGTTTATTAATTACATAGGCATAATATTTTGATTATTGGAACAATTGCACAAACATACATAATTTGATATTTGATTGTTGAATCAATTACACATAATTTGATATTTTAATTGTTGAATTAATTGCACAAGCATATATAATTTAATATTTTAATTGTTGGATCAATCACATAATTTGTGAATTTATGAATTTATGCATTCTCTCATTATCATTTGTTATATTAAATTTGAAATAGTTATGAAAAAAATTTTAAAACGAAAATCTTTGTCATATGTTAACAGGAGAAATTAAATAAATTATATTAATTTTTAATATATTTATATTATTTTTTATTTATTTCTTTAATAAATTTCGCCCTCACTGAAAATATTTTCTGACTTCGCAATTAAATAAATTATAGTGTGGGAGCACTTCAATATGCTACTTGAGTGGATCTCGCCTTTGTAATTAATCGTCTTTATCAATTTATGCATTGTCCAAATGATACTCATCTCAAGGCACTCAAATGATTACTGCGTTATGTCTACGGCACTCATCACTATGGACTGTTTCTTAAACCTTCTGATTCGTTTCACCTGCATTAATTGTTTTGCTGACAGTGATTGGGGGTGGTTGCCCTGATGATCGACGTTCCACTGATGGCTTTGCTGTGTATTTGGGATCAAATCTTATTTCTTGGAATGCTAAGAAACAACCTACAATTGCTTGATCCTCTACTAAAGGTGAGTGCAAATCTCTTGCCAATGTATCTGCAAAGGTTCTTTGGATTCAGTCTTAATTTATTCCATGAACTCCAACAACCTGCAATTCCAAAGCTTGTTATTTTGTGGTGTGACAATGTTGGAGCAAAATTAACTCATTGCCAACAAGGTGATTCAGGTTCAATACATTCATACAGCTGATCAACTTACTGATAATTTTAGCAAGCCACTTTCTCAGGCTCGTTTTATTAAGCATCGTACCAAGCTTTGCCTACAGCATTGGCGACATCAGCTTGCCTGGAGATGTTAACGGATCACAGCTAGCATTTCTATCCTATTTGGAGATGTTAACGGAATTGTTCATATGAAAATGAACTAGCAATCACTCACTGGCAGGGCTGGCTAAAGGCTTAGGCCATTTAGGTCTATGCCTAGGCCTCCAAAAAGGGAGCCCAAAGACATGGGAACAACAGGAGAAGCAAATAAGAAATGCTGAAGAAGATGTCGGAGGGGACGCTGGAGGAGATGCAGAGAGAGAGAGAGACTAATCAAGAGACGCCGATGAGAGTCGGGAGGCCAGGAGACACAGTTGCCGACTTGTCTCCCGAATATCACTACATGTGAGATGATTGGAGTAAAGAGACCAAGAGCAAGAGAGCACAAACGCACGGTAATTGATTGTTGCCAACTCTTAAGCCAACCTTGGTCACTATTCCTCCATCGTCTCTTTTCTCTCTCTATTTATTTATCTTTTTCTCACTCTATAGAATTCCGTGATCTAAAACCTATCAACGTGATGGCATTTCAAATTTGGAACCCATTGCATGGGTTCTAATTGGAACATTTTTTTCCATTAATGATAGGTTCTATTGGCTACTAGATTGAGTCACCAGTAAAACCCATCACTGACAGGTGCATGCTATTTAATATATACATCAACGACATGTATATATTTAAAAATATAAAAGTTTATGAAATATAATTATATAATATATATTTATAATAAGAGTTTTGATCTCTTAAACAACGGTGTTTAGTTTATATTAAGTAAAGTTAATATGATAAATCAAATATAATGATTATGTGGGGTTCACTCATTTAATTCGTTTAGCACAATAACTTGATAGGGTAGCCCTCGTATATATCATTATATTTGATTTGTCACATCAGCGTTACTTAGTATAAACTAAGCAACGTTGCTTAAACAGAGATCAAAACTCTTTATAATAGATAATTTTATTAATTAGATATAGATTTAAATCATAATATATGTTATTCTTTTTTCTATAAAATATAAATAATTATAATTTTTCCTTATAATTATTTGTTAATAAATCTATTTATATGCGATTTTTGATTATTTTACAAATTTTTACAAGTTATAATTTTTCCTTCTATTGAACATATTTGATCCAAACATTTTATTGACTTAAAAAGCATTTTTTAATTGACAAGATGGTCAATAAATCACAACAAATTAAGAGAGGATGAAGGAGAAAAGAAATTTAGGTATAATGATAAATACTTAGGTATAATCAAATGATTAATTTTAAAACAAACACCTACTTAAAAAGGCTCCTTAATTTGGATCAAATTGATGAGGCATAGAACTATATATCAATAGCAATAGCTGCCATTTGATTACAACAATGAAAAATACCATAATATTCCGTGTTAATTTTGATAAATGGATGGTGCTATTTTGGGCATATGAATTAAGTTGTAAAGATGACAATATTTCCAAGTACCATTATTTCCAGGTCTTCTTTTACAAGTCCAACTCAACTTGTCTCTCTATTATTAGATTAAGACAAATACTAACTTGTTTTCTAGATGTATCTTCTTAGCCATTTAATTCAAAGGCTTATTTCTTAGTTGACAAAATGGTCAAAGAATAACAGAAAATTAAGAGAGGAAGAAAGAGAAAAGAAATTTAGGTACAATGATAAGTATTTAAGTATGATAAAATAATTAATTCTAACATAAACACGATGGTGTTGTTCTTGCATGGCGTATGAATTAAGTTGTAAAGACGGATATATTTTCAAGTACCATTATTTCCAAGTCTTCTCTTACAAGTCCAAGTCAACTTACCTCCACTCGTCTCTCTATAATTAGATCAAGGCAAATACTAACTTGTTTTCTTGATGTATCTTCTCAGCCATTTAATTCAAAGCCCTATTTCTTAGTTGACAAAACTGTCAAAGAATAACAACAAATTAAGGGAGGAGGAAAGAGAGAAGAAATTTAGGTACAATGAGTATAATAAAATAATTAATTCTAGTTAACACAAACACCCACTTAAAAACACCTCTTTAATTTGGACCAAATTAATTAGGCGTAGATATAAAAATAGCAATAGCTGTCATTTGGTTACAATAATAAAAAATACTTAATACTCCTTGTTAGTTGTGATAAATGCATGGTATTTTTTTGGGTGTATGAATTTGGATGCTCATACTTCATTTGTATCTTATCTCTACCAAATGAAGGATTACTATCATAAGTCTACTAAACATTATTGGATTAACTATTACATATTAATCAATAATTAAATTAGTTTGTATTGGGACCCATACTAAGTTTATCTGCTTGTACGTATTCCAACGTATCAATTAAGTTGTGAATAGGTGGAGACAAATTGACTTAGACTTGTAAGAGAAGACTTGGAAATGGTGGTGATCAATAACTAAATTAGTTTGTATTGGGATCTATACTAAGTTTATCTACTTGTATGTATTCCAACGTATCAATTAAGTTGTGAATAAGTGGAGACAAATTGACTTGGAAATGGTGGTGAAGACTTGGAAATATAGCGGTCTTCATAATCATTAATCAGCTTTAGTGTAATGATATAAAATAGAGCTAGCTTGATTCTTAAAACAAGAAAAAAGAGAGAACAAAAACAAGTAAGGAGATACATATCTTAGTGAAAAATATGGCAAGTACTACACCTCATTCTATTTGGATGTGGATGATGACAATGGTATTGTCGGTGTTGGTGAATGAAATATGTTGTCATGGGTGTTGGGAGGAAGAGAGGATTGCTTTGCTGCACCTCAAAGCTTCCATCACCTACTCATATGGCAACCGTTTGCCTTCTTGGGTGGATAATAAATCATCCAATTGCTGTCAGTGGGAAAGGGTTAAATGCAGCAACACTTCAAGCAGAGTGATTCAACTCTCTCTTAATAATACAAGAGGTTGGAAATCTAGAGATTGGTATTTCAATGCTTCTCTCTTTCTTCCCTTTAAAGAGATCAAGACTCTTGAATTAAGCGAGAATGCATTACTTAGTTGGGCTAAGAATGAAGGTTTGTGGGTTCACAAGTCTCTTATATACAAGTCTCATGATTTGTTTTTTCAATTTTTCAATTTTGAATTTTAGACGAAAGGATTTATTAATTTTAGTTCTTTTGTAGGTTTTGAAAAACTTTCTAAATTGAGAAATCTTGAAGTTCTTGATTTGAGTTGGAATAATTTCAATAACAGTATTATTCTAGAATTTGTTGGTGGAATCTTATCTTTGAAGTCTCTAAATCTCGGAGGTAATCAACTGGAAAGTTTCATTAATTTGACAAGTAAGTTCACTTCTATTGTTAAATGCTAACTAAACTAATTCTTTTGTAATATTTGGTAGCCTTTCAACCAACCAGAAGGAAAGTAAAGCATCTTTGATTTATTAAATAAGGTGTTTGTTATTATTGTTTTTTGCTAAAGAACTAGGTGCATGTTAGTTAAAAAAACCAAATATTGACTATTTTTGTTAGAATAGAACTACTACTCGTTTGCCTGTATCTTCAAAAGAGAAAGACGAAAATGCGGAAACTTTAGAAAAGGCCGATGGAATCATATATAATGATTCAAATTCTCCTGTTGCTTTATCTAATATTGTTATCAAATTTATGAACATTGTTTGAGAAGAATTGCTGCCAAATTTTACCCAAAGTGTTCCCTTCACATATCCATTCTCATAATTAATATGCACAATCACGTTCCAGGCCTATTGGGTATACTGATATAAATTAAAGGAACTTATATTTTTTGCTAATTAATATAAAATTGCAAATAGTAAATATAATAGAAATATGAAAGCAGTAAGTTTAGAAATAGTCTATAGATGAAAATCAAGACATGCTAACTGAGAGAGACTTGTTTCCTTTTGCACCAAATTTGACGGCGTTTTCTTTTTAAAATATTACAGTTTCTTCAAAAATATTACATAATGTGTTTCTTATGTGAATTTAAAAAATCTCGTAGAGACAAACTATTTAGTGAAGGTGCAGTCTAATCGAATCAAAAGCCTCCTTCAGAACTCACTTTACCCATATGATCCAAAAAGTAAATAATAGAAGAAACAAACTATTATTATCTGAATACAATTATGAATTTATATGTTGAGAAATACATTTTATAGTCTTTAAGATTTTGTAAGAAAGAAAAGAAAACAATTAAAGAGCGCAAAGCATTCCAATGTTTAAGTTAGATTCCTATAGTTAGAAGAGATAGCAGAGCTCTTTCAAATATAAAAATGACATATCTTTGTGGAATAGAGGCGCTATCCTTTGAGCTGAAATTTGTGATAAACATTTATGATCATTACATAATAGAAAGTAGTACTTTCATACATAAAATCTGATATCTACCATAACAGAGTTCATTTAAAATTGAAGTTTATACATCTCATTTTGCATGTTGTATGCATGTTCTCCTCTTTATGCATCTATCACACTTCATTTGGAGAATTATGTATTCAATGATTTTTTTTTTTTTTTGAAATTTCTAAATAAATCATTTCCATATTGTCACTTCAGGCACTTTTTTTCTAGATTTATTTATTTTTTATAATGGAAAATTTGCAATTAAACTCTTCTATGTGTGTACTAAGTAAACTCTATGTATACAATAACTCATAAAAAGATCAAGATTTTTTTTTAGATTCGTATTTCATTAATACTTCTCTATTTCTTCCCTTTAAAGAGATTATAGACTCTTGAATTAATGGATAATATGCATTAGTTGGTTGGACTAAGAATGAAGGTTTGTGGATTCACGAGTCTCTTATATATGAGTCTCATAATTTATTTTTTCAATTTTTTTATCTTGAATTTTAGATGAAAGGATTTATTAATTTTATTTCTTTTGTAGGTTTTGAAAGACTTTCTGAATTGATAAATCTTGAAGTTCTTGATTTGAGTGAGAACAATTTCAATAATAGTATTATTCTAAAATTTGTTAGTGGAATCTCATCTTTGAAGTCTCTAAATCTCGAAGGTAATCAGTTGGGAAGCTCTATCCATTTAACAAGTAAGTTCACTTCTGCTGTTAAATGCTAGCTAAACAAATTATTTTGTAATATTTTGTAGCCCTTCAACAAGGAGGAAAGTGAAGCATCTTTGATTTATTAAACAAAGTGTTTATTATTATTGTTTTTTTGCTAAAAAGCTAGGTGCATGTTACTTAAAAGGGAAAAAAAAAGTTATCATTTTTGCAGGACGAGAAGTACTACTAATCCCGTACGGCCTGTCTCTCTAGGCGAGCAAGACGAAAAATGTAGAAACTTTAGAAAATGCTAATAGTGTCATATATAATAATTCAAGTTGGTAAGAAATATATAATAATATTTCTTCCCTTTAAAGAGATTATAGACTCTTGAAATAATGGATAATATGCATTAGTTGGTTGGGCTAAGAATGAAGGTTTGTGGATTCACGAGTCTCTTATATATGAGTCTCATAATTTATTTTTTAAATTTTTTTATCTTAAATTTTAGATGAAATGATTTATAATTTTATTTCTTTTGTAGGTTTTGGAAGACTTTCTGAATTGAAAAATCTTGAAGTTCTTGATTTGAGTGACAACATTTTCAATAACAGCATTATTCTAGAATTTGTTAGTGGAATCCTATCTTTGAAATCTCTAAATCTCGAATATAGTCAGTTGGGAAGCTCTTTTAATTTGACAAGTAAGTTCACTTCTGCTATTAAATGCTAGTTAAACTAATTCTTTTGTAATATTTTGTAGCCCTTCAACAAGGAGAAAAGTAAAGCATCTTTGATTTATTAAATAAGGTGTTTATTATTATTGTTTTTTGCTAAAAAAAACTAGGTGCATGTTAGTTAAAGGAAAGAAAAAAAAGTTAAATCATTTTTGCTGGAAGAGAAGTACTACCAATCCCTTACGGGCTTGTATCTCCAAATGAGCAAGACGAAAATGCAGAAACTTTAGAAAAGGCTAATAAAGTCATATATAATAATTCAAGTTGGCCCATTGCTTTATCTTATATTGTTATCAAATTTATGAATACTAATTGAAAAGAATTGCTGTCAAATTTATCTGAAGTGTTCCCTTCACATATCCATTCTCATAATTAACATTCATAATTAATATGCACAATCACGTTCCAGGCCTATTTGGTGTACTAATATAAATTAAAGGAACTTATATTTTTTGTTAATTAATCTAAAATTGAAAATAATAAAAATAATAGAACTATGAAAGTAGTAAGTTTAGAAATAGTGTAGATCACGTGTTTCCTTTTACACCAAATTTGACAACATTATCATTTTAAAATATTACAATTTCTTAGAAATTGTTGGATAGTACCGTGCTTCTTACGTGAATTTGGAAAATTTCCTATAGAAAGGAACTATTTAGTGAAGGTGTAGTCCAATCGAATCAAAAACCTCCTTGGGAATTCACTTTACCCATATGCTCCGAAAAGTAAATAATACAAACCAACTGTCATTGTCTTAATTCAATAATAAATTTATATGTTGAAAAATTTGTTTTACAATCTTTAAGATTTTGTAAGAAAGAAAATAATTAGAGGGCACAAAACATTTTCCGGACAAACAAACCAATACTTAAATCTAATTCCTGTAGTTAGAAGAGATAGCAAAGCTCTTTCAGGGATAAAAATGATGTACCTTTGTGGAATAAGGCTATCCTATATATAGTTGAGCTGAAAATTTGTGATAAACATTTTTGATAATTACATAACAAAAATTAGTCCCTTCACATATAAAATCTGCCATCTACCATAAGATAGTTCATATAAAATTGAAGTTTATATATCTCATTTTGCATTTTGTATGCATGTTCTCCGCTTTATCACATTTCATTTGGAGAATTTAGTATTCAATGATTTTTTTTTGGAATTTCTAAATAAATCATTCCTAAACTATCACTTCAAGCAATTTTTTTAGATTTATTTATTTTTTTATAATGAAAAATTTGCAGTTAAACTCTTCAAGTGTGTACTAAATAAACTCTATGTATACAGTAACTTACAAAGAGATCAAGACTTTTTTTAGATTCATATTTTAATACTTCTCGATCTATTTCTTTCTTAATTTTAAAGACATTAAAACTCTGGAATTAAGGGATAATATGCATTAATTAGTTGGGCTACGAATGAAGCTTTGTGGATCCACGAATCATATACGAGTCTCATGATTTGTTTTTTCAAATTTTTTATCTTGAATTTTAGATGAAATGATTTATTAATTTTATTTCTTTTGTAGGTTTTGGAAGACTTTCTGAATTGATAAATCTTGAAGTTCTTGATTTAAGTGACAACAATTTTAATAACAGTATTATTCTAGAATTTGTTAGTAGAATCCTATCTTTGAAGTCTCTAAATCTCAGATATAATCAGTTGGGAAGCTCCATTCATTTGACAAGTAAGTTCATTTCTGCAATTAAACAACTCTTTTAGAATATTTAGTAGCCCTTCAACGACAAGGGAAGTAAAACACCTTTGATTTATTAAACATGATCTTTATTATTATTATTATTGTTTTTTTTAAAGAACTAAGTGCGTGTTAGTTAAAGAACAAAAAAAGTTATCATATCTGCCCATTGCTTTATCTCATATTGTTATCAAATTTATGAATATTGTCTGAAAAGAATTGCTGCCAAAATTATCCAAAGTGTTCCCTTCGTATGTTCCTTCTCATAATTAACATTCATCTCTAAACCTTTGGTCCAACAATCACGTGCTAGGCCTATTGCATATATTGGTATAAAATAAAGAAACTTATATTTTCTGTTATTTAATCTAAAACTGCAAATAATAAAAATAACAAAAATATGAAAGCAAAAAGTTTAGAAATGGTTTATAAAAGAAAATGGAGACATCTTGACTGAACTCTTATAACAGTAGATGTGTTTCTTTTTCATCAAATTTAACAACTTTCTCATTTTAAAATAAGCTTATTATAGTTTGATGTGTATAATTTAACGTGATGCATTAGAGAGGTTTAGTTTTACTTGCCACCATTAATTGAGCTATTAACTTTTAGTTAATCGAAGAACTTAAGGTGATGAAAAATAAATTGTTGAGTGGCAAAATATGTCAAAATTTTAGTTGAGGGATTTAAAAACTACATATTTTAATAGTCTAAAGACATCTTTATGTATTAAACCCCTAAAATTTACTTACCTATCTATCCTCTGTCTCATTCACATGCTTGTAATGAGTGTGTAATTCTCGCTTTAACATAGACTAATGCTAAGAACTTAAGACGATGAAAAAAAAAATGGTTGAGGGAATGAATATACCAAAATTTTAGTCGAATGATCAAATGCCACTTTTCTTCTTAAATAGTAATACTTCTTATGTGAACTAATTTTTTTTATATAGACTCAAACTATCTAGTGATAGTTTAGAGTGATCGAATCAAAAGTCTCCTTGTTAACTTCTTTTACCCATATGCGCCAAAAAATAAATAATATGATAAATAAACAAATTCGATTATATTGATTTTTTTTTTTATTAAAAGATAAAGTGGATTATTAAATGGATGTTTTAGAATTTTAGTTCAATCAAGCCTTATCGTATATAAATTTGATTAAGTCAACAAATTAGCTTATAACGAAAACTGAATTAACAAAAAACTGGAGCCGATGATGCACCAACTGTGCAAGCAAGGACTACCCAAGAGTATTTGCATAATATAAGATATCAAAAATTTAAAATTGTGTAATGCAGGACAGTAGCTTCTTTCATGTTGGCTTTAATTTGTTTAGCGGAGTGCTTATATTTTGTCCTTGATTTTCTGCTTATATGAGGCTATTGTTGCTGGAAACTAATAAATTCAGTCTTTGTTTGCTCTTCTAGGGGAGTTGTAATTAACATTTTTATTCAATAATCTCTCTTGTATTTTTCATTATTTTTTTAGTTCTTATACTTTGAAGTTTGGAAAAGACTATTTACTAATTCTATCTTTTTTACAGGTTTTGAAAAACTTTCTAAATTGACCAATCTTGAATTTCTTGATTTGAGTTCAAACGAGATCAATAACTCAAAAATTCTAAAATTTATTGGTGGAATTTCATCTTTAAAGTCTTTGAATCTTGGAGATAATAGCTTGGGAAGTTTGGGTGATTTGACATGTAAGTTTCCTTTTATGATCAAATCCTTTTTAAAGCAATTTCTTGCAATATCAGATATTCCTTAAAGGAGAAGATATTCCTTAAAGGAGAATGAGAGTTATGAGCTATGTTTTAATTATTAAACAAGAAATTAATTGCAATAATAGAATTTAGGAAATTAATTATTGTCTTAAAAATAACATAAGAACATCATTTTTACTAGAGACATTAAACATGCCATTACCCTTTACAAGCACTCCACCAACACCCAACGGACTCGTACTAATATTGTTAGGAAAAGTTTAAAATCCCTATAAAACTTGTTGGAATTTAACATGATATAAACAAAAGCAAACAAAAATCAGACTTATAAAAAAATAATTAAAAATATATAATATAAAAATTTTGTTGTGGACTACTCCTAATATGTTTAAATTTCTGAGAAAGATAATTTCATTAATTGGAGATGACTGCAAATTGGACTCATATTGCCAAATGATAGTTCTCTAGCCTTCTTGGGCACAGAAAAGAGTGGGCCTGACAACTACGTACAAATTGGGAAAGAGTTGCGCAAAACAACACTTCTCTGAGAGTGATTCACATCTCTCTTTAATACACAAAAGAATTGCAAAATTAGAATATTGTTATTTTAATGTTGCTTTATTTCCTCTCTTGCACGTGACTTTTTGACTTTATAATTCACAAGTTGGTTGAGTTAAAGAATGAAGTTTCATGATTAATATGTTTATTATCTTTCTTTTATACTTAATTATTGAGATTTTTATAAGAATAATCACTTAATTCTTTTTCAAGTTAGAAAAGATATTTTATATATCTTAAAGTTCTTGATTTAAGTTAGAATGCTTTCAATAATTCTAGTATTCTAAAATTTATTGTTGGAATTTCATTTTTAAAGATTCTATGTCTTGGAACAAATGACATACAAGGATCCTTTCACGACTAGTAAATTCATTTATATATGCAATTTAGTGTTTGTCTGACCAATTTTTTTAAATTATAACCAAATAATTCCTATATATTTTTTACCTTTTTCTAGTATTTTCAAAAAGTTCATCTCGTGTAAGAATATACAAGCTTATAAAGAACGTACATTCACCAGTACCGTTGAGTTTTGAGAAAAAATATAATTTAATTTTGAAATAAATATAAATATTTGTAATACATATATAATAGGATAAATATTTTGAGTTATGAATATAAAATATTGAATAAAATGTATATAAAACTACTTTTTCACTATATAACCACTATGTTGGGCATATAGACCTTTTTAGGTATCACTATACATATATATGTGTGCAGTATGCAAAGAGAGCTAATTTTTTGTATTTAATTAATATATCACAAAAACATATTTATTTATTTTTTTTGAAATGAAGCTTTACAAATTATAATTTTTGTGCATGATAATTTTAAAATTTTAAATTATGCCTTTACTGTGCAAAAGTTTTGAATTCGCCATTGTCAATGCCATCATTCAAAAATATAAAAGAATTCATGTATGCACGTACACATGGACGTAGGGAACATACATATGTAACATGTTTATTTGAAATTGACATTATTCAAAACTATATTTTTATCTTTCCTCTTAGTTGAAGATTTTAAGGTTATTTTCGCACTTTAATTGCAATTAATTGAACAGGTTTGAACGAGAAATCAAAAATGACAAATCTAGAGGTTCTTGATTTGTCTTCTAATTCGATAACAAGTATCATATGGTCTTCTTTAAAAGAATTTTCTTCATTGAGAATATTGGATTTGAGTTGGAATTACATGAACGAGAGTATTTCTAGTCAAGGTGCGTTCGTAGTTGTTTCTATCAAAATTTAGTAGTAAAATCATTATCATTGCATGTCATGTGACTAAAACAATGAAAATGTTATTACATTCTCTAACGCTATGCTCCAAACCTGATGTAAGGTATTCCAAATTTTATTATTTAATGAACTTGTAATAAAAATACTTTCCAATTCATCTATTGAGTTAAGCCATCCTTTAACAATTGCTTGGCGCAAGTATAGGGATCAATATAAATTATCATGCATGCATTTGATATATTAATAAAAATAATCAGAAAATTTAATTACTAGAAATTTTGAATAGTGTGGCTCTTCCAGCTAAAACATATATAAATCTATCTTATCAAATTCTACTCACACATTTGTTCAATGTTTTCCTCTTGTCATCTTATAGACTTAGAAAACGTGAGCCTCTTGGAAGAATTGTACTTGGACTATGCTACCCTACCCAATGACTTTCTTTCAAACATTGGTGCCATGACATCACTTCAAGTTTTGTCATTGCGTCGATCAAGACTCACTGGGTCTCTGCCCTCCCATCAAGGTAAAGAAAACAAAAAATATATATTTTTTTTTACTTAACAAATCAGTAATTTGACTTAAATATATAGTTTTATCTTTTCATTCAATAATGGATATAGATGTTTATATATGGTTCTTGATAACTGTCTAATTCATTTTTCTTTTTCTCAAGGTTTGTGTGAATTAAAGACTCTTCAAGAGATTGACTTGAGCTATAATGGATTAGGGGGTCAATTGCCTCGGTGGCTGGCAAACTTGACATCTCTCAAGTTTTTAGATATCTCTAATAACAAATTTATTGGGAACATTGCATGGTCTCCTCTTTCCAATCTCGTATCTTTGGAACATCTTAGCCTTTCAAATAATAATTTTCTAGTCCCAATCTCATTCAAGTCATATTACAACCACTCCAAACTTATAGTCCTTGAAAGTGTCAACAACATATTTTTGGAAGAAAATGACATTCTTGGCTCAGCCCTAAGTTTCCAATTAATTCAAATCCATCTTTCAAGTTTTAAACTTGACAGAAACACTCCCATGTCTCTGCCCAACTTTTTCTATTATCAAAATCAACTTAAAGTGGTTGAGCTCTCTAGATTTGATTTTGGAGGAACATTCCCAAGGTGGTTGTTGGAGAACAATACTGGATTACTAGCACTTATTTTGACAAAGAATTCATTTTATGAACCTTTCCAATTACCCTCATCTCCAATGACAAAACTTCTAGCATTAGATATCTCCAACAATAATTTCTATGGTGCCATCCCATACAAGATTGGTAGTTCTTTCCCCAAGTTACAAGTGCTAAACATGTCTAGAAATAACTTTGAAGGCGTGATTCCATCTTCAATAGGAGACATGACCTATCTTAGTTTTCTAGACTTGTCAAATAATCAATTATCTAATGAAATTCCTATACATTTGGCAATGGGTTGTACCTCCATGGAAATATTGAAACTATCAAGCAACAACTTGACAGGCCCTATACTACCCCCTCAAAATGACTTGCCATACTTACGGGCATTGCATTTGGATGATAATAAGTTCACAGAAATCCCACACTACTTATCCAATAGTAGTGGATTGAAACTGTTGAATCTTAGCCATAATCATCTTGAAGGTGAGTTTCCTGTTGAGTTTTGTCAATTTGATGGACTACGAGCATTGTATCTTTTTGACAACAATTGCACTGGGACAATACCATCTTGCTTTAATGTGGAATACCTAGAGCAAATTCAGCTATCCAATAATAGATTAAATGGACCATTTCCGGAGGTGTTCCATCGATTGTTAAACTACGCAATGATGATAGATCTTTCAAATAACCATTTTAATGGCAGCATTCCAAAATGGATTGATAGTCTTTTTTGGTTAAACATTCTTATCTTGAAAAATAACCACTTTGAAAGTGATATCCCACATCAGATTTGTCACTTGTCTAGATTAACCATGATTGATCTTTCTTCCAATAAGTTGTCAGGCAACATTTCTCATTGCTTGAAAAACATCATGTTTAGGCTAGAAAAAGATTGGGTAGAGTCTTCAATTGGTTACTGTATCGAAGTACCCTTGTTGCCTAATCTAAAGATTTATAGTCATCGTGATTTTATGCCTTGTCCTAGTATTGATGTCACCTTATCACAAGTGGAGTTCACAACCAAAGGAATGACTTTGCCTTACACAAGAGAGCCTCTAGTCCTTTTTTCAACTATTGATCTCTCCAACAACAAATTGACTGGCCACATACCACTTGAAATTGGCAACCTTAGCAAAATCAAATCACTGAACCTATCCCACAACAACTTGACTGGAGGAATCCCCATAACTTTTTTAGAGTTACAAAACATAGAGAGCTTGGATCTTTCTCACAACAAGTTGAATGGGAATATCCCCTCTCAACTTACTAATCTATACTCACTTGGGACGTTCAATGTGTCTTACAACAACTTAAGTGGAAGGATACCTCAAGCAGCAAACCAATTTGGAACTTTCGACTCAAGTAGCTATATTGAGAATCCATTTCTTTGTGAAAAACCATTACCAAATAATTGTATAGATTCACCTCTATCAGTTCCATCACCCAATAATAATGCAAGTGAGGTATCCAACTTTATCGATGTGGACACTTTTTATATGAGTTTTGCAGGGTCCTACATAGCTGTTTTACTAGCTATTGCGGGAATTTTGTATATAAATCCACATTGGAGACGAGCATGGTTCCATGTTATTGAGGTTTTCATCACCTCTAGCTACTACTTTGTTGTGGATAATATGTGGAGAATTAAAGTTGGTTTCCTTCGTAGATATTAATAATCACCTCGGTGAAGTAATAATGTTGTTGTATCTATAGCCTAATAAACATCTTTCTAAAGTAGTTGCTTGCATTAAATAAAAATCTCTCTTTTCTTTCTTTAGAGGTGTTTTCTTCTAAACAATTTGATATTCATAAATAAATTCTTCTCTTATTTTATTCTTTTAACTATAAAAGATTTATTATAACACTAGAATCTCTAATTTATGGGATTTATAAGGAGACACATATATAATTAGGAAATTAAATATTGAGAATAATTAGGAAACTAAATATTTGATGAGACAATTACTCAGGTTTAGAAAATTAGAGTTTAGGAAACTAAATATGTGATATTCCAATAGTTTTCTTTTTAACATTGATTCAGAGAATGGTGGGAAGACTCGGCAAGAACTCCAAGAGTAACCAGGAGGTTCTAAGCTTGGAGATAAAATTGGAAAACTAGGACCATAAAGCAAAAGTGCTTGACGCTTGTTATCAATGCTCTTAGTTGTTGTGCATTAATATGAAGTAGGCCTTCATAAAATTATCAAAATTAAAGAAGTCTTAGTACACTGTGATCATTGATGACAAAGAACAATATTGGCCAAATTTGGAGCTTCAAAATCAAAGAAGTCCCAGATTCTTAAGGAATGAGAGGTGGAGCATTTGAAATAAACGAATGGGCCTCCTTAAGGAAATTAAGAGAAAGGAGAAAAAAAAAAAAAGTTGGAGAGGGAGAGAGTACTTTTTTGCAAATATTTGCTTGTCACCTCATTATGTGTTTAAGTAGTAAGTTCTTAACATCTCATTAATCAAATCATCTTGTAATATCAGTAATTCATGATAAAATATAACCACAACAAAAGGGTAATCTAAAATTGGAATTATCAGATAAATTTTAGAAGTATAAAATATATATAGTTTGTATAAGGATTAGAAAATATATTTTTTATAATTAATTTTTCTTTTTTGTTCATTCTCTTTCTCTTGTTATTTTCTCTTCTACTTTGTGATAATGGTAAATTGTACTTTAAGAAATCTTTTCTAACCTAAAAATTCCACCAAGGTAGGTTTATTGTTAAATTATATGATTTGTTTTTTTTTTTTTTTGTGCGGCCATTTTTGTGTTTTGAATGTTTATAAACTTTTGTTTTACCATGTAAGTAAATAATTCACATGTTAAAACATATTTTATTCAAATACCTTAATAGCTTATTACCAAGTAAGTTTTTAGAGTTTATAAGTCTTTAGTTTAAAAATTTCTATAATTTAATCTAAGCCAAACACCTTCAAAGAATGTAAGTCACCCGCGTATTAGCAAGTTGTTTTAAGTTAAAATAAGACATTTTATTCATGATTTTATTCCCTAGTTTGACTAAAAATTAGTTGATTTTTTGTCGGTCTATTATTCTTTTTTAATTGAACTGATCCAAGAATAAGTTATGGGCTTTTCTAGTTTGATTGTCAAGTTTGATTCATTTTTTACAATAATGACTAGAAATGAATTGAGAATTTTCATTTTCCTTTGAAACCAAAATATGGTTAGATTTTTGTTCCCACTTAAACATGAGAGCATGCAGATACAAAGAGTTTAAGATAAAAGGAAGCAAAACCTGCTCGATTTCCAGTCATATTCACAGCTAATAGGGAATTAATTGGGGGGGGGAGTACAATAAGAGTCTAAGCAGGGGATATTTTAGTAAATGGAGGGTGGGAACACCAACGTCCATAGAGATGCCAATTAATTAATCATCTCCAAAAACCGTTTAACTTGGAAGGCCAAAGATATCACAAAGCTCGTCAATACTATAAATACGACCCTTCCATCTCTCACTCATTTCTCCCTCCCTCTCTCAGAGAGAGAGAGAGAGAGAGAGAGTATGTCAAAACGCCAAACCCATTGTTGCTTAATTTCCTTTTTTCCTTTGCCCAGCCTCGCTAATTTCCTTCTAAACGAATCAATGTTTGGCTTCGAAGTTCATCAACGAGAGAGGATTTAACAGCTTCCCCAAATTGAATTTGAATTCGACGAGGTTTGTCGGCAAAGCTTCCGACGATTCCGCAACTCTGGTATTGGCCTCCAATAGGACCTAAGGAGAGACCCCTTGAACGAATTGAACTACTACAATGGCGGATGTTATATCACCAATCAACATTACTTATATGCAGGGGCGGAGCCACCTGAGGCCCTGCCCCCACTGGGCCATATTTAAAAAAATATATATATATTTTTTTATAATGATTTATTATTAAAAATAAAAAAATTATATTATATTTTACTACTAGAAATAAAAAAATAAATATTAAAGAAAGTAAGTATATAATGACCGAGCAGTAACCATTACAACATTTTTTATAATTTGCTCATAATTTTATTTTTTTACAATAATGATGTAAATAAAATTAAGTATTAAAAAAAATTGTGAAGCAAAGAAAGCAAACATGGAGGGAATTTATATTGAAAAAGATGAACAAATTAACAAAGTAAATATTGAGTAAATTGATGTTGCACAACTTCCTATGGATCCTGGGTTAAGAACGATAATAATGGATTACAATATTAATTTTTAAAATCAAATTAGAAGAGACTACTTGTAAAGAGGTTTGTGTCAGCCTCGAAATCAAGATGATTTATTTCAGTTTGGTTTAATGAATTTGGTGATTGGTTAAAATATAGTATAAGCAAAGATGTCGCATTTTTTTTTATGTTGTTATCTTTTTAAAACAAATAATAGGGAATAAGGAAATGATGATTCTTTTATGAAAGGAGAGTTCAATAATTAAAAAATAAAAAATAAACTTTAAGTTCATATTGGAGATGCTAATAGTAAACACAATTAATCTTAAAATAACTGTGAAACCTTAATGAATCAAGAGCAAAATATTGAAATAGTTTTCTTCAGTCAGTTAAAATAAATATTGTGTAATTATCAAATTCGTCTAAATATATCAATTGATTGTGTTCGACTTCTTCTACGACAGGAACTAGTTTTTCGTGATCATGATGAGTCTAAAAATTCAAATAATCAATGTAATTGTTTTGAACAATTGCAATTTCTACTATAAAAAACTATAAGGAACAATTGCAATTTCATTTTAATATTATCTTATTTTTAAAATTATATTTTTTGTATTTAAGTTTACCCTTGCTAAACCAAAATCCTGGCTCCTCCCCTACTTATATCTACGTTAATTCCCCCTTCAAATTTGTATCTTTTCTGGGTGTCATCTGTTTTGATGGGTGTGTTTTTAAGGTTAATTTCTGTTATTGCAATCGATATCATTTTCGGCAGCTCCAATGTTTATCATCGCCGGAGTTCGGTTCCTCGTGTTCGAAATGTGCCTCTGTTGCATCTGCAAGCGTCATTGCTTCTGTTGCTGCCCCCCAAAAAAGTTTCTCGACTATTCCCAAACCGCCTTTGCTCTCTCCCTCGCTTTCCTCATTCTCTTCTTTGCTGCTACGATGTAATTCCATTCTTCTCTGGTTTTCAGTTTTATCCGTGCAAATCTAGGGTTTAGGTTTTTAACATCGATCGGATGCTTCTTCTTACTATATGTTTGTGAGATATTGTAGACAAGACATGTCTATTGATATTAAATCACTGCTAAATTTTTGTGTTTTTCACTCGGACATGTAAAGCCAGAAGCGTCTCAGCGTCTCACTTTATGGTGGCAATGGCAAGTTTCTAATATGGGTGACCGATTTAATTAATTATCTTCTGAAATGGACCGACAGGGTGATCGAAAACCTTGGCAATGTGATTAATTATATGTTTGATATTGCTAAGAACATTGCGGCGGGGGAGGTGGCATTGCCCCAAAAATTGCGAGCAAGCATAAATGATGAACAGAAAATGGTCAATCTTCTAATCAACAATTTCAGGAATGTGACTCTTCGGAACACAGCAAATAATATCCACAATTTCCTTGTTCCTTTTAATTTCTCTGCTCTATGACTTATCATTTCTTCTTCTGAATGATAATATTTTTGATGAATTTGAATGATCTGGTTCGAGGAGAGTCGCCATAGCTTATGCGGCAACTGTTGCTTTTCTTCTTTTGGCTAGTCTCGGATTCCATAAGGATTCATCTCTCCGTTGGAAGATGGAATAACTTCAAGTGCGTGCTCTAATTTTTGGTCTCTCATTGTCTTGTTTCAATTCTAATGCTACTATATTGTTGGTTGCTTCTTGCAGTACTTTCCATTCTCGGATTGCAATGTTGCGTGGACTTGTAAGTATGATACCAATTCTGAAAATTAAATATATATGATATGCCCTGCAAACTTAGAGAATCACAAGATCTAAAAGAGTCGTGAGATATGGACATGAAGCCCAAAGGCCCAACGGGTTGTAGGAGATTAAGGAAATAAGTCGATGGAGCAAGAGGTCGAGTCGAGACCAAGTGGGGAGGACCCACTCGGTTATGTCGAGTGGGTACAATACTGCTTTGATTTTTTGAGCATAACTTTCTCATATGAGCTCCGATTAAGGTGATTCAAAGTCCTATGGAAAGATAAGAGAATTATCTACAACTTTCATGTTAGGAGTTTTAAGAGATTAAAGCTGAATCAAGGTGTAAATCGAGTATGAAGTTGATGCACCTGCACTATCAAGGCTCAGAGTCAAGTATTGAAGGAAGATGGATCCGAACCAAGACAAAAGCCAAAAAGAAGGCATGAACGAGTGGCCCCCCACTCGGTCATGGGGAGACCAATTTTCCACAACTTTTCATGACCCCACTTGGTTATGCCAAGTGGATACGATACTGCCTTAGTTTTTCGGCCATAACTTTCTCATACGAACTTTAATTAAGCTGATTCAAAGTCCTATGGAAATCTAAGAGAATTATCTACAACTTTTGTGTTTTGAGTTTTGAGAGATTCGAGGTCAATCAATATGAAAATCGGTCGTAAAATTGAGGTATGAGAACCACTCAAAACCGAGCCAAGGAAAAGGGTAAGAGAAGGCATGAGCGAGTGGCCCCCCACTCGGTCATGAGCGAGTGACCCCCCACTCAAGTGGTCTTGGGCCAATCTCTCCTCTTTTCACTCTCGGATGGGTCGTGAAATTGTCGAAATGGGCCATGAGATTCTCGCCCTAATTCTCGGGTGTCTTTCTCTCTCCTCCGCTATAAATATGAGACCATGCTTTCATCACAAGGTAGGCAATTTTGGGTGATTGAAGTATCATTTCGTATTTTCTCGAGATCTGAATTAAGCATCGGAGGGTTTGTGCGGGGACCCCCATCCGCGTCCTAACGGTGCTCTCGTTTTGTAGGTCACTCGTCGCCCTCAAATCACTCCGTCAGCAAGGCCACTCGTCGCCCTCAGGTCACTCGGTCAGAAAGGCCACTTGTCGCTCTTAGGTCACTCGGTCACCTAGGCCACTCGTCGCCCTCAAGTCACTCTATCACCAAGGCCACTCGTCACCCTCAGGTCACTCGGTCACTAAGGCCACTCGTCGCCCTCAGGTCACTCGATCATCTTGGACCACCAGATCATTTGGCCTTGTCAGACCATCAGTTCTGTTGGATTACCAGATCTGAACCTCTACCAGATCCAGTTGCTTGTCAAGATTCTCATCAATGAAGACACGACTCTCGAGACTCTTATGTCTGTCCGTAATTAAAAATAGATTGTTGTATTTTGACAACAATAATATAATTATTAAAATGAAAATGTTATTTGAAGATGGACTCACACTCCATGTCACACTCAACGGTGATGTATTATAGATTCTGTCACTCAGTATTGTCCAAATGGCATTTACGTGGTTCTTTAATTTCTAACCTCTGCCCATCAAATCAATAATGCTTGTAACCACTGACAAGTGCAGCTTGATGATACTAGGATGGATTGCTGTTGTAGGAACATTCATGATGAGCGGCATGTTTCTCCTTGTTCATAAGTAAGCTGCCTGAAATTAATACCAACAACTTAAAAGGTAATTTCAATTCTTATTAATTCTCCATAAACTAATTAAACAGATGGTGTTCTCATTATCGTTTCATCTTCTTCACTTTCAATCAGTGCAGTTTCAATAATAAATTATAGTTTTCCATTAATAGAGGTGCAAAACGGGCAGGCCGGACCGGCACGGCCTTTTTTTTTGGGCCGACCCACTGGTTGAGGGCTGTGCCATGCCGGGCCCAAGATGGACTCGTATTGAATGCTCTTTAATTATTTTGGTAAAGTCATATCTAAGATTACATAATATGATATTTTCTATCGAATAATACTTGAAACCATTTACAGAGCTTTTCTTATATTCTATCGAATATGATATTTACGGAGTGGAAAGAAAAATTAATAATAATACATCAAAGGATTTAGAAATTTAGAAATGTTATGAAATTGGATCAAAAACAAACCACAAACAAGTCATCAATCGCACGTATAAACACATAATTTTACGTGGAAAACCAAATTAAGAAAAAAACATAAACAGAAAGAATAAAATATTATTAATCGGATATTATTATAATAATTCTAATAATTTAGGCATCTATTTATAGATCTAAAATCATCAATAGATGTATACAGAAAATTCTATTATGATCAAAAGATGATTCATGCGAATATTTTTTCATATGAGATAAATTTTAGTCAATTAAATTTGATAATATCCTAATCACAATTAAATTCAAAATTCTAATACTGGTCAAATTAGAAAACTCAATTACAGATGAATTAAGATTTTAAATCATAATTTTTATAAAAAAAAAAAGTCTAAATATTAAAACACCACCGGTTGAAGTTAAAAGTTTTGTGAGAAGTAATATAGTCCATATTGAATTGTACCTTTGATTTTAGCATAGTATCCTCTTTGCGCCCATTAAGTGTGAGCTCCTTTATTCTTCTATGTATCCATTCGTTAGCCTAACTTCAAACAAAATATTTGACATTGTGCATGTGAGGTATCTCAAACTTTCAATCAGACTCTTGTAGTAATATGTAAGGTCTACCTTCTTACCATATTATCACTCCGTTATTCTAATGCCACAATCAATGAGAGTATCAACTGCTCGACAATTTTTCGTAGAAAATTTCTTCGGAATCTTTTGGGCATGTTTGGGTTGCATTAGTTGGTTGGGAAGGCAAATTTTGTGAGGCCTCCTGAGAATGGATTAATGTAATTATTTGATTGACTCAATAGTCAATCAAATGGCGTTGGATAACTATAAGTAATTTGGTGATATTTGTATATATAGAATTTATGTACGAATTGAATATCTATATTTCAAAATGTTCTGTAAATCAAATCATGTGGGCTGAGGAATCAATTTGGTGATTCTAAATTCGTCTGTCCGTTGGCTTTGTTGCCGTTGTGAAGACAAATGATATTTGGATTCTTAAATTTACGACAGATAGTGATATTTTGCGATGATATAATATATATAAAATTAATATAATAAAAAAAATATTAGAGTAAAATTAGTATTTCCATTTCCGTTTAGCAAAATATTAATTTTCTAACTTTCCACCAAGATGACAGATCAGAAATCAAAAAACAAAATGAAGAGAAGGCATCTTATAAGTAAAAGAATATTAATTTTCTTTAGTGTTTTCTCGCCATCCAAACGCGGAAAGCGGAACCACCTGGATTGGGAGAACTTGAATTGATCCCGGCAACGGCAAGGCATCCGTTTTCTCCTCCTGCACCAACATGTGAAATAAAAGGTTTTTTTTTTTTATTTGGATCAAATAACGAAATTGGGTTTTGTAAATAAATAATTGAGTTGGGCTATTGGTGTTTGAAACCCAACAAGCCCAACCCAAGGCCAAGGCTTATTCTTTTATATGTAAATATGTATTACTTGTTTATTTGATATTGTTGGGAGAGAGATTAGCGAGATGTGGGTGTTGGGATTGCTCGAGTTTTATGAAGCAATGTACTATGTTATTTGCGTTTGTATGGTTTATGTTTTCTGATCTTGATGTATTGTTCTTGATTTACCGTGAGATCTTGTGAGAGATTCTTATCTCTCGTGAATCCTTTCCTTTGATTGATCGGCTTGTGGTTGGTAAGATCTACTTGTATTGCATAATCTCTATTGTAAATACGTCTGAGGCATGAGGGATTGTGATGAAGAGACTGTTGGTACATGTAATTATTAGTGTTTGAATAATCTGTTCTTGTTTTCAGTTTTTGATTTTCTTTGCAATACTATATTTCTTGAGTTCTTGTTATAAGTCGATGTAATCATTGTAATCGTTTCTGTAAATATGTTCATACATATTATAGAGGGTTGGTTAGGGGCGAAACCCCTGCCGTGAGTAGGATCTTTTGATCCGAACACGTACGTGCGGTGTTATTTGATTCTGTTTTCGTTGTGTTGTGTGTGTGCATTCGTATTTCGTTTCATCGATTGTAGATTGTTGGTACTGTCGAATCTGGTTGTGTGTGTTTAGTTCACAGATTTCTTAACAGATGACACGCCTCTTATTTGACCAAAACTAATATCAAGTCTCACGAAATTGTGTATGGATGTAGTCCAAACGATCGATTTAGTTATTGAAACGATTAAAATTTACTAATTGATTAAATTAAATCGGCAAAATCGAACTGATTCAACTGATTAAATTAAAAAATTGAACTAACTAATAATTGAAAAAATTGAACCCAAACCATATAAGCTAAATCAAATCGATTAAATTGAAAAATGAAAAAAAATTAAGAAAATCGAAGTAACTAATAGAAAATACATAAAATTGAAGAAAACGATGTCGTTTTATAAACATCAAAACATCATTTTAAAATTCGGTCGATTCAGCTAGTTCGGCTCTTTCAATCAAAAAATCAAATCGAAAATTGAAATTCGAAATTTTGAGAAAAATTAACCGAAACAAACTAACAAATTTGGTCGATTTGATTTGGTTAGTTTGAGTAAATCGAACTTTTATTCAAAAGTTACTAGCCGAATTCGTATGAAAGACTTGTGACATTTGTCTTATTTTCTTGGCATTGAAGTTTATCATCGCTCTTCAGGATTGTTGCTTACTTAGCATAAGTATCTACAAGATCTTCTTGTCAAAAGGCCAAAATGTTGGAGGCCCAGCCGAGTCCTACACTAATGGTTGTTGCTCCACCCCTCTCCAAGTCTACTGGAACTACCTTGATGAATGGTGAAATCTATAGACAGCTTGTGGGAGCACTTCAATATGCTATTTTTAGTTAATCGTATCTCGCCTTTGTCGTTAATCGTCTTTTATCAATTTATGCATTGTCCAAATGATACTCATCTCAAGGCACTCAAATGATTACTATGTTATGTCTAAGGCACTCTCCACGATGGATTGTTTCTTAAACCTTCTTATTCGTTTCACTTGCATTGTTTTGCTAGTAGTTATTGCAGTGTATTATAATTTTGATCTAAAATTTAAATTTATCTAGAGATTGAAACTCTTAATTTGATCATAATTATGATTTTAAATTTAATTATAATTAAAATATTATTAAATTTGATTTTAAGTGAAATTTATCTAATTTAAAAAATATTCTCATAAATTATTTTTGATCAAGATATCATTTCTTATCAAATTATTAAATTCAATTTGGCTTCCTTATCAAAGCAGCATATTTAATAACATGATAGGATCTATTTGACCAAATCAACTACATCAAGTGAAGTTATACAATAAACTTGTCCAGAATGACTGGTCGAAAGTTAGAACGGGCTAAACTACCTGATCCATTATGTAATAGGCTGTTCTTCTTCTCAACAACTAGAAGAATCAATTGGAAGCACTTACTGAATTAAATTTATTCTAGCCATGCCAATATTAAGCTAAACTCTCCTTCAACAATGAGTTTTTTAACTTTAGAGAACCCTCCCCCTTCTTGAATTAATTAATAGCACAGAACTGAAACCCCAAAATCAATATCATTTCCACCAAAACACACACCCATATGAATTATGCAACATTAAACAGCTTACTTAACCTTAACCCTAGCTAGGTCAACCCACATTCCAATCACCCAAAAAAAAACACGTGGATATCAACACAAAAGGAAGTTTCAATTGTTACCATTTGGGGGTAAACGTAACCAAATGGATTTCCCCTAGGTTTCCGAGGCCTAGAACCATTCCCTCGGTCAGAAGTCCCAGATCTAGACTCGTAATTCGAATTCCCACCACCGCCATTAGGATTCTTTCCTGAAAATTCAATCATCCAAAAAAGGAAAAAGAAAAACTCCCATCACTACTTTTGCCATGTCCATACACACGTATATATAATATGGTAGAGATAGCGAAAGACGTTTAGGTGTCTGAGAATTTGGGGACCAATCCGCCAAGACACCGCCGTGTAAATAGATAAGTTTTACTAAAAAAAATAGATAAATTGTAAAATTTGTCATAGAATTGAACAAAAGTACGGCATTTTTTAATAATTAAACTATTATTTTATTATTATTGTGGTTGTTATTAAAAAGAATAAATTACAATTAATACTTGAAATTATCGTTCTTGCATAATCCCATGCTGTTTGTGCTCTCAATTTTGACAAAACAGATAAATTATAAGTGAAGATTTTTGTCTCATTGCATATGATAAAGAATAAAATTCATGACTTACTGGTACGAATTCTAATTTATTATGGTCCAACCACTTGACTTGTATCCTAGAGGCTACAACCAATACTTTTCTATCAATAATTTATCATTAATAACTCTACATTTGACACTTTTTAATAACACAAAATTTACATAAAAGGCCCTATTGTTAAGATTTGTGTTTTAGTAATATGAAGACAAGAAAAATCAACTTCATGCATATTTATATAGAACATTTAAGAATAGGAAATACAAAATTAAGAACGGAAACTAAAAGCAGATTTAAGTGAAAGAGATTGATAGTAGTTTTATGAAATTAAAGACGGCCCATGTGCCGCATATGCCGCTTTATGACAGCAGCCTAAAGAACTCTTTTATTCTTCACAACAATCTCTCTCTTTCTCTCTCTCCTCTCTTGTATCCCCACCACTCTCTCCCGTTAAACTTGGCAGTTGCTGCACGTTGACAGGGAGAAAGGAAAGGACCGAGAAGGCGGCGATCGAGGATGTCCACCGGAGCTGCCGGCGACGGCCTCCTCCGCGGAATATTCGAGGCGTCCATGTCCGGCTCCGACACGGCGATCCAGCGCCGGCCATACCACAAGAACTCCACCTGCGCCCTTCATAAATCCCGCGGGCATTGCTCTCATGTCCTGAGAAGCAACAACGTCTCGTATCCGATCCGACGGACGTGGAGCGAGGGCTGCCTGGTGGCGGCGGCCGGCCATGCGTCGGGCAGCTCTCCGCCTGCGGTCGTTGCTGCCGATCATCGTGTGGCGAGGACGCACTCGCAATCCAATTTGTGTAATATTGAAGAATAACGAGGTTCGATTTTCCGTTTTTAGGCCATTTTTTGTGGAATGAAGATCTTGATCTTCGAGTTGCTTTTTGCAATATCTGAATCATTCTTTCAAGTGGTGTTGAGATGGGAAGGCTAATTTTGCGAGGCCTCCTGAGAATGGATTAATGTAATTGTTTGATTGACTCAATATTCAAGACTGATCTTCGATTACATGGTTGATCTTATGAAATGGCTGTTGATCATCAAATGTACGAATTGAATATCTATTATCCAAATAATTTGGTGATATTTGCATATATAGAATTTATGTACGAATTGAATATCTATTATCAAAATGTTCTGTAAATCAATTCATGTGGGCTGAGGAATCAATTTGGCGATTCTAAATTCCTCTGTCCGTTGGCCTTCTGGCTCTTGCGAAGACAAATGATATTTGGATTATATTTTGTATTGTGTGTTGTATTAATATAATAAAAATATTAAAGTAAAATTAGTATTTCCATTTCCGTTTAGCAAAATATTCCAGTTTCAATGGAGCATGAATATCGTGACTCGTGAGCTTCCCAACTTTCCACCAAGATGACAGATCAGAAATCAAAAAAAAATAAAAAATGAAAAGAAGGAATCTTAGTAAAAGAATATTAATTTTCTTTAGTGTTTTCTTGCCGTCCAAACGCGGAAAGTGGCACCAGCTGGCTTGGGAGAACTTGAATTGAACCCAGCAAGGCATCCGTTTTCTCCTCCTGCTCCAACATGTGACATGTCACGTGGTTGGTTCCCGCTTTTTTTTTTACCTCCAACGCCAATTTTTTAACAGAAAATGTTATTTATACTTTCTTAATATTTCATAATCCAAAGTAATATCTAATCTCATGAATTATGTAATTGCTAAGTTGGGGTGAATTTTTTTTTATCCATAATGATATTTAAGATATCTAATATCTATGAAAAAAGTAATTAAAATATCAAATTTTTATGTGAATTATATGAATTATCATTTATTTAGAATTTATTCGATACATTATTTATGTTCCTTCTCACGTAGTTAATACAATTTCTCTTCCTTTATTTGAGTTTAAAATCAATAGAAAGAATTTGCCTGGTTGCTAAATGATAATAAATTATTTTTGTGTCTCAGATGTTTATGTCTTAGCTCCTCTCCTCTGTCTGAAGAAGTCTTCGGCTATGTTATTGGGCTAAGCTTGCATCATCCTATCAAGTATGGAGTGCTCTCCATCAGGCTTTTGGGTTTGCCTCTCAAAATCGACAATTACAACTACATATTGATCTTCGGGAGCTCAAGCCGAGCGTCATGATCTTTCAGTCTCACAGTATTTTGCAGAAGGCCAAAGCTCTTGCTGATGAGGTTGGTGCTGCAGGGAAGCCACTTTTTGCAGCAGAATTCAATGCTATCAATTACAGAAATATAGGCAGTGAGTTTGCCTCTGTTATCACTGCACTCAATCTGCGATTTGAGCCCGTACCATTTCATGAGCTTCATAGCCAATTAGTAGCTCATGAAATTCTACTTCGTACTGCACAGGAGGCTTCTCAAACCCACGCCATGATAATGCCCCAATCCGCTTCCGATCAGTTTTCTGTTCACAACCAAGTGTTACCATGGATACCCACGTTGGTTCCTCTTCTGTTTCATCTTTTTTCCCGTCCTCTCTATCTCACAAATGTCTTATGTGTGCCTTGTGCCACCAAATCCTTACTTTCTGTTCATAAGTTTTCACAAGATCTATCAATGCTATTTTGAATTTCACCCATCTCGTTTTCTTGTTAAGGATCTGAAAACTAGACAAGTGCTTCTTCGCGGAACCTGTACAAGATTGCAGCAGCCTCTTCTGAGCCTAGAGTAGTCTTTTCTGCCTAATCTTCGACTGAGACTGAACCAGTTTCCTTGCAAGAGTTGCATAATCGCCTTGGTCACTCTTAACTCTCAACTCATCAAACAAGTTATTCATCAGTTTGATTTGCCATGTTCTTCCAATAAACAGTTTGACTTGTGTTCTCCTTGTCATCTAGGAAAGCTAGCTCGTATTCCTTTGGCTTCAATTAAGCATGTTAGTACTGCTCCTTTAGGAATTGTTCAAATGGATATTTGGGGCCCTTCGCCCGTTCTTTCAAACTTAGATTATCGAAAATTTTGTCTAATCCAAACAAGTATTGATTTTGTTGTGAATCTCCCCACTTTCCAGACGCCTAAATCTAGTACAAACTCTTCACAACGTACACATCCTATGATTCTATGCTCCTCTACTCTTAAACTCCATGAAGCCAACACTAGTACTGCATTAAAATATCCTTTACCTACTTGTTCTCTTAATGATATTGAAACCAAACCAACAATATATGAGCAAGCGTGTCCTCATGAAGAATGGCAGCAGGCTACGCGTGAAATTCATGCCTTGCATATCAATCAAACATGGTCCCTTGTCCCTCAGCCAGCTAAATGCAATCTTGTTGGAAGTAAATGAGTATATCGGATTAAACAAAAGCTTGATAGTTCAATTTATCGATATAATTAAGGTCTTATTACCAAAGGTTAAGGTTGGGATTGACTTCTATGAAAGTTTTAGTCCTATTGTTAAAGCTACAACAATTCGCAACATACTTGCCTTAGCTGTGCGTTATCAATGGAGCCTTCATCTGCTTGATGTGTCAAATGCATTTCTTCATGGGTCACTAAATGAGGACATTTACATGGCACAACCAACTGGTTTTGTTAATTCAATACATCCAGATAATGTGTGCAAATTAAAACGTTTTTTTATATCGCATTAACCAGGCACAGAGAGTATGGTTCACAAGACTTGCTTTTTTTTTCTTCATCGACTTGATTTTAAGAATTCACAGACAAACTCTTCATTGTTCTTTTCTATCACTCTCATGTTTGTCTATTTGTCTGAGTCTTTGTCGATGATCTTATTATCATAGGTTCGTCACAAACTGCCATTGATGCCCTTGTTCACAAGTTGCAAGCCGAGAATAATTCATAATTAACTCAAAATAAATTGACACAATCATTTTTTTGAAAAAAAAAAATATTTTCAGCTACTCAAACAAACTAATTACACTCTATAGTCACTCTACCAACTAATTTTACAAATTTATAGAGTGCAATTAATTTATTTGAATGGTTAAAAACGTTTTTTTTTTGAAAAATAATTAATAACGAATTTTCTATTTGAGACATGCATGATTAGTTTTTGCAATTTCCAATTCCCCAATATCAAAGACTTGTGACATTTGTCTTATTTTCTTGGCATTGCAGTTTATAATTTTCTTCTTGATTGTTGCTTACTTAGCATATTTACCTACAAGATCTTCTTGTCAAAGCCAAGTCGAGTCCTACACTAATGGTTGTTGCTCCACCACTCTCCAAGTCTACTGGAACTACCTTGATGAATGGTGAAATCTATAGATAGCTTGTGGGAGCACTTCAATATGCTACTTTTACTCGACCAGATCTCGCCTTTGTAGTTAATCGTCTTTATCAATTTATGCATTAATTGTCCAAATGATACTCATCTCAAGGCACTCAAATGATTACTACGTTATGTCTAGGGCACTCTTCACTATAGACTGTTTCTTAAACCTTTTGATTCGTTTCACCTGCATTAATTGTTTTGCTAACAGCGATTGAGGTGGTTGTCCTGACGATCGACGTTCCACTGATGGCTTTGCTGTGTATTTGGGATCTAATCTTATTTCTCGGAATGCTAGGAAACAACCTACAATTGCTCGATCCTCTACTAAAAGTGAGTACAAATCTCTTGCCAATGTATCTGCACAGGTTCTTTGGATTCAGTTTTATTCCATGAACTCCAAGAACCTGCAATTCCAAAGCTTGTTACTTTGTGGTGTGAAAATGTTGGAGCAATTTAACTCACTGCTAATCCAGTTTTTCATACTCGTGCAAAGCACATTGAATTGGACTGTCATTTTGTGCATTGCCAACAAGGTGTTTCAGGTTCAATACATTCATACAGCTGATCAACTTGCTGATAATTTTAGCAAGCCACTTTCTCAGGCTCGTTTTATTAAGCATCGTACCAAGCTTTGCCTACAGCATTGGCGACATCAGCTTGCCTGGACATGTTAACGGATCACAGCTAGCATTTCCATCCTATTTCGAGATGTTAACGGAATTGTTCATATGAAAATGAACCAGCAATCACTCACTGGCAGGGCCGGCTAAAGGCTTAGGCCATTTAGGTCTATGCCTACGCCTCCAAAAAGGGAGCCCAAAAAAATGGGAACAACAGGAGAAACAAATAAGAGATGCCGAATAAGATGTCGGAGGGGACGCTGGAGGAGATGCCACAAAGAGAGAGAGAGAGAGAGAGAGAGCAAGAGACTACCCAAGAGACGTCGATGAGAGTCGGGAGACCAGGAGACACGGTCGCCGACTGGTCCCGAATATCACGACATGTGGGATGATTGGAGGAAGGAGACCAAGAGCAAGAGGCAAACGCACGGTCATTGATTGTTGCCAACTCTTAAGCCAACCCTGGTCACCATTTATTTCTCCATGGTCTCTTTTTTTTCTCTTTATTTGTTTGTCTTTTTCTCTCTCTATAGATTTCCGTGATCTAAAACCTATCAACGTGATGGCATTTCAAATTTGGAACCCATTGCACCAATGGGTTTTAATTGGAACCTTTTTTTCCATTAATGATAGGTTCTATTGGCTACTAGATTGAGTCACCAGCAAAACCTATCACTGATAGGTGCATGCTATTTAATATATACATCAATGGCATGTATATATTTAAAAATATAAAAGTTTATGAAATATAATTATATAATATATATTTATAATAAGAGTTTTGATCTCCTAAATAACGGTGTTTAGTTTATATTAAGTAACGTTCATATGAAAAATCAAATATAATGATTATGTGGGGTTCACCCATTTAATTCTTTTAGCATAATAACTTGATAGGGTAGGTCTTATATCATTATATTTGATTTGTCACATCAGTGTTACTTAATATAACCTAAGCAACGTTGCTTAAGCAGAGATCAAAACTCTTTATAATAGATACTTTTATTAATTAGATATAGATTTAAATCATAATATATGTTATTCCTTTTTCTATAAAATATAAATAATTATAATTTTTCATTATAATTATTTGTTAATAAATCTATTTATATGTGATTTTTGATTATTTTACAAATTTTTACAAGTTATAAGTTTTTCTTCTATTGAACATATTTGATCCAAACATTTTATTCACTTAAAACGCGTTTTTTAATTGACAAGATGGTCAATAAATCACAACAAATTAAGAGAAGAGGAAGGAGAAAAGAAATTTAGCTATAGTGATAAATACTTAGGTATAATTAAATGATTAATTCTAAAGCAAACACCTACTTAAAAGAAGCTCCTTAATTTGGATCAAATTAGTCAAGCATAGAACTATATATCAATAGCAATAGCTGGCATTTGATTACAACAATGAAAAATACCATAATATTCCGTGTTAATTTTGATAAATGGATGGTGCTATTTTGGGCGTATGAATTAAGTTGTAAGAACGACAATATTTCTAAGTACCATTATTTCCAAGTCTTCTCTTACAGGTCCAAGTCAACTTGTCTCTCTATAATTAGATTAAGGCAAATACCAACTTGTTTTCTGGATGTATCTTCTTAGCCATTTAATTCAAAGGCCTATTTCTTAGTTGACAAAACGATCAAAGAATAACAACAAATTAAGAGAGGAAGAAAGAGAAAAGAAATTTAGGTACAATGATAAGTATGATAAAATAATTAATTCTAACACAAACACGATGGTGTTGTTCTTGGCGTATGAATTAAGTTGTAAAGACGGATATAATTTCAAGTACCATTATTTCCAAGTCTTCTCTTATAAGTCCAAGTCAACTTGTCTCCACTTGACTCTCTATAATTAGATCAAGGCAAATACTAACTTATTTTCTTGATGTATCTTCTCAGCCATTTAATTCAAAGCCCTATTTCTTTGTTGACAAAACTGTCAAAGAATAACAACAAATTAAGGAAGGAAGAAAAGAGAAGAAATTTAGGTACAATGAGTATAATAAAATAATTAATTCTAATTAACACAAACACCCACTTAAAAACACCTCTTTAATTTGGATCAAATTAATTAGGCGTAGATATAAAAATAACAATAACTGTCATTTGGTTACAATAATGAAAAATACTATAATACTCCTTGTTAGTTTTGATAAATGGATGGTATTGTTTTGGGCATATGAATTTGGATGCTCATACTTCATTTGTATCTTATCTCTACCAAATGACGAATTACTATCATAAGTCTACTAAACATTATTGGATTAGCTATTACATATTAATCAATAATTAAGTTAGTTTGTATTGGGACCCATACTAAGTTTATTTGCTTGTATATATTCCAACGTATCAATTAAGTTGTGAATAGGTGGAGACAAATTGACTTGGACTTGTAAGAAAAGACTTGGAAATGGTAGTGATCAATAACTAAATTAGTTTGTATTGGGACCCATACTAAGTTTATCTACTTGTATGTATTCCAACGTATCAATTAAGTTGTGAATAAGTGGAGACAAATTGACTTGGACTTGTAAGAGAAGACTTGGAAATGGTGGTGAAGACTTGAAAATATAGCCATCTTCATAATCATTAATCAGCTTTAGTGTAATGATATAAAATAGAGCTAGCTTGATTCTTAAAACAAGAAAAAAGAGATAACAGAAACGAGTAAGGAGATATATATCTTGGTGAAAAATATGGCAAGTACTACACCTCATTCTATTTGGGTGTGGATGATGACCATGGTAGTGTCAATGTTGGTGAATGAAATGTGTTGTCATGGGTGTTGGGAGGAAGAGAGGATTGCTTTGCTGCACCTCAAAGCTTCCATCAACTACTCAAATGGCAACCTTTTGCCTTCTTGGATGGATAATAAATCATCCAATTGTTGTCGGTGGGAAAGGGTTAAATGCAGCAACACTTCAAGCCGAGTGATTCGACTCTCTCTTAATGATACAAGAGATTGGAAATTTGGAGATTGGTATTTCAATGCTTCTCTGTTTCTTCCCTTTAAAGAGATCAAGACTCTTGAATTAAGTGGGAATGCATTAGTTGCTGTGACTAAGAATGAAGGTTTGTGGGTTCACAAGTCTCTTATATACAAGTCTCATGATTTGTTTTTTCAATTTTTCTATTTTGAATTTTAGACGAAATGATTTATTAATTTTACTTTTTTTGTAGGTTTTGAAAAACTTTCTGAATTGATAAATCTTGAAGTTCTTGATTTGAGTTGGAATAATTTCAATAACAGTATTATTCTAGAATTTGTTGGTGGAATCTCATCTTTGAAGTCTCTAAATCTTGAAGGTAATCAGTTGGGAAGCTCCATTAATTTGACAAGTAAGTTCACTCTGCTGTTAAATGCTAGCTAAACTAATTCTTTTGTAATATTTAGTAGTCCTTCAACAAGGAGGAAAGTAAAGCATATTTGATTTATTAAATAAGGTGTTTGTTATTATTGTTTTTTGCTAAAGAACTAGGGGCATGTTAGTTAAAAAAACCAAATACTGACTATTTTTGTGAGAACTACTACTCGTTTGCTTGTATCTTCAAAAGAGAAAGACGAAAATGCGGAAACTTTATGAACACTGTATAATGATTCAAATTTAACAAAAGAATTGCTGCCAAATTTTTGTTAGAAGAAAACTACTACTATTTTTGTTGATGGAATCATATATAATGATTCAAGTTCTCCTAGTGCTTTATCTAATATTGTTATCAAATTTATGAACACTGTTTGAGAAGAATTGCTGCCAAATTTTACCCAAAGTGTTCCCTCCACATATCCATTTTCATAATTAACATTCATAATTAATATGCACAATCACGTTCCAGGCCTATTGGGTATACTGATATAAATTAAAGGAACTTATATTTTCTATTAAATAATATAAAATTGCAAATAGTAAATATAATAGAAATATGAAAGCACTAAGTTTAGAAATAGTCTATAGATGAAAATCGAGACATGCTAACTGAGAGAGACCTGTTTCCTTTTGCACCAAATTTGACGGCGTTTTCCTTTTAAAATATTATAGTTTCTTCAGAAATTGTTAGATAGTAGTGTTTCTTACGTGAATTTAGAAAATCACGTAGAGACACAAACTATTTAGTGAAGGTGCAGTCTAATCGAATCAAAGGCCTCCTTCAGAACTCACTTTACCCATATTGTCACGACCCGAAAACTGATATGTCATGATCGGCACTAATCCCTAGGCCCAGCGGCCCCAAAATAGACTAGTAAGCCTTTTCTCTAACTCGATTTGAATAAAACAATATTACTGACAAGATACAGAACATGAATAAAATACCAATTCACCTTCCAACATAATATCTCAATATTCTATATATAGCAGCTGTACAAAATAAGAATATCTATCACACTGCTGTCAAAAATACATACTCGATCCCGAATCTCGGGCCCTTGGCACAATTATATGCCAACAAAAATAAAAGACAAAACATCAGACTCTACAATACGTGTATATCTCCACAGAGCATCCTATAATACATCCGGAATCAAAAGAGGGTATGATATCATACCAGAAGATCTGCTGGATCAATAATCAAAAGGAGAATTCCCTGAAAATATTTTTAATAAAACGAGGTGAGTCTTGTGAACTCGCGAGTATAAGGTATGTCATGCCCACTATGAGAGTATACAATAAAATGCTAGGATGATCATCATGAGTATAATAACATAATAACAGTATAAACAGTGGAAATATAAACCATAAGTTTAAATAATTTAAGGTAAAGGAAAACATAGTGTAGGAAAAATAGGTGCCTAAAGACAACCACCATAAGTTGTTCCCTAACCACCTAAGTCCCCTATACTTTTATATGAGATGCATGCACTGATTCTGAGGACACGCTAGTAGAAACTGGCCTAACGCCTATATACACATGCACACAAGTATATATATCGGCACATACATCATCATCACACAATATCGTCATAAAGGCCCACGTGATAGCAGCGTTGAAACATACTATCCGTGTCTCTCATGGCCTTGGCATGCCAAGCCTCACAGTACCATGATCTTTTCCTACTGTGAGTCACCAGGGAATCTACTAGATAGTCCTCTAATAATAATGCAAATGATACCTTAATTTATGCACAAGTCATAACCATTTATCATTTCATGTGGTGCCTAAAATACACCATATCATTTAACATTTCACATTCTCAAAACAAGAAATCAATTAGGGTATCTTTCTGTTTATGTCTCTCCTACTAGGATGAAAATATTTCATGCAATTTAGGAACATTTAAAAGAGAATATTTTCAATGATTCGCATATAGAAATCATTTACAAGTTATGCATAGAACAATTTATATACGTACATAAAAATATGGTAAACATAACATATCCTGTCTACTCGCTTGGGAAATGACGACTCAAGTTCGATTCTGGGGAGAAGATCGAACAAAGTCCTGAGAATCCGAGCCTACAATAAATAGAATGGGATGGTCATATTTAAGTAACAAGAGTACGATGAAATGAAATTACCGAAAATTCTAACCATTACCTAACACCCTGAATTGATTATTTTATACCTTGGCCCGTGCAATATTCAAATCTGGCGTCATGGAATTCGTCGAGCTAAGTCATCGACTACGTCATCATGCCTCACCTTGCATGCTACGCGTAAGTGTATAGTGGAACTACACAGCCACTTATAGGCTACAATAACATAATATATATATATATATATATTTACCCATAAACTAGTTTTCTTTTAATATAGATAATATTTTTTTTTTATCTAAATTCCTCATTTATCAAAAATACATACATATATATATTTATAACTAAATTGATAAATTTTCTTAAAAACTTAATAATTAATTAATAATTTAATAAATGGTTTAAAAGGAATAAAATGCAATATTCTAGCCTCAGAATAAAAATAATCCATCAGAAATCAGGATTCGAAATAAACCCACGTCATCATCATAGGCTAGCCTAAAACGCACTCGAGGTCAGTCTTACTCGATCTCGAGTCATCTAATAGGGCTTCGTCCTTAGGACTCCGATCAACAAAATGACTCGACAATCATATCGCCAATTCTAAGAGACCTAAAGAGAACCCTAATCAGACCAACCTCGATATCCTAAGTAAGACCAACCTAACCAAGTCATCCTAGGTCCACGGACAAACGACAAGGGAAAAGAAGCCGAGTGGGCTAGCCCAAGAGCTACCACAACTGGGTCAGTCATGCCCAACACATTGGGCCATCCTAAAACCCAATCGGGCCCCGCCATCCTAGGTTAAAACCTAACCCGACATGCCCAACCCCAAAAACCCTCATTTCCTTTTTCCTTATATTTTATTTATTTTTATTTTCTTTTATTTTCTTTCTTTTTCTTTTCTTTTCTTTCTATCAAACTGCCACCGCCGGCGACCACCGGCAACCGGCCAAAAACGGCCGATCAATATACCGATTCGAAGCACTCGCCACGAATAACAACATATCTTAAAATGAAACCCATCGGACGATCAGAACTTAATAGATCTGAGAATTAATTTTCGGCCAAAAATAGGGGCAAATCTGGCCGTCGCTGTTCGCCGGCCGCCGGCCATTTTTTCGACGATCAGAAACTACCCCGAGGTGCGCAACACTAAAGAGAGCAACATACCCAAAAATGAGAAAGATCGGACGGCTAGATCTTTGTAGATCTAGAGTCAAAGTCTCGGCTAAAATGGGACAAAACACTACCAACGTCGCCGGCCACCGTGGCCGGCGATTTTCGGTGATCCAAGATCGCCACCCAACTCCCTCAAGCAAACCGACCATCATATCCAAAAATCATAGAAATCCAACGGTTTGATCTTCGTAGATCTAACCTCAAACATTCAGTCAACAAACCCCATCGCGCCTCAACCCTCATTTCACGAAAAAACAAGCAAAACAGAAAAAAATGAAGAAAAAACACTTACCTCCTTGAAGATCGAGGGCACTTTGACGGTGAAAACGAAGTCGGATCGTCGATCGAACGGTTCGATCGTTTGAAATCGAAGGAAATCCGAGAGGGAGCAAGAGAGAATAAAAGAGAGAGAGATTTTTCTGATTTGGGGGGGGTGCCGAGCGCCTCCCCCTTTTCTTTTTATATTTTCATTTTTTTTTAATTAATTATTTTATATATATAATTTAATTAAATTACTTAATTTAGTTTTTTTTTTTTTTGAATTTTGACACATATGCTCCAAAAAGTAAATAATAGAAGAAACAAACTATTATTGCCTGAATACAACCATGAATTTATATGTTGAGAAATTCATTTTACAGCCTTCAAGATTTTGTAAGAAAGAAAATAATTAGAAGGCGTAAAGCATTCCCTAGACAAACATTCCAATATTTAAGTCAGATTCCTATAGTTAGAAGAGATAGCAGAGCTCTTTCAAAGATAAAAATAAGGTATCTTTGTGGGATAGAGGCTATCATTTGAGCTAAAATTTGTGATAAACATTTATGATCATTACATAACAGAAAGTAGTACCTTCATACATAAAATCTAAGATCTACCATGACAGAGTTCATTTAAAATTGAAGTTTATATATCTCATTTTGCATGTTGTATGCATGTTCTCCTTTTTATGCATCTATCACATTTCATTTGGAGAATTATGTATTCAATGATTTTTTTTTTGGAATTTCTAAATAAATCATTTCCATACTATCACTTCAGGCACTTTTTTTCTAGATTTATTTATTTTTTATAATGGAAAATTTGCAATTAAACTCTTCTTTGTGTGTACTAAGTAAACTCTATGTATACAATAACTCATAAAAAGATCAAGATTTTTTTTAAATTCGTATTTCATTAATACTTCTCTATTTCTTCCCTTTAAAGAGATTATAGACTCTTGAATTAATAGATAATATGCATTAGTTGGTTGGGCTAAGAAAGAAGGTTTGTAGATTCACAAGTCTCTTATATATGAGTCTCATGATTTATGTTTTAAATTTTTTTATCTTGAAATTTAGATGAAAGGATTTATTAATTTTATTTCTTTTGTACGTTTTGGAAAACTTTCTGAACTGATAAATCTTGAAGTTCTTGATTTGAGTTGGAATAGATTCAATAACAATATTATTCTAGAATTTGTTGTGGAATCTCATCTTTGAAGTCTCTAAATCTTGGATATAATCAGTTGGGAAGCTCTTTTAATTTGACAAGTAAGTTCATTTCTGCTATTAAATGCTGACTAAACTAATTCTTTTGTAATATTTTGTAGCTCTTCAACAAGGAGGAAAGTAAAGCATCTTTGATTTATTAAATAAGGTGTTTATTATTATTGTTTTTTGCTAAAAAAAACTAGGTGCATGTTAGTTAAAGGAAAAAAAAAAGTTAAATCATTTTTGCTGAAAGAGAAGTACTACCAATCCCCTACGGGCTAAGGCCCAGGGATAGTGTTATCAAATATAATAATTCAAGTTGGCCCATTGCTTTATCTCACATTGTTATCAAATTTATTTATGAATACTGTTTGAAAAAGAATTGCTGCCAAATTTACCTGAAGTGTTCCCTTCACTTCGCATGTCCATTCTCATAATTAACATTCATTATTAATCTGCACAATCACGTTCGAGGCCTATTTGGTGTAGTGATATAAATTAAAGGAACTTATATTTTCAGTTAATTAATCTAAAATGAAAAATAATAAAAATAATAGAACTATGAAAGTAGTAAGTTTAGAAATAGTGTAGATCACATGTTTCCTTTTACACCAAATTCGACAATATTATCCTTTTAAAAATTACAATTTCTTAGAAATTGTTGGATAGTAGTGCTCCTTATGTGAATTTAGAAAATCTCCTATAGAAAGAAACTATTTAGTGAAGGTGTAGTCCAATCGAATCAAAAACCTCCTTGGGAATTCACTTTACCCATGTGCTCCGAAAAGTAAATAATACAAACAAGCTGTCATTGTCTGAATTCAATAATAAATTTATATGTTGAAAAATTCGTTTTATAATTTTTAAGATTTTGTAAGAAAGAAAATAATTAAAGGGCATAAAATATTCCCTAGACAAACACTCTAATACTTAAATCAGATTCCCGGTAATTAGAACAGATAACAAAGCTCTTTCAGGGATAAAAATGATGTACCTTTGTGGAATAGAGGCTATCCTATATATAGTTGAGCTGAAAATTTGTGATAAACATTTTGATCATTACATAACAAAAATTAGTCCCTTCACATACAAAATCTGCCATCTACCATAAGATAGTTCATATAAAATTGAAGTTTATATATCTCATTTTGCATTTTGTATGCATGCATGTTCTCCTCTTTATGCATCTATCACATTTCATTTGGAGAATTTAGTATTCAATAATTTTTTTTTGGAATTTCTAAATAAATCATTTCGCACTTTTTTTCTAGATTTATTTATTTTTTATAATGGAAAATTTGCAATTAAACTCTTCAAGTGTGTACTAAGTGAACTCTATGTATGCAGTAACTCATAAAGAGATTAAGATTTTTTTTAGATTCGTATTTCAATACTTCTCTATTTCTTCCCTTTAAAGAGATTAAGACTCTTGAATTAAGGATAATATGCATTAGTTGGTTGGGTTAAGAAATAAGGTTTGTGGATTCACAAGTCCCTTATATGCTAGTCAAATGATTTGTTTTTTTAATTTTTCTATCTTGAATATTAGACAAAAGATTTATTAATTTTACTTATTTTGTAGGTTTTGAAAGACTTTCTGAATTGATAAATCTTGAAGTTCTTGATTTGAGTTGGAACAATTTCAATACCAGTACTATTCTAGAATATGTTGGTGGAATCCCATCTTTGATGTCTCTAAATCTTGGACGTAACTATATGTTGGGAAGCTCCATTAATTTGACAAATAAGTTCACTTTTGCTATTAAACAACTCTTTTAGAATATTTAGCAGCCCTTCAACGAGAAGCAAAGTAAAGCACCTTTGATTTATTAAATATGGTGTTTATTATTATTATTATTATTATTATTATTATTATTATCATCATTTATGGTTTATTCGTTTTATGACCTTCAAAATTTTGTAAGAAAGAAAACAATTAGAGGGCACAAAACATTTCTTAAGCAAACACTTCAATATTTAAGTCAAATTCTTATAGTTAAAAGAGATAACAGAGGATAAAAATGGCCTACCTTTGTGGAACAGAGGCTATCCTTTATGCTGAAAAATTATGACAAACATTTATGATCATTACATAACATAAATAGTCCCTTCATTTATAAAATATGCTATCTACCATAAGAGAGTTCATATAAAATTGAAGTTTATATATCTCATTTTGCATGTTGTATGCATGTTCTCCTCTTTATACATCTATCACATTTCATTTGGAGAATTATGTATTCAATGATTTTTTTTTTTTTTGGAATTTCTAAATAAATCATTTCCATATTGTCACTTGAAGCACTTTTTTTTCTAGATTTATTTATTCTTTATAGTGGAAAATTTGCAATTAAACTCTTCTACGTGTGTACTAAGTAAACTCTATATATACAGTAACACATAAAGAGATTAAGATTTTTTTAGATTTGTATTTCAATACTTCTCTATTTCTTCCCTTTGAAGAGATTAAGACTCTTGAATTAATGGATAATATGCATTAGTTGGTTGGGATAGAAAAGAAGGTTTGTGGATTCACAAGTCTCTTACATATGAGTCTCATGATTTGTGTAAGGGCCCACTCTCAAATATTCTCGCTAGCATAGGATATTTGAGATGAGGGTCTTCACAGAGATGATATAGAATAAATTATAAACAAATAGACAACTCATTTCATTACTAGTAGTGAAAACTAAATTAAAGTTCAGTTACATTTCCAATATCTCATGAGTTTGGGTTCGACAGCCATACAAAATAGATAAGAGACTCTAATGTTAACTAACAAAATAAAAATCAATTCATCTTAAGCCTTATCAAAATACAAATTAGGATCTTCAAGTTAGGACATATCTCCGTACACCACTATCTCTCGGCCTTAGTCCTACTGAACTCACCCCCAATAAAGGCCTTCCCTTTACCTAAAATGGCAAAGATCAAGTGAGCCACAAGGCTCAACAAGTTCGAGAAACAAGGAACAATGCATAAGATCCAAGAAACATAGTGACACAAAAAAGAATAATCAAGGACTCAATAGTTATATGCAAGATTCGTAACTTATGACTTGATTAACTCCAAGTTAAATGCATCATGCTATCATATATCACCATGCAATTGTGCATATAAATTAATGTCAGTATCAAATCTCGTAGGTTCGTAAGCCATAAATCAACATATGCCAAAGTGCATCATGTAAATAAAAACTCACAAATAAATATGGAGCCAACCTGTCAGATTATAGCCAGCTCATCCTGGGTCAGGTGTTCTAGGGTGCCTTTTCCCTGCACGCAAAAATAATAGGTGCGCAATGTTTAACTCAAATTCCTATAATTAGAAAAGATAGCAAAACTTTGTCAAGAATAATTTTTTTATATATATATATGCATCTAAGAAATAAGGTTTGTGGATTCACAAGTCTCTTATATATGAGTCTCATGATTTATTTTTTTAATTTTTTTATCTTAAATTTTAGATGAAATGATTTATTAATTTTATTTCTTTTGTAGGTTTTGGAAGACTTTCTGAATTGATAAATCTTGAAGTTCTTGATTTCAGTGACAACAATTTCAATAACAGTATTATTCTAGAATTTGTCGGTGGAATCTCATCTTTGAAGTCTCTAAATCTCGGAAGTAATGAGTTGGGAAGCTCTATTCATTTAACAAGTAAGTTCACTTATGCTATTAAATGCTAGCTAAACTAACTCTTTTGTAATATTTTGTAGCCCTTCAACAAGGAGGAAAGTAAAACATCTTTCATTTATTAAATAAGGTGTTTATTATTATTATTTTTGCTAAAAAACTAGGTGCATGTTAATTAAGCTGGAAGAGAAGTACTACCAATCTCCTACGGGCCTGTATCTCCAGATGAGCAAGATAAAAATGCAGAAACTTTAGAAAAGGCTAATAAAGTCATATATAATAATTCAAGGTGTTTATGAACACTGTTTGAAAAGAATTGCTGTCATTTACCTGAAGTGTTCCCTTCACATATCCATTCTCATAATCATGTTCCAGGCCTATATGGTATACTGATATAAATTAAAGGAACTTATATTTTCTGTTAATTAATCTAAAATTGAAAATAATAAAAATAATAGAACTATGAAAGTAGTAAGTTTAGAAATAGTGTTGATCACGTGTTTCCTTTTACACCAAATTCGACAACATTATCCTTTTAAAATATTACAATTTCTTAGAAATTGTTGGATAGAAGCATGCTTCTTACGTGAATTTAGAAAATCTCGTATAGAAAGAAACTATTTAGTGAAGGTGTAGTCCAATCGAATCAAAAACCTTCTTGGGAATTCACTTTACCCATATGCTCCGAAAAGTAAATAATACAAACAAACTGTCATTGTCTTAATTCAATAATAAATTTATATGTTAAAAAATTTGTTTTACAATCTTCAAGATTTTGTAAGAAAGAAAATAATTAGAGGGTACAAAACATTATTTAGAGAAACACTCCAATACTTAAATCAGATTCCCGTAATTAAAAGAGATAACAAAACTCTTTCAGGGATAAAAATGATGTACCTTTGTGGAATAGAGGCTATCCTATATATAGTTGAGCTGAAAATTTGTGATAAACATTTTTTATCATTACATAACAAAAATTAGTCCCTTCACATATAAAATCTGCCATCTACCATAAGATAGTTCATATAAAATTGAAGTTTATATATCTCATTTTGGATGTTGTATGCATGCATGTTCTCCTCTTTATGCATCTATCACATTTCATTTGGAGAATTTAGTATTCAATAATTTTTTTTGGAATTTCTAAATAAATCATTCCCATACTATCACTTCAAGCACTTTTTTTAGATTTATTTATGTTTTTATAATAAAAAATTTACAATTAAATTCTTCAAGTGTGTACTAAGTAAACTCTATGTATGCAGTAACTCACAAAGAGATTAAGATTTTTTTTAGATTCGTATTTCAATACTTCTCTATTTCTTTCTTAGTTTTAAAGACATTAAGACTCTTGAATTAAGGGATAATATGCATTAGTTAGTTGGGATAAAAATGAAGGTTTGTGGATCCACGAATCATATACGAGTCTCATGATTTGTTTTTTCAATTTTTCTATCTTGAATTTTAGACGAAAAGATTTATTAATTTTACTTCTTTTGTAGGTTTTGAAAGACTTTCTGAATTGATAAATCTTGAAGTTATTGATTTGAGTGTGAACAATTTCAATAACAGTATTATTCTAGAATTTGTTGATGGAATCTCATCTTTGAAGTCTCTAAATCTCAGAGGTAATAAACTAGGAAGCTCCATTCATTTAACAAGTAAGTTCACTTCTATTATTAAACAACTCTTTTAGAATATTTAGTAGCCCTTCAACGAGAAGGGAAGTAAAGCACCTTTGATTTATTAAACATGGTGTTTATTATTATTATTATTATTATTATTATTATTATTATTATTATTATTGTTGTTGTTGTTTTTTTTGTTAAAGAAGTAAGTGCATGTTAGTTAAAGAACAAAAAAAAGGGATCATATCTGCCCATTGCTTTATCTCATATTGTTATCAAATTTATGAATACTGTTTGAAAATAATTGTTGTCAATTATTTACCTGAAGTGTTCCCTTCGTATGTTCCTTCTCATAATTAACATTCATCTCTAAACCTTTGGTCCAACAACTTGGGTTGGATGGCCAGTTCGAATGGTAAGCTCACTTCACAATAATCAGCTCACTTCACAATAATCACGTGCTAGGCCTATTGCATATATTGGTATAAAATAAAGAAACTTATATTTTCTGTTATTTAATCTAAAACTGCAAATAATAAAAATAACAAAAAATATGAAATCAGAAAGTTTAGAAATGGTTTATAAAAGAAAATCAAGACATCTTGACTGAACTCTTATAAGAGTAGATGTGTTTCTTTTTCATCAAATTTGACAACTTTCTCCTTTTAAAATAAGCTTATTATAGTTTGATGTGTATAATTTAACGTGATGCATTAGAAAGATTTAGTTTTACTTGCCACCATTAATTGAGTCATTAACTTTTAGTTAATCGAAGAACTTAAGGTGATGAAAAATAAATTGTTGAGTAAGAGAATATGTCAAATTAAATTTTAATTGATGGGTTAAAAACTAAAGACATATTTATGTATTAAACCCCTAAAATTTGCTTACCTATCTATCATCTGTCTCATTTATATGCTTGTAACGGACGTGTAATTCACTCTTTAACAAAGACTAATGCCAAGAACTTAAGATGATGAAAAAAAAAAATGGTTGAGGGAAGGAATATACCAAAATTTTAGTCAAATGATCAAATGCCACTTTTCTTCTTGAATAGTAATACTTCTTATGTGAACTATTTTTTTTTTAAATAGACTCAAACTATCTAGTGAAGGTTTAGAGTGACCGAATCAAAAGTCTCCTTGTTAACTCCTTTTACCCATATGTGTCAAAAAATAAATAATATGAGAAATAAATAAATTTGATTATATTGATGTTTTTTTTTTATAGAAAGATGTGGATTATTAAATGGATGTTTTAGAACTTTGGTTCAATCAAGCCTTATCGTATATAAATTTGATTAAGTCGACAAATTAGCTTATAACAAAAATTGAATTAACTAAAAACGGAGCCGGTGATGCACGTTACTGTGCCTGCAAGGACTACCCAAGAGTATTTACATAATATAAGATATAAAAAATTCAAAATTGTGTAATGCAGGGCAGTAGCTTATTTCATGTTGCTTTAATTTGTTCAGCTGAGTGCTTATATTTTGTCCTTGATTTTCTGCTTATATGAGGCTACTATTGTTAGAAAGTAATAACTTCGGTCTTTGTTTGCTCTTCTAGGGGAGTTGTAATTAACATTTTTATTTAATAATCTCTCTTGTATTTTTCATTTTTTCTTAGTTCTTATTCTTTGAAGTTTGGAAAAGACTATTTACTAATTCTATTTTTTTTTATAGGTTTTGAAAGACTTTCTAAGTTGATCAATCTTGAATTTCTTGATTTGAGTTTCAACGGGATCAATAACTCTAAAATTCTAGAATTTATTGGTGGAATTTCATCTTTAAAGTCTCTAAATCTTGGAGATAATAGATTGGAAAGTTTGGGTGATTTGACATGTAAGTTTTCTTCTATGATCAAATCCTTTTTAAAGCAATTTCTTGCAATATCAGAAATTCCTTGAAGGAAAAGGAGAGTTATGAGCTATGTTTTAATTATTAAACAAGAAATTAATTGTAATAATAGAATTTAGGAACCTGTTAACTTTAACAATAACATAAGAACATCATTTTTACTAAAGACATTAAACATGCCATTACCCTTTACAAGCACTCCACCAACACCCAATGGACTCGTACTAATATTGTTAGGAAAAGTTTAAAATCCCTATAAAACTTGTTGGAATTTAACATCATAAAAATAAAAGTAAACAAAAATCAAATATATTAAAAATAATTAAAAATATATAATATAAAAATTTTGTTGTGGACAACTCCTAATATGTTTAAATTTCTAAGAAAGAGAATTCAGTAATCACCATCCAATATCCTAATATCCTAGTGTTCTTAAACAATTACATTAATTGGAGATGACTACAAATTGAACTCATATTGGCAAATGATAGTTTTCTAGACTTCTTGGGCAAAGAAAAGAGTGGGCCTGACACTACAAATTGGGAAAGAGTTGCATAAAGCAACACTTCCCTCCGAGTGATTCACCTCTCTCTTTAAGACACAAAAGAATTGCAAAATTAGAATATTGGCATTTTAATGCTGCTTTATTTCCTCTCTTGCACGTGACTTTTTGGCTTTATAATTCACAAGTGGGTTGAGTTAAAGAATGAAGTTTCATGATTAATATGTTTATTATCTTTCTTTTATGCTTAATTATTGAGATTTTTATAAGAATAATCACTTAATTCTTTTTCAAGTTAGAAAAGATATTTTATATTATCTTAAAGTTCTTGATTTAAGTTAGAATGCCTTCAATAACTCTAGTATTCTAAAATTTATTGTTGGAATTTAAGTTTTAAAGATTCTATGCCTTGGAACAAATGACATACAAGGATCCTTTGACTAGACTAGTAAATTCATTTATATATGCAATTTAGTGTTTGTCCGACCAATTTTTTTAAATTATAACCAAACAATTCCTATATATTTTTTATCTTTTTTTTAGTATTTTCAAAAAGTTCATCTCGTGTAAGAATATACAAGTTTACAAAGAACGTACATTCACCTGTACCATTGAGTTTTGAGATAAAATATAATTTAATTTTAAAATAAATGTAAATATTTTTTAATACATATATAATAGGATAAATATTTTGAGTTATGAATATAAAATATTGAATAAAATGTATATAAAACAGCTACTTGTTCACTATGTAACCACTATGTTGGGCATATTGACCTTTTTTAGGTATCACTATATATATATATATGCGTGCACTACGCAAAGAGAGATAATTTTTTCTATTTAATTAATATGTCACAAAAATATATTTATTATCTTTTTTTTTTTGTGAAATGAAGCTTTACAAATTATAATTTTTGTGCATAATAATTTTAAAATTTTAAATTATGCCTCCACTGTACAAAAGTTTTGAATTTGCCATTGTCAATGTCATCATTCAAAAATATAAAAGAATTCATGGACGTGGGAACATGCATATGTTTATTCGAAATTGATATTGTTCAAAACTATATTTTCATCTTTCCTCTTAGTTGAAGATTTTAAGATTATTTTTGCACTTTAATTTTAAATTTGACAATTAATTCAACAGGTCTAAACGAGAAATCAAAATTGACAAATCTAGAGGTTCTTGATTTGTCTGGTAATTTGATAACAGACATCATATGGTGTTCTTTAAAAGGATTTACTTCATTGAGAATATTGGATTTGAGTGAGAACTATATAAACGAGAGTATTTCTAGTCAAGGTACGCAGCTGTTTCTATTAAAATTTAATAGTAAAATCATTATCATTGCATGTCATGTGGCTAAAACAATGAAAATGCTATTACATTCTCTAATGCTATGCTCCAAACCTGATGTAAGGTATTCCAAATTTTATTATTTAATGAACTTGTAGTAAAAATACTTTCCAATTCATCTGAGTTAAACCATCCTTTAACAATTGCTTGGCGCAACTATAGGGATCAATATAAATGATCATGCATTTGATATATTAATAAAAATAATCAAAATTTTTAGGTTGCGTTCTCTTTATTATTTTTAAGTCATTTTTAATTTTTAATTTTCTAAAATAATGAAAACGCATTCTCTTTATTGTTTTTAAAAATGCATTTTTGAAAAAAAAAAAAAATTGTAAAGAAAACTCAAAATAACAAAAAGTTGTTTTGAGTATTTTCATCCAAAACAAACTCAAAACTCAAAACATATTTATTTATTTATTTATTCATATTTTATTATTATAATGAAAAAAATATTACAAAATTCATTAACTTTAAAATGTAGATATTTTTTTAATAATTTATAAACATTAAATATTTTTAATTTACTGAATAATCAAATTTATTGAATTTTATCATTAAAAAATCATTTTCAAAATTTCAAAAGAACGCGTTTTCTAATTTTTTGTTTTGAAAAATAGTTTTTCAAAATGACAAAGAGAACGCGTTTTCAATTTTCTAAAAATAGACTAGCAAAATAGAAAACTGAAAATGAATTTAAAACTCAAAACTAAAAATTGAAAAGTAAAGAGAATACAGCCTTAATTACTATAAATTTTGAATAGTGTGGCTCTTCCAGCTAAAACATATATAAATCCATCTTATCAAATTCTACTCACACATTTGTTCCCTGTTTTACTCATGTCATCTTATAGACTTAGAAAACGTGAGCCTCTTGAAAGAATTGTACTTGGACTATGCTACCCTATCCAATGACTTTCTTTCAAACATTGGTGCCATGACATCACTTCAAGTTTTGTCATTGCGTGGATCAAGACTCACTGGGTCTCTGCCCTCCCATCAAGGTAAAGAAAACAAAAAATATATATTTTTTTACTTAACAAATCAGTAATTTGACTTAAATATATAGTTTTATCTTTTCATTCAATAATGGAGATAGATGTTTATATATGGTTCTTGATAACTATCTAACTCATTTTTCTTTTTCTCAAGGTTTCTGTGAATTAAAGACTCTTCAAGAGATTGACTTCAGCTATAATGGACTGGGGGGTCAATTGCCTAGGTGCCTGGCAAACTTGACATCTCTAAGGTTTCTGGATATCTCTCTCAACCAATTTACTGGGAATATTGCATTGTCTCCTCTTGCCAATCTCATATCCTTGGAATATCTTATACTTTCATATAACAGTTTTCTAGTCCCAATGTCATTCAAATCATATTACAACCTCTCCAAACTTATGGTCCTAGAAAGTGTCGACAACATGTTTTTAGAAGAAGAAGACATTCTTGGATCTGCCCCAAGTTTCCAATTGTTTCAAATCCGTCTTTCTACTTCTAAACGTGGAATAAATACTCCCATGTCCCTGCCTAACTTTTTCTACTATCAAAATCAACTCAAAATTGTTGAGCTCTCTGGATTTGATTTTGGAGGAACATTCCCAAGGTGGTTGTTGGAGAACAATATTGGACTACAAGCATTTAGCCTAACAAAAAATTCATTTTTTGAACATTTCCAATTGCCCTCGTCTCCAATGAAAGAACTTGTAACATTAGATATCTCTAACAATAATTTCTATGGCACTATCCCATACAAGATTGGTAGTCATTTCCCCAAGTTAAGAATTCTAAACATGTCTAGAAATAACTTTGAAGGCATGATTCCATCTTCATTAGGTGACATGACCTCTCTATGGGTTCTAGACTTGTCAAATAACCAGTTATCTGGTAAAATTCCTGTACATTTGGCAATGGGTTGTAACTTCTTGGAATTGCTGAAACTATCAAGCAACAACTTGACAGGCCCTATATTACCCCCTCAAAATGGCTTGCGAAACTTACAGTGGTTGCATTTGGATGAAAATAAGTTCACAGAAATCCCACACAACTTATCCATAAGTAGTGCCTTGAGACTGTTGAATCTTAGCCAAAATCATTTGGAAGGTGAGTTTCCGATTGAGTTTTGTCAATTTGATGGATTAGAACACTTGGATCTTTCTGACAACAAATTTACTGGGACAATATCATCTTGCTTCAATATGAAACTCCTAAAGCAAATTCAACTATCCAACAATAGTCTAAATGGACCGTTTCCGGAGGTGTTCCATCAATTAATGAATGGCATAATTCTGATAGATCTTTCAAATAACCATTTTAATGGCAGCATTCCAGATTGGATCGACAGTCTCTCCTGGTTAAGCTTTCTTATCTTGAAAAATAACCATTTTGAAAGTAATATACCAGATCAGATTTGTCATTTGTCTAGATTATCCTTGATTGATCTTTCTTCCAATAAGTTATCGGGCAACATTCCCCGTTGCTTAAATAACTTCACATTTGAGCCAGGAGAAATAATGAACGTGTATTCATCTGTAAGTGTTTTTAGTACTACTCAAGAATCCATGTTAAATGATGACCAAAAGATTTATAGTTATCATGAGTATAGTGCTGGTATTGATGGAGATATCTCAAGCCCAATGGGGGGATTTTTCTCATTACAAGTGGAGTTCACAACCAAAGGAATGATCTTGTCTTACACAGGAATGCCTCTGCTCTTTTTTTCAGCAATTGATCTCTCCAACAACAAATTAACTGGCTACATACCACTTGAAATTGGCAACCTTAGCAAAATTAAAGCACTGAACCTATCCCACAACAACCTAACTGGAGGAATTCCCACAACTTTTTCCAAGTTACAGAACATAGAGAGCTTGGATCTTTCTCACAACAACTTGAATGGGAATATCCCTTCTCAGCTTACTGATCTATACTCATTGGAGAAGTTCAATGTGTCTTACAACAACTTAAGTGGAAGGATACCTCAGGCAACAAAGCAATTTGGAACTTTTGACTCAAGTAGCTATATTGAGAATCCATTTCTTTGTGGAAAACCATTACAAAATAATTGCATGGATTCATCTCCATCAGTTCCATCAGCCAATAATAATGCAAGTGTGGTATCCAACTTTATCGATGTGGACACTTTTTATATGAGTTTTGCAGGGTCCTACACAGTTGTTTTACTAGCTATTGCGGGAATTTTGTATATAAATCCACATTGGAGACAAGTATGGTTCCATATTATTGAGGTTTTCATCACCTTTGTTGTGGATAATATGTGGAGAATCAAAGTTGGTTTCCTTCGTAAATATGGATAATCACCCCAGTGAAGTAATAATGTTGTTGTATGTATTTTCTAATAAACTTCTTTCTTAAGTAGTTGTTTGCATTAAATAAAAATCTCTCTTGGCTTTCTTTAGAGGTGTTGCATGTCTTCTAAACAATTTGGCATTTAGAAATAAATTCTTCTCTTATTTTATTCTTTTGACCATAAGAGATTTATATATAACACTAAGAATGCCTAATTTATTGGATTTACAAGGAGACGAACATATAATTGGGAAATTGAACATTAAGAACAATTAAAAAACTAAATATTTGTTGAGACAATTGCTCGGTTTAGAAAATTGGAGTTTAGGAAACTAAGTATATGATATGCCAATAATTTTCTTTTTTAACATTGATTCAGAGAATGGTGGAAAGACTCAGCAAGAACTCCAAGTAACCAAGAGGTCCTAAGCTTGGAGATAAAATTGGAAAACTAGTACCATCAAGCAAAAGTATTTCAGCCTTGTTATCAATGCACTTAGTTGTTGAGCATTAATATCAAGTAGACCCTAATAAAATTATCAAAATTAAAGTAGTCTTGGTTTGTTATTACCATACTATTACACGCTCAATGTACAGTGTGATTGTTGATGACAAAGAACAATATTGGAGCCAAATTTGGAGCCTCAACATCAAAGAAGTCCCAGATTTTGAGAGAAAAATGAGGAATGAGAGGTGGAGCATTTGAAATAAACTAATGAGCCTTCTTAAGGAAATTAAGAGAAGGAGAAAGAAAAAAGCGGGAGGGGGAGAGAGTACTATCTTGTTAATATTGATTTGTCACCTCTCATCATCGTGTGTTTTAAGTTCTTTAACATTTCATTAATCAAATCATCCAAGATAGTTTATAATAGCAGTAATTAATGATAAAATATAACTACAAGAAAACAGTAATCTATAATTAAAATTATTAGATAAATTTTAGAAGTATATACTAAAGGTACGAAAAATATGTACAGTTTATATATAAGGATTATAAAATATATTTTTTATAATTATTTTTTTCTTTTTGTTTTTTCATTCTCTTTCTCCTGTTATTTTGTTTTCTACCTGGTGATAATAGTGAGTTATACTTTAAGAGATCCTCTCTGGCCTAAAAATAGCCCTAAGGTAGGTTTATTATTAAATTATATGAATTTTTTTTTTCTTTTTGGCCATTTTAGCTGTTTTGATATATAGTTTATAAACTTTTGTTTTAGCATGTAAGTAAATAATTCACATGTTAAAACATGTTTTATTCAAATAGCTTATAACTAAATAAGTTTTTAGAATTTATAAGTCTTTAGTTTAAAAGTTTCTGTAATTTAATGTAAGCCAAACGCCTTCAAAGAATGTAAGTCACCTGTGTGCTAGCAAGTTATTTAAACTAAAACAGGTCATTTTATTTATAATTTGATTCTCTAGTTTAACCAAAAACTAGTTGGTTTTTGGTCGGTCTATTATTTTTTTTTAATTGAACTGATCCAAGAATAAGTTGCGGACTTTTCTAGTTAGATTGTCAAGTTTAATTCATTTTTTACTATACTAATCAGACGTGAATTGAGAATTCCTATTTTCCTTTGAAACCAAAATATGGTTAAAAATTTGTTCCCATTGAAATAGGAGAGTAGATACAAAAAGTTGGAGATAAAAGTAAGCAAAACTCGCTCTTGTCATGCTAGATTTCCATGCATATTCACAGCTAATAGAGAACCAACTGGGCCAAAAAAAGTACAATAAAGATCTAAAGCATGGATATTTTGATAAATTGAGGGAACACCAAGGTCCACAGAGAGCCAATAAATCATCTCCAAAAACAACTTGAAAGGCCAACAAAGATATCACACAGTTCATCATCAGTACTATAAATACAACTATTCCATCTCTCACCCATTTCTCCCTCCCTCTCTCTTAGGGAGAGAGAGAGAGAGAATATGTTGAAATGCTAAACCCATTGTTGCTTTTCACTAGTTGAATAACCGACAAAACCAACAAAAATCAAACCAAAAAATAAGTTTACTGAAAAAAAATCAAACCAAACAAATCGAAAAAATTGAATAACCGACAAAACCAAAGAAACCAACATAATCGAAAACCACAAAAATAAATGAAAAACTAAAAAATAATCGAAAAACCAAAAAATAATTAACATCATTTTAAAGTCAGTTTGGTTATTCCGACCATAAAAATTGAACCAAAATCAAATATCCAAACTGTTGCGAAAGATCTCTGCAAAACAGTAAGGTTAGTGCAATAACATCGAACCAGATTTAATCGAATATAAAGAACAATACACAAAGTACTGATAACAACAAGGAGAAGATGAAGATGAAGTAAAAACTCCCTATTTAAATAATGTTCAAGGCTCAGATCTGTGAGTCCATTCACCACTTTGGTAACGCCAACAAATAGGAACCACAAGCCACAACGAAACCCTCAAACCAGCCCTCAAATCGAAAACCCAAAAAGCCCCAACACCTCTCAGCCGAACACAAACGAAGACCTTTCTCACCCAATCGATCAAAACCACACAAGGTAGGTTACCACAGAAGGTAGATCGATCACAAAGACAGAGGGTATAAAACACAAAGCAAAGAGAAAAGCTTACCGAGAATGGATGATCGAAACCCCCTAAATAGGGGATGCGCATCGATAACAAATCGGCCAAGATCAACAAAGAATGATGCGGCCTCTCAACATGGAAAGAGGCATCGGACCGAGATGGAAACGAAGCCATGGGGATCAGCCACAAAGGAAACCACGAATGAAGTAATTGGCCAAGCAAGGAAACGAGAGAGAGATAGAGGCTAGGGTTCGGCCGAGATAGAGAGAGAGAGAAACACCAAGGAAATGGGCCACACACGAGCCTTTTATATGTGGGCTTAGAGCTTAGGAGATAATGGGTTTTTGAGCTCAGAACAGTAGGCTTCCCCCCACTTGAGCAAATGGGCTAAGGCCCATTTCTTCTCTAAAGTGGGAATAGGACTTGTGGCCTGGCTTTTAAAATGGGCTGCCTAAAAGTGGTGACGAACTTGGGTTCTTCAATCCCGGGCCGAATCCTATGAAGATAAAACCCACTCGAAAAAATCATCACAGCCTTAGGCCTCATTAGAAAACACAAAACCAACAATCTCCACCTTGATTCCTAATGAGGCCAGCACACACAGGCAACATACAACAAATGCACAATTTAAGCAACACATGCATGTATTAGCAACAAATGCCTAATCATGCAACAAAAACCTAATCATCCACACATGAAATAAACATGCAACAAAAAGCATAAACATGCAACAAATGCATAAGATAGGCAACAAATGCTTAGACATGCAACAAATGCATGAACTTACATATTATCCACATAGGACATGCAACAAATGCATATCATCCACATAGGAAATGCAACAAATGCATAAATATGAGCTAGCTCTCCATCCACTTAGGATTAGATCTAACTAATCCTCCCACTTAGGGTATGAATCTCCACCTTGCTCAAGGTGGTGGGAATAAGGATACTTAACCCACCCTAAAATGGAATGACGGACACATAGTCCTCGCCCACTAATTTTGCACTAGAATCTAGAAGCATGTATACCTCACTAACCTCACTAGGGTCATAAGGGGTCACTACATTGGCTTCTTCCTTTTGTTTGTCTTTCTTGGCATAACACTCCTTAATGAAATGTTCGATTTTCCCATAACCATAACACTTCTTACCCTTCCCTTGATTTTTGGATTTTGACCTACTCTTCCCTTTCTTGCTACCTTCCTCTTGATTCTTAGTTCTACCCCTCATCATGTGGACCTCACCATATTTTCTCTCACTTCTTAATTCCAATTCTTTACTCCTAAGAGAATCTATGACAATTTCAGGTGATAACATGTCCCTACCATATTGAATGGCATTTTTAACTTTTTTATAAGTATTAGGAATGGCATTTAACAAAATAATTGCCTTATATTCCTCCGACACTATTTCACCACAATTTATGATATCTTGAACCAACTTGTTAAAGACATCTAAGTTGTCATCTAGGTCCCTAAAGCGGTCAATCTTAAAACTAAAGAAACTTTCAAGCAAATAAAGCTTATTAGGGGTGGATTTCTTAACATATAATTTCTCTAATTTCTCCCAAAGTTCTTTAGTTGTGTTAAGTTTTCATACTTTTCTTAACACTGAATCAGAGAGATGCAAAATTATAGAAGTATAGGCAAGTTCATTAGATTCAAGTTTTAGTTCATCTTTAGTACCCTTAGGATATTTTCCATCTATAGCCTTAGAGACTCTTTGTTAAACTAAAATTTTCTTCATTTTTTGTTGCCATATAGAAAAATATCCCTTTCCATTGAAAACCCCCAATTCAAAATGTGTGGACATATTCACTAAGTATATGCTTGACACAAATAAGTAGTGCAACCTACAACAAACGCTAAGTTTTTCACACTAAATCCTAAACAATGTGTATACACAAAACAAATTCAATCAAGGGCAGATTTTAAACTGGGATAATATTGATATACTAGGCACAATTTTTAAAACACTAAGCAGTTTAAAAGAAAAAAAAAGAACATCCGCAAGAGTATAAGGAAATAGATATGCACCCAAGGAGACATAATTTTTTTAAAAAAAAAAAAATTAGGCAGCAAATTCACAAAGAATCAAAGACCAATTAGTAAAAGATTTTTTCAAGTACTTAGCAATTTCAGTAATCACACAGATTAACACAAGTAATCACAATTCTAGCAACAAGCAATGGTTACCACCATAAGATAACCCCCAAAACCTAATGGCCACCCCCACACAATAACCTACTAGATGCTGGAAAAGAAAAAATTACAGAATTTAAAACCACAGAGGTTACCAGTACAGATCTTAGGATTGAGATTTGTGAGTGATGCAGGATCAAATCTGGAACAGAATAAGGGCACCCCGGCCCCCACATGCTGCCTCACACGCTGCCGCCTACAAGCTCATGCGTCGCTAGCCTGCAGGCGAGTGAGAAACCACGTGCTGCTCAGGGAGATGACCCATGACTTACTAAATCCGGATCTGGGGTCCTTTCGACCCAACTCACAACCTGCAAAGAATAATCGAACTAAGATCAGATCTGATATGGAACAAACTCACCGTGAACTCGGATCTGAAAACGATGGGGTTTTTCAGATCTGATTCGAACAAGCACTACCCAGGAGCCACACAAGGCTTTGATACCAATTGTTACGGAAGATCTCTACAAAATAGTAAGGTTAGTGCAATAACATTGAACTAGATTTAATCGAATATAAAGAACAATACACAAAGTACTAAAAATAGCAACAAGAAGATGAACACGAAGTAAAAACTCCCTGTTTAAATAACGTTCAAGGCTCAAATCTATGAGTCCGTTCACCACTTTGGTAATGCCAACGAATAGGAACCACAAGCCACAACGAAACCCTCAAACTAGCCCTCAAACCGAAAACCCAAAAAGCCCTAACATCTCTCGGTCAAACACAAACGAAGACTTCTCTCACCCAATCGATCAAAGCCACATAAGGTAGGTTACCACAAAAGGTAGATCGGTCACAAAGATAGGGGGTATAAAGCACAAAGTAAAGAGAAAAGCTTACCAAGAATGGATGATCGAAACCCCCTAAATAGGGGATCCGCATTGACAACAAATCGGCCAAGATCAACAAGAAATGATGCGGCCTCTCAACACGGAAAGAGGCATCGGACCGAAATGGAAACGAAGCCATGGGGATTAACCACAAAGGAAACCACGAATGAAGCAATCGGCCAAGTAAGGAAACGAGAGAGAGAAATGGGGGGCAAGAGTTCGGCTGAGACAGAGAGAGAGAGACACCAAGAAAATGGGTCGTACACGGGCCTTTTATATGTGGGCTTAGAGCTTAGGAGATAATGGGCTTTTGGGCTTAGAACATTGGGCTTCCCCCCACTTGAGTAAATGGGCTAAGTTCCATTTCTTCTCTAAAGTGGGAATAGGGTTTGTGGCCTAACTTCTAAAATGAGCTGTCTAAAAATGGTGATGGACTTGGGTTCTTCAATCCTGGACCAAACCCTATGAAGATAAAACCCACTCGAAAAAATCATCATAGCCTCGGACCTCATTAGGAAACACAAAACCAACACAAACTTTTGCGAAAAATTAATCGAATCGATACAAGAAAAAAATCGAATCAAACTAACAAATTCAATCGATTTAATTCAATTAGTTCAGATAGACCAAACTTTTGCTCTCCCCTTAGCATATTAATATAAAACTCCCTATTAGCATATTAGTATAATAGTAATTGTGTTATTTTCAGAATTTATGTAGTCTTATATTTTCTAGTAAGTGGGTTTTAGAAACTATTTTATATACAAGTCTCATGATTTGTTTTTTTATTTTTCTACCTTAAATTTTAGATAAAAATATTTATTAATTTTACTTCTTTTGTAAGTTTTGAAAGACTTTCTAAATTAATAAATCTTAATTTTTTTATTTGAGTTAGAACAATTTCAATAACACTGTCATTATAAAATTTGTTAGTAGAATTTCATCTTTAAGATATCTAAATCTCATTGATAATTTACTAAAAAAATCTATTTATTTAACAAATAAGTGTACTTCTACTATCATATATGCCAATTAAACAACTCTTTTGCAATATTTAGTTGTCCTTCCACGAGAGAGGAAATAAATTAAAGTACCTTCAATTAATTAAACAAGGTGTTTACTATTCTTGTTTTTCGCTAAAGCAGTACGTGCATGTCAATTTAAGAACAAAAAAAAAAAAGTCGTCATTTTTGGTAGAAGAAGAAGAAGAAGAAGAGTACTACTACTCACATGACTGTAGGTTGCTATCATTTAAGATAAATGAATAAACATATGTTATTTTTATTTTACTGAAAAATCTGTACTTTGATTTTTGATATTTTCCTCCTTCTCCTCCTTATCCATAAGATCATCTCAGCAATAAGGAGTGGGGCCCCTCTCCCACCTCATGTGTGGAACCAGAAGCGCACACGTGGCAAAACTCACCCTCCCTCTCTATCTCTAACTCTCTCTATCTCTCTCTCTCTCTCTCTGGGGCATGCACCGTCGCCATGGGCTGCTCCGCCACCGCCCTCCCCTCATCCCTCATCCTCCCCACCCAGCCTAAGCCCCTCCACCTTACCCGCCGCTCCCTCCTCTTCCTCTCCACTGCCGTCACCACGACCACCCCCCTCACCCTCTCCCCCTCCGCGGCCGCCCCGCCTCCGGACACCACCATCACCCACCGCGTCTTCATGGACTTCAGCGTCTGCCCCACCTACTTCCTCAACCGCACCCTCGGCGACGATCCTTCTCTCTGCGACTCCTCCGACCCCCTCGGCCGCCTCGTCCTCGGCCTCTACGGCAACCTCGTCCCCCTCACCGTCTCCAACTTCGTCACCATGTGCGCCGCCGCCGCCCCCTCCTACAAGGGCACTCTCGTCCACAAGATCTTCCCGGGCCAGTTCTTCGTCGCCGGCCGCCAAGGCCGCCGCGAGAAGGGAGAGGTCAAGCCGCCGCTGGACTTCTTGGCCCGCAACACCGAGACGGTCAGTCCTCGGGCTTTCCTGCTTGGCCACTCCAGACCCGGCGTTCTTTCACTGTGCTTGTCGGAAAACGACGACGACGACGAGATTAAACTGAACCCCGATTACAGAAACGTCGAATTCTTGATCACCACAGGGCCTGGTCCTTGCCCTCAGCTCGACAGCCGGAACATTGTCTTCGGAACAGTGCTTGAAGGTATACTAATTGATCGTTCCATTGCTAAATTAACCAATCATTGAAATATTGTTGAGCAAAATCGATCTGTTCAATCTGCATGTCGGATCCGGCTAAGATAACTCCCCAAATTTGTTTGTGATACGGAGATAGAATCTAATTTAGATAATTAAACCCAATTTGAAGTAATTAGAATGGTATCATGCTACAGGGATGGATGTGGTGACCACGATAGCTTCGATTCCGACGTACAAACCGGGGGAGAGAATCCGGCAATACAACAGCTTGGCGCAGCTACTGGGGGACGAAAGGGCGAAGACGGCGAGGGCAATATGGGACAGGCCCCTAAAGACTATTTACATCAGTGACTGTGGGGAGCTTCTGGTCTCCAAGCCGTCTCTTTCTCCATCTCTTCCTTAATAATAATACACACCTCCCCATTTATTTGTTTCTTAGATACATCAAAATAATTAAAGACTTCATTGAAGACCTTAAGATATTTTATGATAATAATTGTAATTTAATTTTTTTTTTAAATAAATTTTAATTGATGATGTATTTAGAATTGTGTAGTCACAAGTCCGAATCTTAAAAATGGCTCTTATTTTTAATTACAGTGCCTTTTTTTCAGTAAAATATATAAAAAATAAAAAAAAAATCAATACTCCAAATAACATAAATGGATTGGGATCTCATTATTTAGGCTCATTTGATTTATGGACATACAAATAAAAATATAAAAAATCCAAATGGACAGGCAATGATGAGGGAACTGGGGACTGTAGAAGCCTACTGAATTGGAAGCCCAAGCCTGCTTATTCCTGAAGAAAACTGCTTAGGCTTGAAGCCTCAGCAATTTGAAGCCCATTTTCTCATTCCTAGCAAAGCAGCTTCCCCTTCTCCCATAATGGGAAGTCTCTTAGTAATTTGGGTGTGAGTTTGATGGATGGATAACTTATGTGTTGGGTGTTATGTACTATATATACATATAGGTAGTCCATATTGGGCTAAATTTCCTCTTTTTTAACTGTGGGGTTAAGTAGGCCCTGTAAAAGAGTGAAAGAGTACAACATTAGTGCTATCTCTTTGTACTCTAAAACTTCTCCTAATTATCTTACCCTTTTTTAGTTGAGTCCCAGATGTGGTTGTTGATAGATCAAATTGACAAATCATATCTATATAGTCAATCCCATATAATTCAAAATATGAGTGGTTAGAGATGAGAAAAATAAAAAGTTGTAAGAATAGGTTTATATCGGTTAATTTTGAACTATATCATTTTAAAATGTATCGTTCACATTTCAAATTTATTTGTTTGAAATTTTACTATTTATAGTTGAATTGTTTGGATAAATGTAATAAATGAAAGGATTTCCAACGCAATAATATTTATTATGTTTTATTGAATAACTGAATAAACGAGGTATATATTATGTTCGACATTTTGATAAATAAAATTCTTTAATTGTTATTTTAATTAAATAAATGCCTAAGACAATTTTTGCATTTATTTCAATTAATTGAATTAGTCGTTAATTGTAATTAACAGAATATTTCAATTAGTGACATTTTGGTAAAACTTTTATTTAAATATTGAGGTATACGACAACAAGGTCAGATATTTTCAATATAATTATCTATTTTTGTTTGATTTGCTCATAAAAAATAAAACTAAATTTTTTTAAGTTTTGGACCAAAATTCAATTACCTTGAATGAAATATCTATAAATAAAAAAAATTAGAATTTAAAATTCTAAATTCTAAATGATGGGGTACAAATATCCTTACCGGATTGTCTCTCAAATATTATGAACTATAGTTAATTATAAATAAAATTATTATATATTTTATGTAGGTCACATCAATACATAAAAAATAGTTATTAAATTTATTTACAAAAGTAACATTTTTTTTTCAAATATAGAGAAATAAATCTAAACTTTTCTTCATTTAAAAATTAGATACAAACAAAGGGCTTTTGACTCTTGTAGATTAAAGAGTCACTCGTACCAGAAGTTGGGTCCTAATGATGCTTCCTTTCACAAGTACTGACGATGATGTTGATAAATGGATATCATCTTGGAGTTGAATACAAGGGGGACCACTGAAACTTTGACAAACATGTCCTTCCTACAAAGCCCGCCCAGCCCCACTTCTGGGACTCCAAAGAAACACCCAGGCCCACCCCCTTTGCTTTGAATTTTCATATAAGATGCCTTCACATTTTATCCTTCATACTTGGGATCACCTTGGAGAGAACCCTTGGGAGGGACCATGAATTTACACGCAGATTTCAAGATGGTGGAGATGATGATGTTTGGAGAAAACCCTTTGGGGGGGGGGGGGGGGGACCAGTTTTTGTTTGGCAAACAAGTCCCTGGATATAAAGCCTTTTTTCCATGACAGGCAGAGCTGTAATTACCCGCAGGGGATCAAATCAGAAAGTGATAGCAGAGGTCTGAGCGATGGTTTTCTCTTGCAAAGCGTCAAGGGACCACTGACACTTAGCCAAACAAGGCCTTGTCAATTGGGCTTAAAAAAGGGGGTGGGGATTAACATTAAGTGACCAAAGCCCTCCTCTAGGGACCACAAACAAAAAGTTGCTTTTCTCTCCAGCTTATCCTCTCCTTAACATTGTTGCATGCATCATCTGTTCAATCCACAAGTAGGTGATTATTCCCCTTGTATTTTCCTACCAATTTTCTCTGGTACCATGTTATAAGTCGAGTTGAATCAGTTGGAGAGATCATTAGTTTAATCTAAGCTCGTTTAAGTGTTAATGATGTTAAAAAATAGAAATAAAACTAAATGAAATCAACTGTTCACATTCCATTATAAATTTAGTAGTTCATCTGTACTCTTTTTATATTACTATTGAGATTATATTGAACGGATTTGCTCTATTATATTGAACAGATTTGAATAGATTATATTACTATTACCTATGTTTGAGTTTGTCCGACGCGAGCATACAAAAAGGAGAGGGTGGCAGGGGCAGATTCATGTGAGGCGGGCAGCTTTTTTTAAAAAATATATATTTTTTACAATAATTTATTATTAGAAATAAAAAAATTATATTATAGTTTACTATTAAAAATAAAAAAATATTTAAAAAAATAAATATATAATAGTTCAGTAGTAACCATCACAACATTTTTTATAATTTGCTCATAATTTTATTTTTTTACAATGATGATACAAATAAAGCTTAGTATCGATGAAAATTGTGAAGCAAATAAAGTATTATGGAAATTTATATTGAAGAAAAAGAACAAATTAACAAAGCAAGTATTGAGCAAATTGATATTGCATAACTTTCAATGGATCTCGGCCTAAGAACTACAATAATAGATTACAATGTTAATTTTCGAATTTAAATTAAAAGAGCCTACTTGCAAAGAGATCTGTATCAACTTCGAAACCAAGACGATTCATTCCAAATTGATTTAATAGATTTGGTGATTAGTTATAATATAATATAAGCAAAAATGTCAAATTTTATTTATACTGTTATTTTTTTAAAATAAATAATGGGAACAAAGAGATGGTGATTCTTTTATGAAAAAAAGTTTTAATAATTTTTTTTAAAAAAAGATAGACTTAAGTTCATGTTGGAGATGCTAATAGTACACACAATTAGTTGGAATATAATATAAATAAAGATGCCAAATTTTGCTTATACTGTTATTTTTTTAAAACAAATATTTGGGCACAAGGAGATAGCGATTCTTTTGTGAAAATTTTTTTTACTAATTTAAAAAAATATATATAGATTTGAAGTTCATGTTGGAGATGTTAATAGTGCACATAATTAAATTTGAAATAATAGTGAAATCTTAATGAATCAAGAGCAAAATATTAAGACAATTTTCTTTAAGCAGTTTGAATGAATACTGTGTGATTATCGAATTCATCTGAATGTATCAATTGATTGTATTCGACTTTTTCTATGACAAGAACTAGCCTTTCGTAGTCATAATGAGTCTAAAAATTTAAATAATTAAGGTAACTTTATTGAACAATTGCAATTTCTAGTATGAAAAATCGTAAGGAATAATTGTAAAAAATAAATCTTTTAATATTATTATTATTTTATTTTAAAAATTATACTTTTTGTATTTAATTTCGCCCCCATTAAATCAAAATTCTGGTTCCGCCTCTGAGGCATGGGGCCTACATTTCCTTCTAATTTTGTTCATATCAGGTAAATATTATCTTGACTAATGCAAATAACATAATAATTTTGTTAATTAAAGACAATCTCATTTGTACTAAGAAGTGCACGCAATCTTGTTTAAGGGCATTTTGTAATTGATTGATTGGATGTTTCATTTGAAATATAGAATACCAACATGTTACAACACATTATTTGATGGTGGGCTTCCTCATTTTTTGTATGATGTTGGACCATCTTTCTTTCTTTTTTTGTTTTTTTTAATTGTTAAAACCAAACAATGCCTCTGTATTTGCTGCTAAAATGAATCCATGAATTATGGGTATCAAAGTTCCCATCAAGCCAAACATTCAAAAGTAGGTTGGAGATGGTTAAAAGAGCAGATGTGACCTACCCACTAAAACATAAACATTCTTTAGGGTTTACATACATATTCAAAAATCCAATTTCACTATCACTTAACTTTAACTTCATAATTTTTCACTAAAAATATAGACTTCAAACCAAAGTATCAATGTCATACCAAAGAAAAGACAAAGATAGTGAAATTTAGAATTTAGTCCACAAAATTGAAAAGCATATGCTTAGGTGCATATATGAGTCACACACTTTATATTTAAATGTTTTAAGAGGATATTTTAGTTAAGTTCATTGTATAGTTTAACACATTATTAAGATCTTAAAATACGTTTGTTTCTTGATAAAATATCTACTTTAACCTTGCTTTCACTAATTGGTGCGACATGAAAATTGATATTTTAATCTGTTTAAATTACTGAATTGGACCGAAAATCATTTGTCTTGAATTATTAAAGAAAAATTCTTACCGTAGATTATAATTTTTGTAAATTATTTCTTTATCCATAATTTTTGAAAGCAAGAAGCACGGCCGCACAAAGTTTAGCGCATGGCATGAATTCAAAATGGGGGGCCCCATGAGCCCGTCGCACTGTATTACCATAGAACTTAATCTGTGTAAACAGAACCCTGTTACTGGGGGGAAGCATTATTATTGTTTTCCAAAACAATCAGAGAGAGAGAGAGAGACTGATCAAATCAATCTCAGCTTGATGTGTCGGGTACGGATGAAATCAACAGTAGAGATTAAGTGAATCAGTACTCCGCAGTGGCAGTGAGCGTACTGAATCTTTACTGCTAACCCCAGTTGAGACTCCGATAAGAGGAGTACACAGCTTTTGTCAGTAAATAAGGGTTTTGTCTTTCTTGTGGGGAACGTTTTTGGCCATTAAGCCGCTGCCAAATTCAGAGCCCCCAATTGAAGAAGTCATTAATCCTCTTGTATTGAATTTGCTACATTGAACTCCACTAACATTATAAATAAATAAATAAATAATAATGAAAATGAGACCGTGCCTCCACCATATGATACAAAAATCTTAGCAACTTACTTACCCATGATATCTTTTGTTAACTAGGGAGCATTAATTAATGTGATCTCAAAAGGGATCCTGCTCCTTGGTCTCCATACCTACGAACAAACCAAATCCTGCCAAATCAAGCGCCTAACAAAGCAAACCCATACTGATAATCAATGATAAATTAAATTAATCTAAATTAGTACAACCAATCAGGGTAAAGCTGGTGTCTTTAAACATATATATTAATTTAAATGCTGCCGTCCGTCCTAGACTAGACTCCTCCTAGCCACGTCCAAGCATATCTAGAAACTAGAATCATGGAATGGGAAATTAAGGATGGTAGGGCAAATGATGGAGATTGGAAAGGGGTTCTTCTTCTAATTATTATTTATCAAATGGAACATTATATTTGTTGGTATTGGATGAAAATAATTTCCACCCAATATTCTTTCAAATCAACATTTTTCCTCTCTCTTTTAAATTGGGAGAGAATAGATGGAAATCTATGTTATAATGAATAGACATATTCTTATTTCTTTTTTAAGAATTCTTTTTATAGATCTATTATTATGAAGGTATATTAATTGACTTTTGGTGTATTATTATGATAATGGAACATTCTGTTGCTTTCTATAGTTTTCCCAAATAAGGCATATATATATATATATATATATACTTAAACCTTTTTCAAGTGTAAATTATGATATTTTTTTTATTAACGTAAGAAAATGATTGAAATTGGACCTAAGAAGAGGGTCAAGATTGGTCCGAACGATCCACCTATTATATTATATATAATTAATTTTATTTTAAAAATTATAATTGCTCCAACAATACTTCAATTTTTTTTAATTTATTTATTAATAAATTTTAATTCTATTTATTTTACTTTATAGATAATTTTCACTACACATAATCAATATTAAATACACAAAATAATTAGATATATATATACATATAATCAATAATCAAATATACAAATCAATAATCATATATACACATGTTTAGAAAATAAAAAATAAAAAATTTACAAAATAATAAATAAAAAATTCAAAAAAAATCACAAACCAATCGTTCTACTACTCATTTTTGTCATAGTTGATCGTAGAGTTGCTATAACCATTCTATAAGTTGCTGTCGTTTGTGAAGTAGCCACAATTATCGGATCCGATTGTCAATTTATCTTTCACCGCAATTGTACTTTTTTTTTTCTTTAATTGATGTCGTGTCTCCAATTTTAATGGTTGTTGGGGGGGGGGGGGGGGGATGGGATGTCAATGTTATTCTTATAAATTTTGATCAGTACAGTTAACAATGATTTTGAGATTGGTAAAAAATTTGACGAATGAATTTGGTGAGACTCTTGGTGACGTGATTTTCGGGTTACTTCGTTAAATTTAAAATTGAGATTTTAGGGTTACTTCGTTAAATTTAAAATTGATGATCCATTTAGCAAGCCGTTGGATACAGCCCTAGGTCGGTTGGTCTCCAAAAATTAAAATCGAAGACTACGGGCGGGGCGGGGACCACAAAGCACGCGCGTGAACACCCTGTCACTTTAGCCGCCGGCGCAGAAGAAAGCACACACAAAGCCGTGTTGTGCGGGCCCCATAAGGTGCCCCCTCTTCCACGTCCACGTGGCCATAGGGCATTGGGAAATCGATGGCGCGTGCTTCGATGTGGTCCCCACAAGTGGTCCAGCCGAAGAATAGGTTGACGCGTGTTTCTTGTACTGACGTGAGGGTCACTGTCCGCGAGTGGTCCAGAATACGGCTATGTCACACAATCACCTGCCGCGCGGTCCACCTCGTCTTCCCTTGAATCCTCTTTCGTGTTCTCTTGATTGATTCTTTTCTTTGTTGCTTCCCTTTAATTTTTGTTTTCTTTTAGCAAACTCAGTGCAATTAGAAACAGTTGTTTTAAAATTTTGGGAAAGGAAAATGTTAAAAATCATTATTTTCATAATAAATTGTATTTTATGTTATTTTATTTTTAGTTATAAAATAATTATTTTATTATTAATTAATAGAATACATTTATTATACTTAAAGTATAATAATATCAATAACTTCTTATTAAAAAGATTTATAAAACGTTTGGTATAATAATATCAATAGCTTCTTATTAAAGAATTTATTGATGCAATTTTTTTTATTTCTAAGTAGTGTTAGAAGTTTAAAATATAAATTTAAAAGTTTATTTGAAAAATAATAATAAAACACCTGACAGTTTTAAGGGAGAAAATTAATTAAAAAGCTAATACCAAGTATTCATTCACAAAATATCTACGTGGCCAAAAGTCAAGGAGTCATTGAGGTGTGCATTTATTGCTCAGCGGAGAGCAAAAGAGTTTCACGACCCACCACTCTGCTTTAGGCCGCACCCAAGCGTAGCCTCAGAAACAAAGCCACACCTTACCTGCCTCACCTCCACACAATCAGTGACCTATTTTTTTGTCTTTTTTCCATTATTTATGCCACGTGGCACCCATCCACCCGTCTATCACGCCCCCGTGCCTTGAGAAATCAAATAAAGCTTTCCACCACCTTTATTTATTTATTTATTTTCCTTCCTCCGCCACCGTTCTCTCCACCCCCACGCGGCTGCGTCGGTGGCCGCCATCCGCCGGTCCGCCGTTATCAGTTCCACGCGAGGTAGCTCCTTATATTCGGCAAACAAACCATTTGAATCATAAATTAACAGAGTATTAATTTGGATGACACTAATTTAATATTGAATTATTGACAATAATTTGACTAATTAAACCTTTACTTGATTAGGTTAAAATATGAACAGGATTAACACAAATTTGAATTTGAGAAATTTAGAGGTGAATTTGTGAAGCATTTAATTCTATAAATTTCTGTAGCAATGGTGGTGATGGTGTCTACATCCATCTACTTGTGATACGATACGACAATTAAATTGGAATAATCCTCTCCTCCTCCCTCTTTGTTTCTCTCTCTCTCTCTCTCTGTAGAAAAATGAGAGCAGAGCTTTGAAAGAGGCGTGTGTTTGTGAACGACTTAATGGCGTTCCACGACCATCTCTCCCAAGAAATGGCTCTCCACCACTTTACCGACCAGCACCTGACCGACAACACGGCCGTTCTCCGGGGGATACTGCCGGAGCAGCTTCAGCACTCCTCCCCGGACGCCGCCGGGAAGACGCAGGGTCTTGCGGGCGGAGGCGGCGGAGGAGCTGCACCGACGTGGCTTAACAGCGCGATTCTCCGCCACGCGAACTCGGACTCGTCGGCGTCGAACCAGTGGCTCTCCCGGCCGGTGCACGGCGAGGGGGACGAGGTTCAGGCGATGAATCAGGAGAAGAAGGCGGGCCGGAGGAGCGATAGCGACGAGGAGAGCGATTGGCAGAGCGCCAAATGCAAGGCCGACATATTGGCGCATCCTCTGTACGAGCAGCTGCTATCGGCGCATGTTCAGTGCCTTCGCATCGCCACGCCGGTCGATCAGCTGCCGAGGATCGATGCGCAGCTCGCTCAGTCGCAGCATGTGGTGGCTAAGTACTCTGTTCTCGGACATGGCAATCAGACTCTGGACGACAAGGACCTGGACCAGTTCATGGTAAATTTCTTCACGTATTCATATGGCGTTTTCATCCAGAATTTGTGCCTTTTGGTGCATGTATACGCGTTAACTCTACCTGTGCTTGCTTAATACAATTTTATGCGACTAATATGCAATATTCAAATTGATTTATTTTTGGTTCAATAAATTTTCCAACTGATTGGCGCTTGTCCCAGTTCAAATATATTTTAGTTCCGTGAATTGTCCAAATTTCTTGATTTTCTCTATGTTTTTATGCGTCTATGCACTACTCTTTCTATTTATAGACGGAGAACTCTTTCCATGTGTCCGTATGTATAGCGAGAGAAAAGGGGGGGGGGGGGGGGGTGGGGTGTTCCTTGCCCTTTTATTTTATTATAGTGCTTTCGGGAGGGAGGGCGGTCGCACTTAAGCCGTGGCGGGATATGAAGAGTGAGTAGTGTGTGTACATTTGGTGAAGTTTTGTGAAAAACAAAGAATATATATTATCATGTCTTCAAGTTTGTTCTTTTCCCGATATTTGTTTTAACATGCCAATGTGAAGCCCGAATGTCCTATTGTCACGTCATAAGAGGAATAATTTCGCTTGGTACACTAATTATTCAGACTTTGAGAGTGCTCTGGGTGGGGAATCTGTTTGTAGGTACTTCCTTCCACTCGTTTGATGGATTGGTCTCTGTTTTATTCTGGACGACGTTCTGGTTCTGAGAAAAATTAATTAACTTTTAACTTTTTGTACAGAATAAACTGGGGTTTTAGTTTTAGGGAACAAGACATCCTGAGTAAAGCCGTTGGAGCTAATGGTTTACCTAAGATGGTTCTTTTAGTGTCACTAAGTTACTGATAGTTCAAAATTTATGCTCTCTTTAATAATTTGATATTTCCTTACCAGCGTTGTTTGTTATTCAAAGAATTTAAGATGCTTCAACTTGCAAAAATACCTTCTCAATAATGTCTTCTTCTTTGAATAAAGCCCAGTCATCGTAGTTCAGTACTATTGATTTTGATCAGAATTAATTAATCCTTTTTGTGTACTTTTATATTAGTATTCACAATTTTTTATATTTCAAGGAGTGTTCTATGAAAGACCCAGCTAACATAGTTGATATCTAAGAAGCTCTATCAAAATAGAACCTAAAATCTGTTGAATCTTAAGAGAATACAGTTGTTGTTTTTCATTTGAAGTTTTGCTAAACTTTTCTGATAATTAGATTCTCACTAAAGGTTAGATTGAGAATCTTGCTTTGCTGAAAATGTTTTCATTCAATATCAATTAAGAAAAACTTTCAAGTTCAATCATAATGTTATTGTTGATTAAAAGACTTTTTATGTATTTCTTATTGATGGAAACAGTAATATTCTTTGTGAAATAATTGTTGCAACTTGTAGCATTAATTGATTTTTGGATTGTAATAATGGATGTCCAGGCTGCAACGTGACAATGGTGCTGTTAATTCATTTAGAGAATTATTTGATACCTGTGGTGCATAGTACTTGAAGTATTCACGTTCTTATGCTTAGATTCCTTTGTCATTTAGCTGGACCAGTTGGGTCAATGATTCTTAAGTAATTTGACAGTTTTTATCTTTCTTTGAAGTTATTGCCATTATATTCTGTTGCAAAGTTTGCTATTATTCCCATTACTGATAAAGATATTGATCAAAATATACCCTGATTCTTGTAGAACTCCAGAAATCTTATAGATAATCATGAACCAATTTTTATTACGTAACTTTTTTGCATCTTCAGGAACCAGTTTTATTTAACACAATTAATCATTGTATTTGTCTGAATCTTCCTTTTTCTCCTTCCTTCCCCGTCTTTGTTTCTTCTGATGTAGACACATTATGTTCTGTTACTCTCTTCCTTCAAAGAACAATTGCAACAACACGTCCGTGTCCATGCAATGGAAGCAGTTATGGCTTGTTGGGAGCTCGAACAGTCTCTGCTAAGTTTAACAGGTGGATTCTTGTTAGGCTTTACTTATTTATTTTCTACATATGTATCAGTCATAATCAATAATTGAATATGTCAAGTACAATTAAACTAGTAAATGGTACAGTTTATGGCTTTTGTTAATTACTTCTCTTCTTTAGATAAATTTCATATATTTGTGATTTTTTCATCATTTATGGTCTGCCTGCTGTTCTGCTTTTGATTGCTAATTCCTTTTGCTTGAGGATGCATTGTTATTATTATAATTATTGTTATTTACAAGGTACTTTGAAGATGCTTTACGTTTCACAAGTTTATTTGTTTTTCCAATTCTCATGCTTTAATTTTTGAAACAAACATCTTCTTGCATCTACTTCTGATACTGAAGCAATTGTTCCTTGATTATTTTAGTATCTTAAGCAATTGTTCATTACACACTCTCTGTCTCTGTATCTCTCTCTCTCTACTATTTACCATCTTCAGTTTGAAAATCAATGAGAGTAGATATTTTCCATGGTAAAATGGGACAATGCCATGCCATGCAATAACTATATGCATATGCGGTAACAATAACATACACTTAATGCTTATGTTTCATAATATGGGTTGTAGTTCATTTTATGAGATGCTAGTTGTTGTGCCTGACTAAACTCTTCACGGTGTATTAGTGTGCGTTAGTTACAATGTTTGTAGCTTAAGCATGTGATTGTGTAATTATCTTGGGAGCAGTTAAAACTAACCAAGGAAGATGTTAATCCTAGTTCAGACTACTAAATGAGGTAGGTGTTATTTGGCTAATGCAAGCATTAGCAGCAACATGTTGATTATGATGTTTGAAGCTTAAGTTTGTGATTGTTGGCCTGTGATTCTGCAATTATCTTGAGAAGAAATCATAATAGTAAAGAGATGTTCTCTGATTGCCTAAGGCATTTGGATGTAAGGAAGTTCACTGACCGTGTTCTTGCCCTGCTTTCATGTGCTAAATAACAGCCACCTCATTTAGATGTGAAGTTTGAACAATGATTAGTGTTTGGACTAGTCCACCAAAACGAAAAATAAAAAAGGAAAAAGAAAAAAAAAATACATGGCCAGTGCAGTTAACATGGTGAAGTTTGGCATAGAAGATAATATTCTTTTTGTTAGATGAAGAAATCAATGTATTTCCCATCAATTTTACAAGGTTTTCTGGATCTTGATATATTATGCTACATTGTGAATTTTGGCAGAAAGATAAAGAGGTTACCCATGTGAGTTGGGTCCATATTGAAGGTAATAGGTTCATAATGCTTAGTAGATGAAAATGTATGCTAGGAGCACAAAATGACACTATTGTTAGCTTTTATTTCTTAACGGCTCCTTTTATTCAGTCAGGTTTGAGCACTTTTGAGAGGCGGAAGCTACCATTGTGATGTCAGGGATCTAGGTTTGACCTAGGGTTTTTAGTGGAAATTGGAAGAAATTGAGAGAGAGAGAGAATTCAGAAGAACAGAGAAAGAGAGAAAGAATAGGGAGAAATCAGAGAGAAATTCAGGAGAGAATTGAAGAGAGAAATCTTGAATCCTGTTTATTACTCAACAGTCTCCAAAAGATCATCTCGCCGAGCTTATATAGCCACTCCTACCGTTAGTTCTTTCAGTTATAATTTGTAGCTGAAAGTATTACAGCAGTTCATTCTAAAACAGAAATGTAACTGAAAAATACAAGTTGTAACAGAGAAAATACGAAGCAGTAATTGCCGCAAGCTTTAATGACCATTATACCCTAGGGTCTTGGCATGTGTGACTCTTATTTACTTGTTTAAATTTACATCTTAGCTCAAAGCTGTTCTGATGATATTCTTATTTATTCATCTTCTGTGTATGGAATGAGAGGACCTAAGAATCCATGGGTGACTATGTCGATCATATTCTACCAGAAGTATGCTCTGTTAAACTCAGGTTTTAGAGAACTTGCAATTAAGATCCTCTTTCTAGGAGAGTGTCAGATTGGGGGAATTGATAAAAAAATTTCAAGTTTGTATGGAGAAAGTTTCCATTGTTTCAAGAGCACTGTCACAATGTGTATTTGCTTTTGCTCCTAAATTTAATTGTAGAAAACAACTGGAACATACTTTTTCTAGGCTAATCTATTAGCTGATTCAATTTGGATTACAAGTGGCCAAAACTGAAACTAAAGTGTACAATTTTTTTATTCCATTTCAATTATGTGAACCGAGGGGAAAAGGCTAACAAGTAACAATATAGGTAGCATATGTAGTTCATTAACGATATTCAATCTCTAAAACTATAGGAATTTCCAGTTTATTTACAGTCGATGTAGTACTTGCTTTATTGTGTTCATGGAAAACATGAAAATGATTCTTACACTATGTGCCCTTGTTTGGGCAAGTTGAATGTTCTGAAACAATGTAAATCCTATCTTTGCTTTGGCTTGTTGTCTCAAAACTACATTAGATTGCTGTTTGTTCTTTTCAGAAGTGTTTTTCATCTCAAATGCATGCACAAAATTTGTAAGTTGGCAGACATAGTGCTAGTTTGATATTCTGTAAAATAGCAAGGAATGAATCATAATACAACCCATTCTTTGTGAAAGGTTGCATTCTAACAAATTGCAAATTGATTTGATCGGTTTGAAAACTGACAACACATTCTTTACGAAGACGGTGAATTTAGTGATACATGAGATCTCAAAGGCAACTGAACTGGAACTTGTGTTGCTTTTGGATTTAGTGATCTACAAGGTCTCAAGGTCAGTAACTTAGGTGGACCCAAGATCCACAAGATCTGTTTGGTCTTTATAATTGTTTAAGAGAATCTTATGATCTGTGACAAATTCTAAGAGAAAATACACCAGATATAGGAAATAACCTTGTTTGAAAATGATTATAATAGGTAGAAGTCATAAAAATCAGTTGGAGCAAGTGCATCTACTTCCTAGGTATTTAGTATCATTCCTGTACAAATGCTCTTTTTGGGCTCCACATCCTTAGATCTTACATGTGAAAAAACATTGTTTGTGTAATTGTATATTTACTAGATGGCCTTTTGGTTGCCCCAATTTTCATTTCAATTCAAGATAAATTTCTCTCTCTATGAATCTAAAACCAAATGCGTCCAATACAGTGGGTCTCCCCAAGAAGCTTAACACTATCAAGTTCTCACTTCTATACGGCAATGGATTTTCATCATTCGACATTGTGTGTGAAGAAATGTTAGGCTGACAGGAAGAGGAGGTCAATGTCTGCTCAAAATCTTGACTTAAGAGTGTGTTTGATTGCACACATTTACCATAGAAAATATGTAATTATTACACATTTTCTATGGAAGCAATCAAACACTCTTTAACTTTTCTATGGAAAAATGTGTATGGTACAAGCATTTAAAGCTTCTTTCCATATAATTCATTTTCTAAGGGGGTGGGATGGTTTTTGTTTTCTAGTCAATCATTACCTAGAATTAAATTCTAGGTAATGCAATCAAACACACCCTTAGTTCTTTATTTGCAGTATTTGAATGTATTTTCTACCTTGTGGAAACTTCTTCATCTGTCAACAAAAGCAATGACTCTTCTTCACCATTTCCTTCTTTAGTTTGGATTCCCATCTGTACTTGGGAAGAATTCCTTTTTTTAGTTTTTCCCTTCTGCCAGTATACCTGCTTTCACAAAATTTTATGCTTTTCTGATACGTCATTTCACAAATTGATAGGAATTCGTTTCATACGCTTGACTAGTATTTCAGCTTTGCTTTATATTATCATTGTGGCAATCCTCTTTCTTGGTAAACAAAAACCTCGCTTCGGTTCTTTGGGGTTAACTAATGAACCATTTCATGGTAGTATTTTAGTCATTTTGTTTTCTTGGTACATTCCTGCGGGGAGTAGATGAAATGGAATAAGTATTTAGCAAATGAGATTTGAGGAAGACAAAAAAGAACTTGCTGGGGGAAATGTGAGAGAGAGGATTCAAGTTGCAGCCTCACATATAAAGGCTTGGCATATTGTCTTCTTGGTACACGGTTTTAGTTACTATTGTGGTTCTTCCTCGTTTTCTTCCGCCATGTCTTCAGTTCACACCTATAGTAAATACACGATTAATGCGGCCTGTTTAGCCGATAAACTTAGTTGGCCTTTCAGCCGTCTTTTTTCCTTTCGAGATATCTGTATCCGTGCCTAATTTCCAAACCTGTATCCACCACTATTTAACTTATTTTCCTTTGGAGATAACTAATGATGATGGATAAACAGGCGTAGCACCAGGAGAAGGCTCAGGTGCAACTATGTCAGACGATGATGATGACCAAGCAGATAGTGACACCAACTTGTTCGACGGAAACCTGGATGGACCAGACAGCATGGGTTTTGGTCCTCTTGTCCCAACTGAAAATGAAAGGTCGCTGATGGAACGGGTGAGGCAAGAGTTAAAGCATGAGCTAAAACAGGTAAGAATTATTGATTTATCATACATTTGCTTAAAGTTTTTCTAAATCCACTGCAGCTAATCACCTTTTTTCCCTTCTCCTTGTTAGGGTTACAAGGACAAGATTGTGGATATCAGAGAGGAAATTCTTCGAAAAAGGAGAGCAGGAAAGCTGCCGGGTGACACCACATCCCTTTTGAAAGCCTGGTGGCAGTCACATTCGAAGTGGCCTTATCCAACAGTAAGAGTGTATACTTTCTGTTATCAGTTCAATATTAGGGTATTTTCCAGGTAACCCAGCCTATGTTCTTGTCAAAATTCCATTTCAGGAAGAAGATAAGGCCAGATTGGTGCAAGAAACAGGTTTGCAACTAAAGCAAATTAATAATTGGTTCATCAACCAAAGGAAAAGGAACTGGCACAGTAACCCTTCATCTTCTTCAACTCCAAAGAGCAAACGCAAGAAGTAGGTTGATCACTGCTACATTTACCGCTTTCAAAGGCTAATTAACTCTTTCGCTAACTTTGATTTGGAAAGAAGTAATGCAGGTGAGCCAAGCAACGAACGCTTCATGTAAAAAGGGACTCAAAACCCGAGCATCATCTCTTATTTATTCTGAAAACTGGATGGAGTAAAGCATCACACGCTACAAAGGTCAACTCATAGTAGAAGAAAATCAATTGGCGTAACAAAGAATTGAGGCCTCGTTTGGCCGGACCAAAACATCAAGAAAATGGCTGCCACGCCAGCAGGTATTCTTCATGGCTTAGTTGATACATAAGAAAGTATGTAGTGGCAGTACCTCATTTTAAATAGATTTAAATGTTGAGCATGTCAAAGTTATGATAACAGAAATCAGTAGCTGTTACACACGCTAGTGGATCTGTAAATTTTGTCTTAGCCTCTTGTTTTTTTATATAATGTGAATAGGAATGGGTTGTATGCGTTGGTTATATAACGTAACGATCTCATCTCTCCTCTCTTTGTTGGAGCAGTTTTCTTTACGGTTTCCTTTTTTATATCTTGTGTGTCACTATGGAATATGACCACTGTTAGGCCGTGGTCACACACACACTAGCATTCAATCCATTTACTGTTTCTTCCCTCTACAAGTAAGCAACGTGTAGTGATTTCTATTATTTTTGCTAAATAAAGAGGATGATTTGTCGACTAATGTAACAACTCCTGCTGACCATCATGATCATGAGCTTTTTTTCTCGTTAAGGATGTCCAAATTGAGTTATATCCACTGTCGGGAAGACTAGAATGTTAGTTACCTTAGGCACCGTAATGCACGGCCAGGTTTTTTTATGCACTGCTTTATTATTATTATTATTATTATTTTTGGCGTCACGAGATTTGAGTTATTTTGCAATTAGAATGATTTAAGATTTGAATCCCATACTAAGGGACAAAAAAAAATCTCTTGCCACTGCATTGGCTAGTAATTTCCAATACCACAAAAAGGAAGTGGCTGGCTGATATTCAAACTTCATAACTCGAGGCTACATTACATGGAGGGGGCTTGCTGTTGAGTATCTGTTTGGTATTGCTTTGCCTTTCTATTCAATCTGAACATTGTTTTCGATAGATTTCATCAGAAGAGCAGCATCGGAACATGGTGGAAACGGAACGGGATCCAGAAATTATTTTCCTCTGCAATAGTTAACGTGAGCACTCATAAATGATCCAAAACAAATGGTCAAAGTGGATGGAGCCAAAAAAAGTTACATAAGTAGCTACCGAACAGTGAAGTACAAGATGAATGATTTAACTAACCCATTATTTTGGAACTGATTACTTAACTAAATTGGAACAAACGTGTAGTAAGCCTATGAACTGGCATATTCATTATTTATCACATTACATTCATGTATTTTTCTTTTTCTTTCTTTTGCTTCTTAACGATGCTTCCAAGTTGATGAAAAGAGGGAGAGAATGAAAGAAAAGAGTGGGTCCTTTCCCAGCTCTAGTGATAAATTTATTCTTTGCGTTTAAGTAAGTCGTAGGTTCTTGTTGATAACTCAACTAGAGAATAAAGGAAAATAATTTATTCTTATTGCACTAGAGTAGAGAGAATAACGAGGGCCGGGACTTTGGAATAATAACAATATCTATTGAAAAAAAAAAACTTTTTGGTTAAAAATATTTTAAGTTAATAGAATTATTTCAAACAATTTTTTTTATTTTGTAAAATGCTAATTAAACAATATTAAGGGAAATTTTATATGTAACCACCATTTTTGCTCTTTACACCCATATTAAAAATACCTAAGAGTTCAAGTTATTTTTATCTTTGATTATAAGCCACCCATCATTGCACTCATTTTTCTCTCTCTCGCATTGACGTTCCTTGCGATCGTCTGTAATGATGACGATACGGCCAATGGAATGCGATTGCTGGCGAGTACGATGATAGGTGGCCACATTTCTCCTGGCCATCGACGATGATGGGCAATGATGGTCAAATGTGATGATGGATGAGGATACAAGTGGGATGGCTGTGTATAAGGGTATTTTTAAAAAAATAATTATATAATTATAGAAGGTGATTATCGAAAATGAAATAGATAAATGCAAATAGAATTTCCCTAATTTTAAACTTAATTTTTTGGAAGTTAACATTTGCCCTTCACCTATTAACAGTCCATCTTTCCAATTTATTGTTGGTAATATTTTAGCTAACATTCACTATTATTCCCTTAAAAGTTTATAATTTATAACACCTGACTTCTTTACAATTTTTATTTTTGACTGAAAATCTCATTTGACATCTTTAAAAACACTATTATACGTCTAAAAAAATATGATAATGTCCCAATTAATTTTAAATAATTATATATAATTCTATTATTATAAAATAATTAAAAATAAAAATATCAAACTTACCTTTAAAAGGAAGAAAATGATGCCAATTGATGATTTTAAAAGAAAAAATAGAGAAAAGATGTAATTATTAATCCTAATTGGTCCTAAACTAGGAAAAATCTAAATTTACTCTAAAAAAAAAAATACAAAAGCCAATTAGTCCATAATCTAAGAAAAATCCAATTCATCTTCGAACTAAAAATGCAAATTAATCTCCATTTTTTTTTTAAATCGTGAAAAGATATTAATCCCATATAATTGATTTTTTTTTTAAATTTTGTAAGCACCCTCGTCCGGATATCCCAACCGCCCGGTCTATCCAAACGAGAGCGCCTACATAAGAGAAGAGAAACAAACACAAGACAAAAATACCCTGACATGCATACATACGAAAAATACAACAGCGGAAGCAAAACAATATACATGCACGCTTACAAGTACCCTGCTGGAACAGCAGTTAAGGAGTATATAAAAATATAGAGACACCTGTGCCAACGATAAAAGATATAAGAAACAGCCGGGCACAGTCAAAAATGAGAGTCAGAACTCTTAACAAAACATCAGAGAAAACGGGGGCAGCTAACTGTAATATCCCGAAAATTTGAGAAATAAATAATGATTAATAATTTTGGCATTTGATGTCATTTTGGAGTATTAGAGAAATTAAGAGAAAATATTTACTTATGTTATTTTGAGAAAATAAGTAAATAAGATAATTATTAATTCTTGCATTTATGGAAATTATTAATTTATTTGGGAATTTGGAGATATAAGAAAAAATAAATTAATTTAATGGATTTTTGAAAGTTTTCGGGTGTAAGTGCAATAAAGGAAATTGGAGTCTGGGGTGTGTGTGCCAATAATGAAAGTTCTGGGGGCTGAAATGTGATTTGCCGAAGTGGCCGCAAATCACCTTAAATATAAGTGAAGGCATTATATGGTTAAAGGAGTCGGCTAGCGCGGGCGGTCGCGAGTGCTCGTGTGCTGGGTGAGGTCGCGGGTTCGAGCCCCCTCGGGTGTGCGCGCGCGCTGGAGAATTTTGGCTGATTTTTCAGCCAAAATCCTTGCCCAAAACGGCGTCGTTTTGGGCAAGGCGGTGGCAGCCATGTGCAGCTGCTGGGCGCGCCACGTGGCGCGCTGTGGGCCGCCCATTTGCCTCGCGTTAAAGCAGCATTTTTGCTGCGATTTTAAGGCCGATTTCGGCCAAATTTGAGACAGAACCAGAGGAAGAAAAATGAAGAAGAAGCAGCGCGCGCGAGGGTCATTTTTTAGAGAAAAATTGAAGATTAAATTACGTTTAATCGTGATTTAATTAATCAGGTAAGTAAATAATTATGTGTTATACATTCTCTACGGTTGAAATTTAATTTTGGGCTCAATTTTATTAATTTTGGGAGTTTAATCTAATTTACAGCGTGTATTAATTTGGTGATGTTTAAGCATGGAAACGCTGTAATCAGCTTAAGCGAGGCAAGTTCTCCTCTACCCTTGCGATCTATTTCCATTTGGTGAATCCCTTGTCTTCCCTTAATTCGGTTTGATTTTGCGTATTAATTATACGAATTAGGAATGTTTTGGGCATGATTTAATTTAAAAGAAATATGAGATTTATTGGGATTTTATTTACGAGGTGCCTATGTGGGATTTAGATGGCTAAATTAATTATATTATACGATTAGATTTAATTAATGTGAGTCTCGGGTTTTATTAATTGTTATCAAACGTTTTTAAACATTTTACTTCGCAGCGGGAATGCAAGAAATTGAGGAAACGGTCGTGTAAAGGCAAGCTCCTAACCCTCTTCTCGTGTTCTTTAATTCCCGTGAAAGACTCCGTGATTTCCTGTATTTTATCACCTCCCTTACTTTAATTCGGTACCTTGTCTTATTGGTTGAACTATTATTCATTTGTTTTAATTTAAATTAAATCTGAGACTTTTATAATTTTATTTGTTGTGAGCCTACGGGGGTTTGTGCCACCCCCATTCCTTTCGGAATGATGTTGAACCCAGTTGGAGAACTAGGTTCCTAGTCATGCGGGTTTTATTTACGGTTTTTCTCGGATTTACGTATGATTTGGTTAGAGCTATTGAGCAGTGGGGCAGGGGTCAACCGTTTGGTGACGTTGGGGTAGACTACGGTACGGCCCTAAAGTGGACCGTCGGGCGGACACTCCTAGTCACTAACTGTTGGCCGGTGTCGGGCACTACTGAGTAGCTCTGCCGGTATGTGATTTACTGCATGATTAGATACCTTGTATTACTGTTCATGATTTGATATGCACATGGGTACGGGATGCATGTTGGGATATTCATTTATTGAGTATGCTTGGACACGAACATTCTAGCTTGGTTAGGTTGCATCCAGCGCGGCATATGCATGGCGTGTGGTTTACTATGTGGGCGGAGCATGGCCTGATGCCTGGATGTATGGGCGCCTTGTATCACGTTGATGCTCACTACGCCATTGCATTTTTATGTGCATTGCATGGATACTGGTAGTATTTAGTTCTCGGACGGGAGTACCGTTCCGAGGGAGCCTATGGCTCGGTTGTCGGGAGTACCGACGGATACAGGTGACGGGAGTACCGGCCTGGGACAGCGCGCGCAGGTTTGTGGAGACATTTGTTGCCTTTTAGGGCAGCGGCAGGTTGGTATGGGACTTGGGTGCCAAGTGTCTTATGTGGGCCCCAAGGACCGGTATGTGCTTTTATTTTGTTATGCTATTGAGCTGTTGTGTTGTAGCGTCTCATAGCTTGTGTGTACCTGGGGGTTTATTTTGGGAAGAGTTTTTTGGTTATACTCAGCCTACAGCCTTTCTTTTCCTTATGCTTGCTGAGTCTCTCGACTCACCTTACTTTCCATCATTCCAGGTAGTGGCGGCGTGGGCCATAGCAAGGGAGTCAGCTTTAACGGCAGAGTCGGTGTGGTGTACAGGCAGTCTCGTCAATCCCTGTCAACTCTGATGATTGTGTAGGGTCTACTCTATTATTTTCTACTGTGCCAGGTGTTTTCTCGAGTCTTGTGTATTTCGGCACAGGAGTTTGTGTTTGTTTATTTATCTTGTGACCGCTGTGTTAGCGGGGTACCCATAGTGCATGCATGTGTTTTTCTTCGCTTCCGTTGCTCTCATCTTTGAGTATGCATGCCGGGGTGGTTTTTGTCTGGTGTCTCATTCTTTTCTCCTCCCGTAGGCGCTCCCGTTCGGGTAGTCCGGGTGCTTGGGATATCCAGGCGGGGGTGCTTACACTAACTGTACACCCTACCGACACGGCTGGCTGCTAGGTAGCGCGGTCCTCGCCCTCAACTTTTGCTTTACCCTTACCTGGAATGATGGAAAGCAAGGTGAGTCGCAAGACTCAGCAAGTTTATATGAAAAGGAAGGCTGTAAACGAAACAGAAGAGGAGATCACCTCAAATATAAACCCACATGTACACACAAGTCATGTGATGCAACAACGCAACAGTGCCGCATAATAAAACATATACCGGTCCTTGGGGCCCACATAAAACACCTGGCACCCAAGTCCCATACCAACCTGCCGCTGCCTTGAAAGGCAACATAAATCACCACAAACTTGTGCGCACTGTCCCGGGTCGGTACTCCCGTCACCCGTATCCCTGCCGGTACTCCCGACAGTCGAGCCAAAGGCTCCCTCTGAACGGTACTCCCGTCCGAGAACTAATAACTACTAGTAACTATGCAATGCATATAAAATGCAAGGCGTAATGAGCACCAACGTGATACAAGGCGCCCATACATCTAGGCATCAGGCCATGCTCCGCCCACGTAGTAAATCACACGCGATGCATATGCCCGTGCTGGATGCAACCTGACCAATCTAAAATGTCCGTGATCAAGCATAACCAAATCATGATGATCCCATCATGCAGCCCGAACCCATGTGCATATCAAACCATGCAACAAAAATAAAATAATCAAGCATGCTATAATCACATAACAGTAGAGTAGGTCAGTAGTGCTTGACACCGGTCAGCGGTCAGTGACTAGGAGAGACAATCTAACGGCCTAAAATAGACCGTATAACAGTCACACCGTCACCGTACAGCTAACCCTTGCCCCCACTGCTTAATCACTCTAACCAATAAATAACCAAAAATCTAATCATAATACCTGACAGCTAAGAACCTAGCCCCGGGTGAGTACAACATCATTCCCATAGGCTTGGGCGTGATACAAACCCCCATAGGTAATCAATGAATAATACCCTCAAAACTAGGTTAATAAATTAAATTATTAATCACACCGTTTAAATTTTATAATTTATTAACAGCCAAAACCAATGAAGGGAGGTCAAATAAATTGACATTGAAAGAATCGACAATGAGGGTATAAAGAACTTGCCTTTCCGGAGATAACCTTAGGCTCAATTTGACCAAACGCGGTCAACGTTATACAAACTGTAATATTCCAATTATAGACAAAATTAATAAAATTGGGTCCCAAATGAAATTTCAACCCCAAAAAATATTAATTACTAGCTGAAGTACATACCTGGATAATTAAATCATGGATTAAACGGAGTTTAATCCGATTTTTGAAGCCCTAAAATTCTCAGATTTACGTCGCACGCACTGCTGAATTTTTTGCCAAAATTTGCTCACTGTTTGAGCAAAAGAAACGCCCGAAATCGGGCTTAAATAAGGCAAAAAGGGGTGGCTGGGAAGCAGCCACGTGGCAGCTGCTTGGACTAACGTTGGAGGCCACCGCCTCTTAAGCAAACGGCATCGTTTTGGCCCTCAATTGGCTGGAATTAAATTCCAGCAAAATCAACAACAGTGCAGCCCTTCCTCAAGCTCGATTCTGAGTCCACAACCCAGCCCTTATGCACGCCTGCCACTTGATCTACTAAGCACCTTGTTAATATAATACACATTCACTTATATTTAATTGCTAACTTGAATTGCCTTTATTAATTTCCAGCACTTCACGCACTGCTCCATTCCAATTCCTTAATCTAATAATAAATTGTTATTATAATGCTTGATTATAAACTTATTCTTACACTTAATATTATTATTATTGTTGATTAATATTCTCTTTAAATTAAATCAACACAATAGCTACTAACTAAATTAAACTATGATTTACGGGTCGTTACAAATTTTTTCCTCAATAAATATGGTTTTTGATTGATTTTTCAAACACAGGATTCATGGAATTTTCTTTTTTTTTTTTCCTAGGTAAATATGAATTTTAATTGAATTTTCAAGCATTATATTTGTGTTTCTAATTTCAAAAGTTAGAAATTACTTTGCTTTCACAATTTAAAGATAAATTGGTGACTAATTTATCTCTTTGATTCAAAGACAAATTAGATATCACTTAGATTATGGAGTGAATGACTTCTGCACTTCTCTCTATACAAATTGAGTTTTGTTTGGGTTTAAAGAGTGATTAACTATATTACTAGTAGTTACATTTTTTCAATATTTTTCCATACTGTTTCATCTCAAATCATCAATTAGCGCTACATTCATTTACTTTAAGAATAAGTTTGGTATTTTTATTTTTAATTAGTTTATAATAATAATAATAATAATAATAGAATTATGTATAATTGTTTAAGATTAATCGAGACAGTACGGTTATTTTATTTTTTAATTAATATGTAAATATCATTTTTGGTCAAAAATAATATCAAATGGGGTTCTCACTCAAAAAATAAAACTATATATAAACAACAAGTTTCGTACTTCGAAGAAATATAGTAAATTTTAACCAAATATTTTTCATTCCATCCATTTTTATTGTTTTCCCAATAAAAAAAAAAAAATTACTTCACTGCACACTTCTAATTCCAATTCCCTTATCTAGCTACCAGAAACGAAACCGAAACCGAAATCGAAACTGAGACCGAAACTAAAACCAAAATCAAAACCGAAAAAAAACACTTTTCACGAGGCAAAAATACCATCAAACCTACGGCAAGATGTAAATCTAAATTTTCCACATAAACTTGTCATGCATTTATTTAGTAAGTAGGTACATATATATGATGACGGATTAATTAAGCACAGCAGCGACAATTACAAACAGGTAATTAAATTCTAAGGCAAGCAGATGCTGCAGTACCTATATATATATATATATTTATAACATATTAATCCTGCGTATGTAACGCATGGGATGTCGTCCCACCCACCGTCTACCCGTACGTATATGCGTATATGCAATTTAGCGATGTACGGACTGCCGTACGTAGGTGGCTTCAGCCTCGGAGGCCGGTCCCGGTGAGGGCGGCAGTGATGGCGGGCATGGCCTCCGGCGGAATATCCATCTCCAAGTACCTCGTCAGCTCTTCCCGGTCCAGGAGTCTGTCACGAAGCTCCAGCGGGATTCCTACGTCCGGGATCCTATCCTGCATCTGCATGGCTTCGCTATTTCTCATCGCCAACGTGGTACTGCCTTGGCCCCTCATCTGCGGAGCTGCTATTTCCATGTTGTTCGTTTTGCTACTCCCGTTCGTGCCTTCGCGCTGCAGACCCAAATGCTTATTAATGGCTTCATGGACTAACTGTTGTATCATCATGCGGAGGAACATCGGGTCGATGGGATTCGGCTCCGTCCGAATTACCACTATTTGTGGCGGCGGCGGCGGCGGCGGAGCCGGATTATTTCCCATTGATTAATAATTTGATCGATGTTTTTGAAAACGTTAGCCCGCATGTGCCACTATATATACTGCAATAATAATTTTATAATACCTCATGATTTTTTTTTTTCATATAATTAAAATGTAATGACCATTTTAGGTATTTTGGGAAAAAAATTAAATAATAATAATTAATTAATGTGATGGGCAAAGTGATGCCAATTTTTACAAGTTAAAAAAGGAAATTTTGTAACTTCTAAAAACACAAAAACATCATGTATAATTTTACTTAATATTAAAAAAAAAAAATCTAATCATCTCATAAATTGTTATTCTTCTAATAAGTCTGAGGGGACGAAATATCTCTTTTTCCTTTCCACATTAAAATGCAAGGATAAGGCAAATAGATTCCACAATTGACTTAAAATAAAGTAATTAATCTTGTTGGTTTCATGCTAATTAAAGGTACTTTTTTTTTTTTTAATGTTGTTGCGATGTTAAGAAATCTCTTGTCGTAAAAATTAAGGTTGAGTTCTTTTCATTTTTTAATTTTCAGTTTTAAGTTTTGAATTCATTTTTAATTTTTTGTTTTGATAATTTGTTTTTAGAAAATTAAAAACGCGTTCTGTTTGTCATTTTGAAAAACTATTTTTTAAAATAGAAAATTAGAAAACACGTTCTTTTTAAAATTTTAAAAAATATTTTTTAATGATATTTTATTCAATAAATTTGATTATTGAGTAAATTATAAATATTTAATGTTAATATATTATTTAAAATATATATATTTTAAAGTTAATAAATTTTATAATATTTTTTCATTACAATAATAAAATATGAATGAATAAATAAATAAATAAATGTATTTTGAGTTTAAAGTTTGTTTTTTATGAAAACACTCAAAATAATTTTTTGTTGTCTTGAGTTTTTCTTATAATTTTTTTTTTGTTTTCAAAAATGTATTTTTAAAAACAGTAAAGAGAACACGTTTTCATTATTTTAGAAAACTGAAAACTAAAAATGACTTGAAAATAGTAAAGAGAACGCAACCTAAAATATTGATAAATTTCACACGATATAGATATTAGATCTCTGATGTTAGCTAAAAGGTACGAATTACTTTTATGATTTTAAAAAATACTACAAACTTTTCGTGAGGCACAAATTACTCTTAAGGTGTGTTTGATAGTACGAAAAATATATGAAAAATATCTTATCCAAGGAATTGAATTCCATGTTAGTTGTTTGATACATTATATTTTTCATAGAATTAAATTCCATAGAACAACCATTAAAGCATCATTTGGCATATTTTTCACGAAATATTCCATCTAGTGGGGGTGATTTTTATTTTTCATGCAAATTAAAAAATATTTTCTTTTTCAACTAAATGCTATTAAACACACCCTTAACTATGTTTTTTCCTTAAAATAATTAAGCCACATTAGTGGTAGCGCCTAATTGCCAAATCTCAAAGTAATCACGTGGAATTTATCCTTAAAATTGGTAAGAAGATCATTTTGTTTATTAATCCTTGTTTTTCTAAAGTTTTATTAAAGATCCAATATTTGGGTTTTGGTGCATGGGTGGTGGGCTCCATGCATTTTTGGGCACGCAAATTGAAATCAATGTTTTGTATAATTGATTTAAAATTCTGTTTTGTTAGGTGTTTGGAGGTGAATGTGGTTTAATTCCGAATCCTTCAAATTTGTATCAGATACTAATTAACAATATAAAATATAATAATTGCCTCAATTAAGATTAATTAGTGAGTGAATATTAGTATTTGAAATTAAATTTTCTTTATAGAGAAAAAAAAAAAAAAAAAGGAAAGGAAACAGCTTGGGTCCATTCATTTGGATGCTTCCAAGTTGGAAAGAAATTAAATTGGTGTCACATTCTTTGATTTTCCTTTCCTTTTTTCTTTTCTATAATATTCCCCACCTTTAGCTATGAATTTATGCTTGGATAATAATTGATGTACTACATTGGTTATATGCACAAAAGGGATAGATGCCAATCTTTAATTATATCAACTTAAATTATTTAGTGTAGGATGTAACTTATGAATTATTTATTACATGTACTTGACGAGACCAACCAAGCAAGTGTGGTTTGACAGTCAAGCCCAACCGGCAATAAATTGGGCCTATTCCAATGGAACATAATTATTTAATTTAATAAAGAGAGAAGAAGGAACAAATTAGGCAATGCATTGAAAATTAAAGCAAGGTTGGATAAGCCCTTCAGCTAATAATGTCATGTCACTCCCCCACTCACTTTGTCCAGATTCGAAGACTACCCCACAAATTAATATCTAACATATATATTTGTACATCACTCTCCTCTTGCTTGTAACATCAAAGTCACCAAACTTGGCCACACTCAGATTAATTCAAGTAATTGCTAGATATTTCCCACATCCTTTTTACCTTATTCTTCTAATGATCACTCCAATTTATTGAGAAAGTCTTATAATATATATATTTTTTTCATTGGCATCCATATTATATGAACCAAAATTGTTAAATAAGATTAATCCCATTAATTGCTTGCCCCGCCCTCCTCAATTAGGTATTTCCATCAAGGTAGTTAACTTTATTTGAAAATTTGAAATTATATTTTTCGACATGTAAAAAGAAATAATTTTTAATATTAATATTAAGAGGTGTATATAAAAAAATGTCAAATTTATAATCTTATATTTGTTGAAAAAATGTAGCTAACTTTATTTAGAAATGGGCTGACGTGTGTGATAAATGTTTCACTAAAATAGTATTTGTTAACCAAAAAATATATCTAAAAAAATGAGATATAAAAAATATTTTAAATAAAAATATTTTTTATTATATTTATTAAATTTATATGGTAACCCATTAAAAAAGAAGTCCCATGACTTCTTATTTGAATTTTTCTAGATAAGTTTACTTCTTTTCCTCTTCAGATAAATTTATCTTGATCTTTATAAATAAGGTAACATTTGTTAAAATGAGTAAGATATGGTTATATAAATTTAAGGTTAAAATATTTTTTTGATCGGAGTATAAAATGGTCAAAATAAGACTAAAAAATATTACAAAATTTTTATCAAACTATTTGTTAAATTTTTTGAAATACACTGAATAATGTATCATTTTTTTTTATCCGTAAGAACCAATATAAATTTATCTGGAGAGGAGGAAAAGATAAATTTATCTAGAAAAATCTTTATAAAAACTCATGTAACTTATTTTTTAAAAATTACTAGATAAATTTAACAAATACAATAAAAATTAATTATATTTAGAATGCTTTCTATACTCTACCCTTTTTTATATATATCTTGATTAATAAATATTACTTAAAAAAAAACACATATATTCACTAATATATTCTAAAAAATTTAAAAAATAATTTAATAAAAATCTTAAAATACTTCACAATCTTACATTCTATATCTTAATCTAAAAATTATTTTAATTATGTATTAATACAAGCTAATTTTACTAATTTTATCTAAAACTGCCTTACAATTTAACTTAGGATTGGGGCTGGCAGCACGGTGTGACAGGTAGGTTGAATTTATTGCAGTAGGCCTAGTTTGATGTGGAGCAGGAGAGAGAAATAACTCAAGGATGGGAATTTTAATACTTATAATTAAATATTTGGGAATTATTATTATTTTCTGTAATAACTAGGAATAGTATTTTTAAAATAAAAATATACGATTATTGAATTTTTTTAATTAAAAAATACCAGTTTCTAGATAATTGAAGATCCAAAACTAATAAATAATATTATTTCCTACCATCATCTAGAGACCCACATGGGAGTTGGGAGTTAATTTGTGACCAAATCAACAAATTCTCAATTTCGATCCAACCGAGTAAATTCCCAAAATAGTGTTTGTTATTAGTTATATCAGATTTGATGTTGAATCCATTTTAACACTTCAATTGCATTTGCGTAATTTATTATATACACGGATGGGTAATTCAATTTCCAAACAACACAAAAACAAGCTGACGAAAACTCCACAATATCCTATCCAGGTACAGTACAGTCGCAGAGCTAGAGCCAAACATCGCTTATCAATATCCAATTTGCAATTTCTCCAGATCACCCACCGCAACCTCATCAAACCCTGCGGCCAAGCGCTAGACGCACGCGACGACCCTTGGAACGGCCATCTTCGCCGCGCCGTCGGCCTCCGGAACCACCGCCACCGGCGCCGAAGCCGGAACCCTAGAGGAGAAGTTCCGGAGGGGAGCCTCGTCGAGGAGAGAGTCGTCGAAGCCTCGGTCGAAGTTGAGGGAGTAGCTGAGGGGATCGTACCTGAAATCGGCCGAGGACGAGGACCGGCGGTGGTGTTGCCCGCCGATCCGGTTGATTAGGTGGCGGCACTTGTCTCGTATCTCCGGCAGGTCCTGGGCCCGCGACTTGAGCCAGATCGAGGGCGCCCGCAGCAGCACCGGCCGCTCATCGGAGTCGCGGTCGTCGTGGTGGCGGTGGTGGCGGAAGCAGCAGGAAAGGCAGAGGGTTTGCTTGAGCTTGTGTTTGAGAGACTGTGACTGCGAGTTGCGCTGTTCGTCTTCCATGGTAGAACGAAGGTAGTTCACGGAAAGCGAGAGTCGGCACAAATTTATAGAGAGAGAGGGGTAGGTTGGGGGGCGTGACGAAAAGAGCGTGTTCTGGGATGGCTTATACTTACTTGTATAGACAATTGGATAGGCCGCGTTTGGAACGCGGCTTATCAATCCAGTTTTGCCACCCATTGGGCATTAACTCATCTTCTCCCCGTGATTCCCCTTTTTAATTACATTGATTATTTTTTTTTTTAAATACCATTTGGAAAATAGATATAATTTTAAAGCATAATTATTATTTTTTAAAAAGTAAGTTAAATTAATTTTAAGCAAAAGTAAGATATCTCATGTTTTTTTTTTTTTTTTGGTTTTAAAAATACAACAACTTTTAATGAAATCTACAACCATTAGTAAATTATTTATTCTTATATTAAGCTCTCTTCATAATTATATTGCTTTTCAAAATAACTATTCATATCTCATTATCATTTTTAGCCATTTTATATATTTACAACATATTAATAAAATATTTATTATCTATTTTTAAACATTAGTAAATATAATATTATACTTATTTATTAAATATTACTTTATCAAGGCTACTTTCATTTACCCATTTGTATACCTATTTAGTAAGTGTTTAAAATATGTCCTATGTCTATATACGTCAAATATGAACATTTTAAATTTATTTCAAATTTAAATACATAATTATGGCTTCTTGTAGTAAATTTTTAAATAAATTTTATTTCTACAACTCAAAATAAGTAAAAGAAAGTCATTTATTGACTCATTGATTTCTTTGTCGTTGTACTGCACGATAACCACAACATGCTATACCGAACTTTTAGTAAATGACCAACGCTTGATAAAGTTGGTTGAAGATAAAAAGTTATTGTGATAATGTGTATAATTTTTATTAGAGTTGAAATATTGTTTTATATTTAATTTTATGTTTATTTAGTTTACATAATTTAAGCCTATTTTATGTAAATTTAAATGGTAGTGTTGTGTTTAAGAAAGTGGGCCCATACTTAATGATAAGCCCAAATCTAAATAAACAAGTTTAAAAATTTATCAAAAAAAAAAATTCACATAAATAAGTCACAAAGTATGACTCGTGAGATAATTGAGGGTGAGAGACCCAAATGAAAGACTTTTGAGAGACTAAAGCGAGAGACTTGGTTAAATGACTAGCATGGATAAGAGCTTGGTGAGGTCACCCGATGATTAATATGGTCAAAAGATTGAGAAAATTAAACTAAATTTATCTCTTGTTACGAAATTAGATTAACAACAAATCATAATTAAATTAATTAACCACACATGAACATAGAATTTAATGTAAAAAATTCAAATTAAAAAAAATTAAGGACAAAAATAATAAAATATCACTAACTAAATATTAATAATATAAAAATGATATTGACTTACACATTCTGTGTCTAATTTCATGTGAGTTGGACACTTATTTATAGATCTAAAATCATATATTGATCAAAAGATAATGTATAATTATATTTCTCTAAATGAGATAAATTTCACATAAAATTAAATTTGACAACATTATAATCATAGTCAAATTAAGAAAGTCAATCACAAATAAAAAGAATTTTGAATTATAATTATCACATCTTCGATATACTTGCTAGGGTTATAAAATGTCATTAATAATGAAAAAGGGATAAATTTTACTTCAATTCTTTATGATTTGAATCATTTTATATACATCCCTATGATTTAATTTAATTATTTATGTTTCGATGAATTATTTGTGGACAATAATTGAGATTAAGAAATGGTAGACCGAAATGGCTTTCCCCTAGAATGGAGAGTCCATCTTGGTCGTTCATCATCAAGTACTGATCGTTCATCATCAAGTACTGATGACCAACGATTCGATCTACCATTTCTGCAAAAAAATAAAAAATATTATGCTTATGATGCGGTGGTGCTATGCATGTGCGGGGCACGTGGGTAAAAGTAAAATCAGTTGAAGGTGAGTGGGTTTGTGTCGGGGAAAACCATGGACGGACGGCTTGCCCTCGTACCAATGTTCTCTTGGATCTGTTCTCCTTTCTTGTTCTTCTTTTCGCTGCCAATCAATCATCATCATTTTGTCTCAACTCGCCACGTCTTCTCGATTGAGAGGATAAGGCTGGCTCCGTCGTCATCATGCCGCAGCCGGGACGCCAACAAAAGCAATCAATTGCATAGCGGCTTTTTATATAATAATATGATAAAAAGGGTTCAAAGTTTATTAAACTTTTAAAAAATTTATAATTTGTGGTTATTTAATTTTATTTTTATTTTATTAAAAATTCTCTTTGACATTAATTTTATTAAAAAACTATACTTACCTGCTAAAAAAATCATTACAATATCTCAGTTAATCTTAAATAATTACCCATAATTTTTATTATTATGAATTAATTAAAATTAAAAATAAAAATATCAAACATAGTCTTAAATGAAGTAAATCATGTCAATTGATAATTTGAGAGAGAAAAATAAAAAAGAAAGTGAACCATTGTTTCCCTAGTGAGTTTCCAAATCTAAATAAAATTTGAAAGGTAAATTATATGAAACTCTTCTATATTTAAGGTCATGTGTAATTTATTTTTTGTACTTTCAATTGTATTAAAAAATCTTTTTATGCTTTTAAAATATTATAATCAGCTACCATATGTTATTATTATATAGAATTTTGTATAATTTATTAGTTGATTAACATAAAATTTTGTATTTATTTAATATATAATATTTTGAATTTTTGTATTTTGTATGTAGATTATTACACAAAATAATGTATAATAATAATAGATGGTGAATGATTACAACATTTTCAAAATCTAAGAGAGTCTTTTAATACAATCAAAAGTACAAGCAGATAAGTTACACATAAATCTAAGTGTAAGAGAGTTTCGCCTCCAAGTTATAGGTCGAGTGATTAGATGAACAATATATTCGTGTTAATGCAGTGGGTTACGAGTTCGATTCTTATCTTGTGTAAGGGTTAAAGGTTCAACTTATGATTTACCTCCCCTGATATAATCGAGAGCACAAGTATGGGGGCCATGCAAAAATGATCATCCTAAGTATACGAGAGTTTCATATAATTTACTTAGATTTAAATTCATTTTTATAAAAGTAAAAAAATTAATTAATCCATAACTATTGAATTTATCTTTGAATAGTAAAAACAAAGTAATCTCCAAAAAATTAATTAAAATTTTTCTTAATAAATATGATTTTTGATTAAATGTTCTTCATTTTTCTTAGTAAATACAGTTTTTGATTAAATTTTCAAATACTATATTTATGTTTTTAATTTCAAAAGTTAAAAATTTACCTTGCTTCTATGATTTAAAGATAAAACTTGATTTCGTTTAATTTATGTATCAATTGTTTTTTTATATATTTTTGGAGTTAAATATAGCTTTTGCTTGGTTTAAGACTAACTAGAACTTGTGGTTACATTTTCTTTTTATTTTTCTTTCTCAAATAATTAGCTGGCACTAGTTTTGTCCGATCAAGGGCAAGTCTGATATTTTTATTTTTAATTAATTTATAATAATAAAATTATGTGTTATTAGTCAAAAGTAAAATTAGAAAGATATAAGTGTTATAAAGTTTGAAGAAATTTAATAAATTTTAACTTATAAAAAAATATATTATATAATAAAAAAGTCAAGTGAAACAAAACAGCGTTTTGCATTCTCGAGATTATCATTATTGCGTGGTCCTTTGTTGTTTGTATTCTCGATTTTGGCATAAAAAAATAAATTGCAGGTAGAGTCTTTATCTTATTGTGCAAAGTAATGAATCGAACCCACGACTTATTAGTATAAATTTTAACTTATCGTGACTCAATCGCTTAACCTGTGCCTTAAGACAACGTTATGTATTCTTAAAATTATTGCCTTTGTGCGATCCCTTACTTATGTCCTCAATTTCGACATAAAAGATAAATCATAAATAAAAAATTTATGATCTATTAATATGAATCTCAACTTATCATAATCTAATCATTTAACCTATATTTTGGGTGCAGTAGCATCATGCATTTTTTTAGCTCATATGAAATGCTCTCTCGTATAAAAGACTTGATGTACTTAAATACCATATAATCTCCTAAATTATATATATATATTTGAATGGTACAAATATGATCCACAAATAACATACGGCTTCTAGTAATGACGAGGTATATTTTTGTGGATTTTCATGTGGTCACTCATTTTCTATTATTAACCAGTCAGACAGCTCATCAATTCTTCACGAAAACCAAGGTATTGTAGTGGCGTTTTCCTCACATGTCACGTCACATAAGTCTAACCAATTCTATATAACAATTGTTAAAATTAAGATAATAGTATATTAGATATTTTAGGGTTTAAGATTATTAATTCGAATTAAATAATGATAAAACTATACTAAAAAATTGTATAAATATTTTGTGTGTTTTATGTTGTACATGTGGAGATGAGAATGTATACAATTATCAATTAATAAGAGTAAGTGAGTGCAATGGTGCTTATAGTCAAAATTAATGAGTCAGACTGGAAGGTTGAAAGTTTCCTTCGGTGACATGATTACAGGTAAGGAAGGTTCAATTCGATTTTGACTGATAGACGCCTTTTTCTGCCACCACGTGAAAGCTTAAGACTATTGAAATCATATAATTCGCTGATGATAGTCACGATATTATTAATTAAAATATTTCGTAATCATAAAACGGCTTTATAAATAAATAAATAAATCCGTACAAATACAGTAATCACGGGTATCGAGACCTAATTTTTAAAATTTTAGGACTGGGCTTGAAAGATCAGAACATTATGGCCCAAATAGAATACACATCATGGGCCCTGGCTCCCTTCCATGTTATGGGCTAATCGATCGGCCTAGCCATTTTATTTATTTTAATATCGTAACGAAAAGTATGCGTCAATCATTCATTTCATTCCATAATTATGGATACATGATGAGTACACCACGGTGTTATGATGCGGGCTTTTTAAATTGGGTCAGATGATGGGAGGTCTCGTCTTGACATCTTTATCTTCTAAGTCTAGCTTCAATTGTTCGGTGTCCAATCATTATTTCACATTAAATAGATTAAGTCACATGATGTTAACAATCTCTCGTAACAAACATCTTTCATTGCTCAAGGGAGTTCACTCTTCAAATAAGTATATAATAAATCTTAATTAAGTGATATCTTGGGAATAATTTAAAAGAATTATGAGAGATTCTCAAAACCAATCTCTCACAACAAATATGTGATGCCTGATGCATCTTAGTTGTTCAACTAGTCCATGAGATCTGGTGACAACATCTTGTCGGATCTTGCATGTTCTCGAATCTTGCATGTTCTAAGTATATATATTCTTCCTTCAGGCCTAAAGGGCTGTCAAATGGGAGATTTTGAGACGTCGGAACTGATTCTGGTGATTGGAAAAGGAGGCAGGCAACACTTGCAAAAATACTCCGATAATAAAGTAAGGAATGATGTTGGCAGAATCTTGATAGACTAAAAAAAACATATATTAACATGTGATTAGACTTGTTTATATAGATGAGAAAAGATGGAGTCTCCCTGTATGCATGTTTGTCTTAGGTGTCACAAGGTGATGGGACTGTGATATTCGACGTTGACGAGACTCCTTGATGGAGGTGCAATGAATACAGATGGAACTTGCAATGAATGTAAATGGGATTTATAATGGACGTGAGAGTGTTAGTACGCAATAGTAATTGTTGAGTCAATTTGTTCATATTAATTAAGTTTTGATAATTAATAAAAAAAATGTAATATACAAATTATAATATTTTTGGTGATTAATAAAAAGAGTATTTTTCTACGGAATTATTTTTTATTAATTTATAAAATATTTTTCATAGCATATGCATTATCAAAAATATTATTTTCTATTAAAAATATTTTTTAAATATATTTTAAATTAATTTATATAATATTTTTATATCATATGTATCTAAAAAAAATATTTTAACAACTAGGTGTGATTGGGTTTGAACCCAAAATCTCCTATTTATCCAAACTTTCCCTTGCTAGCTAATCTACAAGTGCTTTTGGATATTTGAGTGCACATATTAATTTTAAACTATACTAAGTTTTCATACTATAACGGTTAGATTTTTGATTATTGAAAAAATGCCCAAAATGGCTATAAATACTTCCAAACTCATTTTTTGAGCATCAAAGTGCTTCCATTGCATATCCAAAGCACCTGAAAACTCTCAAACGCTCTCAAGTAAAGCATCCAAGCAATCCGAGACTTTCAAAATATTATTGCATATCCACCGAAGAGCCACAAGGTAAGAGGAGAAAAGTTTTTCAAATCTTCTATGACAAATCCAAAATTTTCCATTTGAGGTTACAAATTTATTTAAATATTATTGTCTTGTATAATTTGTTTTTAATTGCTTATTTGTGTTCAAGTGTGAACAAATTATTTATAACATTTAAATTAAGATTGTGGATTGTATAAATTTCCTAGAATAATTAAAATCTAGGTAAATCTAGTTTCCAAGGTAAGATAGAAAGAAAATCTTGGTATAGTGATTGTCTAGAATCTGTTATAATTTAGTTATGTATCTAGTTTTCAAGATGAGATAGTGTGAAAATCTTGATAAAATTATTTTAGTAGAATCCAATGGTGATTAAACCTTATGAGAATTGACTAGGTATGTATGAAGACATCGAAATAGTATAAATTGTGTCGTGAGTCATTATATTTATTTTTGTTATATTTTATAGTTTATATTTATTATTAATTTTAAATATAATTTATTATATTTATCAAATATATATTTTTTAATAAGATTATTAATTAAAAATATTTATTAAAATTAAAAAAAAATTAATAGCCCAATTCACTATTCTCTTGAGTGGTCATGCGCTAAGAGACCAATAATAATGATGGTCGCTACAGGTTGAAGCTGGGCCGAGATTGAGCTGGAAGGCAGGTGGAGGTTTGGGGCCTCTATTGGGCCAGGTCTCATTGAGTCTGTATGATCCATATAATACAATATATCAGATTCTTCAATTGATTTTATTATTATTTATTATGTTCCCCTCATTCTGTCATTCACCCATGCTCTCATAGACTCATAGTTGGCCAACAATAATAATTGATTTGTCCATGCCTATTCTTTAATTATATAAATTTTAATTTATTAATTATTGTTATTTGTTTATAGATATATGCTTTAAGATATTTTTGTGACCCAAATATTATTTAGTAGTCTCCCAAGATTGTTTTACTCTATTTAAAGAATTATATATAATTATCCGTACAACACATATATATATATAATTTCTTTTCCTTTTTCAAAAAAGAGTAAAACGGTTATAAATGAACCTTTATATGTTGAAGAAATAAAACTAATTAATCATAACCTATATAAAGATGTCAAATGAGTTTAACTACTTGTAAATTGACTGGACTTAACAATTGTATTATATTGACCAGCCTAGCTAGTTTAACACAACCACATACTATTGACGTTAGATAGGTAAACATTAGTTCCACCTAGCCTAACTAACTTAAATGGGATAACTTAATTCCTCTAACTTGAGATATGACCCATGTTATTCTTCTTAAATTGGAAGGAAGTTAAAATTAAAAAATATATATATATATATATATATAGATCACGAAAAATTAAGGGCCTGTTCTCTTTAGTGTTTTCAACCCGTTTTGAGTTTTCAGTTTTTCAAAACACTGAAAACGCATTTTCTTTTCTATTTTCAAAAACGCATTTTCGAAAACAAAAAAAAAAAAAAAATTGTAAAGGAAACCTTGTTTTGGGCGTTTTAAGTGAAAACACATTGAAAATGCCAAAACACGGAAAACGGATCCAACCCCACCCACCCACCGACTGCAGAGCCCCACCTCTCCTATCTCTCTCATCTCTTCTCTACTTTTTCCTTTCCTTTTCTGGTCGTCGACCGCCATTGCTGAGCTTCTGGCCGGCCGTCTCCTTTCTCGTCTCTGAGTTTTTGGCCCGCCACCATCATCGCCATTACAGTCGCTAACTGCTTTCGTCGCCACCATCGCTGTCGACCGCCCTCCATCGCAAACCCTGGCATCGAGATCGACGCCACCGCCCACCGCCATTGATCACCCCCCGTCTCCTTTCTTCTCTTTTGGCCCTCCACCACCCACCGTAGTTGACCGAAATCCTAGCATTGAACCCGCCACCGTCGAACGGCCGAGCATCTCCTCCCCTTCACCATGGTTTCTTTTTGTTGCTGCGACTCTTCTCCCTTCCCTTTTGCGATTTGATTTGTTGGTTGTTTTGTTTTGTTTTATTTTAGTTAATTATTAAATTAAATATGTAATATAATTTTTTTGTATTATATTTTTAAAAATATTTTTAAATTTTTGGATTATACCTGTGATAATGTTATGTTATTTTGTAATTTATAATTACTTTCTTTCATTTTTAAAATTAAATAATCAATTATCTCTTGAATGATAATTTAAATCTTTGAATCAAATTAATAATGTATTAATAAATATTTATAATTTATTTGAAATCAAATTTATTTAACAAAATATTATAAAATAAATTTTCTTAAAATTTCAAAATAAACGTATTTTTCAGTTTTCTATTTTAAAAAATAGTTTTTCAAAATAAAAAAAAGAACGCGTCTTTAAAAATTTTAAAATAAATACTCAAAACACAAAATTAAAAATAAATTCAAAACTCAAAATTGAAATAAAGAGAACACCACCGAATAAGTTCAATGCACAATTACTTTATTTATCTTTTGTCGTTTAGAAATTCTAAGTTAGAATTGAAATCTTTTTCAAAATTAGACTATTATATGACCCATGTTGTTCATTTTATGTTTTGTTGCATAGTATTTATTTATTTTTAAATAAATATAAATATGTTTGATATAATTTTTATTTATGTTTTACAAATTTTTGCATTTTAAAATTATTATAAATATATTTTTTTAAATTAAACATTTTTTTAAAAAATAAAAGGGCAGGTTGTTCCAGTAGGCTAAAAGTTAGTTTGACCACTTTGACATGTCGAGAGGTCTCTAGCCACGTGTGTAAAGCATTATCTGGTTTATTTATACACAATGACCGTCCATGCTTTTGACAACTTTTATTAGTCCTTTTACCTTGTGAATGCAATTAGTAATAATGATAATTACATAAAGCCTAAAAAATAAATTTAAAATTTATTAATATGATCATAGATGAACCGAGCTGTTCGTAACTGGTTTGATGTTTAATTCAATAAAAAATTATTTTTTTTTGTTCATTATGATAAACGGATCGAATTTGAAACAAATTTTGAAACTCAATTTATGAAAAAGCTAAAAATAAGCTCAATAAAATTTGATTCATTAAAATTCATGAATATATTTGATTAGAAATTTATAAATATTAATATACTCAATTAACATAATATAGTATATGTATATATAATAAAATAAAATAAAAAATTAAATTTAACCAAAATAACATATTTTGATTAGAACAAATTCATTGAAAAGCCCAAACTTCAGCTGATGTTGAGCTCAGTTCTCATGAATCGAGCTCGAGCTAGAGTTGAGTTTTAAGAATTGAGCCAAGCTAAAATTCAAGTTTGAATATAGAAATTGACTTTCAAGCTAAGTTTGAATTAAGTAAAACTCGATTCAACCTTGATTCGACTACAACTCTATTTATTAAATTTAAATATTAAATCTTAAAACTTATATAAAGACAAGAAGTATTACCCTACAGTAGGTAACACATGCATACACATGATTTCGTGATGATCTCATAAAATAATCTGACGAGGAAGGTATGATTTGGATCATGATCATGTGGTAAGTTGTCATCAGGCTTAATTTGATGTTCCTCTTTTATGTGATTAATTTAATTTGGCCTTTTCTTTCCACGTATATTATCTGCAAATAATTGTTAGAGAGAGAAAGTGATGGATGTAGAGAGAGAAATGAATGAATGAATGAATGAATATATGACAACGATGGAAGGAAACTGCATCTCAATCATCAGTGGCATGGTCCCCCCATTTGTCTCCCAATACTCCAGTTATGCCTAATTAATTAAATGCCATGCCATTCTCCCATTTTCTTTGGATTCCATCACTTTGTCGCTGCTATTTCTTCTATCCTCTCCTCTCCTCTCCTCTTTATTCCTCTCGTCATGACCCAGATTCAAGAACAAATTAAGGTACTAGAATCAGAAAACATAGAATTCTGCATGAGATCGATCATAGAGATATATATGAAGCTCACATAGATTCATAAATATCTATCCATATATATATATCTATATATACATACATATATAGGTCGTCTTTGTTCTTTGAATTTTTGTGGTTTCCAATGGCCGGAATGCTCCCCGGAGTGGAGTGTGCCAGAAGGCGGCGGTTCCACCAGAGCGGAGGGTGGTCGGAGTCTCCGGGCACGGCGGGGCACTTCAGCACGAGGCGGTCGTCATTTTGCCTCTACGCTAGCAGCCATGAATCCCACCTCTCCTCAAGCTCTCTGGTACTATTTCTTTCTTTCGTTCTTTTTTTTTTTCCTCTAAATAAATTTTTTAAAACAACACGGCCCTAGCCATTGAAGTTACAGAAGAACTTGACTTTGCTTTCTTAAAGCAATTAAGTTACGCTGTTTTTCTTGTGGAGTAGTCCTTGTTTGGCAATTCTTGAACCGAAATGTCACTAAAGTGGGTTTGATTTTCACAAACTAAACAGCAAAGGAGCAGCGCACCCAAACAGGCCTATCAAGATGACCACAAGCTGGGATGTGTGGCTAGAGAAGCCAAGGAGAGGTTAGATGAGAGGCTGAGAACGCAAAAAAAATCGGATGCCAAAAGGTATTTAAATAAAGGGAAAAAAAGAAATTTGCCGTACTGGGGTTATTAATGGAAGTCCATAAAATGATATGGTTAAACCTTTTGATAATTAATCTGGTGGGTTCTTCTTAGAAAATTTTCACCCAAAAGAACGGATCATTTTCCTGCCTGTGAAGAGTGTGTGAGCAACCTGATATTTCTGAAATGCAAAGTGGATGACGCTGATGCATGGTTCCTATAATTAGTTACTTACTTTGTGTTTTCAATTAATTATAATAATTAAGCCAGGAGAGCTTGAAGTGGATAGAGTCGAGAACAATGGTGGCAAGGGCTTTGCAGGTGGAGGTGTTTGGATCAGTGAACAAGAAGAAGAGCAGCAAGCCAAGGAAGTTGATGAGCTGGGCAAAGCAGCTGGGCTGGAAATTAGCCGCAATAAACCAATATTTAGACGAGTGTGCCATCTGCTTGGAGGCATTCAAGGCTGGTGAGAGCCTTGTCAACCTCCCTTGCCCCCACAGGTTCCACTCCAGGTGTCTCCTCCCATGGCTGCAGAGCAATTCCCACTGCCCTTGTTGCAGAATGGGGATCTTGAACTAATTAAAACGATCCGCTCCAAAATTTGCTTCCATCAATAATATTGTTTCCATGAAAATCATCATGTAATTTCCATGTCGTTGGCAAGTTTCTCTGTGCCTTTGACTAAGCAACACCTTCGTATCAAGTCTTAATCATGCAATCGAACTTGGTAAAAAGAAAGAAAACAAAATAGGAGTCTAGAAATAGCTATTTCTTTTTGTTTTTGCGAGAAATGCATAATCCCCTCCAATTTCGAAGATAATTTAGAAAAATAATAACGAATTCTATTTGATCTCCACAAATATCATTATTCTATAATATATAGGTCAAATTAGCTCATGTCTAATATAGTGATCACTTTATAGCCCAATTTTGAAGGATAATGTCTACTAAGAGTAAGAGTTGTTTGTTTTCACTCAATTCTTGGGCATTAATGATAATGAGGAGAAGAAGTGAGTGATGTGTATTGGAGCTGCGATCACCATCTATCAGTTCCAGGTGCCCACATGAATTTGTATATTTGCTCAATGATCCAACTTTCTCCCCCACTGGGCCCAAAGCTGCTTGGATTTTAGCATGCCACTTCGCTAATGGCCACGTTAAAATAAAAAATAAAAAACACATGCCAATTTATTTTTTGTTTCTAAACTCTGTAAATTAGATAATGTGCAATATTATTTGGGGGTGTTATTTTTTTTTTCCTTAATAATTTTCTGACTCTCTTGGTACAAAAAATGCTCACTGTATGGATACCCAAATCATCATTACCGATCCTAGTATAAAAAATATTTCCATAATTATAAACCAATTTGGTAAACTCTTGTGATATGGGTGGACCATATATATATATATATATATATATACTAGCAATGTAGATAAATTTTATATGAAAAATCATTAGACATTAGCAACCTCATCCTACATTGGGAGGGGGAAAAAGAAGGGCAATGCATGTACGAATCACAAATCCATTAACTGCGAAAGTCGGCATGGCATTTCTCTCACCCACTAACATGGATAATGGGGTGACCGTACCTTGTCTTCTATTGATTTAAATTTCAATTGCTTAGTCATCTTGTGTATCAAATCCCATTGACACGTATTCCTTTTCTCTCCAATCATCTAAAGTCGATCATTTGTTTTATTTCTCAAGAGAGTAGCTAGAGACCACTATCTATTTTATTATTATTATTATTATTATTTAAGTTGAGGTGGAATTAATATATTAATCAATCTTTTCATAATAATGTATAGTATTTATAAACAAATTACATATATATATATAGTTGTACTTTAATATATTAAAAATATTAAATTTCAATATTAATCTGACAATCTTTTCAATTTTAAATTTCTAAAAATTAAAATAAAATTGAAAAAGAGATAGTAAAAAAATGAAGATATTTGGATATATATTGTACGTTAGAAAGAGACAAGAAAAAAAATAAAAAAAACAGAAACCTGGAAAAAAAAAATTCAATCTAGTTTAATGGGCCCGGTTTTGCTTCAAGGGACTTGGGCCCAATAGAAACAGGCCCACGATAGCAGACGACGCCGTTTAAACGTTATGGCCTCAACGGCTAGTTCCAAGTGACCGTTTCAAGACATCTAAAATTCAAAAACTGGTGAATAAGACTTCCCATCACACTCTTGAAAAAAGAAAGCTCAATATAAACACAAAAAGTTACAGATCTCACAAATCAATTCAGAAGAGAGCTCTGAAAATCAGAAACCAGAAAGAATCGAATCCATTTTTGGAACAAATTGAAAAGGATTCGATCAAAATGGTGTACAGTTCTTCATACACTCCGACGTACTACACTTCGCTCCATGATTCCATCACCACCCTCTGCAAATCCATCATCCCCTTCTCCTTCAAGAAGCGGCGGCTGCCGGCCATCGTGGCGGCGGAGCAGCGGCTTTCGAAGCAACAGTCCGACAACCTGAAGTGGCAGCAGGATTCGTTTCACCAGATCCTCAAGCTGATGGGTCTTTGCAAGGAGGGAATCTTGCCTGAGGAGGAGGTCTCGGCTTTCCGGTGCCACCTTCTCGACACTCTGGTTGTCTCGCCGGCCGAGCATGAACAGTCTCTGATTCTCAGAGATAAGTTGGTCTTCTTGCAGGTGGGTATTTAAATTTCTCCTTAATTGGAATCGATCGGTGAAAATGATGGAAACAATGAGCTCAGCTTGCTGCTGCTCAGTGATAGTTGTATTATTATTATTATTTTAGCTCATTGATTGGATCATTCTGTCAATGTATAGTGGGTTAATAATCTGAATACCATGGCGAAATTCCGGAATGGGTATAATTGATTGATTTTGTGAAACAATTTGACTGATTTAAGTGAGCACTTGCTGTTACTGCTTGAACAGAAATAATCTTCTAGGGAGATGACTTGTGTGAAGTGAGATGGTTTCTAGTTTGTCCATGCAAAAATTGTGTTGAATAAAGATTTTATACTTTTTTTTTTCTAACAAAAACACAGTGAACTATTTCATTGTCGTGGAAACTAAGATTGTATTGAGTGAAGATTTTAGAGTGGTTTTCTAACAAAAACACAGTGGATTATTTCATTGTTGTGGAAATTTGAGCATAAACATTAAGGGCGAATCACGCAAGATTTTGTGTTTTGTTTTATTATGATTTTTGTGTACAATTATACCCCAACCAATCCTAACAAGTGGTACCAAAAGCTATTCTTTGTTCATCATCAATAGATTGCTTTCTTTGCAGGTGATTCTTTGATGAGTACTTGATTTCATTGTATAATTTGGCTTGTTTTTGAAACTAAAAATTGGGAAATCTTTGGTTGCAGCTTCAAGTTCCGAAAATGACGATTGTTAGATGCTTGTAAAGTCAAAATTAGATTCAATCTTTTGGTTGTTTTTTGTTGCAGGAATTGCTATATGCAAATTGTATATCAGAGGAAGAGTACCACTCGTCCAAGAGGCCTTTGTTACAGAGACTTGCAGTTCAGGGAGCTGAGATTGAGGCAAGAGATGTTGTAGTTGCAGCGCCAAAACAGAGTTCAGAGGAAGAGTGGTCAGTTATCGACTTGAAGGATGAGCAACGGATGCTTACTCGAGAGAGCTCAAGCTCAAAAACCAAATCGAAGCCCAGTTCAGCCATGAAGCAGATCAAAGGAGCAGCATCGATGTTTGGCTTCACATCATCTTCAGATAGAACTGTCAAAGGGAAGGAAAACAAGGCTTTGATCGATCCTGAAGTCTGTTTCTCCAGGGAAAACCCCTTCTGGGATAGTCATCTGATGGAGAGAGAGAGTGAAACCCGGTCTATTCTCATGGCAGAGAGCTTGCCACTGGGGTCCATGGAGGTAGGGAGCAGGAGTGAGGGGGAAAAGGCGAAGAGGAAGCCGTTCAGGAATCTGTTTCAGAGGGAGCAAAGAGATGGACATGAAAGTAGTAATCTGGGGCAGAGTTCTGAAGAAAATCTGTCCAAAGTGGCGAAGAAAAACTGGGGATTTGATGGGTTCAAGAAGTGGAAGAGAAGTGATCCAGAGGATGAAACAGCTCCTCTGCCTCTTGCTGAAAGATCAGACGATGAGGCATTCAAGCTTGTTGATAATGCCATTGGAGAGGGGCCTAACACTAAACACATCAAGAAAAACTTGCATTCCAATGGCTCACCATCGGACTTCTTCATTGATAAGGTTTTGGGAGAGAAGATAAAGAAGGAGCTGTCGCGAATCCAGATTGAGCTGAATGCTAAAAACCCGAATCTTCAGTTCTCGTAAGCTCTTCTGTTGAACACTCATCTTGACAGTTCATGTTTGCTCATAGATTTATTTTGTGTGTGATTTATTTCTTATCAGAAACGATCAAATTGAAGCTATTTCAACCAGGCTCCCAGTTGACAAGGCTGACCTGAAAAACTTCTTTCCCAAGTGAGCCAACATTCTTACTTTGAAAATCAACATTGTTTCCCCTGTTCATGCTTCTACAATTCTTGTTTTTCCTTGGGAGTTTAGGTCATGGTGTGATCGATATGGCGATGTCGTGCTGGATGTGGTGAGAAAAGAATTTAAGGAACATGTCGGAGAAATGGGAAATCTGCGAAAGCAGAACAGCTCAAGAAGATGGGCAAAATTTGACGATGAAGAAAATAGTCACCCAAATCATTTTGCTTCTCATCGGGAGGGAAAATATGGCACGATGAAGGATGACCATACTTACAGTGGGTTGAAGCAGAGCTCTGAAGCAGCATTTCTCCAAGACCAGAATCCCTTCTGGTCTGCAGAGCTTGGTTCTTCCACGCCAAATTAGATGAGAATGCTCCCTACTTAACTATGAAGAACATTGTTCTTCAAACCTGGTCCTCTTCTTATTAGTTGTATTCCAGCTTGACTGATATATAAAATTCCTCTTCTTATTCTCTCTGATCAGTTAAGAGTTATGGTGAGAAAGGTGAAACAGCTGAGAAAGGAAAAAAGATCATTGTTTTCCTGAAGTAAACTGGGAACTTAAGGATTAAACAGAACTTCAAACCATTTAACTTTCTGGCAGCAAAGACATAGACAAACCCAATATTAAGTGACATAAGGCACAATTAGCAGTTATTGTAATATGCTGCACTTAAAACTGTCTTCATCATGCAGTAAAAGAGCAAACTAAAAACAAATTATAACTTTGTATGATGTTTCTATCTTTGCTCGTAGCTGGATCCTATGAAACTTCAACAAATTCCGTTGAATAAATTTGTCTGCGGCGAAATGAGGAAAACTACTGGTAAAACAGCTAAATATCTTTCCTTTTAACATTATAGAAGTTGATACAGATGCGAAGAAATTAAGAAATGTGGGTTGGGAAAGAGAAGGGGGGGGGGGGGGGGGGGGGGGGGGGGGGGGGGGGGGGGGGGAGGGATGGGGCTCCAACACGAATTTGGAGATAAGAATATAGATATATTTGTGAAGAAGCGAAAATTTTTTTCCTACAGAAACTGCCTTACATGCAAGTACCAGAGGAGCCTTTAATCAAAAGAAGGTGCTCCTGAGTTGGAGACAGAGTCATTTGTGAATCCCTCGCTAACATCCCCTCGGCAGAGTGGGCACACCCTGAGAAGAACCAGCAGAGAAACAGAATATATAGGTATTTGTTGTCGAAAATACATGTGATCCAGAAAGGAAGCAACATCATAGACATATTACCCATGTATTTCTTTCAGCCATTTATCAACACATGACATGTGGAACTCGTGGTGGCAAGGAAGAACCCGTATTTTATCCCCTTCTTCATACTCACTCAGGCATATGTAACACCTGTAAATGTACTTGTTAAATCCTAGTAAGTAAATAAAGCAAAAACTCAACATGAAGTGCCCAAATGACTACCATATTTCCAAGGTGGCACAAGTGATCATGGCACCATAAGCTGCCGATGATTAGTTACTAAGAGATTAATGCTATAAACAACCCAATAAAATTTCAAGCACTTCATAAAAATTCTTGTTGTTTATATAATTAATTAATCCTACAGTCATGAAGCGGGAATGTGATAAGCAACTTACTGTGCAGCATCATCTCCACTGTCACTTGTGTCAGGCACTCTATAATGCTTAACAGGAAAAGAATCAACAACTGCCTCCTGAGCTGGGAGTGAGACCACAGATAAGGAAAGTGGCACCGGTTGACGATGAATTTCATCTAGTACCTGCAAATTGCATATTATTACAAAATAGAGCTACATAAACTACACTACTTAAATATATTACTCCCAGGCCCTAACAAAAGAAGAATTTTCTTTTTAGAAGGACATTTGGAATATAAGATCTCCTTCACCCCTTAAATACAGGGCATCACATATTATCTTGAATGGTTACAACTGGTGAGAGGAGGAAAATATTGTAGCTGCATGAAGAGCAGCATTGCACATGTAAGCAGCAACATAACAGAGAAAACAAAATAGTTTGATGTAACTAACTTCCAACTAAATCTCCGAGCATTCATATAGTTCTAAGCAGGTCAATATTTATTTTCATGACGTGACAACACACTAGAATAGGGAACTTGCCTATTGAATGTTGGATTTTTTGTTTATTAAATTAGCGTTACTTTATTGTGTTTTTATGCAACTAGCATCTGATTTGTTATTTTTATTAAAGTATCATTGGATGGCTTTTAAGCTTGGCCAAGAGAGACCCGCTAAATTGGCGGGTCTAAAAGGAATCAATTTTTGCTAGCCAAAGCAAACCCACAAATTAATTTTTTTTTTTTTTTGGGGGGGGGGGGGGTGTTTCCCTTTTCTATGCCAAACACTTGCAAAATGTGCTTGCAAAGAGAAGCTAGAGAGACTTGCCAATTAGAACTGGGGGCTCTGCCCAGGCCAGAATAACATCCGATGCTACCATGGTAAAAAATCCAAATCTGGTGCTAGTTGTGCAAAAAATGTTAATTTAATATTCACCAGAGCTACAAACATTCTTAAGCAAAGAAGTCATGCGACACATTTTGCTTAAATACCCAATTAGGATTGTATGAAACACATTAATTTTGCTGACTCTTGATTCATACTTAACATATTTCTAAATTACAATTTGTATTTTACCTGGCAAAGGGATGTATAAACTTCATGCTTTTTTCTGCTATTTAGTTATTTGTCTTGTATATTATTTAGGTTGGCAATTCTTTTTTCTCCCTATCTCCAAGCAAACTAAAACATGGTACTGGGGTGAATTTTTTTATCATTGGCTATAGGATATTAAGAATCCTGTCCCTCTAGCCAGGACTAAGCATTTAAAGGAATAAAAGATTATAAATAAAAGCATAAAAAAACATTAAACTGCTTGAACTTGGCCAAATCGCTTAGTTTTCGTCTCACAATCTGGTCATGCTTCCTACAAATGCAGCCAACATGTAACATGAATCATATTTATTTGTATTCAGCCTGGTTAAATAAAACAACACGAACTACTACCCACAAATCCAAGAGGGATTTGGTGAAAAATTAGGTTGCCTTAAAGTCTTTTTACCAGGTACTAGAAATGTAGGAACAAATCCGACTATTGAGTCTAGATGGTTCTTAAGAGGTCGAGGTGAACCCTTGCCTCCAATTCTAACCAATTACCTTAGGATCAAAACACAAAAGGTCCTGGCCTTATCCTTAAGGATCAACAAGCTTCCTAATTGCTTCTAGGACTAGTTAGTCTATCTTAAGGAACATGGAATTGGAATCACCTCTTGTCACATTGTGAGACAGCTAAAGAGCTGCTACTTGCCAAAAAGAAATAAAAAGCAAGATACGAAGTTTGGTTCTATTGATCCTTTAAGCATATCAACATGTTGTCCAGTCAGTTCATGTTTGGATGGGTTAAATGCAACAACTGATATATCAAAGCTAGGATAGCTGCCTCATTCACAACACCTGGTGTTTTGTAAGAGTAGTTCAGGTTGACTATATGGATATTGATAATATCGCTTGAAAAAATTAGACCTACATTATAAAATTAAAAAAAAAATGAATAGGGATTCCTAAATAGGAATTATCTACTACATGGATGATAGGAATTATTTTTCATATATTTGTATCTATTAATCCTTCCTCAAAACTGTTTAATTTCAAGAATTCTGGAGCCCCAAACTTTCTGCTTGTTAAGAATAGGGATTTCTGAAATGGATGTTGTTGAGAGTAAAATAATAGTATAAAGGATAAAATTAACCCTCTATCTAACAGTTTAAACTTTTATGTCAAATGATGATTAACAATTCAACTTGATATCAGAATAACCAAAGGTCCTGAGTTCAAACTTCATTGCCAACCAATAATTTAAATTGTTGAAAGTGTTGGACTAGTTATCAGTGAAACTTGGCTATACATGAGGGGGCGTGATGAGAGTAAAATAATAGTCTAAAAGACAAAATTTAATCTTCTGTCTAACAACTTAAGCTTTTTAGATCAGATGATAGTTAATAATTCAATAGATATTAATTATTGTGTATACTTCTTTCCAAACATATAATACGAAAAATAATTCTCATCTTTTATTCAATTATAAATTTATCTTTGATGTTAAAAACTAAAGAAATAGTAATTATGTCATCTATATATACAGAATGGGTACATTTTTGTATTTTATATCCTTGTGGCATGCCCAAACTGTTTCAGGAGTTGCTATGTCAGGGTGTCTTGGTCCCATGTTCATATCTGTATTTCTTAGAACATATGCATATAACTCTAATATTATTATCATTCCATTGTTATACAATTATTATTAATTATCATCACCATTATTATTTTGGTAATCTCCAACATAACATAAATACCCTAGCAAACTGAAACAAAATGAAAAATTAACCATATTTAGTTCATTTTTCTTGCATAATTATTTTCCTTCAAGATTTACATAAGAAAAAAACTACTTAAATGATCAATCAAAGCAGTTCCTTTCATTCAATATTTTATCCTTTCCCAAATAATCTTATTTTATGGTTCCCAATTTTCTCCATTTTATTAAACACCACCTCCTCCCCCCCAGAAGGGGGACAGAAGGCAAAGGCAGCTAAAATGAACTGTTAAATGGTGACTGAATTGGATAATGTACAACCAAGACCTACATAAAACTTTTTCACAGAAATTCAGAATAGAATGAAATATCAATGATTTAGATTGTACATCCAAATCTGTGAAATCCAAGAAGAGAATAAAACTTAAGAAACTATAAAATATATAGGTAATTTTATATAGTATTTCCCTAAATTAAGTGACAAAAATCAGTAATACTGGTAATTTCATACTCTCAAATGATTAGTTGGCGGTGGTAAATATTGAAATGAAACAAATTATGTCCATTCTAATTTTATTTTTTTCTTCATTCAAAAGTAAACACAGTCATTCTTAACATATTAAATCCGTTTCATCTCTTTAAAAAACTTCATTTTTTGCAAGTCTTCACAGAGCATGACCATATCGAATGCTAAATAACTACTAGGCCCTTTAGCATAAACAGAAGGAAAATTAACACAAACGAGAACAAATTGAAGGTAGAATATCACATTCAACTGGTACCACCTGCTTAAGGCATATAGACAAATTTTAAAAAATAAAATATCAACTTCATAGTGTGAATTCAGCAAGGCCATTGCAAGGAACAAACTCAACAATGCAAATGCCTCAAAATTGATCTAGCAAATCATGACACCTTGTCTGGGACAGTAGATAACTAGCACAAATAATTGGGAACTTGGCACAAACTAAGTAAAGCATGTATGTTAATCCAGGGGAATTTACCTCAAATAATGCTTCAGCTAGCAAAACAATTCGTGAAATACTTGCACGAGTACCAGATTCTTCAGCTGTCACGATTGACTCACATGAGCAGGTGCCACTAGGGTGAAGCCCTGCCGGACAAGTATTTGTTTGGCGGTTAACCCTTTCAAGGCTACTATGGAATCTTCCCCAGGCCTGCAGAAAATTTTGCAAATTGGTAAAATAACACCAGAAAAGAAAATAGATATAGTGAAGGCAATATAACCCTTTTGTCTTCCAATTTATAAATAGTATCGTAAACATTATTGATTGTAAGAAATTCCTACGGCTAAAGAAATGTTCCTCCATTCAAACAATATGCTCACCTCAAAGGCCCAATGTCCAAAAAGTTACCTAGCAAGAAAATTATACCAAATATAGAGTATGATAACAATGCCAGCTTAGTCAAGGAAGAAAGACAGCATGCAGAGCTACTCTGTAAGTGTACAAATATGTGCATCAGACAGAAGAATAAAGATTCACTTCAGAAGTGTTAAAAAAATAGCCACTAGACGAACAACAGCAATTGCAAGCTTTAATCCCACTAGACAAAAAGGTATTTAAAAGATCACCTCTGATCCTGAATGCCAAAATTGTTCATTCATGCTATGACTTCTGCTTCCCATGTGCCCAGAATCATGCCCAACCCTGTTACTGAAGAAATCACCATTAAAATCAAGAAGCCATCTTCCATGAGATCTGGTACTATCTGTATCATCGGCCAAGGGACCAAATGTGTGGGGATCAATATGCATTCCAAATCTGCGTCTTGAAAAAGCATCCCAGAACACTCTTCTACCATTTCGCCTTGCTTCATGATTATTTATTTCAGGGGAGCTACTAGAAGTGCTGGAAGAGGTACCCGCCATATCAACCTGAAATAAACTTGAACTTCCCTGGCCTTGTTCCCTATTTGACACAAAAGTACCCAGTCCTGGAGGTGTGGTCTCTTGAATAGTATCATCTCTTGGTGACTGAGAAGTTACTGCTGAATCAGAAAGAACATAGCTAGAACAAGAATCAGAACTTTCAACGAACATCCCTTCACTCTCATGATTTTCAATAGACACCTCATCTGAGAAAGAATCTCCAAACTCTTCAGAAGATGAAACACTTGAATCTCTAACACCTACACAAATCCGAGACTCATCCTTGTCCATCATATTGTCAATGCCATTAACAACATCCACATAGGACCTCATATTTGCAGAAACTGAGTCTGATATTAACTGATTGGCATATGAAGTACAAGCTTTCTCATTAGTTCTATAATCGACAGGTAAGTGAGGAGGAACTGATTCATCACTTTTACACAAACATTTCCCTTGGTTAGATGCCTCAATGTCAGTTAAACAGTCTTCAAAAGAAGAGTTTTCAGGCTTGTCCACTCTATTTTCAGATGAGGCTCCAATTTCAGTTTCTGTTCTCACACTGATTAAACCAGTCCTTGCACCAGAAGCTGAAGCAGATTCCTTTGTTGGGATTCGCAACTTTTTAGACTTTCCTTTTTTCATAGAATTTACCAGAAAATTGGATGGATCATCTTCCATCTGCACAAAACAAGTTCACCAAATCAGTCCCCGTTACAAAAGGAGAATATTAAGCAGTGGAGAGAATTCAGGAATTGACCATGGGTACACAAAGCAGAAAAACAATTCTTGGCAGTTAAGAAACTTAATGCCATGCATCCCTTGTTCAAATGTGACCAACAGCTTGGGGTTTTCAGGTTGCTACTCGGAAACCTACATGTCCAGGAATCTAGTTGTTTATCATCTTCATTTCTTTTTCTTTAACTTAGGGGGAAAACTGAATGGGGAGAAAAAAGGAAATCCATTGAAAATGATCAAACAGTCACTTTGTGAAAGAAGAATATTTAACCCTGTGAAAGTAAGCTATCTTCACATGTCATTTCTCATATTAATGCTGAATACGGATTTGGTCCTATAATTATGTCAGAACCTGAAAGTGCTTGTAGCAACAATAAAAAAAACACACCACTCCTTCACAAGCTAATCTGCCAGCACTAAAACCCACAAAATAGGAAGCTGTGGTTGCAATGCATGGATAATCATTCAACTTGTAACTCTACTTAGACCACCTTAAAGAAAAAATTATGCTCACTGTAGGCACATAAAAGTGTACTATCATGTGAATGTGACAACATTATGCTGTGCCTGTTGAGGTGTTAGCCTAATTGGGGCATATATGCCAGTGTTTAAAAAGCATGCTTTAAGCAAAAAGCACAGCATTCTTGGGGCATTTTGTGTGTGAAGCTCCATGACTTTAGCTGAGCACGATTAAAGCATGCTCTGGTTGCACTTTTACCCGAGCTTTGAAAATAAGCACGCTTTGGAAATACACTTTTTTCTTTTTATCAGACAAAATGAATAGTTGAATTTGTTTAAATTTTTGCAATGATGTGGCTGCTTAAATGGAAACCTTACACAAAAAAAGCTGTTTAAACAAAAAGACAGAAACTCGACTGTATTTATTTGAGCAAAAAAATATTAATGGATACGTATAATTAGGTGTAAATTAGGGATTGCTAATATATTCTTGATTGTTGTAAATTAAGGATTGTTGATTGATTGTAAGTAGGGATTGATTGTTTTGGGATTGTTGTAAATTAGGGGTTGATTGATTGGGGATAGGTGTATGATTGTATAAACTTGTAAACATGTATAAAATATAAATGAACTTGTTTGTGTATAAAATATAAATGAAAAATGATCTCTCATCATTTGTTAAATTTGCATCCCTCATTCTTATTTAGTTTCTTTTCAATGATTTCTTTTTTAGTAGTTTATATTTTTTATGCTCATACGTGTCACACTTCACTTAACTGTGCATTTCACTTTGTGCTTAAGCTTCATGGGCTCCTGTGCTCAAGTGCACTTAGCACTTTTGAAAACACTGATATAGGCAGACCATCAGTATCATCCGGGTAATGCAGAGGTTAGCCAACTTGGATTGTGGGAATACTTGTGCAGCCTGGACATAGTACATTTCTTAAACAAACAATTTGGTTAAGGGATAAAGGTATGGGATGAGACAGTCCTTGGAGCATCACGGTGTGAATGCTATGTACCTTGAGTAACATAAACCAAGAATTCTGGAGTTTTCTTGCTTGGTGGCAATTTTAGTCCTGGGAGGCCAACTTCACTTGGAGATGAAGTTATTATTTCAATCCTATTATGAATTATCCTAAAAGATTAGGGTTACCTACGGTATAGTTCAAACCTGAATGGGCTGGAATTATCCTTATCTGACTGAATGTCACCATGAGTAACCAATATTTTTATTAATATATTAACACAGTTTGTACTTAATACTTACGCTATTCACCTCTATGCCACTTAATGTCATTTTAAAGTATTTAACATCTTGATTATATAGAATATGAATGGGCAAAAGTTCTGGTTCCAAATCCCAATATCAAGTAACCGTAAAAGAAATTGTTGAACAGTTTTTTATTAAAAAGCTTCTTCTGACATATCTAATGTCATTGCATTTCCTAATTTACAGTCCAATTCCATATTAAGCAACTCATCAAAAAGTTTGAATGTCCCCAGTACAGAAAGAGGACCATATGTTTCTTTACAAGCATACCAAGGAAAGGATAAAGAAGGGCGTCCTCAATGCGGAGACTCCCTGATATGCAAGGGTCAAAGGAGGGCCATAATTGTATTTGTACGCAGCCTTACCCTTGCTTTGAAAAGAGGTTGCTTCCATTGTCTACAAGAAAAGGATATTCTAACGAGATATCAAAGCAACAATAGTACAGGCTTAGAAGTCTGTCTTGTATATGTGATCTTAAAACAAGAATTATAGAAGCTTTGAGAAGACACTGCCTTACCAGGTTCCACTTTCACACTTACATTTAACACATAATCACCTGTCCGCTAAGGTTAATCAAGTTTTAATATCAGATCGCTTTGAGAAAAAGGAATTGGAAGCGTATGCATGCAGGAAGCAAAGTGAATTAGAAGCAAATTTGAAATGTCAATGTCTTTCTTCCCTTCTTTTTTGGCCATATTCAAATTCTTCTTACGAGACACATAGACGTCTAATCTCTTCAGAGGAAAACAGAAAGGAAACTCTCCAATCTTAACGCATTGTGGATACTTATTTCGACAATATACATCCTGTCATTGTATAAATCTAAGCACATTTCTCATCAAACCATCCTGAAATTCATTTCATGAATCCAGTAAACCAACAATGACCCATGTCCAAATTTTCCTTCCATTGCCAAATAACCCAATTTCAGGTCAAGAATTTCCATCTTCAAGCCAAAATTACACCATCCTGATTAAGACCATCAAATCCAATACACACTCACGCACACACAAATACATACACATATGACTATTTGCGTGTCAATTAGCCCAATTCATCCAATACGAAACCGAACCCATCATTTGCATTCCATTGATCAATCCACCACGCCCATCAATTGACGGAAAAACAAACACACACACATAATGGAGGTGGCAGCGGCGGGTGTACCTGGTTGGCGGAGCTACCGCAAACGAAGAGACAGGACGAGAGGGCGGACCGCTTGGCTCGCCGGGTCCGAGATGGGCGCGAGCCCATTCGGCTGGTTCCCGAACCCATCCGACCGTCTTTGCCTGGTCGCCAACGGGAGGATTGTTGTCGTTGGCCGAGGGAAAACGGAGAGGATGGACAAGACTTGCCAGCAAGAAAGGCAAAATTGGAAAGATGTTCAAATTTATTGCAATCATTTGTGCAACCAATAGCCAAACTTAGATTCGACTTCCTGTTGACTTGATTAATATTCATTTAGATTCATTGGGATTGGATTGTTCATGTTCATCGATTAATTTCCTTACTACTTCTTGGTAAATACTTTTTGCATTTAGACTAAGGGCTGTTACTTTTAACTTGATATTAATAAATACTTATTTAGTTAATGAAGTCAACGTTTTTACTAACCCTTGTATTAATTTTTATCCTTATATTACATTGTATCTAAATTCTTAATATAAGATATAATTTAAAATAATGATAATATCGTCAATCATATGTTATATTTATATTAAAAAAATAATATTACATAATTTTTGTAACTATATTTAATAGGGAGACATTATACCGTCATCCGTTATAATTTTTAATATTATTTTATAATTTAATGTCATGTTGCATAAGGACTAAACAGTTAATAACTTGATCTTAAGATTGTAAATGTAATTTATGAAAAATGAGATTGTGAATGTAATTTTCTCCAAAATTGTTACAGTTCCTTCCAGGTCGACGCCATGTTCCTTAAACTACACGAAAAATTACAGATCTGGCAAATAGCTCTGTTGAATCCCACGTTCTTGTCAGAAAATTCGATTCAATAGTCATCGCCATCTTCCGTTGTAACGTATACGTATTTGCGAATCTATGTATATACAATCAATCTATGAAAATTGATTCAGATTCAATTTCAATTCAAGAATGCCGGGAGAAACCCTAACCCTAGCTCCGCCCGGCTTCAACCTCTTCCAGTTCCTCAAATCACCAGATAAAACCCTAACTTTCCATCAAATCTCCGTCCTCGTCATCACATTCGCCGCCTACGCCGCCTTCCACGCCTCTCGAAAGCCTCCCAGCATCGTCAAGAGCATTTTGGCCCCCCAATCAGGCGACCACTCAACTGGGAATGCCGCCGGCTGGCGGCCGTTCAATGGGCCCCATGGCGCCCACCGCCTCGGCGAGCTCGATCTCGCCTTCCTCTCGGCCTATGCGGCCGGAATGTACTTCGCCGGCCACGTCGGCGACCGGATCGATCTACGGGTGTTCCTGACAACTGGGATGATGGGCAGTGGCATTTTGACGATGGTTTTTGGGTTTGGGTATTGGTTAGAAGTTCATGATTTGGGTTTCTTTGTGTTGGTTCAGGTTGTGTGTGGATTATTTCAGTCAATTGGGTGGCCTTGTGTTGTGGCTGTGGTTGGGAATTGGTTTGGGAAGTCCAAGAGAGGGTTGATAATGGGGGTATGGAATTCGCACACTTCAGTGGGTAATATTATCGGTTCAGTGGTGGCATCTTCTGTGTTGGGTTTTGGGTGGGGTTGGTCCTTTGTGTTTCCTGGGATTTTCATTATATTGGTGGGGATTGTGGTTTATTTGTTTCTTGTTGTGAATCCTGAGGATGTTGGATTGGAGTTGCCGGGAAAGGAGATCGAGATGAATGTGGAGGGAGTGCCATTAGTTGATGCGGAGGAACTTGAGTCTGGTGAAGCAGGGCTGCATCAATCTCAGAATTCAGATTCTTTGGCTGCAATTGGGTTTTTGGAGGCGTGGAGATTGCCGAATGTGGCACCATTTGCATTCTGTCTGTTCTTCTCTAAGCTTGTGGCTTACACTTTCTTATACTGGTTGCCCTTCTACATAAGGCACACTGGTAATTATTTGTACTTTGGTTGTGAAATTAGAATGAACATATACGAGTTGGTTAAAATGTTCTCCTTTGCATGCATTCACCATTCCTGTAAATTTATATTGCCAATACAAGATGCTTGCTCAAACTGGAGACCCTTTTCAGCTTCTTTTGATTGTATTCAATTGACAATGTACAAACAAATGTCTAGAATGTAGTCTGTGGTTCTTTAACATGCTAGGTGGTTTTCTTGCATTAGGATGTTAGAGAAGTCTGGAAACATCAACAGAAAAGCTTGAATGTTGTGAGAAATTTTAGGATGTTAGATGACTTTCATAGTTGCATCGTGCCCATTTATCATGGTGGATTTCTGCATAGAACCATGTCTGAAAGAAAATGGCCAATTCTTCTTGCACGTAGGATCTGAATGCCTCTTTTTACGTAAGTTTATTAAACGGCTCCCCTTGATTTGTTAAATGATTACTTTGAACTTTGTCATGCTGCTATTGTAGCTGTTGCCGCAGCTAATGTGGTTAATGCTTGATATTTTGTTTGTTTTTCTGTTGCAGCTGTTGCAGGTGTGCATTTTTCACACAAAAATGCTGGCATCCTTTCCACAATATTTGATATTGGAGGGGTTAGCGGTGGTGTTCTCGCAGGGTATATTTCTGATATGATTGAAGCTCGTGGTGTTACTTCAGTTATATTCTTGTTGCTGTCCATTCCTGCCCTAGTTGCTTACCGCTCTTATGGAAGCATATCTATGTTTGCCAATATTGTGCTGATGTTTCTATCTGGGTTGCTTGTAAATGGGCCATATGCACTCATAACCACTGCAGTTGCAGCTGATCTTGGTACACAGAGCTTGATTAAGGGCAACTCCCGTGCTTTAGCTACTGTGACCGCAATTATAGATGGTACTGGGTCCATTGGGGCCGCTCTTGGCCCACTTTTAGCAGGTTATATTTCAACTAGAGGATGGAACAGCGTGTTTTTTATGCTTATTGTTTCTATCTCTTTTGCGGCTTTGCTCTTGATTAATGTTGTCAAAACTGAGATTAAAGGGAAGCTAAGTGAAGGAAAATTACTGGGGCTGGGCACAAGCATAGCAGCACAATGAGGGGGGATTTTATCTGGAGTTCAAATTGTATTACTTTACTCGTACTGAAGAAATAACCAATGTTGGTCCTGCTAAGCTGTGATGAGGGGAGGGGTGGACAGCTTGCAGAATCAGTGGTGGTTCAAGTATTCATTCACTTCTTCAGTGTATATTATTAGGAAATGGCTTCCTACAGCAGATAGAGCTTTGGCAGCAGACTTTATAGAGCTACAATACGCGTATGGCTTTTGTATCTTATTAAGATGTTAACTTACACATACTGAACATTGATTAGGGATTTTTTCTGAGCATATTGTAACAAATTTTGTATTGCTTATTCATACCTAGATAAAAACTTTGCTTGTTTTGGTCCCAAGAAGATGATTCACCCCCTTTAATGGTATACATTCCTTTTGTTTATGTTTCTTTGCTAGATCTGAGATGTGAGCTTTTATTGTTCCATTTTCTGATTATTTGCTATGTACTGCTGCAAAGTTAATTCTATGACAAGGACTTCTTGTTAAAGTTACACATGTATCTTAGTTTACCTCTTGTGGATTCTGTTTAGAGTCTACCATTAGTTCTTCCATTTGGTCTTGTTTGGATCCCCTTGCTCATAATCTTACCCCTTTGGTTGAAGGTAGAGATGAAATGCAACTAGCAGTATTCTTCATTATAGTATTCATCAGATGGCTATGTTCACCTGATGGTTTGGCATACTTTTCCTTCATTTTTATCCTGTGAAATTTGTTAAGTAATTGTGTTGATTGGATTCCGGGTCCTTTAACTCAATTCATTTTAGAGAGTTTTTGCTGTGATCCACTTGAGGGAGACCATACCAGTTGTTAGCCCTTGTGGTCTGACTTGTCTCCAATTATTTTTGGGAACTTGGTACTTAAGAGAAAATAAGAAGGGCTTGTCAGTAGCCTGCATAATTGTTCTTTTTGGGAGACCATTAAGGTGACATTTCTCATTAGTTAGGTCAGAGGATTTGAGTTTGGAAGTTGTAGTTCGGAATGTTGACTCTATGTTACTGCCTCTGTAGAAGAGATATTGTGGACTGAAAGCCATGGAAGAATTAGAGCTCCGATGAAACTGAAAAGATAACCTAAGCGTCTGAAAGCTCTCACCAATCTGTTGAACCTGAGGAATAAGGAGCAGGTTGATGAAATCTTGGAGGGCCAAATTACCATTGCCATAAGCATATATGGTATCTCATTCTTCATCTGAAGTGAGCTGTTTGAAGCATTAGAAATGACATTGAGTACAAGGTATGGTACAGAACTATTTGCATTGAACATTTTCCATATGACATAAAATCTCTATTTGGTTGAAATCTTTTTCTTTTATACTTCCAAACTAATTTAATTTCCACATCTCTGAATTCAGCTGGTACCATTGCCCCAAACCAACAAGAGCAGCTGTTTCATTGGTTGCTTCCTTGACAGGGCTGCGTTTCGAAGTAGTTGGCAATTGGCAGTTGGATGAAGTTCTACAAAGAATAGAAACCGTGTTTATTGGAAGAACTGACATTTGGTTGACAACAGCTGCACAGCATATGTTCTAAAGCATCTTAGACTTATTTTTTTGTTGTTATTTTTAATGCTAGCATGTAGTTAAGGTTCAATATTTTCAGAAGGAAGCTTATCTATGATGGCAGGACAGTCGGGGCAGAAAATATTGCTTTTATTATTAATTGAGATGCACAAATTATGAGTTGTGTATGTGCCTAAGGAATATTATAATTAAGGTTTATCTTCATTTGTACTTTTATGGCAGGTTGTTTCTGCAAAGCGTGTGTGTTCTATATTTTGTTATTATTTTTCCTTCAGTTTGGGGGCATTAATCAAATTACTTATTACTTAATACCATATGTTTACTGTTTATCATATGTGAAGAAGAATGGAATTTCAATGCATGAGGCTCTCCACTCTAAGGAGGGTTGTTTGCAGGTTATTTTTATGTATAACTGTACTCTTATTTAGTTATTTTATAAAAATATTATTTTTATGAATTTACTAAAACTCATCTTTTGGTCACAAAAAGAGGTTATTAAGATAACAACTCTCACTCTCATGTAAAGGGAAAGGATTAAGTGACAAAATTTATCGTGTTTTTCCATCTACAGGACAAGAACTAAAGAGGAAAATAGAAATAGAAATGATGAGAAATCATACAAAAGTCTTCAAGAAAGGAAATTAAAGTAGGTATATCCAAAACCATGTAAAGGGAAAAATAACAGTTAGTTTTTATCTCCATTCTAAATATAAGAATTCAATAATCACCTTATAGAAAAATCAAGAGCCAGAGAATCTGGACTAATTATAGGCCCCGTTTGTTGCAGCTTAATTAAAGAAATTATAGCTTCTAACTTCTTAGATTAGAGTTTCTAAAACTTAAAATAAGTTGTGAACCTGTTTGCTGCAACTTCTTAGAAGTTGTAGTTAAGTAGTTGTGGTGTTTGATACTATAAGTTGTAAAATAACTTATTTTTGTATAATTGTTCATAATACCCTTAGTAGTTATACAATGATAATTTAAAAATTAATTAGTGTATATATATAAGTTTCAAATGTTATAAAAAAATTAATTAAAGTATAGAGAGAGAGAAAGAGATCCAAAAATGGAAATGGTGGTGGAGAAGAAAAACTTATGATTGCGTAGACAAGAGGGTAATTCTTTGTTAAAAATAAGGGTAAAATTGTCATAAAAATGTAATCATTTAAGCAGAAATTGTAAAAGCTGGGGTACCCCAGCTTTGAAAAAGCCAGCTTCTACCCCTTCTAAAAGCTAGTAGAAGCTATAAGTTAAAATTCTATAAGTTAAAACAAACATTACATTCCAATTTTTTTAAAGTTAGAAGCTAAAAGTTGCATCTTTTAAGCTGCAACAAATAGGCCCATAGCCTGATGTGCGATAAAGCAAAAAGACTGAAATACACGGCCAACAGTTAATCATAGTTTCACACAATTTCCATAAATCAGAGTATCCATTTTACAAATTAAGGTTTGCAGCCCAACAGATAGAGAAGTAATTCCCCATCCAAAAAATTCTTCTTGTTTCTCCCATTCTCTTGATAGCCAAGTTCAGTGCTTGTGATAAGTAACTATGTACAACAGCACTCTTGAAAAGAGGCGATTATCATCATCATCGTGACTAAGAATTCTTATTGACTACCATTTAGCTTTGCCTGCCAATTGAAAACTGAACTTTAAATGAACAAATAAATATGATCGATCTTGTTCTACCCTTCTAGCAAAAACTTGAGATTTTGAAGCCCCTCTGCAGAAATGCTCCTTTTGACTCTTGGCCTTTGCACCACGACTTGGGGAGGCGGTTCCAAGTGGAAACATACCATCACAACTGTCAGGTTGTCAGTTGCTTCTCGTTTTACTGCTTCCTCTACTATATGCTTGCAGCAGAGCTTCACATCATTGTGCTCCTGGAGTTTCCTCCGGGCAAAGTCCACAGCATTTTGGCTTCGAAATACATCCCACATACCATCACTCCCAATTATCAAGAATTCATCTTCTTTTGTTAGTGTCACCAACTTAAGTTCTGGTTCAGCAATCAAGGGTCCACCCCTTCCACTAGTTTCCTTCAGTCCTTTAATATGCCAATCACCAAGAGCACGGGTTACACCCAACTGACCATTCAAATAACCATCATCAATATATCCCCCCAGTGACTCAATCCTCATCCTTTCATTATCACAGCAAGGCCTGTGATCTTTCGACATCTCTAAGGCAATTCCTCGTCGAGACAGTACGGCCCGACAATCTCCAGCATTTGCCACAAGCAAAGATCTGTAGAAAGTCGTACACAATAATTTAGCGGATGCATGCACAGTACATATGGCACTTGTCAAAGAGATGAAGACTGTTTGGGAGTCCTGTAACTTTGAGAACCCCATTCAATTATTGCATGAGTCCCATGTTCATGTAGAACTTGTAGAAGGAAATTGAATGATGCAAAAGGACACGACTACAAAAGTAGTAGGATTCAACAAAAGGTGGAATTAGACAAGTATAGAGTTACACAAGGTCCTGCAGGTCAATAGGGGGCCAAGGAATGGTAATAGGTAAAATGAGCATTTTACAATGTGTTAGTGTCGGGGGCTATGATATCAACATATGCATATGTATATGCAATATAGCCCTTGTATTTAGATTTGTTGAGTGTAACAATTAATCTCCCATGTACATGGGAAAAATGGACAACCGACATAAATCCTATGTTCTTCCTTTTATTCATTGCTTTCTTATGCGTGTGTTCATCAGTTCTATGCAACAGTCTGGTCCATGGCATGCAAAAGAGCCCCTTAATCTCTAACCCTTACAATATAATTTAAGTCTCCCCTCCACCAGCCTCCTCTTTTTTATATCCTAAATTTGTGCCCATCAATGGCACCACAACGATAACAATAAGTGGGTGCCATTCATATTCAAGGGGCAACAAAGAGGCACATATTCTCATCACAAAGGTACAATAAAAATTAAGCTACGCATTCTTATCAAGCAAGAATGCATGAATACAGCAAGAAATAATGCTACCAATTACAAAGTGAGGGAATTCTCCCTTGATGTGATCGAATACCATTTCTTTAATTACTTGATGTGACAAATTATTTATCACCTTCCCTCATTAAACTTAAATCTCACTGGCTAGCTGAAGGATGTGGCTAGCTGACACCACTTAGAAAACAAATAGCAGACAACAGAGGAGGAGATTGGATTACCTCCCAAATATCATTGCAGCGAGTGCAGTTGTGCCAGAAGATTGGGTAGACTCAAGAAAGCATGACTTTGCAAAGGCAGCATCGGTTTCCATGAATGACCTTCTGACCACTTTCTCAAGTTCTAAAGGGAAATCAGCATCCTCAACAATGACCCTGGGTAAGTGGTCACGGACAAATTGTGCTGCCCCCTTGCCCCCATGTCCATCAAACACCTGTTAATTGAAAAAAAGGGTACATTATTGAAATTTGGTGTGTAATGTTGCTGTTTTTACTTGGAAATTTCATGTTCTATTCCAAGAGCATCATGGGTAATACTCATCTAGCTCATTTGAGGAATGCCAATGCAATGAAAGTAGTAATTATTAATTATTCTTTGGACAAAATCCAATATTTGTGTCATTTGAAGGAAGAGAGGATCTATATAGATATAAACATCCAGATGTTCTATAGTCATCAAGCTTCTTAAAATACTCACCTTATTAATGTACACGAAACTTGAAGAAACCAATGATTACACCTAACTTATAGACATGCAACTCAGTAAAGCACCCTACTCAATACTATATATCTCACATCTCAGTATTATAAGAACCCACTCTGTGAAGAAAAAAAGAAAAACAAAAATAGAACAAAGGAAAATGATATATGATACTGTTGTTTAGCTAAACTGTCATTTCCAATCAGAAACACTGTAACGATTGAGTCCACGGGCAATTAGCTAAATCAAAAGCTAATCCCTTCAAGGACTTCTGCCCCTGCAGACCTATGCTATAGTGAGGGCTCGTTAGAGAGAACCCTTCGATCTTTTGCACACAAGGTATGCTGGAAAAATAATTCTTCTTATTTTTTGATCAACTACAAGAGAATATTTATAATCAAACCCTAGAAGACTCCTACTAGGAATCAAATAGCAACTAATTGAAACAAACACTCCTATCCCAGATGAAAATATAGAATCCTAAGAGTAATAAGAAACGGACTAAAATAGGGAAACAATCTCCTAATCAAAATAGGAACAGAAATAGTCCTATTCGAACCCAGATAGAAATAGAAATAAAGCTATTCTGTTTTAGTTTTATTTCTAAGCTTGTAAATTTGGTTAGTTGGAGGTCTCGTAGTATCGCCCATAACAAACACACACTCACATATAAGCATCAACTAAAACAATTATTTCCCTACTAATAATCAGATTGGCAGTAAGTCAATAACAACATGAACAAATAAAAGCCTCATAATCACTCCACTAACCATCCCGTGCATTACCATCTTAAGCAGTTCACTAAATTAGCAAAAGAAATAGTTACTCATCAAGCAATTGACATTCAAAAGTAGGTTAAAGAACTTACACCATAGAAGGAGATTGCTTCCTCACCGGAGGTATAACCATAATTCTTTGCTAGGTCAGTGATGCATACATGAGTATCCTCCATATCAGAACGGCCTCCAATATCAGACCACTCTCCAGACCTAAGAGCAGGGATGAAGTTATTTAACGGAATATGTCTTCTTTCTACAACTGCTCCATCCTCACAAATGCTTTCCAGCTGGAATATTAGGGAAGAAAAATAAAATGAAAAGAAAATAATAAGTTAATTAGGTCAGAAAGAAACAGAAAAAAAGTTCCAAGAAGAAATTGAAACAATGAGATTCATGTTGCAAATTGGTTAATTTTGACAGATTATGTTAAAGACGTGCTGATGAGTCCAATACTGTTTTCACTTGGAAGGAGGGATTTTATTAAAGTAACTGAATATTACAACAAGATATCTCTTAAAAATGCTGGCAGTGGAGGAGAGAAGAGGAAAAGGAGAAATAAAATCACATCAAAAGAAAATGACAGAATTCACATAGAATTGTAGAACCCAGGATAGTATGAACTGCTCACTTTTTATTAAAAAGAATACTGATAATTTCTACATAATAATTATAAAAAGGGGCTTCAGACGTCCCAAGTGGACAGACCCCCCACTTTGCAAGGGTCAACATAGATGTCTTTGTATGCAGACCTACCCTCCTTGTTTTGCTAATTTCTAGAGAATCTCAAAACTAAAAATCAGGTCACTGTGCCTTTCTGCTAGTTAACTACAAAGGTCCTGAAATAAGAAAAAAATATTTCCAAAGCCCTTTTCATGTTTAACAAGGAGTGAAGGGCACACACCATATGCATGCAAAAATATGGATGGATCTACTCTTCTTTTCTTCTTCCTCTTCTTCTTCAATTTTTTTTTTTTTTTTTCTGATTGAAAGCATGTGAAGACCCTCTTCCCACATTTAATTTGATATTTAGCCGCTAGGAAAATTGTCAAAAAATGGAATTATAGTAAATAACTAAAAGTCTTGTGGGTATATTTTATCATGTCAAATTAGTGACATGGCTTCTAAATAAGGAAATGCTAAACATGCCTTAGTATTGATGTCTAATCTGTTATACATTGTCTTCCCCAAGTTCATGAACAAGGTTTGCTTCTTGTTGCTGATGAATAAACAAAAGCATGAAGAGTTATTCAGGAGTATAATCCATAAAAGTTTCCAAGTCCTTTTGAGCCATTATCCTAGTAGGGATGGTATGATCATCCCATGTGTTACTCAAGCACTTGCTTGCTACTGAAAAGCACATAATGAGATATGCCCTTGGAACAATCTCGAAACGTGAAAATTCTGTCAAATGGGAAACATGTTCAATAAGTATTTTTTTTTTTTTAATTCAATGAAGGTGTAAAAAACAAGTATTATGTTAGGGCATCTTAGGAAGATAGGAATTGCTTATTCTATAGACATACATGTCCAAATGAAATTAAAAAAAAAAAAGCATTTGAAAAAGATGAAAAATAATAAAGTAGTTGGATAATATATGCATAGAAGCGTGGAAACGCACAGGACAAGAGGGAATTTTTTGGTTAACAAAATTATTAATGTAATCCTTTAATTAAAAGGGATGTCTAATCAGGGCAGGAAGAGCATTTTAGTGCATATGTACAAAATAAAAAAGACGTTCAAAGTTGTGAAAATTATAGAGGAATCAAGCTAATGAGCAATACTATGAAACTTTGGGAGAGAGTGATTGAACAAAGATTAAGAAGAGAAATCAAAATGTCTAAAAAATAATTTGGTTTCATGCTGGTAGGTCAACAATAGAAGTTATATATTTGTTGAGACCCTCAATGGAAAGGTATAGATAAACACAAGGATATATATATATATATATGGTGTTTATATAAGTTATTAGAGACATGTATCATGGAGCATAAATAGGTGCCAAAACATGTGGAGGAGATACTCAAGTTTTTTCAATTATTTGCCCTAGTAATTGATGAAATCACTAACCATGTCCAAGTTGAGTTGGCTTGGTGTATACCATTTGCTCATGGCATTGTGTTGTTGGGTGAGATAAGACAAGATGCGAATACTAAACTCGAGATATGGAGGAATACTTTATAATCTAGAGGTTTTAAGTAAAGAAGATTGAAAGTCAAATGTATGGAATGTATGTTTAGCAAAAATATAAGTGTGAATATGTGTGGTAAAATTAAAAGATCAAGCCATACCAAGAAAGGGTCAGTTCAAATATCTTGAATCAATAATCCAAAACCTTGGAGGGATCAATGAGGTTGTTACTCGTAGAAGATGGTTACAATGGCAAAGTGCATCTAGTGTTTTATTTGATAGCAAGATTCCATTAAGGCCAACTTTGTAGAGGAAGACCAAATAAAACTTGGTGGAAGACACTTAGATATGATATGAGTTATAAGGGCCTTTCAAAAGACAAGCTAGAAATAATCGATGAGCTAAAATTCATGTAGCTCTAACCCCACATAGAGGGAAAACGGCTTCATATATTGTGTTTTTGCTAGGCATCGAAACATATAGGATCGTTATCATAACTGCAGTGTTACATAATGCTCGGGCAGCACTAAGTGAAATGACCGACTGAAACAATAAAAAGAAAATTTGAGTTTCAGCAGGAACAACATTCACATGTTGCAAAAACCAAATAAAGTCCTGAGTGCAAATAGATTATAGACCAAAAGAGTATGATATCAAGTGGGGATACGACAATAATCACACAAACAGATCAAGATAAGATTTCTGCCAATGTAGCTCAGGAAGTCTTATACCAGTTCCTTCAATTAATCAACAAACAAATGTGAAGGAAACATAAATAGTGGACATGAAATTGAAGTAGGGAGGGAGTTACTTTATCTGATTGAAAAGAAATTTGAGAGAGAAAAGAAAAATGAAAGAAAGCTTCATATCAACAAAAATAATCTTCTATGGAAAGGGAAGAATCAACCATCAGGACATAGATGCATAATAATAGTGAAGAATCAATTAATGGAGAGGAAAAAATGAAAAGTAAATACGATCACATTCGCAGAATCAACCCTAGGTAAAATTGATTACATCCCGCTGAACATAACAAAAGAAGGAAACAAGAAAAGGGGTTAACGCATACTAAATCAAGAGATTTACTAGTATGACAAGGATAAACCAAAAAATTCAGAGAGAACAATGAACTCTATGATACTCAAAGTACAGACCCACACAGTCAACCCAGTTTCAAGCAGTCAGAAGAACCTAAATGATCCCAGAACATAGCAATTAGGAACAGAACAAAGTTTATGAACCCAATTTTCGTAGAATCTACATGAACCATAAAGATTGGGAAGGGTATTAAGGAAAAAAAGAACCAGATCTTGGCAAGAACCAAGGACAAAAGCAGAGCTTGAATGAAATTGAGAGAATAAACAAGAATACCCAGAAGAGATTTTGAATCACTGTATGAAAGAGCAAAAGGATGGAAGAATCACTCACAGGAAGTGAATTGGGACCAAAAAGGTCACAAGAAGTGTTTTTTTCCACATTCTCCATCTGGGAATGCTGCAATTCAGAGTGCAAAGAACAGGTTTTGTGATGGTCACTGTGGTCAGAGAGCTCCCGATTTTCCATTGCCGTAACTTGCTCTGAATCTTGCACACACATGATGCGTGGCCTTGCTTTCAGTTGCAAGGCAACTTGCAAGAGAGAGAGAGAGAGAGAGGGGGGGGGGGGGGGGGGGGGGGGGAAGCCTGAAAGAAAAATAATGGGTATTTGGGAGAAGATTCTGCGGAATATGATGAAATCTTTTTGAGGCTGAAGAAGTATGTGAAGGCTCTGTGTTTATGTGGTAGTTTTTATTGGAGAGAGAGAGAGCCGTTAAGTTCCAGGCTTTTCTCAGAGGGACCGTGGCTGAGAGAAAGATTTGATGTGGTATTGTTTCAAAATATTTGTCTCATACGGCTGCAAATATTTGAAAAAAAAATTATAGTGTATAATGAAAAAGTTAAAACCAACTATTCAACGTTTAGTATTTGGATCATCTCTCAAGACTTTGAAAGCCTTTTTTACTAATCAGTACTTTAAACTTAAGATAATTCGATTTCTTTCACAAATTGAGAAAATATAAGCAGTTATGTGAATTTAAGTGGTCACGCCCACTTTACACTTGAAATATGTATTTTCAATTGCTTTCTTTCTTATATATTAAAATATTAAAATCTGTCTTCTATCTTTCTTATCACATTTTAGTTATTTAATACAGATAATTTAACTCCACAACAAAAATAAGAAATAAATGTAATATTTAGATAGTAATTTAATGACATGTGATAATATTAACAAGTTATTTAAGATAAGTTCGTGTTTAGTAAGATTTAGCTTCTTTTTTATTAAGACTAGATGTAATTATTTTTACGATAATTTAAATTTTAATATTAAAGAGTTATGCATTATCACTTTAAGTTTTATGATATCTCATTAAATTTATAGATGACAATTGAATATTTTTCAAATGGAGTTATCAAAACAAAATTAAACAATACACAATATTAAATATAGACAGTATCATAGTGAGATTTGACCCTTAACTTTTGTGATAAAACAATAATAATCATAATAATAATAGAATAAACAAGTGCAAGTTGAAGGAGGAATTGCCTGCAAATTTACCTCATTTCAACCACAAGGAAGACAAATTGGCGAACAAACAAAAAGAATGCTGAAATTTGCCAATTTGGTGGGTCGAAAAACCCCAGCCACTAAGCCACCAAAGCTGCAGCTTTTTATGTCCTTTGATGTTATGGGAAAAGCAAAAATTGATGAATGTGAAAAGTTGAAGCACTCTAAGCATATATTAGTCAATATTGTTGGTATTCTAATGATACACTGATGGCTAGTATTTGGAGCCTTTCAATATGATATATAAAAATCAATTAGTCTTAAGGTAGCCAACCATGTAGAATTGTGCATTGCTTGTGGAGAAAAGAAACCACTCCCCCAAGTCAAAAGAGAAAGCTAGGATTCCCTTCATGGTGATGGTTTGGAAACTTGGTATCTTTGTACTTTTTCCTGTCTTCCCAATCCCACCTTTATCTTAGCTTTCAATCAATTGGACACTCCTATTCTTCCACATGATGTCTTCACAAACGAACTGGAAATGGGATTTGGGTTGGGAAAATATTTAACACACACACAAAAAGATATATATATATATATATATATACTATGCTACAATTTATAAATTATATATAGTAGTTTCCACAAAGAAGAATCTCATAACAAATGGTTATAGTAAGCAGTTAAACTTATGGGAAGGAAGGTTAAGAAACTTAAATGTGAATTTCATACTATAACAAAGATGAGTGTCTCAGAACCTCCAAATTTAGCCAAACTTGTGAAAGCAACCCTTTAACTATTTATTAAGATGATGCCTCACCCACCAGAAGAAAATCCACCATGATTTTTAATTGGCAATGATCTGATCTGAAAGTGAAAGAAAAGCCTAATTGTGATTTTAGCATTAAAAATACTATAAATATCACATGATAACGATGTTGGTTTGTTTGTTTTTTAGAAAAAATACAAACAAAATGATACGTTTGTATATGAGCAGAGGCATGTCTGGTTCCAGTGTGAAAGAAAAAGATGTAATATATATTGCTTATTGATCGGAGAAGAAGGTGCCTTTGAAGAAGACGTGAGGCAACGAGGCAGGATTTGTTCTACTTTGCCTTTTGGAAAAGGGAAGGATGGTGAGTCGGTCAATAAATAAAGCGCTTCTCTTTCACGTTCACTTGTCCGTCCAACTTCTTCATTTTCTTCGCTTCTTTGCAACTTACAGTCACACCCCACAAACGCAAGATGCTCTCTCTCTCTCTCTCTCTCTTATTTAATTGGTCTCCATTTGTCTGTTGTGATGTTAAAGTCTAAGGGGGAAATACAATCTCCTACACAATTTTTATACAAAATATAACCATTCTTTGCTTTATTAATTTATACACTGTGATAGTGAAGTTTTCCAATACCAACAGCGTGACCTAAAAAACTAAAAAAATCTTTAAGTTTACAACCAGAACACACTACATGTTGTACAAGTCCTAAACTATTTAGTAATGTTTTAAACATTAGATTAGCCAAAGGGTTGTTGACCAGTCTGAGTGACTTTAAATAAAAAAAAAAAAAAAAACTGGTGGTTAAACTAGATTATCAAAGTTTTATTATGTTACATTTTTTTTTTTGATTTTTTAGAACAAAGTTACAATTATTTTAAAACCCAATTTAAATTTCAACTTAACAATGGATGTGTGATATTTGGATTGATTTTCAAGACATTCCGATTGGGATGATCTAAAAGAGACCTTGAAAAGCATCTCTGTTGTTGGGATTGCAGTGAAAGAGAGGGAGAGAGTTTGATAGAGATAGTAAACGGTGGAATAACGTGGCACAGTGTTGTCCAATCAAAATCTGTTGGTTGTGGGTGTGGGTGTGGGCCTCCCATCCTCCACTGGATGTCTCTCCTCTTGAATCCACACCATCTTTTTTATTTTTTTGTCCACTTCCAATTTTTCTTCAATTTTCGTCTTTTGGTTGGTTTCAGAACACGCTGGATGGCAGCTCCTTCACCAAAATATCTCTCTGCAAATATCTCCCCCCTTGTATTTATTTATTTTTCAAATGATAAAAATTCATAATTACATAAGATAAATCTATAATTACGTACAATAATTCATAAATAAATACTATGTACCAAATAAGCACATACAAATTTGCTGTGGGTTACCTATAGAAATGTTAAGTTCCTAATTATAATGGCAACAACTAACTTCTTATCACCACATTAATCACCAAAATAATCGTTAAGAGTTAAAAATATCTATTTGTGAAGTGGGTATGGAGCTCCCTCAAGTTGAGCTTGAGTCATGCTCCAATTTGATTGAATTATAACTCCAAAAGGTAAAAAACAGTATCACCCACTTGTAATAAGATGTTTTCATTTGTATAACTATTCCTAATCAAAGGTAACAAGACCAAGCCCTCTTACATAATTGCAAGGGTCAGGGTCAGGGTCAGCCTCAACATCATTCGCACAATCACACTACAGTGATTCTCCAAAATGACTGTTAGTAGCACAGGCCACATTTGGCACATTCAAGCCTCGAGGCATTCTGACATGGCGGTGTTTGATGAGTTGGGTGTTTCTTTTGAGGATTATGATCAAGGGAAGGTTCATCCGTGGGAGCTTATATGAAGCAACCACTAGGGCTGCTAACGAAATAAGAGCATCTTTAAAGAGAGTGTTATTTTGAAGTGTTATAGTACTTTTAAAAAATAAATCTGTTCCAATGACAGGTGCCAAAATAGAGGTATCATTTAATATTTTAATATTTTTTTATCAAAATTTAAATTTAAATAATCAATATTTTATAATAAAAATTAAAATAAAATAATTAAAAATGTCAGTTGAAATTTGCATTTCTTTCTTTTTCTCTCTTTAGAGGTTGTAAAAATGGCACCCCAAGAGGGTTATTGCCATTTTACAATCCCATATGCCACTCCCATCGGAGTGGTTGATTTTTAATCCAGAATGCTATTTTGGCAATTATGAAAATGGCACCCCAAATAGCACTCTCTATTGGAGATACTCTAAGCTACTCACAAGTCATCAATGGTTCGAAATTCAGTTTGATGTCAGTTTATTTAAGTTCGTTCGTTTATTTAGTTAAATGACAAACTTAGACTTTCAAACAAATTTGTTCTACTCCATTGTAGACTCGTTTATGACTAATAAGTTTTACTGTGACTCGATCAAATGCTCATGAATATATATCTTAGGCCATTTATTTTAAATTTATATTGTATTTTTAATAACTATAATATTTAATACAGATGCTTCTACAAGTTCGCTTAAAAGAAAGCGTGATGAAAGGGGAAAGATAAATGCTTGCCTAATAGCATGGCATCATCCATCAAAGCTCCACGGTTGTGTTAGAAAGATAAAGAAACATTAAGAAATTGGAAGATAAGACATTGGGAAAAGGAAGATAAAGATAAAAATTACAAAGGGAAGAGGAACTCTAGAAGAAACTCTCAAACTTAAAACGACCTTTAAGTTAGAGCTCTTGAAATAGCTTGTTTGAAGCTTCTTAGCTGTTACATGAGCAGAGCTCAGCTCATTATAACTTCTTAATAAACAAGATTAAGCCTCAATTTTAAACTCAAAGAGTCTGAGGTTGAACTTGGGCTTAAACCTAGCAAATGTCTTTAAAAGAGCCTGAGCCTCTACGGGCTCGACTTGGCTCATTTGCAGTCCTAGCTGCCATGGTATGGAGGTAAATGGTCCAGCAGAAAGAAAAGAAGGGTGTCTGGTTGGCAGAACACAACCTTCAAAACAAAAGATGAAACAAAGAGTATAAAAAAGATAGACACAGTAGTTTCAAATTTGTAAAGCAAGTTCCATAAATATCTGACAACATGCATCCTGATTCCACTGCATCAGCAAATGCATTTAAAATCCCATCACTTCATTAATCTGTAAGAAATAGGTGGGTGCAAAGAAACTTTCAAAATTGATTTTGGAAAAAAATAAGAAATAAGTCAAATGAATCATTACTCAGACTAAGACAGCACTTCTATGACTAGGTTCTATCAAAGCAATTGTAAAACATGGCTCATATGGCAGTGAACGCCTTTTTCCCTCCACCAGAAGATCCAGCAGGAATCACTTTCAAGACATTGAACCTCACAGTTTTTGACAAAGGCCTAGAAGTACATAAACAATAACGATTATGAGAAATCACAAATTGAGTTGCCTGAGATATTATAGTGTGCAAAGATGTTTAAAAGGCAATTAGATGGGAAACTGACCTGCACTGGCCAATGATAACATGATCTCCTTCCTTCACTCGGAAGCACGGGGAGATATGTGCAGGAATATTTGAGTGCCTCTTCTCATACCTGATGAAAAGAAAGGAACATAAAAGACAGGGTGTTAATCATTTTCTTCAAAAGATGAAATTCAACACAATGAAAAACAACCATACAAAAGAAACAGGGTCATGCCTTTGGTATTTCTTCACGTAATGAAGATAGTTCCGTCTGACTATGATCGTTCTCATCATCTTGGCACTATGGCATGTCCCAGCTAGGATGCGGCCTCGGACAGAAACATCGCCAGTGAATGGGCATTTCTTATCAATATATGTTCCTGTTAACGAACAATAATGCAGACTCAGATCAACAATCTTTCTAATTATTAACACTGAATATCCAAGAAAAAAAAATCAAAATTTATGTCCTAATAAAACCGTGGTGGACTACAAAGAGTTCAAGCTCCAAGCATAAATAAGGAATCAACTGAACTACAGATGTAGCCCAAGCTTCAAATGAGAACAAGATCTAAATTATAGATTTTCTTCCTCCACCATAACATTCATTATATAAATTATAAATTAATTCCTTAATCCAGTGGCGAAGTGCTTACTCCTTACCATCAACAATAAAGATTAGTTCAACATCATTCCACTTTTTCTTTGTAGGGTTCCTATTTTCCAGCATCATGTATCCCACATGGTGCCTCCAACTTGAAGCAATCGTTATTGGTATGATGTAGTTATCTCTTATAAATAGAACTGCAGCTATCATATGTCCCCCTCAATTGACAATACTTGAGAATTTAAATAAACGCATTAATGATTTGGTCTTTTGTTGAGATTATAAAAAGAATTAACCTCTGCCAGGGGCAAAAAATTGGTGGCATACCATGTTACTTCAGAAGGGATGCACATACTTGTGGATAATCGGTCAACTTTTCTGTTGGCTATCGTGTGGATTATTTGGGGCAAGCACAGGAAATAACTCAAATAAAGAGTGAGTTTTGCCTAAATTAAAGAATGATTTTTGTCCTTTATTATGGTTGGTTCTCAAGCAAACTTCACTTGCCCTTGAAAAAAACTGTTAGGTTCCATAGAGAACTGTAAATGCAAATTCAATCCTTTATTAGAAATCTTCCAAACCAAGTATTAGTAGCATAATGCATGAAATTATATTAGGGGCAATGAGATGACTGCAACCCAAGGAAAGTACAGCATCTCTACCTTGATGCGACAACATTTCTAGTTAAAGCCATAAGGCCTGTTGCCCTTGTGAAGGTCAAGATGACATCAGATCTTCTTCATAAGAGGGAGGGAGGGATGGAGAAAGGGAACTGAACTAAAAAAAAAAAAATATCTTAGTAAATATCAGATAAACTTGGCCTGCTTTTTGTTGGTTTTCATTTTTGGTCACAACAATTGATTGATCAGAGAGTTGACATGAATCATTCTCAGATGATAAGTGTCTTCAAACTTTACAGGGGAATGCTTATAAATGAATAACCTTTCATGAAGAATTAATTGTTGCGTGTTAAAATGGCTTCTAGAATCTAGATAGAACTAAGCAGTGGAAACATCGGTCATTCAGAATAATCCAGTTCAATTGATCCCATATTTCCGGTCATACACTTGAGGTCCATAAACTTGCAAGATGCATAACCTCCTAATTACAGTAACTCAATTTTATATTTGCCAAGAGGGAAAACCTGATGCCTCCTCAGCTAAGAACTACGTTATACTCATAAATGCGATATGTTTTGACCAGTGTTCAGAGGGTAGCAAAGCAACTTTTTTTTATATATACTTTTGTCCTTGCAGTAAGCAGCGTAGGGCACCCTAAGCACCACAACCAAAGCAATAAGAACAACGGCTCGGAAACAATCACCAAGCCTCCATCCCATGCTGTAACTGAGCAACAGAAATTGTTGAAATCGCTAAAAAAAGTTCACCATAGATCCACCGAGTAATGCCACTATCTCACCCTACTTTTTGATACATGTATATATGTATATAACCGTTAGACAAGAAAACAAAGCCTCAAGTCTTCAGATGTCATCCATGTTTCTAGACAACCCCCCTAGAAAACACAATGCCGATAAATCTAAGTAGACACATTCATATAAAAGGGATGAAAACAGACCTTCAATGGCTTCTCTGGGAGTTTTGAACCCAAGGCCAATGCTCTTCCAGTACCGGTTTCCACCTTTTCCAGGCCTCTTCCCTTTCCCAGATTTCTTCGAGCTGATAAAAGATCCAAAACAAAGCAGAAAACAAATTAAAGAACCGAGCCCAGTCAACAAAATCCAAAAATAAAAATTGAAGCTGGTTAGGGTTACCATAGAAACACTCTAGGTTGCTTCAGAAAAGCCTTCTCAGTCTGTAAACAACAGAGAACAAAACCAAGACCCGCATCATAAATTTGCCAGAAACACTCATATTCAATTAATTATTAGGTAACATAATGAGATCTATATGTTGGAGATAAATAAGATGCCAGAACCTGCTCGGCCATGATTGGCGATTGAGCGAAGCTGACGAGAGAGTGCGAGGAAGAAGAAGTAATCGGAGAAAGTCACAGGATCAAATAAAAACCCTAAAACCCTAATTGGGCCCGACAAAATAAAACCCGAGGGCCGGGTCTTGAGGCCCATGGGCTGTAGAGGTTATAGTAATTTTCACTATGATTCGGGTTCAAAGTTTTTGGTGGCAAATTTACATAATTTTCAATGTAGTACTTGTGGTCTTTGGTGGGTTATTATTATATATATTATGACAATAAATCAGCTGCAGTTGTTTATCTAATACTGGCATTTTTTGAATTTAAATTAAAATAAAAAAGGCCTAACCTATGTATGTGTGGATTTTTTATTCATTCATACCTATTTGATTGGACATAATTTTAAATTTATACCCACTTCAAATATATTAGATTTGTCAAAACCCCATAGATCAAATAAAATTATCATCCCTATATCTGTGTCCTAAATCTATCCAATAAACACCCTAACACTAATGACTTAGTATCAAACACCGGTAACCACTACAGTAATATATACCTTAATCATTTATTACTTTATATACAAGAAATATTTTCTAGCTATTGTATGTTTCCTTGACCGTTTGGAACTCAGAAAACAACAAAAGAATCAATTTTGCACTCATTGTACATTCCCAACAACATGATATTAATCCCTGCTATACCAATTATGGAGGCCCCAATATTATTTTCCACACACTTTACGGCACCTTCACATTGGTCCAAACGTATTGCAGACACAATATCTCAACACCATGCCATTTATTCACTGCCCACCACATTCTCATTTCATTGGGCCACAACCCATTAGACCCAGCAGGGGGACATGTGAGCCCACATCCAAAAATGACTACTCATATCATGCATTAAATAAGTGAAACATGGTGGGCCCGGGCCCACACCTTGGTGGGCCCATTTCCTGAGTGCAGCAAGACACAAAAAGGCTTAAGTCACATGATTTGGCATCCCTCCTTCAATGAATCCATTCTTTTCCAGTTTCTCTCATCTGCACTGCACTTTCTTCAATGGTGTATGGTCCCCAACTTAATTAAAAAAACACTGGAGAATTTTCCTGTCACAGTAATGTTTCTAGCCTTATTTCAAGATGCTCCTAGCATTTGGGTTAGGTATTGTTAATCATATGGTGATGGGTCACGGCAGTGGTAGTTTTATTGGTAATATTCTAAGTTCATGTTTGGTATCTAAGCTTGTTTGATTGGTCACTCGTATATGGTCCATAAATTTAAAAATAGTGAAATTAATGGCGCTGTTCTATATGAATCGTCGCATTTAGGTGTTGAGATCAGCATGCTGATCCTACCAAATTAAAAAAACAGAATGTTATGTCCTTGATCACTTCGGTTGTATGTGACTTGTTGGCTATTTGATAATATTTTTGTCCAAAACTTCTGTGCGAATATAATTTTGAGATGGCCATTAAGTTCATGGACTGTTATTTCATGCGTTACTTGCAAATACATGCATCTCATGTGCAGGGGAAGATGCATGTATATGTAGAAGCTAATGAAGAACACATGGCCGAGTACACAAAAACTACATGTATAGAAGCTTGACAAACAGGAAGCATTAATTAAACTGATGTTATATTATGGTACTTGGGATATATTTAATATATATATTATACGATGATAGAGGTTACAAAGCCTATGCAGTAATTAAGCACCCAAGTGCTTATGACTCAACCATGAAACAATAAATTAACACCTACTACGGAATATACTATGTACAAAATCTTTCCTAAAACCCTAAAAAACTGCAGCATTTCTGTAATGCTGTCCAACTGAATTCTATCCCCCTTTTCATCTCTAAACTGTATTTTATCTTCTTGTTTAATTTTTCCTTTTCGAAAGATGAGATGAGATTATAGATAAAATAATTAACGAGTTAGAATTCAGTTGTGTATCGGAGGTTTTCTCTTTGCCGGAGTATAGTCCATCCCAGCTATGTCTAAGATGTCCGGATAGTGCTCGGTGGCAGCCTTCCGGTGCTTGGAATCCGGCGACGAGTTAAGGGGAAGGCTTTCTTGATCTTTCCCACCAAGCCCATCGGTAGTACTCTTTGGTTTTCCCTTGTCATTCTGTACAGATATAGAGCATAAAATCATGCTTGGGAAGAAGGAATTTTGAAGTCCTGGTGACAGAAATTAACTAATTAATCAACTAACTTGCTCTTTGTTTGAAACCAACCTTTGAAATGGTGGTGGAAGAAGTAGGATTAGACTTGGCACTGGCCATAAGTTTTCTATTGCTTCCTGCAATAATGGAGAAATAAAGACATTCAAGATACGAAATGGTAGTAACATCATACGACAAGTCGAAACACTAGCAGTGTAATTAGATGGTTAACATCATACGACGAGTCGAAACACTAGCAGTGTTAGATGGTTGACATTGATGGGTTAAGAAAAATAAGATAGAAAACCTATGGCTAAACCCGAAGAATCATGGTTGTGGGATCTCATTGATATATAGTTTTTCTTTTCAAAAAAAAAAAAGAAAAGAAAAGAAAACTATGGCAAAATGGAGATTAATTCAATGGTGTCTTGGTTTGTGAAGCCTAGGGCCGTAGTAATCTTCATGAATTTTTGGAAACCGGTGGTGGGATTCCTTGGTAACTCTAGCAATGGATCTTCTCTTCATGGTACCTGATGGAGAAGAAGAACAATGCTCATCTTTGCAGTGATGAATAGCCTCTTCAATTTCAATATCTCCCTTGCTTCCCGCCTTAGCCTCTCTACTCTCCTGCAAGTTCCATAAACCAAGTTCATCACCATTAGATTCGAGCTACAAAATCTCCAAGAGAAGAAAAGAAGAGAAAAGAAAATGATACCAACCTGGAGTTTATTCTTCCAAGCAGATAGAAATTCTTTGTTGAAGCGTATACCTAGAAAGTAGCAAAGAAATTCAGTACCCAGCAAGATGTATAGCCAAACGTGACCAAATTTAAATTTTGATGAAAAAATATATATCTTTTATATTTACATACCTTGGACATTGGAGATGAGAATGGAGAAAAGCAGAATAGAGAGTAACAAAGAGGGTCTCATTTGGAGAAGATCTGTGAAGAGGGCTTCTCTTTCCTTCTGTAAAAGAAATTGTCTTGGATATTTATGAACTCTCAAGCTTATGAATGTTTGATAATATGGGGATCTCTCCAGCCTGCTTTATATATATATAGAAGAGAGCTTGGTGGGTCCATTGAGCTGTTGAATCAGATTTCACCTCAATTTAATTTCTTTCATTTTCTATTTGCCTCTCCATCTTTGAATATTTTCTCAGGAAAGTGCAAAATGCAATAATGGGATTGGGGTTCTAAAACTATTGTTGGGGGGACAAAACAGTCCTAAAAAAATGAGGGGGCTCTCTCTCCATTTCCATGAAATTGGTAGCCTTGTAGCAAGACAAATCATCTTTGGGAATGATTTGCATGCAATAGATGAAAGAGAAAGAAAAGGAGAGAATGAGTTGGAATTTGTCATCTTTTGAAATGAAATAAGAGGAAAAGTGCACCATCTTTGGGGCATATTTCCCCAGCTGCCATACCCCTTTGGGGCTACGGTGTTCCCCCTTTGAGGGTTTTCCCAAACATCATTCACCTTCTAATTTCTAAGGGACCACCTATTTCTTTTCTATATTAATATATAAATAGATAAGATTACGTAAAAATATATTATATATTTGTACACTGAAAAAATATTAGAATATTATATAATCATAATTTTTATTATGTCATTTTAATACCACCATTATTATTATGTCACTAGCAATTTTTCTCAAAAAAGTTTTAGTCATTCTATAGAGTACACATGTTGGGTTGGTTTAAACTTTATATAAAATTGTATCCAAATCATGGTTGGGTCTAAAACTTTGGACTTAAATTTGATCCGATTACAAAGCAAAATTGAGTCAACTGTACCTAATTAAATACTCTAGAATTTTAGACATTAAATTGATCAAATTACAAAATAATTAAAGTCAGATTAATTTTAGCCTAACAAATTAATGACATTACTTTTTGAATCAAGTTTAGGGCTTAGCATTTGCCTAACCTATTGTTACTCACATCTTTAATGCAATGTTTGATGAGTATGCCATTTGCCAAACCATGACTTGATCATCTTCCGCATATGGATGTGTGACAGCTGATGATTAATTTGGATATGCCATCTAATCATGTCTTTGGATGGTTTTAATCAGATTAGAAGGCTATTATGCCTGTTTCCGATGGGACAGGTTTGGTAAATTTAGACTAGTAGATGTGCCCAACTTTACAAGCCACAAGGGCTTTTTTATTATTTTACAAAAAAAGAGGGTAAAATAGTGACACTTTTATTTCATAATAAAATAAAACCACATTTTAAAACTAAATTTTGTACTTCATCCATGGGAACTATCTTATTTATCGATTTTAATTAAGTTAGACTTGGAATCGTTTGATAAGAAATAAAAATGGACTACACTTAAAATAGCCAACCAATTACTTATAATCTCCATGAAGCCATAAATTAAGAATAATGTGGGTGAAAGTATAAAAGCTTGTTAGACATACAAGTAATTGACTTTTACAAAATATAATTCCCCCTGAAACCACCAGCCTTTTATGTAATGTAACATTACATATTCTTATGCTCCATCAATTCCTATTTTAAATTTCATTTATTCCAAACAAGTCATAAATTCAATTCTCAATTTCGAAACCCATCAAATCCCATATTTGTATATATTTCTATAACATATTGTTAAATTTTGTTATTTTGTAATTCATTGTTACTTAATGAATTGTATTTAACTATTTGAGTTTGTTATACTCTTGAATGAAATATATATTATACTTATAATTAAATGAAAATATTATTTGTACACTAACTTTTATACTCATAGAATTATAACTTATTTTTTAAGAAATTAACAACACTTTTTTGTAAATTATCAATTGTTTTTTAAAAAATTATAAATATTTTTGTTAAGGTAAAAATTGTTTATAGTAATTGATAGTTTACGAAAAAAATATTTTTAATTTCTTAAAAAAATATGTATAATTCTTAAGTGTTATATGTTAATTTATAAATAATATAATTAATAAATAAAAATATTTTTTTAAACATTTAATAGTGATATTTTTATAACACTCTCATATTAATATAAATATATAATATATAAATATCAAAAAATATTAAATTTCTAAATAACATTTAAAAAAAACAGTTGGAGCAATTAATGAGACTCGGAGTGAATTGGGTTGGGCCACGTCATGAGGAACACATGGCCGGAGCGTGGATCCAAGGCCCACGTGGCAGGGAGCAAAGGAGTTAATGCGACGGCGATGGAGTGCACCGGCCTGTCTGTACAGTCGGCCGCCACCGAAGTGGACGGCTTCGTCGTTTAGTTGCCCCGGAGGCGGCCATCCCATGTGGACGTCCACATCGTTGGGCTCTCCAAGGACCGATGACGTGGCATTATATAGACGCGTGGCGAGCGGCGAGTCGTTGGGAGTGTTGGGGCCGCAGGTGGCAGGAAGACACGCCAAAGGCGACGATGTCGGCGCGCTGTCTTTAGGGGATTGAAACGGCGTCGTTGTTGGGAGTAGGAACCGTTGGATTTAGCGTTCGGTCTTGGCCTCGGCGGTGGTGTGTCGGTGACTTGCTGTTTTGACTGATAAAGGCTGTAACTCGAAATATGATCGTCGTCCCCCGAAGCCGCGCTTGTGGTTTACGGAACTATGTTCGAATAAATAGTGAAGTTTGCTGATCTATATAATTAAATTGTTTTAATGTAAAATTGAATTTAAAAAGATTGATTTAACAATAAAAAACTAACATACTAATTTCAAAGCCAAACCAAAAATAAAAAGTCGAACTGAATTGAAATTAATAAAAAAGCTTATTGAATTAATTATCCAAAATTATTTAGTTTAGTTCAAATATTTGACTTTAACCAAATAATCAAGGCTCTAAACGTATATATTACTTAAACTAGAATTATGGAAAAGATGATGCTTTAAATTAAATAACTTGTGAAAATAAATAGTTTTATTTTTCCAATAAATAGCCAGCTTAAGTCAGTTTCACATTGACTCACAGAAGACGATTTAAATATGTTCTCATAATATTCAAACTATCATATAGAGATCAGTTAAGAGATTGACTATATACTCTTTATTAGAATTCAATAACAGCCTTATTAACTCTTAAATTAATTTCTCTATATTTACTGACCTTCTCTTACTTGACCCAATTTGTAGATTATTATTTATGCTGATGAATTCATTTAATACATACTTAAAAAATCATATATATATTTGCAGATTTTTATTGTTATAAATATCAAAAGAAAAGAAACACCAATTATATAGTTTAGTTGAACTAATCTTATTTAATTAAGGATGCGACAAATAAAAGAAGGAATGTGTATTAAAGTGACAATTACACAACCCAGGTGCCACGGTCGAGGAGCTAGCTTGACATTTATTTAACTAAACCAATGGCCTTAACTTACACTTTTGACTTTGTGAATCTACATAAAATATTAATGTTAAAAAAGTTGATTGAACAAACCACCTAATAACTTTCGTTATCCCTAGCTATATTTCCAATTCATTAATGCCAAAACAATGTGAAGTCATCAACATTCTCTTGTTCCTTGTAGAAGGTTCTGTTTATTTTTTATAGCTATTGTTTATCTAGTTGAACTTTGATTGTGCAATACTCAAATGGGGGCCAACCATCCATTTATAAGCTCATAGTTAATAACTTTTGAATTATTAAATATCAAATAATTAAATTTATTAATTTACATACATTTAAATTATGTATGAAGTGACGGCCTTATACTCGTTCCTAACCCACTCTTAATAAAGCATTTGAATTTTACTCCAAATATGTCCCGATAAAAATGTAAATATAAATCTACATTAATAATTCATTAATGTGAGATTAGTTATGTATTCATGCTCGTTATTTGAACTGTCATACAGTCCTATTATGTCCCAAAATATAGTGCAAAAGTGTGTTGAAATCAATTTTTAGAAGGGTAAGAGAAGGAGCCCGCTATTTAATTTCCTTTCTCAAAATGTGATAATTAAGCATATTAATTCTCTTCATTTTAATATTGCCTTTTATCATATAGTGCCCCCATTATCTTAATTAATTTAACAATAACGATCTTGGCGTTTAAGGCAAGGTGGGAAACAAAGGGCTGGGTGGGTGGTTGTGGTTAGATCTAATTAGATGTGTATTTATGTTGGAATGATATGCATGGTTAGAATATTATGATAATATTATAGAATTGGGATTTGGGAGACAAAGAGACAGTTTAAATTTTAATTAATGCTGAGTCTGAAAAAGTATGGAAAATGGCTGCATCAATTGTCTTCCCTTCCTTGTTCAAAACCCCAGGTATTGTTATTCCTTCTGCTTCACTTCATCTTTAATTGACACAGGTTTTGTGAAGATGTGTCCGGGCGAGGCCAAGACAGGCCAGTTAGAAATCCCACTTTCTCTTAAATCAAGTCAAAATTAAGCCCAGTTAAGTTCATTAATTCACACACCTCAAGAAATTGTGCAACCTTGCCACTTCAATTATATATGGTTGTTAGTTTACACAAACCCAAAAGTTTACCATTCAATTTAATTTAACAAAACAAAAACCCAAAAAGATTACCAAATGCAAATTGATCAATATTGGTACGAAAGAGAGTTTGTTAAAAAAAAATGACTTGATTTAGTGATAGAGCATTTGGTTTCTTGAGAAACATATGGTGGTAGTTTGAAAATTTTTAATCGGAATAGAAGATAACTTATGATATATTTGAAAAAAGATTTTTTTAATGCTTAAATTAGAAGAAGTCGAAAACTTTAATAGAAGCGGAGAATATGTGAATACAAGAATAATATTATATATATCTAGAGAATAAAAATGCAGAAATGTGACAATAAATGATGAGAGAATGTGTAAGAGAAAATTTATTGTATTTGGAGAATATGTCTTTTTACACTTAGAGATAAGGTTGCATTAAATTTGCATGTGATTTGTAATGATATGTAGAGATAACTTTATGGTACATGTGACATGGTAATCGATCCTTTTTTTTTTTTATATATTGTTTGAAATATTATATTAAATTTTTTATTAATTATCAACGACTTAAGAATTACAATATTTTATAGAATCTACGTATTTAAATATTTGATAAGTATATCTAAAGTATATATTTTTTTTTTGTTACAAGATACCAATACTTCACAATATATTTGGTTATATGAGTCAGAGAGTAGTGTAAAATTGTCACTGTTATATTATTATCCAGATAAGTTTTTTTTTCCTATTTTTCAGAAAAAGAAAAAACATAGGGAGGTATGTTGTGCGGTGCAAGCAGCAACTATTAAAGCAACAAATTGGTCGGTTTTGTGGAGGGAACAGGAGCCGTTGATGGAAGCGCACACTCCGAGTCACGTGACCGGAAAGCAAGAGAATTAAATTTCGGCATTTGGGCTGGTCCCTATGGCTGTGGGCCTCTGGACAGGATGAAACACTGGGGCCCATCTTGAGGTGGGTGGGATGGGCCTCTGACATACCCCAACATCGCAAGGTTTCTTCCTCATAGGCCTCACTTTTACCTTTACTGATCAAATATATATATATATTTTTTCTTTTATTCTTTGGGGAAAGGATTAAATTAGTTGGATATTGCGTTACTCTCCCGACAAATATATTTTTAAATTATTATAAATAATTTTAATAAATTGTTAGTGATAATATTATTAAGCATCCATTTGAATTCAAACCTAAATTCAGACTCAAAACTCTCCCACTTTTAGGGCAAGAATGAAGATTTCATAGATAATTAGATGGTTTGTTAGAGAGAGAGAGAGAGAGGGGTAGATTAATGGTACATAAATCAAATGAATTCTTGTAGAGAGACAAAATCAAATTTGATTCATTTTCATGTTTCCCCAAGCAGTGCAAGACCATCATGGGAAGCGCATTTATACATTATAAGTGAAGACACAATATAGAATGTTTTACCTCCTTAAATGATTGTGGAAAATGATTGCTCCTAAAGTTTACACCACCATTTGGCACATACCATCTCATCATCTTTCTTGTGGGGACTTAGAAACTGAAATTATAAAATCCTGTTCCTATGTGATTAGGGTTTAGACAAACTCTTAACAAAATTATGATTAAAATGATGACACAATAATAATCATAATCATTTAAACATGTATTGGGTAAATTTTAGATATTTTCACAAATTATAACTAAAGATCGATGGACTCAATAGTCTAAGAGAAATTTGATGCCCATTAATGTGGGGAATATACGTACTTGACAATCAAATCAAGCCCTAGAAGTCGACAACTTCTTTGTTTTCTCAAGATGTGGAAACTATATCCCAACAAACCTCGCAACACATCAAGAACCTGGAAAACTCCAAGAGTAGGAATCCATCTTGTTAACTGTACATGCATGCAGAAGCAAACAAAAGTCGGGATGATGCATGCAGCATTGAAATTTTGGTGCACTTGTCTCACAAATGGGGCGATGCTTTCGGTTCAAATTAACAGTCTGCCTTTCTGTATGTCGAGATGGGCCTCCTTCTTCTTCTTCTTGTTTCCCCTTGCCATGCCCACTTGGGCAAGCCCCTCACATCACATGGGCTGTGATGCATTGTCACATGGCATCAGCCCCCACCATGGGAGGCCCTTGCCATGGAAATGCCTTGCGGTGATGGGACAATGAGACGTGACCCTTCTTCTGCCACGCCTTATGCATGGCTCAAAATCATGTAATGTTCTATCAACATGACAATATTGATTGTGTAAAATTTTGGTTATATATATGTCCATAACGATGTCAAGAATTTGACTTTTATTGGTAATTTCAGTGGAGGATTTTGCATTAATGTTTTTTTCAACTAAGTGTTGTTTTGATCAAAGAGGTATGGGCATACCCCAAGGGTGGTCTCAGCAGATAGGGGAGGATGTGGGTTAGTCTGATCTTCAGATTCGAATCCTTCTCCAACACAATTATTGGTGAATAATATTCAGATTTACTTTCTCGTCTCCAACACAATTATTGGTGAATAATATCCAGATTTACTTTCTCGTCACTAAAAGGGTGCGGTAGCACGATATTCACAAGGGGACGTCATCCCAAGACGTATGGACATGACTTGCATGATTTTTTTTAAATATTATACGTATAGTCCATGGTTAGTTTTATATGTAGAAATGAGAAGATTATGTGAATTTTTTTATTTTTAGATGACGGAGACCCAATTAAAGTATATCTTTTTTGTCGTGTAATATGCATGTCACAACATTAATAATATAATAATTGAAAAGTATACAAAATTTTCACAAATTAATTGTGCTTGCTAGAATATTGCTCTGTTGTATTATTGTCCTATTGAATTCTATCTAAACGCTTTGTGTGTTTAGAATGATTTATGTTTCCACACTTGTATGTTCTACTACATATTATTTCTAATATTCTCTTTATTTTTTTAAAAAATAAATTTTACATGTAAAGAAAATATTAATTAATTTGTGAAAATTAATATTTATTTTAGTTTTTGACTTAATTTAAGCTGTACGAAAATGAAAATAAAAAACATATATGATACAAAATGAAAACAGAAAAATGACATTTTTAAAAAAAATAGAAAACAAAAATGCAGGAGAAACACGTAAATAAAAAGATATAGGTGTCCTTTTATAAATATTATTTTTTATATAAAAATTATAAAATATTAAAAATTATATAATTTTTAACATAAAACTTTTTAAATTAGAGACGAATTTTTTTTGTCTCTAATCTTTTTTGGATGAAAACATATTTTCAAATTCAAAACGATTTTTAATATTTTCTTAATATTACAAAATATTGGTGAAACGTTTCTAAAATTGTAAAAAGAGCAAAAAAATATTTTTTTTGTATTTCTTAACATTTTGATATAAAAAATGTTTCAAAAATATTGAAATAGCACCCTCAACGTGTTTTCGTACATCATTGAGCCAACTTTTGAAGTACATACCCAAAATATACAACAATCGTTATATTAATGAACCAATCTAGCCAGAGTAGTTCATTTTTGAATCAGATCAAAACCATAAACTTTACCAAAAGGAACAAACCCAACCCGTTGACACTGGGTTGGTTTGATTTGTGAGCCCTTTGGGCTGTTACCACTAGTAATGTTTGGTCCTGTCAAGTACAGCCCAAGTTCACTTGCTTGAAATCACCATTCTAAATTGAGCAACTTCCCACATGCTCATGTTGGCTGCCCAAAGCATATATAGCTGCCCAGCTTCATGTCCTTCGGTTTTGAAATGCTAATCCACAAGGGGCATGGTGGCACTCTAACTGATTACTTCACTTAACTTTTGCTAATTCATTGAGCGAATTCTTCTGACACTGAGTTAGTCATAAAGAGGCTTTAAACTGCACATTTAAACACAAAATGGTATTATCATATTAAATTTTACCAAGTTTTGGAAGAAACCCAATCTGTTAAGGATTTGGAATTTCTTCCATCCGTTTGTACGTTACTGTGAGCTCAAGTACCAAGCTTCAAACTTTACTGCAATATGATTTTATGCTCTAATCAATTGATCATTACAAGCATTTCAAGTGGCATGATCTAACGTCTGCCTGCCAAATCTCAGTTCCTCGGCCAAACCTTTTTAGAATTTCGATTCCCTCAAAATCCAAGAAAATGGTTCTATCGATACCTCTTGCCTGATTTCTGTTTCTTGTAGTATATGATGAATGCTGAGTTTGTAGGATTCTTCTTAATCAGGATGCAGCAATTTGGTTCTGATCAATCAAGTCAAACAGTTCATCTCCAATCCCAAATCCAAGCATTCTGGCCATGTCACTTGCCTTCAATCTCGGCTTTGGAATGTTATGCTCCTTCAGCCATGAGTAGACAATGAAAACTTTCTTCATGATGAACAATTCAAGCGCCTCAGGGTTGAAGACTACCCCCATTCTCATGCTCATCTGCCAACCAAACAACCGAAACATTCAGGCTTTAGGATTAATCTCTCAATGTTATGAATTCAACCCACTGTGTTAATAGAGGTTTAAGTACCTGGTGAGGCACCAACATGGCTGCATACCGAGCAAGCTCCCCTGCTCGCCAGTCCAACAAAACTGGCAGCCATGGATAAGCAGCGTCTAGCCTAACGAACCAGAGCCTTATATCAGGAAATTCTGAAAGTTCCCGGGGATCATGTGGATCTTCCTTCCTATAGTTAATGGTGAAGCCAATTGTTCGTTCAAGAAACAACTTTGGCTCAACTGCACATATCAATAAGAACATGCCAAGCCTTTATTCCACTATATGGGTGGATGACATGAATTCTAATTCGTTAGTTATCACATAGCAATCAGTACAAGCAGGAAACATTCAGTTCTGGAATAAGCAAAAGCACAAGCGGGTGGTGCACATTTTGCAATGGATGCTTTTACCTGATTGAGATGAGGTGATTCCAGTTGCAGCGTGGAAAGGGGCTAAGTCAAGGCGGCGAATAACATCATTGTCAAGAACTACTTCAAATCGCCCTTCTGTTGGTGGCATTGGCGGTGGAACTTTTGATGAGTCTGTCAAGCAATTGGCTCTCCAAAGTCAAAAAATTTCACCAAATCATTTGAGTGATTATGACTAAATTTGTTTGTTCACTGGTAGTCTCAAGTACTGAAAAACCATGTTTATATGACAAATTTCTGGCAATTTTGCAAGATTCAAGAATTATAATCCCCAAATTTTGCTTTATCTGTTCCGAAATTGCTAGTTTATCTGCATTTCCACCTATTGAACCACAACTGACAACTGTTCCAATTTATCACTTTCTTCCATATGTTGCTTCCAAGAAAAATCTTGATAGAAAAATTCTCTCATCAACATTAACAACTAAAGTTCTAATTTCAAATTGAACAAATCTTCCACCATTCATGCAAATTTGGAATAGCGTCACATTCTAGTAATGGAAAAAACGGAACTTTTGAAAACATCAAACCATGAAGATTTCATACGAAGGAAGAAAACGGGCAAAGAGCTAAGAAGATATGAAGGCAAGCACTGACCATCTTCATCATCATAGAGAGAGAGGTCAAAATTTCCCGATGGATTGAATGCAACTGAGGCTGTCACTGGTCCTCTTGGGTGGCGCAAGTGTGATGCTGCGTGAAAAGAAGAGGTGAAATCTGAGATGGGTTTGCAGGAAATCAGTGGAGTTAGAGAGGGAATGGTCTGCTTTAATGGTGAAGGAAGAGGGCACAGTGGTCTGGTAGTAGCCATGGCTGACTCCAGGTATTGGCTCTGTAAAATTTGTGGCTAAGGCAGGTTGAAGTTGTTTTGTCTGGCTAAATCACTTGATCTACTTTTCTCGGTGTCCTTGTGTTCAACCTACTCATATCCACACAACAAATAAATAACTATATATACTTACCCCCCCCCCCCCCCCCCCAAAAAAAAAATAAAATAAAAAAATAAATAATAATAATAATAATAAATAAAATAAAATAAATGACTACATAATTCACCTTATCAAATTGTCTATTTTAGTTTTAGAAATATAAAATTCATACAATCATCCCAGTCATCAATTAAAATATTTGATTTGTTATTATCGTGTATTTTTTTTTAAATTAAAAAAGAAAACTTGATTGATTCAAGATATAATGTATTTTTTTTTTTTTTTTGTAGCATGGTGAAAAAGTTACAATTAATTCCTTATTATTCATTCATTTATTTAAGGTATGGTACTAAATATATTTAATTACTTGGACTTAGTTTTAAATTTGCTTATAGATATAATAAACGATATATCAATTTATTATTTTTAACTCAATTCTTACGCCATATGGTCGCCTAAATAATTATTGAATATCAAGTTTAAAGTTAGAGATTTCTAAGTATGAATTCTGAAGCTATCACTACTACATGCCAAATTTATATTTTTTATCTATGTATTTTATATTTTTTTATAATTATTTAAATTTTTTATTATTTCAATTGCACTCTTAACTCTTAAACATAATTTTCTAATCAATTTAACCTTTACAATTAACTTTTTTTCTTGTAATAATTTTAATTTTTCGTTATTTCAATTATATTAGTGAATCTATATTTTTAAATTAATTTAATTCTAATACCTTCATATATAAAAAAAATAAAGTGAAATGATAAATTAAACGTATATTCTATTTATGTTAAAGTACAAGGGTTTAGTTGACTCTAAAATATATATTTAAAAATATAATTAAAATAATAAAGAATTTTAATTTTTTTTTAAAAGTTAAAGTATAAAACTTAAATTAATTAAAAAATATAGATAAAAATATAATTAAAATAATAAAAAATTTAAATAATTATCAAAAAAATATATAAAAAAAGGACAAAAATATAAGTTTCGTCGTCGCCATTAAAGCTGGCTGTTGCTCGGTGTTCAGACAGCGTGCAATAAATGGATCATTTTAGTTGATCTGCTGCCCATCTTCACATCTTCCGATGAAAGAATCAAGCAAGCATTTAGTTCCGCCGATCCTGTTTGAGTGCCGTAGGCAACTTTTCTGGCTTCTGTACAGGATGCTCGGTTTCTTGATGAGTCCGAAATTCACTGCGTCAGATTCAAAAAAATCAGAGCCTTCAACTCCCAACAAATTTGCAGCATTGAGCCTTGAGCCATCTTGAAGCAGACACACGAATTGCCGCCTGCTTTTTTGTTCCTTCAGCTTTTAGATGGATTGATACAGGTATTTGACACTACTCATTATATGTATTAGAGTTTAAAATTCATGAAATAACAATATTATTGCTTCTGATTCAAATATTAAGTAGAATGATATCACTTGCAAATGGCACAATTGTATTGTTAATGAACCTAATTTATTCTTCACAGATAAAATGATCGTCATCGAACGAGTTCAAGAAACATAGTTTTTTTTCAGTTGATTTAGATATTAAATAGAACAATATCACTTGAAAATGGCACAATTATATTGTTAATAAACCTAATTTATTCTTCATAGATAAAATGATCGTCATCAGACAAGTCTAAGAAACATAGTTCTTTTCAATTAGAGACTTAGTGACAAGAATAAGACCTGAACTATTTGAATAATGGATAAAGAAAGGGTTGGAATCGTTGTTGATGGCGGAATGACTCATCGATAAGGGAGATGTATCATGAGCGATAGATGTCATAAGAAAAGAAATTTTAGTAGACAATAGAAAAAAAGAAGAAGATCTATTTAAAATCGCAAGATTGTTGGATGAAATCCACGAGAAACAAGATAAATGATTGGAAAAAAATCGACATTCAAGATAATTAGAAATCGCGATGAGATAAAATAAGAATAAGAAAACTTGATAATACGACGATGTTGAAAAGAATCGTCGGAGAAGAAAACGAAACCACGACACAAATCACTTAACTCAGAATATCGAAGAATTGACAACGAGATGAATCGACGCAAATGAAAGGAGAAGGAAAACTCTAATATAGCTCTAATACCATTTTGCAAACGAGATAGATTGAAAATAATGCCTAGTCACCTTTCTTCAAATACCAAAAACTAATGGGAAATTCTATCTCCAGCCCGTGAAATTGCTCTTCATAGCCCACCTTAAGCAAAATGCTCCACTAATTTTAAAATTCCAATTTTAACCCACAACAGCAGAGAGAAAAGAGAGAGAAAGAGTGGGTCTACTGCCATGGCCGACCCACACATACATATATATATATATATACACACATAATTCAGCCATGGCAATCGCGACCATGGAAGCTGACTCACCTAGCGACCGTTGCACAGAGAAAGAGAGAGAGAGAGAGGGGGGGTCGGTAGCCAACCCACACACACATATATATATATACACACTCACACACACACACACATATATACACACACACACACACACACACACAAAAGCATGGCCGCAGCCATCAGAACCCTCCGCATCTCATGGTACGGGGGTTTTCAGCAACCCCTGCATTGCGAGGTGTGGGGGTTTCTCCAACCTCCGCACCTCGCGGTGCGGAGGATTATCAAACCTCCACATAGCGAGGTGCAGAGGTTTCTGAAACCTCCGCCTCGACCCTTCCCCACCTCGGCGACGATGGCAGCATCGCTGCCTTCGTCAACCGCTATAGTGGCGGCTGCAATATCGCCACCATCACCCCGAGTCAGGGAACACTGGGTTCCCAGACTGTTGCCATGGCTAAGTTCCATGGCCGCGGCTGCCATGTGTGTGTATATATATTTGTGTGTGTGTGTGTATATATATATATATGTGTGTGTGGGGGGGTCGGTCATGGCCGACCCACTATTTCTCTCTGTGCAACGATCGCCAAGTGAGTCAGCTTCTATGGCTGTAGCTGTTATGGCTGAATCGTGTGTGTGTATATATATGTGTGTGGGGGGGGGGGGGGTCGGCCATGGCAGTCGACCCATTTTTTCTCTCTCTCTTCTCTTTGCTGTTGTGGGGTTAAAATTGAAAATTTAAAATTAGTAGAGCATTTTGCATGGGGTGGGCTGTGAAGAGCAATTTCACAGACTGGGGATAGAATTTTCCAAAACTAATACATTGTATAATTACAAAAATGCTACTAACCTAGTTTGTCAACTGAAACAAAACTAAAACTATACAATAACAATACAAGACAAAACATATAGACGTACCAAAATACAACAAACTCTAATAATATGTTCGGAGCAATAATGATGTACTAACGTGGAGAAAACAAATGAAGCCCTTGATATCTTCAGTCATTTGAAGAAAGGTCATTGTTTTCAGCTGGATTATGCAGATAAAAACTGGTGAAATGCAGCTGAAGCAGACCCTAGAATCTGTTTACATTCAATTGAAGGGCAGTTTATTCAACTGATAGCTTTTAATAAGGTTGCTTCTGTCTGAACATTGTTTCTCTTTATCCGAGTTATGTCCTTTTCTTTCTCGCCACAGCATCGAGTATGGACCTCAAAACTCATTAAATCCAATGTGTGTTTCTTGTTCACCTTTCTCTATCCACTTGACGAATCTCAACAGCTTGTCCACTAGGTGTGATTTTCCTTGGATCATATCTTCACTAGGTTCAAATATCTCATTTTCAAGATACTAGCCAAGTCTCTGATAAATAAAAAATATGCGAAAGTAGAGTGGATGAATATCTTTATGATCTAGAAACTTGCTTTCCCAGAAAGACCCAAAAAATCAACTCAAAATGCCTGCAATCTGTTTGATGAATTTCTTAATTGGGTCTCAACGTGTTTGGAAACCAATGGAGTACCCTTGAGTTGGTTTCAGGACCTCCAGCTCCAAGAGCAAGAATTGACAAATGAAGAAACGAGTGGGGATCGTCGGTGCAGGGATAAGTGGCCTTCTAGCTTGTAAGTATACCATAGAAAATGGTTTTCATCCTGCTGTCTTTGAAGCTCAAGATAGCATCGGAGGTGTTTGGAGTCAGACGATGGAGTCAACTAAACTCCAAAACCCAAGAGATTCTTTCCAGTTTTCTGATTTTCCGTGGCCGGCTTCTGTAAAGGAACTGCATCCCAGTCACACTCAAGTAATGGAGTATCTTGAATCATATGCTCAACACTTCAATTTGTTCCCCTATATTAGATTCAATTGCAGAGTTATTAGCTTAGATTATGTTGGAGTTCCTGAAGAAGAGATGCAAACATGGTATCTGTGGGGTGGAACAGGGAGGGCCTTCAGCGCCAGAGGAAAATGGAACCTCAAACTCCAGAACACCGAAAGAGGCTGCATAGAGGTATGCCATATCACTTAGAATTTACATTGAAAGACCAACTTCTTTCTATAAATCACTGCATTTTCAGCATTTCTTTAATTCTAAGAACTACAAGTGTAAATCAACTGGCATGCCAGGTTAAGTTTTTAATTCAAAGTATGGTAGCAATGTTTTCTTGTGAATGTTGAAGTAAAAGAAAAGAGGAATCTGAAAAATGGCAATGGATCAAGATGATGATATGTTGGATCTCACAAATGTCACTTCAATTCGAAGGATTTTAATAAATGGTTTTGCTTGTAGGAATACCAATTTGAGTTTGTGATTCTTTGCATTGGGAAACATAGTGGTTTCCCGAATATCCCAGAGTTCCTTCCTGATCATGGTCCAGAAGTGTATAAGGGTAAGGTGGTGCATTCAATGGAGTATTCTGCATTGGAAAATGCCCGTGCTGCAGAACTGGTTAAAGGAAAGACAGTTGCAATAATTGGTTCACAGAAATCTGCTATTGATGTTGCAACCGAATGTGCAAGTGTAAATGGTGAGACATCTTCCTAATTAGGCAGTTAAAATGAAGGATACCTTGCTTTTCAAATACTTGCAATTGTGGCTTCACTCTTCTGTATTTTGGACTGAACTCAAGAAGTTTTGAATTTATTCAAGTTGTCTAGGTGCATTGTGAAATAAACTCAAATAGATTTTTTTGTCTTTCCTACTGAAATTTGCTAGGACTTGATAACCCTTGCACATTGATTCAAAGGACTATTTACTGGATGCTCCCCCATAGCCATTCCTCAACTGTCAATCTCGACTTTTTATTCTTTAGCCGGTTCTCAGAATTGATGGTTCACAAGCCTGGTGAAACAACCCTGCACAGTATCTTGGCCACCTTGCTTTCACCTTTGGTAATCACTTAATCATACAAAAATGTTGTACTTCTGAAAGTGATTTATACAATGTTATCTCTCTGCAAAAACAAAAAAAAATTATATGATGTTATCCTGTTTGTTTGTTCATATTTCAGAGATGGGCGATATCGAAGCTTGTTGAGAGCTATTTCAGGTGGGAACTTCCGTTGAAGAAATATGGAATGATACCGAAACATAGTTTCCTCGAGCAGTTTTGTTCATGTCAGGTCCCATTACTGCCTGAAAGCTTCTACCGAAAAGTGGCGGAGGGAAGCATCATATTGAAGAAATCACAAAGCATAAGGTTCTGCCAAGAAGGTTTAATTGTAGACTATGAACATGAGCCCCTAAAAGCAGACATTGTAATCCTTGCCACTGGCTTTAATGGAGATGAGAAGCTCAGGAACATGTTCATGTCTACAACCTTCCGAAACTGCATAAGGGGGCCAGCAGCCAAACAAGTTCCACTCTACAGGTCCTCTCACTGGGATATTATTTCTGATCACTCTGTTTTTTTTATTTCCTTCTAAATTGCCTGGTATGATACCTCTTTTCTGTCATTGCAGACAGATCATTGAGCCACGAATTCCACAACTGGGAATAATAGGATATCCAGAGAGTTACTCAAATCTTCAGGGTTCTGAAATCCGCTGTCAATGGCTAGCACAGTTTCTATGTGGAAACTTTGAATTGCCTAGCATTAGAGAGATGGAGAAGGAAATAGTAGAGTGGGAAAATTACATGAAGAGATATGCTGGCAAGTATTTCTGGAAAACTTGCATTTCAATTCCCATATGGTGCAATGATCAGCTGTGCAGAGACATGGGACGTGAGCCCAGAAGAAAGAAGGGGCTCTTTGCAGAGTTGTTTGAACCATATGGACCATTGGATTATTCAGGACTCGCAGAAAGTAAGAGACTTAAGAGACTGAGTTCACATTTCAACTTAAGTTGAATAAATCTGGATTTCCTTGTTCAATCAATTTGAAGTCTGTGAGGCAGAAGTTATGTTGGCATTTCTATTCAATTTTTTTTTTTTTTAACTTACAAAAAATAAAGAAAAAACAAAGCGTGAATTAGATGCAAAATGAAAATGGAGGGGAAAAATAAGAAGAAAAATAAAGCCATAAATTTGCAATGGCCATTGCTGCTTCTTTATCCTCTTCTCCTCGTTCACTTCATCACACTTGCTTCCCAATATACCCTCCCTTTCCCATCATTCCCAATTTTGTCCCGGCCCAAGTCTTCTATTCCATTGTTTTGCTCCAGAGCCAGTGCAAGGCCAGCAGTCATTCTAGAGCGGGTACTCACTTTTCCTGTTTGGTAGGCTAGAAAGTAGAGAGAAAGTTTTAAGTTTTTATAGGTTTCGCTGTTCCTTTACTGTTAATATGAGCCATTAATGCAGCTACGACCCAACAACAGGGTGCCCCGAGATTTTCGTTTCTCTTCAAGTCCGCCACCCAGCAATCTTTGTTTTTTCTTTTTAACCCCTCAAATTTTCTTAGGCAAATGGCACATGTTTGGTTTTTCTATTGTTGCAGATTTTGTCCATTCCTAGTGTTTATTGCTTAATTGGGAATTCCTATTTAATAAAATCACTAGATACCTTTAATTTAATTGCCCTTTTCCTTTTGGCTTATTGTTATTTTGGGGCCCATAAATGTCTGCAAAAGCAACATCCCTTGTTTTTGTGAACTGGCATGCTTCACTAAATTTAATGCCTGAACTGTAATACTGCATCTGGGACTGAGATGAAAATGAATGTTACCGGGAAGACCTAAGTACCAGGATCAAACTATTTATTTCTGTTGGGCCGCCTCAACTCTTGGATTTAAAAACAAAATATTGAAAAGGAGAATATTTGATGAACTAATACATAACTATAAACAGAAATAAAACAATAAAGCATGCGCAAATAACACACAACGATATTACTATTATTCATCCATTAAATAGGGCTACATTCACGTTGAATTCCGACGAGAAAAGCTCACTATATTAATTGAAAAAATAATTATAGTCTTCATATACATTTCTCTCATTTACTCGCGGACAAATGATAGCTCTCTAACAAAAATGCCCCATAACAACAACAAATAGAGATAAGAGACAAACCCTAATAGAGAGAAGAAGAAAACTGTACAGAGAATATCGTAAAAATGAAGAGAATGAAACCCTAATCGGTATAAACAATCGGAAGCTATGCTACGCAAATCTCAAGAAGACAGAGAAATATAAATAGGCAGAAGCAATGGTAGAGATAAAACCTGAAAATCAGATAAACAGCCTCAAATGTAGTAGGCTAAAGGATATGATGGTACAGGGAGAAATCAAACAAGTTGTGAAATGATGAGGGGGGTTGTTGTTTGACCCTCCATACTCTGTTGCTCCAAAACGACAACGTTTTGGAGCAACCATTGAGCAGTTGCCAAGTGGCCCTCCACCCTTTATAAAACACGACAACGTTTAGTTGATGCTTCATCATACTTTACAATTGCAAATGTTTTGTGCATGCAAATGAGATTTACATGTTCATATTTGTAACGCCCCGTTTTCTCACAACGAGCGTTAACTCGAGATTTCGGGAATATTTTTTTTTTCAACATCGAACACACAACATAAGTCTCTCAATACATATACTTTCGTCATAATCATTTCCCGTCAATCCCGATCGTACCTTCTTAGCATATCAAAATTTAATAATAAATAAACTAAGACAGGTATCAACAATCACATCAGCGGAAGCAAGATCGAAACCTCAATGATATATAACCGACAATTCCTTTACAATAACCAAATCGATGTTTCACATGAAAATATCGAAATATTACATAACCTCTGAACATCGTAATCATGGACAAAACCTACGAAAACTAAACATAGCCGCTACATCTCGATGATATTCTTTCCCTTGGCGCCACCGCTTTCATCTGGAACGTTTGAATATTCCAGGGACATAGTCCAAATTAGATGCTGAATCATCTAAGTGAGAGTTCAAAAACGTTTTCATGCAGATATGAAAAATCATATACAAAATCGATAAATCCCGACATGTACCAGCCTAAGAGAATCCCACATAGCACTTAACCCTAACTAGGGAAAATGCAATCTCTCTAAAGGCGACACAACCACTTTGGCCCATTGGCAAAACCATCCTGCTTAAGAGGGACAACCTCGACATATGAACCCGGGAATCACCCCATTGTCATTGTTAGGCTTTACGCTCCAACTCAAAAGCATTCCAAAACCCAACGCAACACTAGCTCCAAGAGTGTCACACCAGCACTATCCTCGGAATCGACGTCACCTCGGCATTAATGCTATTGCTCAAAGGAACCTGGGGTGGTGTCCACTCGCAGCCCCGCCACTTGAGCCAACAACCGGGGTGGTGTCCACTCTCAGCCCCGTCACTTGGGTCCCGTAGGGTGAGGTCCGTCTCAGCCCCGTCCCAAGTGGGTCACCTAGCATTAATCCTAGGTACGCATCCCGAGTGCTGTCACTCTGGGCTACGTCACAAGTTACCAACCCACGTCCCACATGGACAACACAAAACAAGCCAATGCCGAAAAATCATAACATGCATAAAAATCAACATCTCAATGTATGCAATTTATTGTACGAAATTCAATGCATGTGTAAATAACTGTTTGGACAACCATAATACACCAAGCCATAGGGATGAGCATTCACAGTAAATCATTCACATGTCACTCAAGGTCCCTTCGGGTAGAACCACTCATAAGTCAAAACAAAGTTGGGGGCGAACACTCACCTTTGGCGAAATTTTAAATTCTTCTCGACAAGCGCGGTACGCCTTGATTGCGTGCCTGCCTCGATTTGCATGCCTTCTTCGAACTTCGCACGAGTCACTTCGTCTCAACCCTCAAGGCACCCTAATCATCACATTTATCCAACAATTATAATTTTCCTTAATTTTCTTACAATTTTCCTATTTTTCTCCCATTTTCTTCTCTAATAATCCAAAATAAATATCTACACAACTATTTTATCAAATATTTTTACATAATAATTCATAATTTAATTTTCTTAAAATAAATAAAAAATTTCGAATTTACCTGAAGTCTCACGCGCCCTCACGCGCGGGCGCGTGGCTGACTGGCTTGAACTGGCGCGTGGCAGTCACGCGCGGGTCGTCTTCTACCTTGAGCCGGTCGCCGGCGGTTGCTCCGATCGCCTCGAAACTGGTACCCCCTGGAAGCCCTTGAGAAGTCGATCCTATCCCCACCAAAATCAGGCCGAAAGGCCACCAGAAAGTGGCCCAAATGGCCGGTTGCAGGTCCGGCTAGGCGAACCACCTCAAACCCTCGGCCGAACTCGAAACCCCCTCAAACCTACTCCAAAACGCCTCAAATCGATCCCAAAATGATCCTTGTCTCCAAGAGACCAAAAGCCCTCTATCAAAGCTCAAAAAATCGTTCGAAAACGAGCTCGATTTGGTGCTTCCTTCTCTGCCGAAACCCTTGGCTATTTATAGCCAAAATCCGCCCCCACGTGGCCGATCTCCAGCCAAGCCTTCTTCCCCACGCCTCCTAGGCTACCCTAGGCCACTCCCTGATGACCCTAGGCTGCCCAAATCGCCGGAAAATCAGGCCAAAATCTCGGCCAAATCTGCCATGCTTTGGCAGATTTTCAAAAATTGCGATTTGGCCCCCTTTGAATTTCCTTTTACATTTTGGCCCTTATTCTCAAGCCCCTTAATTATCCAACTATACCACTAAGACCCACAAGATTAGAACTTCTCATTTCTCCCTTGAAATTTTCAAAAATTTACCGTTTTGACCTCCCTCGGGCATTTTTAGAAAATTACACTTAGGCCCGACTGATTTATTTGACCTCAAATCCACTCGATTCAACCTGAAACCTCTTAAGGGTTGTTCTATACATCGAATACTAGTCCTTGATACCCTCCTTTGACTTTTTGGACATCGTTTATAACAATTCGGTAATACGACCTAATTGACAACTGTATTTTTGCTGTATCGAAAACTGTTCTCGATCTCATTTCTTTCATCACTAAAAATCATAATTTTAATTGCTCGTCGATACTATACCATTTTCCTTGGCTATCTAGGGTCCGAGGTACTCCCTCTGATTAATTCGGTCGTCCAAAGCTGTGTCAGTGTGCCCTATAGTCTTATTTTTCCCAAAATTCCAATAATGCCCTTTATCAAACATCATTTTTATCCTCAAAATTCTTCTCGGGTGTTACAATATTCATACATGAACACACAAAAAAATTATGTTAAAAATCAATGCTCTCTTAAATTTTTGCCTTCACTTGTCAATTCTATAAAAAATGTGTTCAGTGGCTTAAATTAAGATGCGTGCTGCCTCAACTCCAAGCAATCTGTGACTAGGTTTTGTAAAATGATCCTATTGTAGCTGTAACTGCTAGAAGAATGAGTGTGCAATTTTGTTTCTCTATTGGGTTGAGAAAAAAAGAATAAAAATTCCTATATTTGCGTCCTCCATTCAAATAGGTGGACATTTATCTGCTCACTGACTACTGATTATAATACTTCATCAAGGACCGATGTAATGCAATGAAACAAATTGGCTTAATTGCTGCGATTTGCCCTTGACCACAGTGCGATGAGTTGCTAATTATGAAGGTTGTCCATCTTTTCTCCTAGGATACAAATATTGTAAATCTGAAGGGGTTGAGGCCCTGTGAAACTGTAAAGGGCTTTGAGATATGGACAGTATAACTGCTCTTCTAGAAAGGGATGTGTTGTTGGTTACTAGAAAACGAGCTGATGCAGTCCAAGCTTGGTTAATATTGTGTAAAATATTAACTCTGTTCGGACAGAAGATGAGATGGAGGAGATTGTACAGCATCTGGTGATCTTATCAAACACTGAGACTTGGCTTAAGTCTGTTTGAATATCATTTCCCCCATCTTCACTTTGTCTTATACTCTTGTGTTGATTTCTTGTTCATTAAAGTGTTGATTCCATTTTTATTGATACAGTAAGTGCTCCAGGAACCATGAAGGATTGTTTGAACAGGTTGTCAAACAATTGCTGAATTTTTACAAAGTTATTGTGATAATTGAGATCTATGGAACTTACAAATTCTGAGTAATGTCAGGGTAGCAGCCATTCCATCAGTGCTTTGTATGGATAACACTGTGATGCAGTGATGGTATGATTTGAACAGTATTTTCTAATTGTGTACATGTTTTCATTTGGTAATAATTTTTGGTTATTTTTTTTATACTTTTTCAAAATTAAGGTAGTTCCCGGCCTTAGGGTTTTGTAATGGAATTAATGGAATTGAGTGGGATTAGAAATAAAATATTTTATCCTTTAGTTGGAAGAGTAAAAATATATATAATTTTTATTTCATTATATTACTATTTTCCCTCTTCACAATATATATAAAAAAACACTTTCCAATCCATTTTCATTCTCTCTCTCTCTCTCTCTCTCCCAAATGCACCATTTCTTAGTTCGTTGAATGCATCAGTGGTCTATCTAATTTCTCTTACATATTTGCTTAAACTTATCATATAAAAATTATAAAAAAAACCCAAATTGATTCTTTTTCATGTAAAAAAAGGTCATATTAATAGCCAAATAAATCAAAATTCTTCTCTCTCTCTCTCTCTCCCCTCTTACAATCTACCCAGAAGCAGAAGAGAAGAAATAGCATGTGATAAAAGTGCATAAAATAAAGGGGGCATGTACTCGTAGATGTTAGAGCCCACGTGAGATGACTCTCACCCATTTGATTTTCAACAGTAAAAAAAGTAATAAGCTTTCAGACTCTTTCCAAACTTTTTCTTAATTATATATATTTTTATATATTCAGAGAGAGAGAGAGAGAGAGAGAGCGACAGAGAGATGGCCCCTCGTGCGGCTCACACGCTGATACCTGCTGTTTGTTCCTCTGCCCCCTCGTGCAGTTGTGGATCCCTTGACCTTTGACCATTCAGACAAAAAAAAACATATAATATAATCAGAAATGCTATTTGTAGCTGGGTTTGTATGTTCTATTGTATATTCCGATAAAATTAGTGATTTTTTTTTTTTTTTACCAAAAGTGTATGGTTTTTGAAAATTAATTGATAATTTCATAAAAAATATCACCTAATTTGTATTAGAATATATAATTAAATACACAAAATCTATCCACAAATAGCATTACCCTAATAATCTAAGAACAAAATATTAGTGCAGAGGAAAAATGTGGGAATATAAGTAGTTGGAAAGAGACAGTATTATTAATCTTGCTATTATTATTATTATTATGAATGAATGAGTATTTGGTCAGTTGAGTACTCAGAGCAAAAGAGCTTTGCCCAAATTGGATTCACATGCAGTCCCATTGGATCCCCCCTTGCACGTGACCTTCATTTACTCAGCAACCTTCATCACTGTTCAAATTTACAATGTGTGTGTGTGTGTGTGTGTCTGCGTGTATATATGTATTGCAGGGACATATGCATAATAAAACATCCTAAACATATATATATATCATTTTCTTTTGCCTTTTTATTGGGAAATGACTCTAGGTGATCGCTTGACCTGCCCCAATTCCTTGAAGGTGTTATTTGTACATGGTTGAGTTATTTTTTTTCTTAAAATTCAATTTTACATTGTTGAATTTAATTTTATTAATTGAAGTCAATTATATAAATTTTAACTTTTTAATTAATCTATCTAAATTTGGTATAGAATGAGAAGGTTTTGACCTCTGTCTACTATTTAATGCAACTTTCAGTTTATTAGGGTTTGAAACTAAGAAAATAAAAAAAATAAAGAAAACCTTCAACTTAATGGTGAAGTATCCTTTCTTGCTTCTTCACATCTTTGGCCAATTCAAAAGGCAATTACCAAGGGACTTTTACTAAAAACATAAAAAAAAAAAAGCAATTAAAAGAAGCCTGCAAAGCTAGATTGTATAAAATAGAGGAAATGATATTTAAAAAGAAATTATGATAGTGCATTTGCTTTTTAATGAGTGAATTTTAAAAAGAAACATAATTTTAATTGTATCTTTACATTAAATATTTTGTTAGTATAATTTCACTCATGAAAAAATACATTTTTTTATTGGACCAAAAAAAAAAAAAAATTGCTAGGCGTGGGATGTAAATGGGTTTCCAATTAACCACATTTACATAATTATTTTGATAAACTTTTAAATAAAACTTGTATCTATATCTCATTTTTATACTATCCTTAACTTTAAATGTAATTAATTAAAACTCATTTACCTCCCTAATTAACTTCTTAATTCTCTCGTTAGCTTCTCTCATATCAAATCTGTACAATATTTTTGTTTGAATTTTTTTTTCTTTACAAAAATGCATGGAAATTTGAATTTACCATGTTTAGTTATTCTGAATAAGTTTTGGCCATACAACTTAAAGCTTCCCAATTAAATTTCAGAAGTTCAAATGGAAAATGCATCATCCTTGTGTGACAAGCACAGTACTCGATGCTTATGAGTTATATAAAACTTTATCTCCCAAGCATTGTGCTTTACAATCCAAATATATAATTATGCAGTGCACTTGTACAGTGGCACAGGATTATCTATCCGACCAAACTAAATGTATAAAATAATAAAATAAAAGAAACATATCATACGGTACTTTCAAAGAGTAAATACAACTTGAGTCTTAGATTTATATGTAGAAATGGACGTTCTTATATACCTTAAATTTGTTATTAAATCTTTTCTTTGATTAAAAAAAAAAAACATGAAGTACACAGTGTCGCTGAGGAGTTCTAGCTTAATTACGAATCTAATCACTTAATCATAGATGCAAAAAAATTAGAAAGAAGTTTGGAGAATTAAGATGTTATTTATGCACATTAATAATTTGAAAATTTAATTCTTAATTTAAGGCCTTGGAGGCTTTCCTTTAGAATTTTCTGACCAGCTTTAATTTTCTACCTTCTTATATGCTTCTCTTGGATTAATAACTGGAACGTAGATACAAGCTTCATTGCATGTGTATTTATAAAAAGAAAAATGAAAAAGTAAAAATCTTATATTTTTAACAAAATGGTGTGGATCTTTAATAATTAATTAATTGATCTAAAAGGAGCAAACCCATAACAAAATTGGTTTTTCTGTACCAAAATTCTGTAAACATATGTATTTATTGAAATGGTCAAGCGAGCAGTGCATTTATATTTGTGTGCGATAAAATTGTAGTTCACCAAGCTAAAAAAAATTGTGATGTAGGTAGTAATTGATAATTAAAAGGCCATTATATTTTTTGTGACTTATTTTCATTAATTAATTACCAAATTAATAATCCAATAATCAAGTAAACACGATGAACTTTTGTGTTCTATTGTAGATAATTTGTGAATTTATCCAATTCACATTCAAAAGATAAAGATGACAAAACATTGAATTTTTGGGTGATACTGAGAAATACCATAGTTATAATAACACTATAGTTATAATAACTTCCAACTGCAAAAACAAAAAAGTGAAATTAGCACCAATTAACAGCTCTTGATCTTTGCTGAAGGAAAAGACAAGAGATCATTAAGTAGGAAGGCCCTTCTTTAGCTTAGTGACTGATGTGTTTTGGTGTAGTCTTGCTGTAAAATTCTCTTCCCCAGGTTTTTCTCTATTTTTGCTCCTTTTGTAATAATCTCTGTTTTTTATTTAACGAAAAAAAAAAGATTCTTTTTTTTTATTTAATTTTGGTCAGTTATTGTATATGCTTTTACATACATATACATAGTTCCTTATATATATATATATAGGATCCTTAAATTATACCAGTGCAAAGCAACATTGCTGCTGAATGTACCTAGAGCGCCATTATTATGAACATAAAATTCAAACCTAGAAAAGCGTTTTTCCTAGAAAAATTAACAGATAAGCTAAAAAACATTATGTAGACTTGCATTAGGTGTGGTTGTCACTAGCACTTGTTTCTTGGATTAATTATTATTAATTAGACAGACAGACTTGGTGTTTTCACGCTTTGTTCAAACCCACAATTTTAAAGTTTCAATGCTTTTTGTTTAGGGCGCTAATTCTGGACTTTTATTTTGTGGGGAAGATTAAGGAAAAAAATCATTTGGTCCCCAAAGTTTGAAAATGCACTTTGTAGTAGATTAATCCCACACAATGGGATCTAGGAGCCCAAAACTCAATCAACGCGTTGCTTAGTAACATTGAAATCTGGGATTAGGTAACCAGTTCTTGTCTAATGCATCCATGCAATCACATATTTTGGCTATGCTAAACCAACATTAATTGAACTTTCTAGAGAAGATATATCTATATATATATATATATTAAAAATTTTGGCTATGACGTATAATTGTGTGATTTCACATGCTATGAATATTGATATCATAATGGGGGATAGGGCAGAAGGGTACAAGCGAAATAATATTAAGATAATGTTCAATGAGAGGCTTCAAACTCCAAGATCAGGTCTTGGTTAAGGGCTTTAGAGGTCCTCAAAATTAGCAATTAGGAGCTTAATAATTGATTAATTAATAATAAGGCGTTAATTTTGCAAACTAGCTAGTTAGTGGTTAATGAGTTGTGATTGTCTGTCAATAGTATTGCTTGCAGCAAAACTGCATTATTGTTTAAAAGCACAGTTTTTCATTAGTGGAGTTGTTGTTGAATGCTTCCATGTTTGATTCCCCGTGAACCGGAATTTCTCCTGCATGTCTTTCTTTTTCTCATCAATTTTAGTGATTTGATCTCCCCTTGTTCAAATTAATGACCAGATGCTTTGCAGATATAGCAAAAACATTTTCTTGTAATCTTATAGGGAAAAATTAAAAATTTTTCAAAAACATTTTCTTCTAACAAGCTATAATTAAAATCCTTTCACACTTCAGTTTTTGGGTTTTTTTTTTTTAAATTTTCAATGTTGACCAAGTATATTTCCTCATATATACAGTTCAATATTTGCCCAACTCATCATATGCTAAAGAAGTAAGTATTATTATAGATGCATCAATATTTTAGGAAAGCAGCTTCAATTTTTGATTTAATAGACCCTCACCATCCCTTGATTAATTTTTTTTGGAAATGATCATGACCATATATTAACATTATTGACAAAGAATATTAAGTAGGGTTTCTGTTATTTCTGTATTTTATGTTTTGAGAAACTAACATTATTCATTTACCAGTTTTTCAAATTCAGCTATGTCATCTTTATTTGTTAACATATCTAAAAAGAGTTCCATGTAAATTATTTCAGGGACACTCCACTCCTGTAATTTTATATCTAGGACTAAAATTAAAATTTGGTATGCTAGGGCAAGCACAGCATGTCCTTGAAAGTTATGCTTGCAACCTTACAAGTAGTAATTTTTAATTAACAAGTGAATAGCTGGTGACAGTTGAACTTTTGGGTTATTTTAGGTCACCAACTGTAATGGCATATTTAATTTGCACCTTCCTCTTTTTTTTTTTTTTTTTAAAAAAAAGAAATTTTTTGAAGACATAGGATATGTTCGTAGAAAAAGAAAAAATTCAGGCCCAAGGAAGAAACAAAACCTTTTGTGTGACAAAGTGATAATGAAACAATCCCAACAATTCACCAAGAGAAGTCCACAAATAGAACCAAACTACGTACCAACCAAACCTCCTTGTTCATACAATTCGTTCTCCACTGTTCAGTGTTTATATACCTTCAGGTATCCATGAACATCGAGGCAACAATTATTAATGCATAATGGAAATTAATCCATGAAGCTTCCACCAAACCAAAGGCGATGGATAATTAATCTTGTATGTCGATCCATCAACTAGATCAGAAACATTTCCTTGGCCAAACCATTTTGAAAAAAAAAAAACAAAGAAATGGTGAGGGTGCAGCTGGTTCAAGAAGAGCTTGGTTGGTTTAGGGTTAGAGCTCTTAAGCCAAGGAGATGAGAAATACTTGTTTAAAGTGAGAGTCTAGTATGGGAGACCCGGGAACAGCGCCCACGTTCTCCTCATATCTTACTGCCCTCTCTTTATTTACTCTCTCTCTCTCTCTCTCTCTCTCTCTCTATATATATATATATGTATGTATATGTAATGTGAGAAGTGCACCAATTGACAAAATGTTGTGTATCTGCCCAAGGAATAAATATATGCCCTTTCCTCCCTTGTGAACCTCCATAAATACTCTTTATCTCCGGTCCCCATTCCGTCTCTTCCTCTTCTGTTAACACCATTACTACCCAAACTAAGCTACACCTTGCAGCACCAGTACCCTACTTTTTCAGCTGTTTATGTGATCATGGTCTCTCTCTCTCTCTCTCTCTCTCGATTTCTTTCTCTCTCGATTCTTTCATCTTTAATTATCTCTTCTGGTTTTATTACTTGAAATCAATTGCTTGCAGGATTAACCGTGTAACTAATTAAATGGGATGGTTTAATTTTCAGGGAATTCAGAAGCCAGCATGGTTGGAAGCCCTCTACACTCAGAAGTTCTTTGTGCCATGCTCAATTCACGAACATGCGAAGAAGAACGAGAAGAACGTCTTCTGCTTGGATTGCTGCACCAGTATTTGTCCTCACTGCGTCCCTTCTCATCGCTTCCATCGCCTTGTTCAAGTTCGTCGCTATGTCTATCATGATGTGGTCCGGTTGGAAGATCTTGAGAAGCTCATCGACTGCTCTAACGTGCAAGTAATTTAGCAAACACAAAAAACCCTAGTTTTCTCCCTCACTAACCTTTTTTTTTATGTGATCTGGGTAATTAATAGAAATGAATTAATTTGTTTTAGGCTTATACGATCAACAGTGCCAAGGTGGTGTTCATCAAGAAGAGACCCCAAAATAGGCAGTTCAAAGGCTCCGGAAACTATTGCACTTCCTGTGACAGAAGCCTCCAAGAACCTTATATCCATTGCTCTCTAGGCTGCAAGGTAAATATATATATATATATATGTAACATCCACTTAAACTTCATAGTCCATTTAACTTCTATTTCTCAGTCCAAATTATACATTATTGAGCCAAAATATTATGTGTTCTGGTTTAAAATCAAACGACAATAATTAATACATAATTCTCATATATGGTTCGAGTTCTGTAAACAAAACATGTTTATATTGGAGAATTGTACTAGAACAATTAATTCCTACAATTTTCATTCTTTTGTTTTTTAACTCTTCTACAAAAACCCAAAACAATTAAGTTGATTACAGATGGCATACACTATGTGATAAAAAAGAATTCTTGTTTTTTTTTTTGGTTAAGTAATAATAACAAATTGAAAAAAAGAAAGTTTCTTTTTTTGATGGTGTTCCAATGGATTAATTAGGTGGACTTCGTGCTCAAACACTACAAAGATCTGTCTCCCTATCTAAGACCATGCAATACGTTGCAACTAAGCCCGGATTTCTTCGTCCCCCAAGAAATGGGAGACGAAGAGACGACGAACGAGACTCCTCACTCGACCATCGTGGATTGCGACGAGCCAATGAGCTGGTCCTCGGGCTCGTCAGGCTCCGAGAGCATGAGCGTGATCTGCACCGACTTTGTTCGTAAGAAAAGGAGCGGAGTACTCTATGTGTGTGGAAGAACAGCCAACAAGGTCTCGGAGGAGGACATGGCCACCAGCATGAGTAGAAGAAAAGGCATTCCCCATAGGTCTCCTTTGTGTTAAGCAATAATTAATTAAGACCAACCTTTTCTTTGATTTTTTTTTTTTCTTCTTAATTTGCCACTTTGGAGTTTTTCTTCTGAGATTTTTGCCACTTGACTCATGCTAGCTAGCTACTGCTTTTAACTCTCTCTCTCTCTCTCTGAGTATTTCTAGGTTAATTAATTACTTGGTCGGGGGGTTTTGTCTTAATGGCATCACGTGATTCCCAATTCCAAGTTATGGTTTTGTACATTGTTTTCTTAGGTTTCGTCATGTTATATGATTTATTTATTATGGATTCAAGTCATAAATTGGAGGGCCTCCCTTGTTCTATTCATCACACCCTTTTGATGTATTCAATGAATTGCTTTCCACTTATAATTAAAAGAGGATCAACCGTACCATAAAGGGTAATTAATTGGTTAAAAGAATATAAAAATCGTCCATGACCTCCGAAAAAACTTGAAGGGGTATTAACATATATATATATATAAAGAAAATCCAAAAATGATAGAACATAAATGAGCTCTAGAGGGAACCTCTGGCCAACAAAAGATCCCAATGCAATCAACAAATGCTCAAAAGCCAAATCTTAGAAACACATACAAAGTAAAATCCCAAGAGCATAAGGAAGGGGATAATTGATCTAGCTAGTTAGCTTACACAATTCGATTCAATGAACCTAAGAAGAAGGGAAAAACCGCATTGGAGCTTATGAGGAATGCCAAGTTTATAGTACCCTTTTAAGGTTTATTACATGCTCTGGAATTCAATTCCGCTGTCATACAATTTGCAAGGAACTCATTCATTTCTTAGCCCAAGCTTATTAAATCTTATAGAATTAATAAACTGAGATCAAAAGAATTTTCTAGTTGTTCTCTATTGATCATTTTACTTTTCAAGTTGCACGCATTTTAATCTATATATATATATATATGCTATATATTTATATAGAACAAATGGTACTATCATTTAAGCCTACAAGGATCTTTGTCAAACTGATCCTCTTTGGTCAAAATAGAGGGAGAGAGAGAGAGAGAGAGAGAGCGTGTGTGTTTAAACATGCAATCGTTGACTAGTCAAACCTCCCAACACATGGAATCGATAACTATTTAAAAGCAATGGAAAGGGTATCATGATGTTTGAACCTTGAACCAGTTCAAGTTGTTTAATTTGTGAGGGTTTAAGTACCCAACTTTTGTGTCATAAGCTCATGGAAGTCCAATCATAGGAGGCCACTGGGGCGGTAACATGCATCCTAGCTACCTGATTACCCTTGGATTTATATAATATATATGTATCATCTTCCATGTGGCACTCTGAAGCTTGCTAACAATGGGAAAAATATGATTATCTAATACTTTCTGGTCTGTATACAAATTTCATTATTAATATTTCCCTAATCTCTTTATAAAGCTTTAAAATGACATTAATTAAGCTCCATCTAACATTAGGGAAATGTTTAGCAGATGGTGCTAATTAATAAAAAATTGCTTAATTAAATAGTCTGTGTATATATATATATATCGTATAGATACTAATTAAAGAAAGAGTAAGAATTTTAATCCCTCATTGCCATGATCTCTTGGACGAGCATGTAACACTTCTGCTATGGGTGTAACGGGTTGTATAATGATTGGGCCTCGATTGGTTATAGGTAATTGGGCCTGGAGCCCATTGCAGCCCTATGCCCTGTATAAGCGACCAAACATGTATAGAAACTATTCATAATTAATGTCACAGAATATAACTATTCAGCGCAAAATTATATCTATTATTTTTGCAATTTTATTGATATATTAATTATTGATGTTGTGAAGAAAATGTGGCCTACGGTAATATTAGTCAACCTCCTAAAAGTTTGAGACTTTTATTTCTTGGTTAAATTTCAATCGCAAGTGTGAGTGTTCGATGATGAGAAGTCGAACAGAATAATAACTAAAGAAGGGGTTAATGCATGCCTATGTCGTCAGGTAGCGTAGGTTCGATTCTTGGGTCATGTGGGTGTATATCCTGATTTATTTCTCTTGTGATGGCTTGGGGGCAGATTGGTGGGGACTCCCGTAATGGTGCGTAATTTAAAAAAAAAAAAAGATTAATGCATATTTACTATACAAAATTTAAGAATTTTTATAACTCATACATGGGATAGAATGATTCAAACATGATTTTCATTAGAATCATGTTAATTGAATGAAAATCATGTTAATTGAGCCATGCTTATATATTAATGGCCACGTGGTGGGCTTGGATGCCTTCCAAGTGACATTTGAGTTAGTTAATTAGGATGGCGCTACATTTCGATTTCTCCTTAATTAGTGCACGTTTCATTTGGATTAGAGCACATGATATTTTGAAATTGATAAACAAGTTCAATATTTACTTTCATCAACTATATATGATTATATATAGGTTATTATTATTTACTTTCGATTTCTCCTTAGTTAATTTGTTTTTCAAGAAGTGAAGTTAGATTTACTTTCTCATTCATCTAAATTTTTCATTACTGCACAAGATTATCCCTTGGGTTCGTAATAATAAAAAAACACAAAGCATTAAACTTGATCTAATTAAACATTAATTGAAAATTTTATTGAGTTTATCAATTTAATGACACATGCAGTCACATGCCACTTTTAATTAATTTAATAATTATTAAACGTTAAAAATTACAAATTATTAAAATTTAAATAGACCTCGATTTCGACATAAGAAGCCAAAATTTTTGAATTGATTCAACTTAGGTTGGACAGAAATGAATACAGGAAACGTTTTCTATATAAAATGAAAATGAGGAAACAAAAATAGAAATGCGGGGTAAAAGATTAAATAAAAAAATATAGAGGTTTTTTGTAAGTATAATTTTTAAAATATTTTTTTTAAAAAAATTATTTAATCTAAAAATAAATATAAATTTTATAATACATTCAAACAAACATAAATTATCACATTACAATACAATTAAATTATCACAATGAAAGTAAAAGCATTAGCTTACGGACATGAATCACTAAATCAAAGTCGAGCAATCGACAATGGCAATGAGCACAGAGTTGTGAATCGACTGATGTTGGGCAGAAAGGGTGGCATCGAGCATGGAAATCTCGATTCATATCACTGATACGACATCGAGCAATTGATAACAAGGGAAAATTGAGCAATTAGAGTTAGAAACATGACATCGTGAGTAATCAAACACCAAGCAACTAAGCAATCGGAGTTGTGAATTGATGACGACACCGAGCAACTAGCCAGCAAGAGGGACGGCGTTAAAAAAATGGTCAGAGAGTCAAACTAGCCGACAAGGGAAACGACGATAAATAGATGATCAGAGAGTTGAGAGGAACTAAGGCTAGGGCATGATAAATGATAATATAAATGCTTCCGTCTCTAACCAGCATTCGTCGTGATAAACGTGTTTCTAAATAGAAAACACATTTTCAATATTTTGAGTTTATTGTGAAACATAGTTCGAAATGTATCTAAAATTACAAAAACAACCCAAAAACGTTTTTGGATGTTTCTAAAATTTTAAAAGGGGATCCATTTAAAATTTTTAAAATGGATCTAAAGAATTAATGATTGAATTTCCAAAGAATTAAGGTATATATATATATATATATTATCTTAAACTAATGCCGCGTTATCAATCTAAAATTATTAATTGTAAGTATTAGCTTCGTATATATACACGAAAATAAATGATTGAATTTCCAGAAATATCTGCAGTTACAACAAAACTACTGGTCACTTTCTCGATTCTCCAATTTTCATTCTTCGAATACATCATACGGATACGGACACGCATGGCATGCATCTACACCATTATTTATCCAAAGCAATCCCGCAGGCTCATAGATGGCTCCGAAGCAGTCCAAACATGGTCCTATCCAAGGCATTGAATGAGATTCTAAGCATCTCTATTGAAAAGATGAAAAATTGTGTGTGTGAGAGAGAAGAGATCCATCTTTTCACGGCAGTGGAACCTCACATTGTCGATATGGTTGAGGTTATCCATCTGTTCAAGGCAGTGGACTTAAAATGATGATTAACATCCCATGTTAAGTATAAGATGATACGATTAAATCTTCTCATGTCTATTAATAGTCAATTTTCATAAGAAAATTTACCAACATTTGCTGGATACTATATATAGTACTCCTCACCAAACTTTATATTTCTATACTCAAAAAGAGTAATCAAACAAAAAAGACTAATCACCTTATAAAATAAAATAAAAAGTCATTCAAGAACTAGTGATCAGTGCCATATCTCTAGAGAAATTTAAAAGAGAATGAGAAGGCAAATAGATTGGAGTAGGGATCATTTATCACTTTACAATCACCTCAACAATGAACATGCACAGTACTAGAAGAGGATAGACGAGAGAAAAAAGTACATTAAAAATGAGAAACAATATATAATACATATGCAACTAATTAATCCAAGATGTATATATTATAACCCACATTCAATCATCAGAGCCACTGATTGAATAGAAAACACCACTGCAGCGATAAACTGAGCAAAATGTTTGGAAAGCCACCAGCAACATTAAAAGGAAAACTCCAATAAGAGTTAGGAGCTTCCATGAACGATACACATTCTTCTTCATGCAGTCACGAGCTCGAACCTTGGGGGTGTTATGGTAATTCTTGTTCACGTTCTCAATGAATTTGTCTATGTAGGGCACATGAGTACACCTGATGCTTTTGCTCATCCCGTTGAAGATATCTGCAACCTCTGCATCGCTTTTCAAATGGTTGACGATGATCTTCTTCTCTCTCAACAGCCTTGTGTCCTCGGCTGTGTCTATAATCCCTTTCATCAGTTCTGTGTACCGAGTAAAAACTAGACATTTTGATAGAGCCGTTGCTTCATAGGCGACTAAGTTCCTCATTATCACTTCGGAATGAACATCCAAAGTGACGACGGGAAGATAGATTCTCTTCTTCTTGAGGTCCAGTTCGATCGATGTGATGCCCCCAGAGGTGGGGCAGAATTGAAATCCGATATCACAGAGTTCTGAAACCGAAGGAACGTTAATCTCTCCTACCATGGGAGTACTTTTCGCATTGTCCTCGCAAACTTGATCGACTTCTGGATTGATGTCTTCTTTGTGTTTCGATCCTAGGTTGGACAGCACTGGGGCATTGGAAGCAATCTTTCCCGGCAGACTGATGATCATCTCGATCGGTTTGGTAATTTTTCTCACAAACCCAACGTTTAGGCCTGAGAAATTGGACCAAAGCTGGGCGAAAACATGTTGAGAATCGTCCTTAAGGTTCTGAGACTCATCGTTCTCGGCATATATGCTACGGTATTCGTCTTCAACCTCCAATTTGGGCACGGTTAAGTGGTGCAAAAGGTCCAGCAGATGGGCACGCTTGAGAACATCGGATAAAGGGACATTCTCCTTGAACTTCAATGGCGAAAGGGCTTTGCATAAACTCATCAAAATCGAAGGTAAAACATCGTCTGGAAGGAAATGGACCGACAAGATCTTGCTCAGGACAAAGATCGGTACTTGGTTTTCCAGCATCAGAATGTCTCCTAAGATCTCATCGCTAGCCAGCTTCTTTCCGCCACAATCAACCAAGACAGCCGTTGTAGTTGAACAGAGATCGGTCTCTTCCTTTCTGTTGGTAAATAAGTAAATAAAATCAATCAAGAACAGGCCATCAATGGCCAAAATCCAAGACAAGGTATGCCCTTCAATGTCCAGATACTTGTGGTAGCAGGCTCGGACTTGTTGCTCGAGCTCGTCGAGCTTGTACACGAGCTGCTCGAACTTGATGCCGTGGAACATCTTTTGCAGCCTGCCGGCTGCAGCAAGCTTGCATCTTTCCATTTCATAGAGCTCAGAGCGGAAATGGTGGTACGGCCCCAAGCCCACTAGCCTAGGCATGTAAGCTTGTGGCTTGAAAGCACTTAGAGCTGCAGGGGCACGAAATATTGAAACTGGAAGGTCTATATCAATCATCACCTCTTTCTCGAGGATTTTGCTCACTTGCTCGATCCATCTTTCCTCGCTGGAGCTTGATTCAAGGATTGAAGGTAAGTCCATGTTGGTGATGAGGCTATGCCTTGCTAGCAATTGAGCTAACTTATGAAGATGAAGCCTTGTTTATATAGTGCTAAAAGGGCAATGCAACCATTGGAAAAAAAAAAAAAAAAAAATTGTTGAATTGAGTTTTGAAATGGCAACTTTTGACTATATATATATATGTATATGTCTACTTCATTTAAAACATGTTTAGGTGATGTATGAGTTTACTCATATATCTGATAATTATAAGATTTTATCATTATCAATTAATAATTCTAAATTTTGTTAATTCTTATTTTATTTTATTTTTGTACTTAGTATTTGAAATTATTGTTTGATGATGTTAATATTATATCTTAAACTTTCAAATATGCCTAATTATTTTCATTATATTCACTTACTTCTAGGAAAGATGGAATTTTCTTCTATATCTTTTCATACTGAAGGCTTAGCTCGATCAAGATAAGCCCTTGTGTGGAACACATGTTTAACAACTTTTAAATATTTCACTGTAAGAGAAATTAATAGAACTCTGGTGAATTGTTACAGCTTGAAGTTGGAATTGATAATATTTTGATCAAATTAAAATAAAATAATTACTTACAGCAAGTATAATATAAAATTTATATAATGTTACTTTTTTAATTAATTTAAACATTTGAATAATGTTACATAACAAAGGATAAATCAGAAAGATATTTGACTAACTTGAATTTAAACACTTTAAAATAAGTAATTCACAAAAAAAAAAAAATAACTTGTATTCTTATCACACTACATTTTTTTATTTGTTTATTTACCAAAACAACCATCGCTCTCTCTCTCTCTCTCTCTCTCTCTCTCTCTCTCTCTCTCTCTCTCTCTCTCTCTCTTTTTCTAAATTAGTGAGATCGAATGTATTTGGTGTACAATAATGCTTCCTTAAATAATTCATAATATGCTTGTCTGATTCTCATAGCTCTCTCTCTCTCTCTCTCTCTCCACGTGACAGCCATGGAGGGACCATTCAAACTGTGGTACCTAGGAGGGACCATTCTTTATATATATCACAAGGAAAATGAATGTGCCAGTACATGCATGATAGCAAGAAAACGTCACACTCACTAATGTCATATTTTTGATAGTTCCACAAAATATTTCTCTCCCTTTTAATTTAGTACATAATGATGATAAATATGGGGTTCCTAGCTAATCCTAGCTAGGTTTAGGTCCATTTATGTTTTTCAACATCATTATGAAGCTTCTTGTAGGAAAATTCTTCCCAGAATTAGGGTTCTTTTAGCTGACTTATTTTTGGCATTTTGCATGGTGCATTAATTGCTCCATGCAAAATGCCAAAAGTAATATCTATTACTTTTGGCATTTTGCATGGAACCAGTGGCGGAGCCAAGAAAGAATTTTAATCCGAGCTAAGGGCTAATTTTAGTCTTGGTCAAATTATAAAAATTATAATTATCCATACTAATATATATAAAAAATAAAAAAAATAAAAAAACCAATTGTGGCCAAGGCCCCAGCTAGCCAACATGTGGCTCCCCCACTGCATGGAACAATTAATTTATTTTTCATCTTAACACAATTTCCCCAACTTCTTTTAACGTTTTCTCATTCCTTATTATATTATTAATAATTTATTTTTTTATTTTATTTCAAAAATTATGTGAACAACATTTCATATTCTTTTCTCTATTTGACTCTTTATTTTATTTATTTATTAATAAACTTCAAATCTATATTTATTTTACCTTATATATACTTTTTTACTACTATAATCAATAATTAAATACATATATATACAAAATTAATAATCAAATACACAAATCAATAATCAAATATTTAAAATAATCAGATACATACATACATAAAATCAATAATTAAATATACAAAATAATCAAATGCACACGTACACAAACTCAATAATCAAATACACAAATTAGTAATCAAATATACAAATACACAATATTACTCATCCAATACACAAGTAAATAAAAAATTCAGAAAAAATACAAACCACAAGTTATTCGTTCGTGGAGTTGTTCTGCTCAAACCACAAGTTATTCGTTCGTGGAGTTGTTCTGCTCGTGTTGCAAGCTGCCAATTGCCTGGAGTCGTCGCTGCCTCTGTTGGTCGCCTCAACCATTGGATCTTGCAGTCGATTTGTCTTTTGTCACGCTTGCACCTCTCTTCTTCGACCAATCCTTTTCTTCTCTAACCGATGTCATCCTCTTTCGGGATTGATGTGTTGGGTTGGGGTGAGGAAGGGGGGGGGGGGGGGGAGATGGTGATACTGTCCTTAAAAATTTTGATCGCCACAATTGGCAACCCTTTTGAACTTCGCCAGAAATTTGGCAATGGCGAGAGCTATTAGAGGTATGATTTTGGGGTTGATTCCCTAAATTTGGCGATGGCGATTCAAATAGCAAGCCATTGGAGTCAAGCCTAACACTCAATTCTTAGCAACCAGCTCTTTCTTTTGCATCACTTTTTAAATATCTTTAGTTAAAGTTATAATTTTCTTAATTTTGTTTATTGGTAACTTAATGTTTTATTACTGTGACAAATATATGAATGATTTATATTTATAACTAATATATATATATATATATATATTGAATGTTAAAACCAAGTGAAAATTGTTTGATTAATTTTTTTTATTTGATATAGATTTATAAAATTACTGATTGGGTTTGGGTTGGGTAGTTATAGATTGGGCCTCGAGCCCATATCTCAAGCCTCTGCAAGCAAACTTGTACTCAAACTGTTCATATGAAACAATCTGGTACACCTTCCCTACTTGCAATCCAGCCTGCATTAATTGAGTTCAAACTTGCAATTGAATTGCTTGAGAAATCAGCCGCATTCCTAGGGGAGTCTATTTTATTTTTTATTTTAGACTAAAAATTCATATTAGACTGGAAGTGGGGAATTAGTGGCGGGAAAATTAAGAAAGATGAAAAAGTGTAGAAACTATGGCCAATGATAATTAGAGATAATTAAATAGGTTAGGTGTGATTTTAGTTTGACATGGGTATGGGTCTAGAAGACATGGGTACAAAAATCTCCTAAATTTTTTATCCTACCAATAAAAAAATCTCTCAAATTTCCATTTCTTTTTGTTTGCGGGGAATAGATTTCTTTTGAGTGTGACAATTTGTAATTAATTGCTCACAAAAAAGTTATTCAATATGGATTTGCTATATAAAGTTTGACAATTTGTAATTAATTTCTATATATGTAATTAATTAATTGCTCACAAAAATTATGTAGTCAAACGACACTACAATGGTATTGCCGGCGAAATTTTTCCGACGGTTTGAGGAACCGTCGGGAAAATACCAAATCCCCGACAGTTTCTAAGGTCGCCGGCTATGACATACACATCTCCGACGGTTTGTAGAAACCGTCGGTGATGTTAACACATCCCCGGCAGTTTTAAAATCGCCGGGGATATGACTTATATATAAAACGCCCAAAATTCCCCTTGCCCATGCCCAAATCTTCCCTCACCCTTTCTCTTCCAAAATTCCCCTCTGCAAACCCTAACCTTCTTTCGCTCGCGCCTCGCTGTGTCTCTCTTGCTCGCTCTCACCGCTGAGTTTCGCTCGCCCTCGCCCTCGCTCGCTGACTCTCAGTCGCTCTTACCCTCGCTCGCATCTCAGTTGCTCCCGCCCTCGCCCTCGCTCGCTCGCATCTCAGTTGCTCTCGCCCTCATTCCCAAGCTCTTGAAGTCGTAACCATCACCAGTCTGCCCCCATTCTCTCCATCGACACTGTTAAAGTCTCTACTAGCTACTTCAGTCGAGGCGACCACTGTCATTTCAGAGAGGCTCTTCCAAATCTCTATTCTCAAGTTCTACCAAAGGCGAAAAATCAGTAAATCCAAGGTCAGAGAAAGTGAGTAATTCTTTTCTCTTTTCTTTTACTTAATTGAACTTTACCAATCTCGCCGATTTCATGCATTGATGTATTTTTTATTTTTATGATTTGAAACCCATGTGATTATTGCGGGTTCTTGCATTGTGACGCCTCTGCATTTAATTTTTATGTGCGTGTCTGATTGATTTTGTTGCCAAAAATTGAGGTGTTGAACTTCCATTTGCTGGGTGTTTCTTTTAGCCTGAGACTTTCAAGTCTCGGCTTGGTGGTTCTCTTTTGAGGATGTGCTATTGATTTTGGGTAAATAAGTTTGGTGTGTAGCTGTGGTGATTTGAGACATGTTTGTGCTTTGATTTTTTTGGTAAACAAAGCTAAGTTTTGCCTCATTGGTGTTTGGGTACTTAGAGATAATTTTGTGATGAAGATTTTCTGCAGGTATGGGTTAACAATGAGGTTTGGCAACACTGCCATGACCTTGACAAACAATGGCCGTTATTAGTTTGATTCATTATACTCTGTACATTTTTGGCAAATTACAAATTAATTAGTCTATTGATTGATTAGGAAAATGTGATTAGTGGATGGATTATTCTTCGTCTTATGCAATCAGATGGCTTTGACTTGTCATTAGTTTAGACCATGGTTTAATATTCTCCTTCAAAGTCTCAGAATATAACTTGCATTAGCAGCATTACCAAATGATGAGGCTTCCCATCATTTGGTAATGCTGCATTACCAAATTAATTGGCGCACTGTATGGACATCATAAGCCATTAACATATTCATAATAAGCATAACTGAATATGTTTTAACTCTAGTTGATCTGACAGCGAAATGCTTATCTGTGATCTGGTTCCCTCTTTGGTTTGGTGAGCAATTTCAGATTATGTGTTTAATGATGGATAAAATAATGCTAGATCGTTGGTAAAACACTTAATTGCTTACAGTATTTGGTAGCTGTCCAGCTCACTCATGTACATGCACTCACACATACATGCTAGCAGTCTTACTTGAACTTGTTTTGTTGAAAAGAAAAGGTGAAAGCTTGTAATGTTAGGAAGGTTAACCAGACTATTGAAGTTAATAAAATGTAATAGTTGTGATGATATATGGTGTCTCTGGTTTAATTACTAGCGATGCTAATTTATTGTGTAATTTTTTATGAGCTGTTGGCTGCTTTCACTGCACCACATTGGATAAGTGTTCCTTTTTCACCTACAGGTAGTGTTGTGTTGGAATATAGTCACGCATACAACCGCCACCATAAGCTTTAATCCCACTATGTTGGGAACATATTCACATTTCTTTTATATATATATATATATATTTATACTTATTGCTAGATCACTGGAGTTCAACCCTTGTGTTCCAGTCTTTTCTTTTCTGTGGTTTTATTGTAAATTAGACATTTAATCTAGTAGCTTTTGGAGGCCAACATGCATCTGGGGCTGGGTTGAGCAATTACATTGTTTTTATTTGGCGAGATTAATCCTCTTACTATTTTGTATCATATTGGCAAGCAGTTCACTTAATTTTCTATTTTCTTTTTTTGTTCGAGATGATTTTGGGCTCCCTTTGTTAGATTAAGTGAAAAAGCAAAGGAGAAGTTGTAGCTTATTTAATTAACTTCTCCTAGTGTAGTTAACTAGTTAGTCTTTGAGGATTGTGGGTTTTTTCCTCTGTTTGTCTGCCTACATGTTCGTCTCTATAACATGAGAGTCTGATTGATAAATGAGCAATGTTTTAAAAATCGGACCGGAGAGCGAACTGGCCTATTAATTGGATCACGGGTCAGTTAGTCCGACCGATTAGATCGGAGTGGTCTAACCGAATGATGTCATATATATATTTTATAATTAAATAATATATATATATATTTGAAATACTAATATTCTATATATTATCATGAGAAATGTTATTATTAACTAATATGCAACTAATATTTTATATATAATTGTTATATATATTGTTAAAAAATTAATTAAGAATTAAAAATTTAAAAATAAGTGTGAGAAATGCTATTATTAACTAATATACAACTAATATTTTATATATAATTATTATATATGTTGTTAAAAAATTAATTAAGAATTAAAAATTTAAAAATTTAAAAATAAGTGTGAGGGTGAAAAAAACTGGGGTCAATCCGGTTCGATCGGATTTTGACCGGGTTGAAGAAGATTTGATTTTTTATGTCAAAGCAGACCAGATAGGCCACCGGTTCCCAATTTTTTCGGTCCGACCGACCGGTCCGGTTCAATTTTTAAAACAATGTAAATGAGTACCTAAGAGCTCTTAGGTACTCATTGGCCTTCAAATTTAACTATCCTTTCATTCCTTTTCTGACTTTCACTAAAGTTATACTCGCGGGTGCGTGCACATATATTTCAACTTTAGTTCTACTTAAACCTCTTGAGTCTGATTGATGGTCTAATTTAGCATTTATTCCTTATTTTATTTCACCTAAAAAAATAATATTATCAATAATAATGTGCTCTATGGTAGTGGATTTATATCTAATTTGTTAGTTTAGCAATAGTTATTTCAGAAAATTAATGGTTCAAAAAAGATTCTTCAAAGTTCACACTAAGAAAAAAAAAAGATTCTTCACATAAACATACAGTAGTAGGAATATGTCTAGTCCCCATTTGGTGTTTCCTGTAGGTCATGGCTCTATCATCTATGCATCACTTTAATAGGTCTTTATGTGATGTACTTTGTTCCAAAATCCCACAATAGCTGATCTTTAGGTTTCCTGTTATACAATTTCCTAGTCTACATAAATTATATGCTTTCCACAAGTATGCAGAAAATAATCCAAAATTATTTGTTCTTTTTCTATAATTCTCTCAAACTAGTCTCCTACATAAATAATTCGAGACTTTATTTAAAACTATATAAAGGCTTCAGAAAGTGCAGAAGCCTTTATATCCATTGCCTCGACAATTTTTTGGGATGCGTGTCTTGAGATATGCTAATAATAGTAAAACTACGATATCGTGGAGGGTCTCTGATGTAACTATTTTTGTATACAGTTGTTATGTAATTTTAGACATGTTTTATACAATTTCATAGTTAATGTGCATACTTGAATAGATCTATTGTTTTCCAATGCAGATCGAAAAACTATGATATGCAATTTTGGTTGGAGAATGGCATAGTGGTGTAATCAAGAATTGTTTGACGTTACTTGGACATGTTTTAGTTTAGGGTTGATTTGTATGTGCTTTTGAATGGTAGTGTGTAATGAGACGAGACAAGATTGATTTTTTTAAATGATCAAATGTATTGTACTTAAATAGATTTATTGTATACAGTTATTATATTTATTGTGTGTAACAGGTAAATCTTTTAAAATTGTTGATGGTTTTTTGTTATACATTTTATTATTGATTGTTATACAGGTTATTATTAGTTATTATATATGATGATGGTTTTTGAGACCGACCACCACATGCCACCTCTGCGAATGGACCTCGGACTTGGCGATGTCAGACCTCGGTGATAGGACCTGCAAGACAACGGAGTGGCGGGGCTAGGGTCCCCCGGGGTGGATTCTGACGCTCAAATTAGTAGAATAAATGCAAGTCATAATAAATGTAAGAGCTGTAGAACTTGGCCTACCTGGTGGGGATTCTTGTCCTTTATATGTAGACCCGTTATGGGGTACCCGGGATCAATCCGTGTTGAGCGGGGGCACAACTCCCGAGAATCTTGATCAAGGTGGAACGGGTCTTGCAGCCCGGCCCGGATTTCTCAGGCTCCGCTCTGGATTGTTGACTTGCCACATGTTAGTCTCTCGAGCGATCCACGTGGCGGGTAAGACCGTTGGCGCGTGGGGGTATTTTGGTAATTTTAGGTGGTGCCACATCACTTGCCCCCACTCCTTGAGCTGAGCTGAGAATCACGCTGGGTCGAGGAGTAACTTAATTTCTGAGGCTATTTAACTGTAAATTTTTCTCGAGATGTGTAGGAGTATTTTTAAGTATGAGACAACTAAGCCCCAAACTCATGAGGTTAGTTTTTTCCTCTTTTCGCTTTTGTTATTTTTAATTCTTCCATTGCTTTTTTTATTTATATTATTTTACTCCTTACTTGTTGCTTGTCTGTTTGCTTCTTTTTTTTTTTTATTATATATGATATATGTATATATATATATATATATGAGCCGGGAGGTCGGCCCCGACCTCCCCTCCCTTTGGGCCCTTTCTACCCTTTATTTTTATTTTATATTTATATATATATATATATGAGCCAGGAGGTCGGCCATGGCCGACCTCCCCTCCATTTGGGCCCTTTCTACCCTTTATTTTTATTTTATATATATATATGAGCCAGGAGGTCGGCCCTCCTTTGGGCCCTTTTTGCCCTTTCTTTTTATTTTTATTATATACATATATATATATATTTATATGTATATACGAGCCAGGAGGTCGGCCATGGCCGACCTCCCCTTCCTTTGGGCCCTTTTTGCTTTTTATATATATATATATATATGATATATATATTTATATATATATGAGCCAGGAGGTCTCCCCTCTCCCTTTGGGCCCTTTTTGCCCCTCTTTTTTTTTTATATATATAATATATATATATATATATATGGGTGAGCATTGGGTCGGCCATGGCCGACCCTTGGGCTTTCCCCCTCCCATTATTATTATTATTATTATTATTATTATTATTATTATTATTATATTTTGTTAATAATAACAAAATAGGCTTAATAACAAAATAGGCTTCAAAATAAGGCTTAATTTGACTAACCTGTTTCTTTGGCCTTCTTTTGTTGTAGGCGTAGCTTGAGATTTCCCAAACTAAACCATGCTTGTTGAGCTCCCTTAGACCAGAGCCCAGTTGTTGTTTTCCTTCCCTAATCTCTGTCTTCCCTTTCTTGGTCAGGCTGGGATATCCTCTAGTAGGATTCTTTAGTCTGGCTGATCAGGTTGAGATATCCTCTTGTCAAGCTGGGATCCCTTGGTCTCTTGACCCTTGGATTTCAGTCACTCCCACGCAGAAGAGGGTGTTGGGCTTTGAATTTTTTTTCGGCTGTTAGTCCACCTTCGGCTCGGGAACGGCTTAGGATTCTTGACCCTTGGATTCTCGTCACTCCCTCATCGAGGAGGGTGTTGAGTTTCTTCCAGCCATTAGTCCATCCTCTGCTTATGGACGACCTAAGGCACTTGACCTTTGGATTTTAGCCACTCCTTCGCAGATGAGGGTGTTGAGTTTCTTCCGGCCATTAGTCCACTTTTGGGGACGGCCTAGGGCTCATGACCCTTGGATTTTAGCCACTCCCTCGCAAAGGAGGGTGTTGAGTTTCTTTCATGGCCATTAGTCCACTTTTGAGGATGGCTTAGGGCTCGTGACCCTTGGATTTTAGTCACTCCTTCGCGGATAAGGGTGTTGGGCTAGAGTTTTTCCGTGGCCATTAGTCCACTTTTGAGGACGGCTTAGGGCTCATGACCCTTGGATTTTAGCCACTCCTTCGCGGATGAGGGTGTTGGGCTAGAGTTTTTCTGTGGCCATTAGTCCACATTCGGCTTGTGGACAACCTAGAGCTCGTGACCCTCGGATTTTAGCCACTCCCTCACGGAGGAGGGTGTTGGGTTAGAAGTTTTCCTTGGCTATTAGTCCACCTTTGGGGACAGCCTAGGGCTCGTGACCCTTGGATGAGTTTTTCCGTGGCCATTAGTCCACCTTTGGGGACGGCCTAGGGCTCGTAACCTTTGGATTTTTCTTTGGCGAAGTGTTGGCCTTCGTGAGATTGCTATTAGATGGAGAGAATCCGAAGTCTTGCCATTAGTCGTAAAAAAAAAAGAGTACAAAGAGGTTCGAGGAATTCCCCTCATCTTTGAAAAAACTTCCTTAAGTTTTGGACATTCCAGGTATGCTTCAAGGACTTGCTTTCCATGTCTTCTAGTCGATATGCCCCTCGGACTTAAGGATTATATCACCCAGTACGATCCTTCCCAATTCGGAGTTAGTTTATTCGCGTCTCGAGTATGAATCATGTCGAACCGTTGCAATACAAGATCCCATGGCATGAAACTCCTAGAGTGGACTCATCGGTTATAGTACATAGTAATGCGCCGATTGCACGTGGCTTTTCGGATTTGCGACAGGTCTTGGAGCTCATCCATCCCCAGCAGGTTGTTTTCCTTCTCTCCAGGAAGGTGTCCAACTTCGCTCTCGGAAGCAATCCCAAGTAGGAGACCTTCTCCTATTATCCGACTTGGACTCAACTCTACCCGAACTCACGCCTTCTTGGCCAACGAAATCTCGGAGGTAACCTCGGTTGATAAGCTCCTGAATCTCTTCTTTTAACTGGATGTAGTTCTCTATAACATGGCCATGGTCGCGGTGGAAACGACAATACTTCCTTTTGCTTCGAGTGTTGGGTGGAGACCTCAGCGGTGGAGGACGCCGCAGATAATCCTTATCCTTTAATGCCAATAAAATCTCTGCTCGACTGGCATTGAGGGGAGTATAACTCACCGGGCTGCCATGGGCACCCCCAAAGCCCGAGCGATCAGGAGCTCAGGAGGGGCGGTAATCCGTCTTCTGTTCCATGATCGGCTTTTTCTTCTCATTTTCTCTTTTTTTCTTGTCAGGTTGTTCAGCTCGCTTCACCTTCATCACTTCTTCCGCATTGATGTACTTATTAGCCCGTGTAAGGGCTTCTATGAAAGTACGAGGTGGAGTCTTAGCCAAGGACTGAGCGAATGGTCCAGCCCTCAAGCCATTCTGGAGAGCCACCATCGCGATCCGTTGATCGAACTCGTCAATGCTCAACGCCTCCTCATTGAACCTAGCCACAAAATCCCTTAGGGATTCACTCTGGTTATGCTTGATGTTTACCAGAGCCATAGAAGACTTTCGGTGGCGCTTCAAGGGAGCGTAATGGGCTAGGAAGCAGGTCTTTAGCTCTTCCCAGCTGTTGATGGAACGATGGGAAAGACAAGAGTACCAAGTCCGGGCATGACCTCCCAAAGTAGCTGAAAATGCCCGGCACCACATCGCGTCGGACCCCGATTGCACCAGCATGTGAGAGGAGAAAAGTTCTACGTGATCATAGGGGTCTGTGCTTCCGTCATAGAGCTTGATGGATGGGATACGAAACCTTTCTGGTGAGACCTCCGACATGATACCCTTGCTCAAGGGTTGGTTAGAGCCGAGGTAGGGTAGCTCTTCATTTCCTTTTTTGAGTTCTTAGACTTGCCTTTCTAGGAAACGCAGTCGCCTCTCCTGAGCAGTCCCTCATTCTCGTGAGGGGGAAGAGGTAGAACTTGCCGCCTCAGAGGGGTGGATGTCCTAACCCGACTGGCGAGATTGATGAGGTTCCCGAGTAAGAGGAGGCGACTGGTGCTCCGCCCGCTGAGAGGGCACGTGTTGACGATGTTGTTCATTCTGGTGCAAATAGCCAGTCAACAACTCTGTTAACTGTTGGACCTGATTCTCCAGCCTAGTGAGTCAATCCTCCGGTACTGGATTAGCTGGAGGTGGTGGATTCTCCCCTTGCGGTGGGACCTCTAAATTAGCTCTAGCCTGGCTTCGAGTCACATCCCTTCGAGGAGCCATGTGGGTAGTTATGGTCAGGAGCGAAAGTCGTGTGATACCTGCGGAAAGACCGAGGTCCGAGGTGATGAGTTGAAGTCTGAGGTGCGAGGTAGGGAAAAAAGAGGCTAGCGAGTCTGGACGTCGGCCCCACGGTGGGCGCTAAATGATGATGGTTTTTGGGACCGACCACCACGTGCCATCTCTGCTAATGGACCTCGGGAATCGGATCTCGAACTTGGCGATGTCGGACCTCGGTGATAGGACCTGCAAGACAACGGAGTGGCGGGACTAGGGTCCCCCGGGGTGGACTTCGACGCTCAAATTAGTAGAATAAATGCAAGTCGTAATAAATGTAAGAGTTGTAAAACTTGGCCTACCTAGTGAGGATTCTTGTCCTTTATATGTAGACCCGTTATGGGGTACCCGGGATCAACCCGTGTTGAGCGGGGGCACGACTCCCGAGAATCTCGGTCAAGGTGGAACGGGCCTTGCGGCCCGGCCCGGATTTCTCGGGCTCCGCTCCAGATTGTTGACTTGCCACGTGTCAGTCTCTCGAGCGATCCACGTGGCGGGTAAGACCGTTGGCGCGTGGGGGTATTTTGGTAATTTTAAGTGGTGCCACATCAATATAGTTTTGAAAAATCTTGTTTTTTCAAATTGCCAGCGATTTTTTTGTTTTTTGCCGGCGGTTGTGAAATCCATGGGCAAATTTATTACTTTGCCGGAGGTTTTCTCAACTGCCGGCAATTCTTTGACTTTGCCGGCAGTTTTTTAACCGTCGGCAATACTTTTCCCGGCAGTTTAATAACCGCCGCGAAAAGTAAAAACTTTTCCATTGATTTTTTAAAATCGCTGGTAATTTTTTTTTACCGGCAGTTTTTATAAACCGCCGGTAAATAGTATTTTCCGACGGTTTTAAACCACCGGAAACCTTTTCCGATGGAGGTATTTTCGGCGGTTATAATTACCGCCGGTAAAACTTTTATCGATGATTTTTTTACTTTTCCCGGTGATTTTCTCATCATCGAAAAAAATCAAAACTCTTGTAGTGTGAGCTACATAATTTTGTAGCATATAAAGTCATCATACATGAAATTATTTAAAAAATAACTTTTAATATAAGTCTTGGATCAAGAGCTAACCCACCCGATTTTTTGATTGAGTTATTTAGGTGAGTAACCAAGTGTTGAGATCATATATAAATGTCAGTATTTGCATAAACAACCTTCAAGTACTTAGGAAAATTGAAGTGTAGCCTTTTGAATATTTCATTTGGCATTCATATACTACACGTAATCGAATGAATGCTTTTTATATATTTGTTTTCATATTTGTTTCTTTGTTTTGTTCTTTTGCTGTGAAAATTAGGGTATGTCCAAGTTTTAAGTTATAGATACTTTGTGTTTTTGTTTCAATAAATTCTTATTTACACACACACACACACAAAAAATTATAAATTTTAAAACTAAAATTTTAAGTTAATATTTGGAAGAAAAGGTACGTAGTTTCACAAGAGGTATTATAAGTGATCCAAAGACTTAAATCTTTGAATATATATAAGCCAAAAAAGTATGTTAAAGAGGCGAGGTTGTCCTAATTTAATATTTTGTTATTAATCTTAAATTATTAAGTATTCTCTTGATGATGTATATATATATACCAAAATATATGATCTAATTCTCCCTTACGTCAGCTCAAAAAGAAATATCTCCACTTACTACGTACAACAAGACCACACATGGATGCGCAAGTCGGTCATTTAATTGAAAGCAGTCCAAACATGGTACCATCCATCCAAAGCCAATAAATGAGATTCCCCTTATCCAAATTAATTAATTGACAAAGATGATAAACGAATAAATAGAATAGATAGAGAAAAGAAATGCAAGGTGTATTTAATTTGTTGGAATAGCATATCAGTACTCTGATTATTATCCCTTGCTTTAGTTGATGTTGAAAAAACAGAAAAAGAATTCGAAGCCAATATGAATGAAGGGATCCAATTATAAAAGACGAAAAGAGGGGGTTTGTTTGGCTTTTGTTTCTCTCCTTTTCTTAAGCAAGGTATAAAGCTAAGTGAATTCACGAGTCAAATACTTTGAGACAAACTGACCTAGATTTATAGAGCTTAAACATGGCTAAGCCATTGACCTAGATTTATAGGTCAAACTGACACACAAAGGAAACAATAGTACAATAGAAAGAAAAGAAGTAACTAAATAAAAAAACAAACAAACAAACAGGAAAAGAAAAGCTAAATCTCGAGCTTTGAGACAAAATGAGACAAACCAATAGAACCAATATTGGATCGGCTGATAGGTAAAGATCAAATTTCCAAACACAAACTCTATTAGGATGGAGCAAAAATCATGAACCAATGACTCACAAACAGGCTACGGCTTTGTCCTCCTGTATGTTTAGAACTACCAAAGACCCTCGAGGATCCCAAGGATGCTTTCTCACTTGAAGTAATATAGAGGTAGCGAAACTTGTCCATTGAGAAAGAGTGAGAGGATGGCAAAAGGAAAGGGAGAAAAAGTAGTATGAGAAAAGGATGGAGCGAAAAAAAAGGTGGTGACCAATGGGGTAGATCAAACGAGGAGAAGAGGAAGGCCAAATAGGAAAAAGAAATTAAAAGAGAGAAAATACTACAAACAATAAAACCTTGGCATAATGTTGATCAAGCTCTACTCTCAAGGGAGAAACCTCAACAGAAAAGGTGAATGGAAATAATAAGGAGATGAGCATCATTGCTAACTCAGAGAAGAACTATTTTCTTTTGTTGTCGTCAAAGCCAAGGGCTTTATGAATTGGTCTTTAATATGACCCCAAATTTCTTTCTTTATTTTGTACAAAATCTAACTTGTTATCCATGATAATTGACACTCAAGAAATGGTAGGGATCACTTGCATTGCACAATAACACCACAACATACATACTCCGTAGAAGAGCACATCCAAGAGATATGGAAAACAAGAAACAAGGCACTCAAAATAGGGAATAATTCAACCCGAAAAATGTGAAAATTAAACTTTTTGAGAACCTCTAATATCCACAAACAATGAAACTAATTAAGCCAAGTTACATAGGCTTCAATCAAGCATCGATGCCACTAACTGTGTTCAAAATACGAGGACAGTTATAAATCGAGCAGAGTGACTGTAAAGCGACTAGCAACATCAAACAAAGAACTCCAAGAAGGGTCAAGAGCTTCCATGAACGATACACATACATCTTCATGCACTTGCAGACTCAAACCTTTGGTGTATCACGGTAAGTCTTGGTCACATTTTCAATGACTTTATCAATATAAGGCATATGAGTAAGCGTGATGCACTTGCACATCCCATTGAAGAGTTGAGCAACTTCTTCATCACTCCTTAGATGGTGGATGATGATGTTCTTCTCCCTTAGTAGCTTTGCATCTTTGATAGTGTCTATAATCCCATTCATTAACTCTGTGTATCGAGTGAAAACCAGACATTCTGATAGAGCCTGGTATTTAGAAAAGATATATGAAAGAAGAAGTTGAGAGTATTGTAATTGTATTAATTTTCATAGAATAAGTATGCATTATTATGTTCTATAACTAATCTAAATAGGTAATAAAAAAATATGAAAAGATTATGAAGAATATACAAAAGTATATGCAAGATACAAAAGAAAAAATTTGTCAAAAAAATGTTCTAGAACTAGTATTTTGAAATATACTCACCGATGCTTCATAGGCGATCAAGTTTCTCATTATGACTTCGGAATGAACATCCAAAGTGATGACGGGGAGATAAATTATCTTGTTCTTATGGTCGAATTTGATGGATGTGATGCCCCTGGAGGTGGGGCAGAATTGAATTCCGACATATCATAGAGTTGTGAAACTGAAGGAATGATAATCTCTTCTACTATTGGAGTACTTTCCTTTTTGTCCAATCTGAGCTCTGATTAAGATGGTTCAAAATGTTATAGAATGATAAGAAAAAGTTTTACAATTTTTATGTTTTGAGAAATACTTACTAAATTAAGGTCGAAATCGGACTTTAAATTGTTGCTCCAGCACTATTGACGTTATAGAATGTCTCTTAATTTGCGAGCGGATTTGAAATGATTTATTTTCTAAATTTCTCATATATGGAAAGACAAAAAAAAATTGAAGCTGAAGCCATGAAGAAATTGCAATTGGCATTGGAATTGAAGGGCCCCACATATAACATTATATTCAAATTAAAATGAGAGGAATTGAGGCCAGCTCATATGGAGAAGCTAGGGCCATGCGCATGCTGTATATATTAATTATGATGCAATTGGAGAGCAGCCATGCGTGGGAAATTTAAGACATTGCAATTGGAATTGGAGTGGGGCCCATGGAAGGAATTGAAGGCCCATGGTGTAATAATAATTGAAGATGGAATTGGGGGGGGGGGGGGGGGGGGGGGGGGGGGGGGGGGGGGCGCGGGGGCGCATGTGCATTTAAATTGTGGAAATCCAATTGAAGGTTATGTGGGAGAGCTAGGGCAGCCACACGTGAGGTATATATATAATACTAATGTAACGCTCCACTATTTTCAAGCGTGCGTTAATTCGAAATTTTGAAAATATATATATATATATATTTTTAATATCAAATACACAACATAAGTCTCTTGATACACGTACCTTCATCATAATCATTTCCCGATAATCTCGTTCGTACTTTCTTAGCATATCAAAATTAAAAATTAATAAACTAAGACAGGTATTATCAATTATATCAGCGGAAGCAAGATCGAAACCTTAATGATATATAACTGATAATTCCTTTTATAATAACCAATTCGATGTTTCACATGAAAATATCAAAATATTACACAACGTCTGAACATAGTAATCATAGACAAAAACCTATGAAAACTAAACATAGCAGCTACATCTCGATGACGTTCTTTCCCTTGGCGCCACTGCTTTCACCTGGAACGTTTGAATATTTCAGGAACATAGTCCAAGTTAGATGCTGAATCATCTAAGTGAGAGTTCAAAACATTTTCATGCAGATATGCAAAACCATATATAAAACCGATAAATCCCGACATATCCCAGCCTAAGAGAATCCCACATAGCACTTAGCCCTAACCGGGAAAAATGCAATCTCTCTAAAGGCGACACGACCACACCGACCCATTGGCAAACCAATCTTGTCTAAGAAGGACGACCTCGACATATGAACTTGGGAATCACCCCATTGTTATTGTTAGGCTTTACACTCCTACTCAAAAGCATTCCAAAACCCAACGCAACCTTAGCCCCAAGAGTGTCACATCAGCACTATCTCTGAAATCCACGACACATCGGCCTTAATGCTATTGCTCAAAAGAACATAGGGTGATGTCCACTCTCAGCCCCGCCACTTGAGCCAACAATCGGGGTGGTGTCCACTCTCAGCCCCACCACTTGAATACCGTAGGGTGAAGTCCGTCTCAGCCCCGTCCCAAGTGGGTCGCATAGCATTAACCCTTGGCGCGCATTCTGAGTGCTGACACTCGAGAGCTACGTCACAGGTTAACAACCCACGTCCCACATGGACAAAACAAGATGCCAATGCCGAAAAATCATAACATGCATAAAATCAAAATCTTAATGTATGCAATTTACTGTACGAAATTCAATGCATGTGTAAATAACCGTTTGGACAAACCATTACAATAAACCAAGCCATAGGGATGAACACTCACAGTAAACCATTCATATGCCACAAATGAGTTTTTCGATAGAACCACTCACCTTGGGCTAAATTCAAGATTCCTCGAAATGTGTGCCAGATCGACCTCGATTCTCGTGCCAGGCGCTCACTAGTTCAACCTCGAGCTTTAATGATACCCTAGACATCATATGCATTCAAAGGGAAATCAATATCTATTTTTCCAATTTTCTCATTATTTTTCTCTAATTTCTTTATATTTTTCTCTCGATAATTTCAAGTAAATACCTCTTCAAGCATTTTTTCTAAATTTTTCTCCAAAAAAATTCATAAATCAATATTTATAAGCCTATGGAATTTTATGGAAATTTTCCAGATTTTTCTCCTATTTTCTCAAATTTCCATAATTACTTTTCCTTGAGAATATTTATTTCTCATTGATTTCCTTCGAATCTACTTCAAGAAAAATCACTAAAACTTATAAAATAAATTCCTTATACTTCTGGAATTTTCTCAGAATTTTATAAAAATCCCTCATATTTATTTTCTATTTACCTTTCCCTTTAAAAATCTAAAATAATTATCTTCTCAAGAAATTTCCAGGATAAAAATTCATTAAAATAAACTATTCATTTTCCTTGAATTTATGGATATTTTTTAAGAATTTTATTTCCTTTAATTCTATTTTTTCTCGAATTTTCTATATTTTCAACATTTAAAAAATACAAAAAAATACATTCGGTCATTTTCTCAGGCGACGGCAACCGGCGACCTACTCCGATGGCTGATCCGACAACCCCACCTTGAAGCTCTCCTCAAGTCGATCATAATGGCACCCTTACATGGCCGAAAAACTCACCGAAAATAGCCCGATTGGACGATTTACAGTTCGGCTCCGACAAAGCTTTGCGTTTTCTGGCGAGCCAAATTGACCTTCGATTCGAACTCCGATTGACATGAAACTTTCCAGATTAGTTACCCATAACCTCGCGACCAAAAAGCCCTTATTAGATCCTTCGATCGTTCACTCTACAATCCGATTTCACCTTCACTCGATATATATATATATATATATATATACGGCCGAATGCAAAAACACTCCTATACTGCTCTAAAAATTCTCAAAATCTCCAAAATTGCTCACAACCTGGGGAACAAAAGCCCTTTATCCCCGACCTCTAATTCGCTCCCAAAAGTGAGAAATCTAAAGTAAAATCTTTGATGCAAACCCTCACAAAAACTCGGCTATTTATATCCAAATTCGTCCGTTTTTCTGACTAATCAAAGGCCATTGCTTCGCCCCTACGCGACCTTGGCCATGCCCTGTCGAAGAACAGCTGCAAATCTCTGGATTTTTTGGCCACAAATCGGGGCCAGATCTATTATTTCTGAGCAAATTTTTGAAAATTGCACTTTAGCCCCTTAGAAACTTTCTTTTGCATTTTGGCCCTTATCCTCAAGCCCCTGATCTTTCTAGCACCATCACTAAAATCCTCAATATTGGTACTTCTCATTTCTCCCTTGAAACTTCTGAAAAATTACCGTTTTGACTTCTCTCGGGCAAATTTAGAAAATTACACTTAGGCCCGATTGATCATTTTGACCTCAAATCCACTCGATTCAACCTGAAACCACTTAAGGGTTGTTCTAAACATCAAATATTAGTCCTAGACACACTCCATTGATTTTTCGGACATCGTCTATAACAATTCGGTAATACGACCTGATTGACAGTTGTATTTTTGTTGTACCGAAAACTGTTTCCGATCTCATTTCTTTTGATGCCATAATTCTTTTCTTGGGACGCTTGTTACCGATGTACCATTTTATTTAGACATCTAAGTCCCGGGGTACTCCCTCTAACTAATTCGGTCGTCCAAAACTACGTTATTGTACTCTATAGTCTCATTTTTTTGCAAATTACATTTATGCCCTTCATTAAATACCGTTTATATCCTCAAACCATTCCTGGGTATTACAAATAATATATTAGAAAATGGAGAAGGAATAGAACAGGAAGGGGAGGCGCACAGAATTAAGAAGAACGAAGTAGGGGCGGCTTGGGACTTCTTTCCACCATTTTCTTTAATTTCTTTTCAGTTTTCATCATTTTGCGTGGCTAATTTTTTATAGTTAATTTTAAAAAATAGAAGCCTCATAATCAATAAAATTGTGAGATTTAATTTATTTTTATTATTCAGTTTATATTTTGAATATCGAATGTTTTTTTGTACCTATCTTCATAATTGTCTCATTTAATTATTAAGAGGTGTACTAGTTTATTATTCATTGCAATCTACTACTAAGTTAGATATCAAATTCGTAATTGTTTGATCTCTCTAATTTGTGAAGCAATTAAGATTTAATAATTTATTGTGTCAGAAATTATTAGATCTTAGGAAGAACGCTCAACTAAATTAAATACAACCGTTCGTACTTGTGTTGTTTAGTTTCATTGATCTCCCTAACTCTTAAGGCTACTACTAGATTAAACCTTTAGGGCTTGTCTTGGGTTATTTAGTAGTTAACGTTGATTAGATTGCTTGTTTTCTAATTAACTATGACTAAGGAGAGATAAGAAAATAGTTTTAACGGTGAATATTCAGAGTATGAATTGACATATATTTGTATCGATGATCAGTTGTAAGATTCCGATGGTAGATGTTGACTTAGACCAAGTTTTCTTCTTTTGATTGATTTTGATATTTCAATTTGAATTGTTCCTTGGTCATTTTTCTTAAAATTGTTTTCGTTAAACTCAACCCCTCCATCATTGTTCACGTAGCATAAAATTAGGCTAGATACATTTCGTGAGAACGATCTTTACTCGCACTACTACATATATTTTTTGGAGTATAGGTCTTATTTTTGATTGCTTGCAACAGCACACCAGCAACCTCCAATTTGGGAACCGTCAAATAGTGCAAAAGGTCCAGCAAATGTGCATGCTTGAGTACTTCGGATAAAGGGACATCCTCTTTGAGCTTCAATGGCGAAAGGGCCTTGCAAAAATCCATCAAAATTGAAGGCAAAACAGTGTCAGTCAGGTTTGGAACACGGCAGTGAAATGACAAGATCTTGCTCAAGACAAAGAACGAAACTTGGTTCTCCGGCATATCATAACGTCGCTTAGGATGGCATCGCTAGCCAGCTTCCTGCCACCAGAGTCGACTAAAAGCGCTGTGGTAGAGGAGAGATCGGTTTCCTTTCTGCTGATGAATAAGTAAAGAAAATCAGTCAAGAACAGGCCATCAATGGCCATAATCCAAGATAAGGTATGGCCTTCTTGTTGAGCTAATTTATTCATATTAATTAAGTTTTGATGATTTACAAAAATAAAATTTTCAATATACAAAATATAGTATTTTTAATGATTAATAAAAAGAGTATTTTTATTAAATATTTTAATTATAGTATCGAATTATGTTTAATTAATTTATAAAATATTTCTCATAACATGTGTGCTGCAAAAAATATTATTTTCTATTAAAAATATTTTTTATATAATTTTTAGATTAATTTATAAAATATTTTCATAGTATATGTGTTACCAAAAATATTATTTTCTATTAAAAATATATTTTTTAATTTAATTTATTAAACATTTTTTGCATAAGTATATGTATTTTCAAAAATGTTATTTTCCATTAAAATTATTTTTCAAAGTATTTCTAAAATATATAAAAAATAATTTTGTGAAATTTGAACAAAAAAAATTATTTTTTCACTATTGCTACAGTACCGCTACAGTGCCCTCTCCAATAGTCAGAATTTTGACCGTTGCTTTAGTACACATTACCGTTGCTACAATATAGTTGACCGTTACTACAGTGAATTTGACCGTTGCTACAGTAATTTTCAGAATGCTTATAAATACCTCCAAATTCATTTTGGAGAACATTCTTTGCACATATTGCCTATCCAAAGCACTCAAAAGCTCTCAAGCTAATTTTCAAGCATTCCAAATCTCTTAAAGATTCATTGCACATCCATCAAAGAGCTACAAGGTAAGAGGAGAAAAAGAGATCGCAAAGCCGAATCCGATCTTCTCCATTCAAATTGAGGTAATAATTTATTAATTTATTTAAATATTATTGCCTTGCATATTTTGTGTTTAATTACTTATTTGTGTCCAAGTGTGGACAATTATTTGTGAACAATTAAATTATCATTGTGAATTGCATAGGTTTCCTAGAACCGTTAAAATCTAGGTGATTATAGTTTCCAATGTAAGCTAGGGAGAAAACCTTGGTGTTGGTGGTTTTCCTAGAATCCGTTGTAATCTAGGAGTGTATCTAGTTTCTAAGGTGAACTAGTGTGAAAACCTTGGTGAGATTAGTGGAACCCCAAAGGTGGTTGAGACATTGGGAGAGTGGAGCGGGTGTGTGTGGAGACACCGAACTACTATAAATTGTCTTGTGTCTTATTTATTTATTCTTACTATATCTTGTGGATTGCAATTTATTAATTTCAAAGTCACATATATATAGTTATAAAATCTTAATTTGTTTAAAATTAAATAATGAGAATTTAATTAAAAGAAAATAATTTATATATTCTTAGAAAAAATAAATAATCAATAATATTTACTAAAAGGGAGAAAAAATTTAAACACTTAATTCACCCCCTCTCTTGAGTGGTCATACCTTAAGGGACTAACAATTGGTATCAGAGTAGGCTTCTAAAATAGTTAAATCTTTAGTTTATACTTTAATTTAGAAGAGATCTAAATGACCGCATTCACCAACCAACCTATAGCAGAAGGACCCTCACCTTCTAGACCACCACTCTTTGATGGCACAAATTTTGCTTATTAGAAAATGAGGATGGAGTCATATTTATTTTCAGTAGACTATTATTTGTGGAAAATAGTTAGAGATGGTTTTGTCACAACTTTAACTAAAGAAGATAAATGGATTGAAGAAGATATTAAAAAATATCAAATGGATCATAAAGCTAAATACATAATCTTTTGTTCAATCATTCCTAGTGAATATGAAAAATTATCTGCTTGTTCTACATCACATGAAATTTGGAGAAAATTAGAAGTAGTATATGAAGGTACCGATCAAGTAAATGATACTAAGATTAATCTCTTAATGTCTCAATATGAAGAATTTAAATTACTTTAAAATGAAAATATTAGTGATATGAATGGTAGATTTCAAAAGATTATAAATAATTATAAAATGTTAGGAAAAATAATTTCAGAAGAAGATTAAATTAAGAAAATTCTTAGATCTCTAACAGTAAACTAGCAGCCTTTAATGACTGCTATTTCTCAAGCTAAAAATTTGAAAGAATTAAAGATGGAAGAATTAATAGGAACACTTCTAACTCATGAGTTAATATTAAACAAGACTAATGAAGATACAAAAGGTAAGAAAACCTTAGTTTTAAAACTAAATAAAGAAACTGAATCTAGTGAAAAGGAAGAAGATGATGAAACAACCCTTCTATCAAAAGCATTTGCTAGAGAATAATAAGAAAGAGAGAAAATGAGCGTAGGAAAATACCTCCTACTTGCTTTAAATGTAAGAAGAGTGGGCATATACAATTTGATTGCCCGGAAGATAAGAAAGAAAAGAAAGTAGAAAAGAAAAGATTTAAAAAAAAATTAAAAAAACATGCTTTCTCGGCATGGGATGCCGATGATTCATCTCAATCCGAAGAGGAACAAGCACAAATGTGCTTTATCGCTATAAGGAGAAGAAGAAGAAGAAGAAAAGAAGAAGAAGATATGGAGTTAGAAGAACTACAAAAGGCATACGGAGAATTTTACATAAAATATCAACATATTAAGAAAGAAGTAAAAACTATCAAGAAGAATCACAAAGAAGAAAATGAAAAATTAAAAGGGTAAAATAATGTCTTTAGAAGAAAAATCACAAGAACTCAACAAAGAGAATGAAGATAAATTAAAAAATCAATTAACTAATCTTTAAGAAGAAAATAAAATATTAAAAAGTAAAAATAATAAACTATTAGTAGAAAATAATGCAATGGAGAAAAGTTTAGCCACATTAATTTTAAAGAAAAATTTCAAACCCAAACCAAGGTACGAAATATCTAAGAGAGAATGGAAACAATCTAGATGGAGACTCCAACCTAAGAGAAATAATATAGTACAAATGTGGATACCAAAAGGAGTGATACAAATAATGAATGAGTTAGATCACAAAATTTTAAATGTTATTACTCATCCACATACATCAAGAATAGTTAAATCATTTGATCTTAATGAAGAAAGATTTAAGGGACCCACTTATAGATAGATATCCAAACCTAAAATGTGATCTTATCAAATATGTAGATGTGCGTGAGGACCACAATGGGTAGCAAATGATATATGGATAAGTGGATACTCACGTCACATGACTGGTGAGAGATCTATTTATAAGATCTCACTTTTAAAGATGGAAAGTTTGTCTCTTTCCAAGATAATGCCAAATAGTAAAAAACAAGGATATTATTTTTGTGGCATAAAAGATATATTAAGTCATGTAAATCCAAACCTAATCAAGAAAGTTTTGATCTAGTTGTCAGGCTTCCTAAAATGAAAATCAGTGAAGAAATTTTCTGTGATATTTGCTATTAAATTAAGAGTCTAAATCTATGAGTGAAATATCAATCAGGAAGCATTTATAACTTTTACACTTAGATCTATTTGATCCTACATAGTCTAGGAGTTTGGGTGGAAAATATTATATGTTGTAATAGAAAATTTATCTAGGATTACTTGGTTGTGCTTTTGTTTTCAAATGATAAAAATTTTCAAATCTTTAGAAAGAAAGCTAAGAGAATTAGATGATAAAATTATCTCTTTAAGACAAGAATAATTTAGGTAAACTTCTCAAGAATTATAAATTTGTGCAAGATCATCCAATAGATCAAATAAATGGAGAAACAACTCAAGGTGTAAGGACTAGAGCATCATTGCATCCATATTGCAACAATGTAGTCTTCATATCTAATGATTGAGCCAACTTGCATGGATCAAGTCTTAGAAGATGTATTTTGGATCAAAGTTGTGCACAATGAAGATTGAAAATTAGTTCCAAGTCCAAAATATTTTTTCTATATTTGGAACATAATGAATTTTCAAGAATAAATTAGATGAAAATGGAAATATAATAAGAAACAAGGCAAGGCTTGTAGACAAAGGATATTGCCAAAAGGAAGGCATCGATTTTGAAGAATCTTATACCCCTGTAGCTATGATAGAAGCAATTAGGATGTTTTTAGCCTTTGTCTCTCACATGATATTCATGTTATATCAAATGGATGTGAATAGTGGATTCTTAAATGGCTACATAAATAAAGAGGTTTATGCGGGACAATCCCATGGGTTTGATGACCCTCACCTAAGGGACCATGTTCAAAACAAAGAAATATCTCTCGAATTAGTCCAAGTCGATTTAATTAGGGATAATAAATCCATTTGGGTAGGTTAGAATATTTAAATGGAAAAATTTACAAATTTCATTTTTGTAAAAAAAAAAAAGGCTGACTTAGATAAGGAGTACTGTATTTGCCCTCACCCTCTTGCTCTCGCCTCATCTCTATTAATCACCCTCTCTCTCTCACTCTCCCATTGTCTTCCAACAAACACTACTGTAAATCACCAATTTCTTCGAAATCAAATCATCCGATCTTGAATCCAATCGAATTTTCATCAAGAAAGTAGTCATCTCCCTCAAATCTCTTCATCTCTGGCATCTCCCTTGTTCATCGTCGTCTCTCTGCCTTTGGTATCTCACTACAAGAATTTGAGGGTTTTACCCACACACGTAAATGTGGGTAAAAATTACCTTATGTGTCAACTATAATTTTTCCTTACACATAATGCAAATGTCAAGATGTGTAGGTAACAGGTGGTAGAAAAAAACTTTTACCCACACATATATTTATGTGTGGGCAAAACTTAAGATATTACCCACACATATATGTGTAGATAAATATTTTTGTATATGTAGGTATTTTTATGTTGGGAAGTTGTAATTGTGACGTGGCTGATGATGTGGCTGATGACGTGTCTGATGACATGGCTGATGATGTGGCTTTAATTGAATAATGATGTGGCATGACACGTGTATTTGTTTATGTGTAGGTAAAGTTAAGATTATGTGTGGGTAATAATATAAAAAATAATTTTCATATGTGTGGGTAAAAAACATTATGTGTAGGTAAAAAAAATATTATGTGTGGATAATAATTTAAAAAAATTTAGAATATGTGTGGGTAAAAAAAAATTATAATGTGGGTAATAAATATATTATGTGTGGGCAATAATATAAAAAATAATTTCTATATGAAAGGATAATTTTTATATGTGTGGCTAAAAAACATATTATGTGTGGATAAAACTAAAATTGTATATTTAAAATTTCAATTGTTAAAACATCAATTACAATATAGTTCAAATATATATGCATAAAAAAAGTCATAAAGTCACAAAACAAGCATAAAATCATGAAGTCACCTAAAAAGTTCAAACATATATGAAAAAAAAGCATAAAACAAATTATTAAATCTCGTCCCCAAACTCTTGTTCAGTAGAATGGAGGGAGTGGCTGGAGCTGGATGGGTCGAGACGGGAATGGCTGAGGCGAGATCGCCCTGAACTATGATCCGATGGTACATGTGGAGTGGATGGAGGAGGCATAATATTTTTCTCAATTAACACTTGTCGCAGCATGTTTACATCTCCCTGGAGCTCTCGAAAAAGAGACTTGTATTGGTTCAAATCTTCTACCAATTCATTGTAGGTTGGACGACTAGACTCCTCACTAGTGCATGTTGTCCCAGAAGTGCTAGGAGATCGCCCCCAACCAAACAATCGAACAGATTGTCGTCCAAGGACCTTTTCTAAAATATCTTTATCAGTCATTTTATCTGGAGGATTATCTCGCCTAATTAGCTGCATCATTTGTTCCTGTAAAAAAATGCAACATATTCTTAATCAACTATTTTTAAATTAAAAATATAGTCTCAATTATGCCAATGTAAAGCAATTAAATTTATAGGGTATATACTCAATTATGCCAATGTTTTTAATTAGTAATTAAAAACATCTTCATGTGTCAACTGAAGGGATGATGAAGGTATCAAATGTAAGATATATGTCAATTTCCAATCTACTCTAGATGATTCCAAGAGTGTAGTTCTCATTTAGCTAAATTTGATAACATTCTATGTATTCTATGTAACGCCCCGTAAATGCCAATTTAATTTAATTTTGGGGTAATTTAAATTAAAAGAAATATTAAAATAATTTGTTGTGATTTAATAAAATTTACTTATGTGATTTTAAGGAAATAAGAAATTAAAATAATTAATTAATTTGTTTTAGGAATTTCTGGAATTATAGGAAAATTAAAAGAAATTCAATAATGGGATTTTCAGAAATTTCGGGAGTTAATGTAATTAATTAAGTGGGCGTTAGTGCAATTATCGGAAAGTTTCGGGTGCTGGCGTGTGTTGCAGAAAAGGGCTCAAAATCACCTTAAATATAATATAAGTCACATATAGGTTGAAGACACATGCGGGCGCGAGCGGTCGCGCGCGAGGCTGCCAGGCGGTGGACGCGGCTTCGAATCGCGGGGGCTGCGTGCGGGGGGGGGGGGGGGATTTTTGGCTGATTTTAATCAGCCACTGGACGTCCGAAACGACGTCGTTTCGGTGAGGCGGTGGCCTCCCAGTGGCTGGCCTGCGCGCTGCCACGTGGCCGCGTCTCCTCCGCTTATTTTTGGCCGCATTTAAGCCCGATTTCGGGCGTGATTTTGAGCATAGAAACAGTAGCAATTTTAGAGAAAAACCAGCGCGCGCACGGGAGAAATTGTGAGATTTTGGGGCTGAAAAATTCAGATTAAATTGCATTTAATTCCAGATTTAATTATCCAGGTATGTAGAGCAGCTAGTAATTAATATTCTATACGGTCAGAATTTCATTTTTGCGTCCAATTTTGTTAATTTTAGCAATTAATTGGGATATTGCAGTTTGTATAAATTTTACCGTGTTGAGTCGAAACGAGCCTAAGGATATCTCTGTTAAGGCAAGTTCTTTTCACCCACCTCGTCGTTACTTTCGTTATCAAATTATTTGGCCTCCCTTCGTCTGTTTCGGCTCGTTTATTAATTATAGAATTTTGAGTCGTTTGATTTAAATTTAATTTATGAAGGTGGCTTCGAGGATTTTATTAGTGTGAATTAATTTAAAATAAATGCGAGACTCGTTGGGATTTTAATTGTGGTGCGCCTACGTGGGATTTTAGGCTGTTAAATTATTTATATTACGCGGTTAGATTTAATTAATGCGAGCCATGGATTTATTAATCGCTATTAAACGTTTTACTTCGCAGCGGGAATGCAAGAAAGAGAAGAAACGGCCGTGTAAAGGCAAGCTCCTAACCCTCTCCTCGTGCTTTTCAATTCTCGTGAAAGACCCCGTGATTTCTCGTATTTAGTCTTCTCCCTTACTTTGTTTTGGCACTTAGCCTTATCTATTGAATTATTATTCATTTGTTTTAATTAAATTAAACCCGAGACTTCTAGCATTTTATTTGTTGTGAGCCTATGGGGGTTTGTACCGCCCTCATTCCTTTCGGAATGATGCTGAACCAGTTTGGGGACTAGGTTCCTAGACGTGAGGGTTTATTTACGATTTTATTGGGTTTACTTACAGTTTTCCTCAGATTTATTTATGGTTCGGTTAGAGCTATCGAGCAGTGGGGCAGGGGTCGATTGTTGGTGACGTTGGGGTAGACTATGGTATGGCCCTGATGTGGACCGTCGGGTGGACACCCTTAGTCACTGGCCGTTGACCGGTGCCGGGCATTGCTGACTAGCTCTGTCGGTATGTGATTTACTGCATGATTAGATATCTTGTATTACTGTTCATGATTTGATATGTACATGGGTACGGGATGCATGTTGGGATATTCATTTATTGAGTATGCTTGGACACGAACATTCTAGCTTGGTTAGGTTGCATCCAGCGCGGCATATGCATGGCGTGTGGTTTACTATGTGGGCGGAACATGGCCTGATGCCTGGATGTATGGGCGCCTTGTATCACGTTGATGCTCACTACGCCATTGCATTTCTATGTGCATTGCATGGATACTGGTAGTATTTAGTTCTCGGACGGGAGTACCGTTCCGAGGGAGCCTATGGCTCGGTTGTTGGGAGTACCGACGGATACAGGTGACGGGAGTACCGGCCTGGGACAGCGCGCGCAGGTTTGTGGAGACATTTGTTGCCTTTCAGGGCAGCGGCAGGTTGGTATGGGACTTGGGTGCCAAGTGTCTTATGTGGGCCCCAAGGACCGGTATGTGCTTTTATTTTGTTATGCTATTGAGCTGTTGTGTTGTAGCGTCTCATGGCTTGTGTGTACCTGGGGGTTTATTTTGGGAAGAGTTTTTTGGTTATACTCAGCCTACAGCCTTTCTTTTCCTTATGCTTGCTGAGTCTCTCGACTCACCTTGCTTTCCATCATTCCAGGTAGTGGCGGCGTGGGCCATAGCAAGGGAGTCAGCTTTAACGGCAGAGTCGGTGTGGTGTACAGGCAGTCTCATCAATCCCTGTCAACTCTGATGATTGTGTAGGGTCTACTCTATTATTTTCTACTGTGCCAGGTGTTTTCTCGAGTCTTGTGTATTTCGACACAGGAGTTTGTGTTTGTTTATTTATCTTGTGACCGCTGTGTTAGCGGGGTACCCGTAGTGCATGCATGTGTTTTTCTTCGCTTCCGTTGCTCTCATCTTTGAGTATGCATGCCGGGGTGGTTTTTGTCTGGTGTCTCATTCTTTTCTCCTCCCGTAGGCGCTCCCGTTCGGGTAGTCCGGGTGCTTGGGATATCCAGGCGGGGTGCTTACATTCTAACTCTTTTAACTTAGGAAAAAAATAATATACTCACATATTTAGCCTCTAACTCTGGAGATGACCAACCGTGTTCAGAATGCCAATGTCGAAGATGCCAAGTCTCCATATGTCCTGTCGGGGCATCTAAGTTAGCTCCGCGAATAACGTGATGATGCGCTGTACTCCTTGAACCATTTCTAAATTCCCACTTTCGTTTTGCACGAGAGTCGGCATTCTTCTGTGCTCGTTCCTTTTAAAATCAACAATTCACTAATAAATATATATTTTCATTAATAAGAAAGAGAAATCCTAAAAAACAATTATGAGCATTACCATAAAAATAGGATTTGTCCAAAGATCACAAAGGTAATCCCAATCCTCTTGGCTCACTTCCTCATGGCACTTACTCTTGGCCTTAATTAGATCTTCCTCTCCTCCAATTTCTTTGAAGTAAGCATGTAGTTTATATTTGTGGCCTCTCCAAGCTCGTTGCATTTGTTTATCGATGACCTTTTGTACATTCTTATCCTCAATGTTGATATCAAAAATAGTCTAAAAAAGAAAAGAAGTCATATAATATTAGGAATAAGAAAATATATAAATATACAAAGTAAAAGTAATAAAATGATGATTTACTTACAAGAAGTTTGTGACGAAGCGGTGCCCTAACTGTCGAAGGTACACATCTCCACTCCTTATATTGAAAGCTGCAATTTTTACGTACAATGTACCCAATTTCATTATTAAACATTTCTGCGTTGTCACAAATAGCTTGCATAAGAGTAAAATTGAACTCCACAGTCAATTTTCCCTTAACATGTTTCTTCAGCTTCCGAGCACGTTGTCCATAAGTACTCCCACGTCCATTTGAACCTTCAGGTGCATCCACATCCACATATGCGGCTGTTGATTGAGATGAGGTGTGCACATCCACATCTGTAGCTAAAGATGTCAGACACAGAAACTGATTGAATTCTGACTTTGTTATAATTTAATCTAATCATGACTCAAATCTTAATTTCTTAGAAACAAAAATTGACTTTGTTATACTTGGCAATTTATTACATTAAGCAAATAAACTCATAATAGAATCAACAATAAATCTAAATGCTGCAAACCAGATTGTGATAGTTGGCAAACCAGAGTGTGCGACAACTGATGGAGATGGGACTGTAATAGGCTCCACTGATGGAGATGTAGTGGGGGCAACAATAGGCTCTATATGTCCTCCAACTTGCCCTCCTATATAAAAATGAATATGCATATAAGCACCAAAGATAAATGTTGGCAAAATAATGAAATCAACAATAAATCTAGGTTGGTAGAAACCAGAATGTGATGTAATGGGGGCAGCAATAGGCTCTGTCTGTCCTCCAATATGTTCTCCTATATAAAAATGAACATGCATATAAGCACCAAATATAAGTGTTGGAAAAATCCTGAAATTAACAATAAATTTAAATGCAACAAACCAGAATCTGATGTAGTGGGGGCAACAATAGGCTTTGTTTGTCCTTTAACCCGTCCTCTTCGTCCACCCCTACCCCTTCGCCCACCAGGAGCCATGTAAGAACTATAATAAAAAATCATGCATCATCATCATCATTGTCATCAAGATCTGGGTCATCAGAGTCGTCATCAGTCTCAGATTCTAAAGTTACTTCATCGGTAATAAAAAATCTACCGTCGTCATCATAATCCTCAATATCTTCCAAGTTATGTTCTCGATCATTAAGAAATGTTTGTTCACTACGTAATTTAACCACCAACTCATGAGGAAAACTTATTGGTTCTTCATTTTGCCGAACCAATAAAGACGTGTCGACTACCTCTTCCGTTGGCTGAAAATGCGGTAACTCACTAGATTCTTCCTCTTGAAAGATATCATCGTTCACCCTCTCTTCATCATCGTCATGCTCAATTATATCATATATGTTCCTATGATTTACCTTTTGTACAACCATCCAATTCTTTCCCCGACTTCGATCATTTAGGTAAAAAACTTGTTGAGCTTGTGTGGCCAAAATAAATGGATCTTCAGCATACCAATTAGATGTAATGTCAAGTGATGTCAAATTATTATTAACCACTATTCTTTTTCCTTTCGGATCAGTATTGTACCACTTGCAACGAAACATGAATACCGTACGTTGATAGATGAAATCCAATTCTAAAATTTCAAGTAGAACACCATAATATGTGAAATCACTACTCTCATAATCACCCTATGTACAAACTCCACTACATTGTGTCTTGAACTTATCATCACGTTCTTTGCAGCGAAATCTAACGCCATTAACAATGCAACTATGCCAAATTGTGTAACGATCATCCGCATATTGTGACAATGAGTACAAATCATCAGTTGCTTTAGGATCGCCATTGACTCTAAGATTAGCCATCTGTAGACAGCTAATATTAGAGATAATAATTTAAGACGAATTACAAAAAATAAATATATATATATATATAGAAGATTTTAACCTTGTTCTTGAACCAAGAAGGAAATTCATGTTTTTGTACGACTTCGAAATCTTCTTCCCGCACATTTCTCAAACGCAATACTTCTTTATGCTCACTGTAATGAAACAACTGGTCAATACTTATTTTAGAATGAACTATTAATTACATTTTAAAAATATTTTATATGTACCCAACTCACTTTATGTAACCATCAAGTTCATCTCCGCAGTTATTCAAAAGGTACCATTGCACCACATGGTCAAAAACCCCTAGCTTACCAAATTTAGAGGCCCCCATCGTACGAATCTTATTGTTAAATAACTCCATCTTATGTTGTGTACAAGGTACATCCCAATTACGTTCTAGACGTGTGAATCTTGTCTCAATATTATGCAAATATCGAGATAAAAATGTCACAGCCTCATCAACAACATATGCTTCAGTAATGGAACCATCAGGGCGTGAAAAGTTACGAACGTATCCCTTATATGTACCCATGCGACGTTCAATGCCAAACATCCACCTTGAACTGACTGGTCCACCCCACAATGCTTGTTCAGGTAAATGCACACATAAGTGAACCATGATTGTAAAGAATGACAAAGGAAATATCTTTTCAAGTTTACATAGTATGATAACAATCCCTGTCTTCATATTCTCAAGTTCGTTGACATATAGAGTCTTGGCACTTAATTTTTGAAAGAATTGACAAAACTCAATTAGTGTGGCTCGTATTTTCTTGTCTAAGTATGGGAGAATGGCCACTGGTAGTATTTTTTGGAGCAATACATGACAATCATGTGTTTTCATCCCACCAAGTGTATGAGAGTCTGTCACACAACGACTGATGTTTGAAGCATACCCATCCGGTAAGCGAACTGACTTGATAAAGTCACAAAATCCCTCACAATCTGATTTACTCAACGTGTAATTTGCATGAGGTTTCTCAAATTTTCCATTCCGCTCCTTCAACCATAATTCTTTACGAATGTTAAGATCCTCCAAGTCTAAACGTGCCTTCACAGTATCCTTCGACTTCATGGGATCATTTAACAAGGTTCCAACAATATTATCACAAACATTTTTTTCAATATGCATGACATCAAGATTATGACGTCATAAAATCGAACACCGACACTATAATCATATATTCGAATTCTAGTGCTTGTCCAGACACTCTAATGCAGCATAATCCACATCATATATTGTATTAATTTTAATATGTTCATAATTTTTACTATTTTGTATTATCAACAAATAATTAATGCTTAATTATAATAAATTAATAATTATATTCGAGCATTTACAGAATTATATTAGGAATTGCTTATAATAGTGTTAATTAGATCTTAATAATTATTTTTTGATTAGAATTAATGAAAATAGATTCAATAAGGAAAAATTGTAAATATAACCCTTAAACGCAAAAAAAATCAAAGAAAAGAGAAAGAAAATAACCGGTATGAAAAACGTTGGAAATGATGGGAAAAGGTCCAGAGTTTCACAACTTTGTCTCTATTCCTATAGAAAAATTTTATGAGGTTAATGGTACTGCGTATTTGTTAAAGTTTTAGAAATTTTAGAAATGAGCAGATGAATAAAAGAGCTTGATGAGCAAAAAAATGGATTTAATTTTAGGGAAAGGCGAATTTTAGTGTAGAGATTTAGTTTTAGGTTTATTATTTGTATTTGTAAATAAAATAAAATAATAAATTATTTTAAATTATAAAAATTAAAACAACGTAGTTTTGTAATTTAAGTATGAAATCATAGATACATGAATACCCACACATATATAACATTTGTAATTATGTGTGGGTACGTTTATAAATAATAACCTACACATTTGTAACATTTATTAATATATATTGGTAATATAATTCAAAAAACAGCCACATCAGCTAATACATGGATACCCACACATATAACATTTGTAATTATGTGTGGGTAAGTTTATAAACAATTATCCACACATGCGTAACATTTATTAAACTGTGTGGGTAATATAATCCAAAATAAATGCCCCATCTCATTAAATTTTATAAAAAAATATCCCACCAACCTCTAAATGTGGAGGGAATTTTTTTTTCCAAAATAAATGTGGATATATCAATTTACCCACGCATAATAAATGTGGATAATGTAACGAGTTTGTCTCAATTAATCACCCACACATATTACCCTTATGTGTGGGTAAATACCCACGTATAATATATGTGGGTAATTTATGTGTGGGTAACTTTATAAATAATTACCCACATATACGTAATAGTTATTAATATGTGTAGGTAATATAATCTAAAAAACTGCCACATCAGCTAATACTTAAATACCCACACATACGTAACAGTTATTAATATGTGTAGGCAATATAATTCAAAAAACTGCCACATCAACTAATACTTGAATACCCACACATATATAACATTTGTACTTATGTGTGGATAACTTTTTAAACACTTGCCCACACATGCGTAACATTTATTAATATGTGTGGGTAATATAATCCAAAATAAATGCCACGTCACATAAAATTTTATCAAAAAATATCTCACCAATCTCTAAAAGTAGAGGGAAAAAATAAGTGTGGGTATATCAATTTACCCACACATAATAAATGTGGATAATGTAATAAGTTTGTCTCATTTAATCTCCCACACATATTACCATTATGTGTGGGTAAATACCCACATATAATATGTGTGGGTAATTTAAGTGTGGGTAAGTTTATAAAACATTTCCCACGTATACGGAACATTTATTAATATATGTGGGCAATATAATCCAAAAAACTGACACATCATCTAATGTGTGGATACCCACACATATATAACATTTATAATTATGTGTGGGTAAGTTTATAAACAATTACCCACATATGCCTAACATTTATTAATATGTGTGGGAAATATAATCCAAAATAAATGACACATCAGCTAAAATTTTATCGAAAAATATCCCAGCAACCATTGAAAGTGGAGGGAATTTTTTCCGCCAAAATAAGTATGGGTATATCAATTTACCCACACATAATAAATGTGGATAATATAACGAGCTTATCTAATTTAATTACCCACACATATTACTATTATGTGTGGGTAAATACCTACGTATAATATGTGTGGATAATTTATGTGTGGGTAAAACCCTCAAATTCTTGTAGTGTCTCCCTCGGTATCTCCTTCACCCGATCCTCTCCCTCACTCTCTATCTCTTTCTTACTCTTTGTCTCATCTCTCTCTCTCTCGTCACCCTCGCCACTAGTGTCATCTCTGGTATCTCCCTTGTACACCATCACCTCTCTGTCGTGCAGCCAATCGGATCCACGATGAGTCTATGTTCATTTATTTTCATTTTTTCATTGTTCCTTCATGAATCTCGGATTTCACGGTTATTCATTGTTCATTTTTTCTTCTGTCTTTGTGTTTGTGTTTTTTTTTTTTTTTTTTTTGTTAAGGTTTGTAAGCTTCACTATCCCCAACCCCCAAACCCTCCAAACCTTCATGCGGTGACCGATCAAATCGCTTGTCCTCATTCTTGCCTGATCAAAATCCTCGCCCTCGCTTTTGCCTATCGCTGCTCTGTTGATCTTTACCTCCCTTTTGCTCTCACCCTCGCCCTCACCATTGCCTTCTTGCTCTCACCCTCGCCCTCTCGCCTAATCGAAACCCTAAAAATAGTGACTTGTCACTGTTTTAAAAAAAAAAACTAATAATAATAAAAATAAATCAAAAATAAATAAATCCAAAAAAAAAACTAAAAAATCATGTCAGGACCCGGTTCTTCGTGCGGTGCCTGCAAAGTATTCAAAAGAAAGTGTACCCAATCATGCCTCTTTTCCCCTTACTTCTGTTATGAAGAAGGACATACTGATTTTGCAGATATCCATAAGATTTTTGGTGCCAGTAATGCCTCAAAACTCCTGGCCCAGCTTCCGGTTAATGATCGTTATGGGGCGGTCGCTACACTTTTGTATGAAGCTCAAGCTAGGCTTCAATATCCTATCTACAGTTGTGTCTCCTACATTTTTTCCCTCCAACAGATCGTCGATCTTCAATTCCATTTAGCTTTATTGGAGGAATTATTATTTGCAAACTCTTATGCCAACCCTCCCTATGTTCAAAATTGGTTTCACCCAGAAACTAATTTAAACCTATATTATGATAATGAATCTTTCCTCGTGGATAATCCAAACCTTATTTGGAATTTTGAAAACCCGATCATCCAAAAAGAAAATGTGTCGTTTCCTTATTTCCAAGAGGCTAGTTTGCAACCTTACCCAGTCGAAACTAGCAGCAGCCAATTGCCATTCCCAGGTGATATCGATGAACTTGGATCCATTGTCTTCGGCAACTAGTATTAGAAGTGAACATCGACGAAACCCAAATTTATCAACATGGGTAACTTAGATTAGTGATTTGTAGATTTTGTAATGCTACTGTATCTCTTGACTATTTTATGATTACTTTTTTGTGGTTGTGTAATATTGGATTATGATCAATATATTTCTCTCATGAGCTATATTGTTTATATATCTTTATTCTCTCAACTCACAATTGTTGAGCCAAGTTGCTCCAATCAACCTATTGTGTATTTTGATGTTTAACAAAACATAATTTTAGTAAAACTATTTTTAGTATGTTTAAAACCCCTAATGGATTTTTGATACTTGTTAAGTATTATAGTATTTTGTATATCAAAACGAACTAAGAAATGCTATTTGATTCTAAGTAGAATATTAGCACACTATAAGGGAACATATAAGAAAATGTTTTCCTTTTGGAAAACTAACTCCCAGTATTTTCATAGCTAGTATTCATTATTGTGAAAATGAATTTTAGTGAATTTTTCAAGTAATGGAAAGTATGTATTTTGGAAGTGCTAAAATCGTCAAAACCGAAATTTGTTCTAAAACCCAAAATCTATTTTCTTATCTATTTGGATTTTGATTTTTTAGATATTTTTATTGAATCCAAATAGGGGGTACTTTATTATTTACATTTATGTATTAAAATAAATGGAAAACTAAATGAATGTAAATATCTTGTAATGAATTTATGCTATATATTGTATTATCAAAGCAAATCTTATTTTTCTGAAATCTAGACTGAGAGTCGACTCCCGGTGAAGGACAGTCGACTGCAAGTCAAAATGGTAGTCGACTGTGGATGTGCATTAGTCGACATAACCGAGCATTGTTTATGTAGAGTCGAGGTAGCCGAGAGTGGGTTTTGGCCAGTTGGCTGTCGAGTCGACTGTAGGCCAATGAGAGTCGGCTGTCTGTGAGAAAGTCGACTGTGGGTTGAGCGAGAGTCGACTGTCGACAGTGAGAGTCGATTGTGGGTGTCACGGAGTCGATTGTCAATTAAAGCAGTCGACTGCCAGACTCCAATGGTCGGATTTTTGGAGCCGTTGTATAACGCCCCGCTTTGTCGGGCGCGTTATAAATTGGGACAATTCCGGGACTATAAAATTTTTCTTTTCAAACTTAATTCTAAATCACATCATACATCGAATCCGTCTTAGAATTCCAAATCATTTTTCTCGAAGAGAATCATTATACACATCAAATGCGAAAGCAAAGATCGAAACCTGATATCTTAACATTAATCATAAATAAATTCAACATTCCTCAAAACGTTCAGAATGCATGGGCTACATACATTTCAATCTTCATGCACCCTGATAGTGCCATTTCATGCCTCATTTATCCTCGAGTCTGCTACAATCTCCACCTGGAACGTTTGAATATTCTAGGGGCAAAACCCAAGTTAGATGGTGAATCATCTAAGTAAGGGTACATAATGCTATATCATGTGTGTATGCAATGTCTTACCTCGTAGGTGTCAACTGCACCCCTCATGCTACCTACCATTTTTGCTGCCCCCTCTTTCGAAGCCGAGGTGTATGGGTGCACCCTTGGTAAAGCAGCGGTGCCAGTTCGTACTCCCTACGGCCTCAAATGCGAGCGATCAATGATATCAATGTGTATTCATGCATTTCATAGTCATGTCATGTATGCAGTCTACGTGATGTATACATATCAGAGTATGTCAATATGATGAAAATATTTTCGAGGAACATAATCCACTTACGAACCAGGCATTTTTCAAAAAACTAACTTTAATTGAGGAGTATCACTTACCTTCTAGAGCTTATCGGGCTATCTCGATATCCGTGCCTTGCCTTGTGCATCGCCTCGATTTGCGTGCCAATCTCAAAATTTGACAAGTCACTTCAACTTATTCCTCAAAGCATCCTAATCACCATAATTATTTAAATAAATATTAAAACCTATTTTTCCATAATTTCTGGCATTTTCTTTAATTTTCTTTCTATTTCTTCCTAATTTTCCTCAATAAATCCAAACTAAATATTTCTCAAATATTCTTCTACAAAAATTCATAAAATAATATTCTTAAATTTCTAAAATTTTCTAAGAAATTTTACTTATCTTGACTTAGTCTCTCCGGCTTCCTCGGTATGTGTGTCATCTCCTTGAAATGCGTGCTCGAGCCATTTTCCTTGCTAAAATATCTGAAATATTAATAAATACCCAAATCCTATTTTTTTGGAATTTCCTAAATTTTTTTTCTAATTTTTCTTCTTTTTCTTTATTTTGTTTTCTTTTCCTTTCTTTTTCTTTCTTTTCTTTTTCTTTTTCTTTTTTCTTTTTCCACTCCATCTTCTACCTCCAGCTTCTCTTCCCGCACCTGCAACTCCTTCTTTTCTTCCATTCTTTCTTTCTTCATTTTTTCTTTCTTTTTCCTTTCTTTCTTTATTTCTTTCTTCTTCTTCTTCTTCTTCTTCTTCTGTTCTTCTTCTTCACATAGCCTCTGCGCGCGCGAACCATCCTCGCCCAGCCACCGCGATCCCAGCCTCGCCGTCGCCTGTTCCGGCCTTGCCGCCCTCGCCGCCACGCACGCTGGCACCCCGCGAGCCGGTGGTCGTGGCTGGTTGCTCCTTGCTGGTTGCGGCCATGGCCGCCCAGCTGCTGGAAGCTTGCAGCTATGGTTGCCGCAAGCTGTTGCGGCCCATTCCGGCGGCCCTCGACCACCCTCGCGGCTACCTTTGACCACCATCATTGGCTCCCACTCTCTCTCACAACTCTCTCTCTCGACTTTCCTCTTGATGCTTCTCACACGGCCAAACGTATCCCAATTTATAGAACTCTCTGCCTTGGCTGCTACTCCACATTAATTGCTCCAAATCTTCAGATGCTACTTTTATAGAATTCACGTTGCCACAATCTTCCTATTTTATGCAAATCTCGGATGGAAAAGCATGGTTGTGGCATGGAATGAGCTTGCAGGGAATGGTGATTAGGAATTGCAGGCTATGGCATAACTGTCATCACTCACACGCCCACACACGTACAATTATATATATATAATTATATAATTATACATTATATTATACATTTCAATTCTATTTCTTATTTTTATTTTATTTGGATAATTTTGTAATTATAATTATACCCCTAAATACTGAATTAATTTGCATTTTAATACCGAAAACGAAAAATTAATAACTTCAAAGTTACTATATAATGACGATTTTGCCCCAGTGTCTTAACCGGGCTATCGTTTCATCCCGAAACTACTGAAGGGTTGCTACAGTTGTATTTTAGGTGTACCGAAAACTGTTCTCGATCCAATTTCTTTTGATACCATAAATCCTATCTTGGAATGCTCATCGAAACCATATAATTTTCCTTAGATAATTTCACTCTAAGGCATTCCCTGCAATTGATTCGGTACTTATAACTACTATCAAGCCAATTTTTCGGTATTCTAAACTCATCGAAATGACGTGGCAACCTTATCTAAACATGGGGTATTACACGTTGCAGGTCGTTTTGGGAGCCTCAATATAAATATCAAAAGGAGAAATCTTGAGAAGGCTAATGCTCTACCATTTCCTATCTTCCTAAAGCACACCCAAGCTCTCAAGCACTCAATTAAAGCAATCCCTAAGGAGCTTCAAAGATCTATCCATTGGAGCCTCAAGGCAAAGAATAAGTTTTCTTCTTATTGGTAACTTGTATCATTTCATTTTGCCTTGTATATTATTTTTGTATTGATATCTATTGTAGTCCAAGAGTGTTGGACATAAGATTGATTTATTTGTATTAGATTGTGGATTGTGAGTGGCATCCTAGAGCCCAAGTAATCTAGGTGTATTATTGTGTTGTAATAGTTTCTGGGGTGAGCTAAGGGAAAACCTCGGGGTGTACAAGTTTGCTAGGTGTTCTTGTGTGGAAACCTAGTGGTGGTTTTAGTGGAACCTCAAGTGACGGTTTGACCTTGAGAGAGTGGGGTAGGTGTTGGATACACTGAACTACTATATATCTTGTGTTTATATTGTAGTTGTTTGTGTATTTATATTGCTATTATTTCCAAACAACATATATATTTATAACAAGTGTATTTTGTGTATAAGAAAATCTCAATAGTTTTAAAAAGAAAAGAATCAATTCAATAAGTTTTTAATCACTCAATTCAGCCCCCTCTTGAGTGGCCATTGTGTGTGTCAAGGGACCAACAACAATGACTTTTTGATTATGACAAAAAGGGGGAGAAGAATAAAAATTTATATATGAGAGTGACTTGTAATTTTAAGTTGTAAATATTTTTATATGGGAGAAAAGAATGTATGATATATTTTTTATTGAGGTAAGGAAAGAATGTATGATATATTTTTTATTGTGGTAAGGAAATTGTATATTTGAGAGATAGGAAATCAATTTAGGCATTCAAGACAAGCAGGTGCAATTAAGGCAATCAGGTTTGCTTCTTAAAACTCTTAATATATATATATATATATATATATTTTATCTATTAAGTTATATCTAAAATAATTTTATGCTATTAGTATTTTTGATAGGGGGAGCTTATAGTATAAAATTAAATGGGAGTTCAAAAATATTTTATCAAATTAATCATATCATAAATCATGTTTTTGTCATCATCAAAAAGGGGGAGAATGTTGAGTCAACTTGCTCATATTAATTAAGTTTTGATGATTAACAAAAATAGAATTTTTAATATACAAAATATAGTATTTTTAGTGATTAATAAAAAGAGTATTTTTATTAAATATTTTAATTATAGTATCGAATTATGTTTAATTAATTTATAAAATATTTCTCATAACATGTGTATTACAAAAAAATATTATTTTCTATTAAAAATATTTTTATATAATTTTTAGATTAATTTATAAAATATTTTTCATAGTATATGTGTTACCAAAAATATTATTTTCTATTAAAAATATATTTTTAATTTAATTATTAAACTTTTTTTTTATAAGTGTATGTATTTTCAAAAATGTTATTTTCCATTAAAATTATTTTTCAAAGTATTTCTAAAATATATAAAAAATAATTTTGTAAAATTTGAATAAAAAAATTAATTTTTCACTATTGCTACAATATTGCTACAGTGCCCCCTCCAACGATCAAAACTTTGACTGTTACTATAGTACACATTACCGTTGCTACAGTGCAGTTGACCGTTGCTATAGTGAATTTGACTGTTACCACAGTGTTGCTACAATATTTTTCACAATGCTTATAAATAGCTCTAAATTCGTTTTGGAGAGCATTCTTTGCTCATATTGCCTATCTAAAGTGCTCAAAAGCTCTCAAGGTAATTTTCAAGCATTCCAAAGCTCTTAAAGATTCATTGCACATCCACCAAAGAGCTAGAAGGCAAGAGGAGAAAAAGAGATCGCAAAACTGAATTCGATATTCTCCATTCAAACTAAGATCACAATTTATTCATTTATTTAAATATTATTGTCTTGTATATTTTGTGTTTAATTACTTATTTGTGTCCAAGTGTGGACAATTATTTGTGAACAATTAAATTATCATTGTGGATTGCATAGGTTTCCTAGAACCGTTAAAATCTAAGTGATTATAGTTTCTAAGGTAAATTAGGGAGAAAACCTTGGTGTTGGTGGTTTTCCTAGAACCTGTTGTAATTTAGGAGTGTATTTAGTTTTCAATGTGAGATAGTGTGAAAACCTTGGTGAGATTAGTGGAACCCTAATGGTGGTTGAGAACTTGGGAGAATGGAGTAGGTGTGTGTAGAGACACCAAACCACTATAAATTATCTCGTGTCTTATTTATTTATTCTTGCTATATCTTGTAGCTTACAATTTATTAATCTCAAAGTCACGTATATATAGTAATAAAATCTTAATTTGTTTAAAATTAAATAATGAGAATTTAATTAAAAAAATTAATTTATATATTCTTAGAGAAAATAAATAATCAATAATATTTACTAAAAAAAAGAAAAATTTTAAACACTCAATTCACCCCTATTGAGTGGTCATACCTTAAAGGACCAACACTTCTATGTCCAGATACTTGTGGTAGCAGGCTCTAACTTCTTGTTCAAGCTCGCCGAGCATGTCGACAAGCTGTTGGAACTTGATGCTTTGGAACTGCTTTTGCAGCCTGCCGGCTGCGGCAAGCCTTGTATCTCTCTATCTCATAGAGCTCAGAGCGGAATTAATGGTGGTAAGGCCCCAAGGCCACAAGCCTTGGCACATAAGCTTGTGGCTTGAAAGCAGTTAGAGTTGCGGGAACACGAAAGATTGAAACTGGAACTTGAATATCGACCATCACCTCTTTCTCTAGGATTTTTCTCACTTGCTTGATCCATCTTTCCTCACTGTCACTGGAGCTTGAGTCAAAGATTAATGAAGGCAAGGCCGTGTTGGTAGCCAGCAAGTCGACAATGTTAGGAAGATGAAGCCTTGTTTATATATATATATATATATATATAGTGTTGAAAGGGCAATCATGCAGCCTTTGAAGTGGGTTGGAAAATGGCAACTTCGAATTATACCATTTTTATTTTATTTTTTATGATTATAAATGAACCAAGTCATGTATAAGCCTAAATGTGATTATTTCCACTATTCTTGTGCACTCCCGCTCCACAAAAGATGGAGCTCACTTTTCCAACCTTAGACATTGGACACTCATCTCATGTAAGATAAGCCTACATGTTTACATTATTCTTAATTTTTTTTTTTATTAAAATGGGGTTGTTGAACATTTGGTGATTGATTTAGAAGTGATATATATACAAATATCTCTTATAGTTATTGTGGGGTTTTTGTCGTTACGTGTGAAATTTTATTTAGTTTATATGAAGGGGTGGTTTGCATTGGGTTGATGATCAGAATATTTCATGTTATAAAAGAAAAACTACTATATAGAGAATGTCCAATAAATAGTTCAGATCCTTTGTTAGACTTTGTTAAGGTGTTATTAGTGCATTCATTACTTAAACTAGAAGGACAAATGGTGAGTAAAAATGCTTTCAAGCAATTCAACACAAAACAAAGACTTCTTATTTAAGCTCTTAATTAGCACTCTAAACCACATAAACAACCAGTAATAACTTTTCAATGGTTTACGCAAGAAAAAATAATTACAACTCTGCCAAATTGTTATATCTTGAAGTTGGAACAATGAATACATTTTGATTTAAAATAGATGAATTAATATGTAGTTATATCATCAATTATAGCAAGCATATATATCCTAGAATTTTATTTGTATACTGTTACTTTTTATTTGAGTAATGCTACATAACAAAACGTATATAAATCAGAAAGAAATGACTTTGTTCGGAGTGATGTTTTATGGAAAAATTATGATTTTTCTAGAAAACTAATAATAATAATAAAATAGGATTTATTTGGTAGAATATTGATGCTCTTGCTCTCACTAAATAATCAATAGAGAGTTTTTCTTTATCTCATAATAATCACCCTCTCTTTCTCCATGACACCAGCCACGAAAGACCATTAATCAAACTATATTAGATAGAGGGGGGGGGGGGGGGGGGGGGGTCCATAGCCATTATTAAGTGTCCCACTTCCATTCGTAATTATCTGCAGGTGCCCCACAAGTATGTTTTTTTATTTTCCCACTAACTTTTGGATTATTGTGAAATACTACATACATCTAGCAGGAAGAGGGGAAAAATAAAACGATTTTAATATAAAAATGTCATGGATAAATAGAGGAAGTTAAGTCTTTTTACATTAAGTTTATGTATAGTTTTATTTCTTTATTAAGTTTAGAAAATGCTTATATAATGAGATTTATTATTTGATATCTTACCGTGTATAAGAAATTATAGATATGGATGCAATATATTATATATTTTTTTTATTTTAATGAGGGATTCTTTTAGTTGTCTCTCTTTTTGTTGAGGACTAGTTATAGAAAGACACATAGCTTCCATTGGAAAGCATCGCGTGTCGCGTCCTCACTTATTATTGGAAGAATAGTTTCATGGATATATAATTTAAAATTGTGGGTCAACTATCATAAAAAACTGCATTCAAAAATCACGGAAGAAATCTCTTCAAAGATCACGTTTGATGCTCCTTAAGTCAAATTATATAAGCCTAATCCTTGATTGAGTTAAACCAAGTTACAATATATCAATCTTCTTGTTGCCCTGCTTTACTGTTCACTAAAAAGTTTCGAGTACTAACTCGATTGTTGGAGTATATTTTAAAGGGACAATAATCCCATGTTTATAAAAATCTAACGTGTGATGTTTTGAATCTTCAATCCCGATCGACAACATCATATTCCATTATTCTTTCCCTACAATTTAATTAATTAAATGGGTAACATGTGTTAGGCACAAGACATGGACATAATTAGGTAAAAAGTCTACCAGCTACACTACCAAAATGATAATTTTTTTCCAACAATTATAGTTATAAAAATTGTGCAAACTCTTAAATATTGACAATTATAAATAAGTTGGGAATTAAAAACGTAAAATAAATTTCATTCAAACTGATATAGGCCATTTTCAATGAAACTTTGCGTGATTTAATTATGTTTAGTATTTTAGGTATCTATAATTTATTTTATTTTATTTTATTTAAATTCATTTAAGCAAAGAATAGGAGAGAGAAGAGGAAGACAAATTCAGGAGAGGCTTCCGCCAAATTTTGATGCTTCCCATTTCCTCACCTTTATTTCACTTTATTTGGTGACCCACACAAATGCACACCTCCAGACCCACAAACTAAAATAAAAAAAAAATAAAAACAGAAAAGAAAAAACCTAGTTCTAGGAATGGAATTACTCTTTATTTGTTCATATTTCTTGCGGGGATTACCAAGGAAAGACAAGCCTGAACCGTTTGACAGAAATTTCAGGTTTCCGTGTTAAACTTTAAAACCCGAGAGCATTCATAAACCGAGCACACTGATTGTATGGCCGTCAGGAAAAAGAGCAAGAAAGCAGCGACAACTGAGAGAAACCGCCAAGATTCGTAGACATGCTTCCTCATGAATTTGTATACTCGAACCCTCCTTGTGTTATTGTAGTAGTGGTTCACTTCTTTAATGGCTTTATTAATGGTATCAGAACGCGAGAGCCGAACGGGCTTGCTCAGCCCATTGAAGAGATCGGCAACATCTTGATCACTCTTCAAGCTGTTCAAGACGATCCCTTTCTCCCTCAACCGAATTGCATCCTGGGCTGTGTCTATAATCCCGTTGATCAACTCAATGAATCGAGCGAAAACAAGAGAGTCCAAGACAGTGGCGGACTCGTAGGCTACCATGTTCCTGATTATAACCTCGGAATTCACGTCCAGCTTAAGGACAGGGAGGTGGAGTGTTCCGGTTTCCTTGTCAAACCGGATGCTGGATATATCATCAGTTGGTTGGAATTCAACTCCAGCATCAATAAGTTCTGATACGGAGGGAATCAATATTTCATCTACTAAGGCCATATGGTCTTCCTGATCCCACAAAGTTTCCAGACCGCCTCGGATAGAGCTTTTTAGGTTTTCTGGTGCCATTTCAAGCAGAACATTGCTAGGGACTCCAGCCATAGCCCTCATAGGTTTTCTTACTTTTCTCACCCAGCCAATGTTGAGATCGACTATTGCTCTCCAGAGTCGGAGAAAGACCTGAACATTTTGGCTTTCATTCGGAGGGCGTGGTCTTTGGCCGCCTCCGGTGGTCAACTCATCAATTGAACTATCCAAGGCAATTTCGACATTTCTGGGCTCTAGATTGTTGGAAGGATTCAATGAGGGCAAGGCCAGATGGTACAAAAGGTCAAGCAGATGATGAGAATGGAAGACTAGGTTGTACCGGGAGAGAGGATTCTTGGGCAGTTTCAATGGAGCAACTATTTTACAGAATTTGATGAGGTCAGTAGGCCATTGCTGGTTAAGTTGTTCATCATCATCATCAGACGAGCACTGGATTAACAAGATCTCCTTGAGAACAGACATTGGGATTTGGTTTTCGAGCATCATTATGTCTGTAAGGATCGAGTGGTGGGCCAGTTTGTTCCCGGAGTAGTCGACCAGGTGAGCCGTCAGGGTTGCATTCGGCATGCTACGTTTTATGGAAACATAGTTACTGAGGAACTCCAGCAAGAACACACCATCGATGGCCATAATCCAGACCAGAGTCTCGTTTTCGATATCGTCCAAGTAGTTGTAGTAGGATAACCGGACTCGATGCTCAATTTGGGGATTGCTAAGCTTCTTCACAAGTTGTTTGAATTCAACAGGGTGATGGAACAGCTTCGAAGCCCTAGCTATGGCGGCAAGCTTGTACCTCTCCATGCCGACGAGGTCGGGGCGGCAATGGTGAAACGGCCCTAGCCCCATGAGCTGAGGCTCATAGGCCACCGGCTTCATGGCACTCAGAGATTTAGGAATGCGAAAGATGGAGACAGGGATCTTTGCAACCTTGACCTCTTCCTCTACGATTTCTTTGATTCGGAGAATGAAGGCTTTCTCTCTATTGCCGCTTGAATTACCGGACTCTGGAGCTTTGGCCATGTTGGTAATTCAGATATTGAGCAATATAAAGATCAAATAAGCTTTGCAATGCTTTATTTGCGTTGTATAAGTGAGATGCATGCAGCTTAGTAAGCAATTGGCTTGTATATATAGACTGAAGTAATTGTACTACTGTCTTATTGATTCTGCTATTGCGTTATTGGCAAGTTCCTACACATTCTAATGTCGTTGCAATCGGGGAGAGAAAGGTATTAGTTCTCCGTCTACATTGCGGAACATGATTCCATCCATTGAGTGGAACATTTAGCCACGATATGACGAGGAATATATATATTTTTAGGATTTTGAATTGAAAATAAATTATAATCAAATCATTAAATACACAAATGAACATATAATTTAATGTGAAAAATTTAGATTAAAAAATCACAGACAAAAAGAATAAAATATCATATTTATAGAGTATTGAATATGTATTTATGGACCTAACATTCATTTGTAAACTGCTTCTATCGGAGAAGAAGAAAAAAATCAATTGGACTTTAGATCAAAACATTTTAATTAGAATTGATTCTTTTTCCTTTTTTGGTTAGATTTTAGAACTAGCGCAATAAAAAAACTGTAAATTAAATATGGATCTTAAAGACAATATTAGATTTTGAGACGAATAATCAAAGTTTTCCAAAATTGCTTAGAGACAGCCTTTGAGACAATTTTTTTGTTGCTGATATAGAAACGGAATCAGAGACGAAAAATTAGAGTCGAAATCAAAGACAGAATTTTCGTCTCTAATTCAAAGACAAAATCTTTCTAACTTAGAGTCGATTAACCAAATTCGTAGACTTTCTTGTGTCGCCTGAGATTTCTATGTATCATCTCCTCCTTAATGAGGATGAATTTGTTGGCCTCAAGTTCCCATCTCTTCTTCAAAAGATTGGCTAATGCCCCTTGTGTTTCTATCCTGGAAAGAGAAAAAAATCAATTGGACTTTAGATCAAAATATTTTAGAATCAATTCTTATTCCTTTTTTGGTTAGATTTTAGAACTAAGACAAAAAAAAAACTTTAAATTAAATATGGATTTTAAAGATGAAATTAGATTTTGAGAAAGATAATCAAAATTTCCAAAAAATTCTTAGACACAGCCTTCAAGACAGAATGTTTCTGTCTCTGATATAAAAATGAAATCAGAGACAAAAAATTAGAGTCGAAATCAGAGACTAAATTTCCGTCTCTGATTCAAAGACAAAATCATCCTAACTTTAGAGTCGATGAACCAAGTTCATAGAGACTCTCTTGTGTTGCCTGAGATTTTTGTATATCAACTTCTCCCTAATGAGGATGAATTTGTTGGCCTCAAGTCCCCATCTCTTCTTCAAAAGATTGGCTAATGCCCCTTGTGTTTCTATCCTAGAAAAAGAAAAAAATCAATTGGACTTTAGATCAAAACATTTTAAAATCGATTCTTATTCCTTTTTTGGTTAGATTTTAGAACTAACATAATAAAAAAAACTGTAAATTAAAGATGGATTTTAAAGATGAAATTAGATTTTGAGAAAGGTAATCAAAATTTTCAAAAAATACTTAGACACAACCTTCAAGCCAAATTTTTTTTTTGTCTCTGATCTCTTCTTCAAAAGATTGGCTAACATCCCTTGTGTTTCTATACTAGAAAAAGAAAAAAATCAATTGGACTTTAGATCAAAACATTTTAGAATTGATTCTTATTCCTTTTTTGGTTAGATTTTAGAACTAACACAATAAAAAAAACTATAAATTAAAGATGGATTTTAAAGACAAAATTAGATTTTGAGAAAGATAATTAAAATTTCCAAAAAATACTTAGACACAACCTTTGAGACAATTTTTTTGTCTCTGATATAGAAACGGAATTAAAGACGAAAAATTAGAGTTGAAATTAGAGATAGAATTTCCATCTCTAATTCAAAGACGAAATCATCCTAACTTAGAGTCGATGAACTAAGTTCATAGAGACTCTCTTGTGCCGCCTAAGATTTTTGTGTATCAACTCCTCCTAAACGAGGAAGAATTTATTGGCCTCAAGTTCCCATCTCTTCTTTGAAAGATTGGCTAATGTCCCTTGTGTTTCTAACCTAAAAAAAGAAAAAAATCAATTGGACTTTAGGTCAAAACATTTTACAATTGATTCTTTTTCCTTTTTTGGTTACACTACAAGAAAACAATAGATTAGAAACGGATTTTTTTATCTCTAATTTGAGACAAAAAAAAAAAATCTTTCTCAAATTTGAGACGAATTTAGAGATTAAAATTTTTTTGTCTCAAATTTGAGACAAATTCTTTTTTGTCTCTAAATCTATCTCAATTTTGAGATAGAGTTTTTTCCGTCTCAAACAAGAGAAAATCCTAAATGAATTAAAAATATAGAATTAAATATATCCCAAAATGTAATATATTTAATTAAAGTCTAAATAAATAGACTTAAAATTTAAGTATATATATTAATATATTTCATGTACATAAAATATATATTAAATGTATAATAAGTAACTATTGGTAATAATGTATATAAATTGTTTCTTCCTCAAGAGAGAAGAGAGATAAAAGGGCGCATTTTAAAAAAAATAGTATATGAATTATATTTTGTTTAGTGTGAAAAGTATACTTAAATTGAATTAAATAATATTTAGAGAATATATAAATATTATTCTTAAATTGAAAAAATTATAGAAACATTCTTAAATTGATGATAGAGTCAAGAAAAATATATAAAATTTAAAAGTCTTAGTATATCACATGATTTTGTAATAATTTTTTGAATTACAAATGTAACACCTTATTTTTTGGAATTTTGGGATTTTTTTTTTCAACATACGCTTAACATAAATTATTCCAACAATTCCGTTCCACCCTCTCAGCATATCAAACTTAAAAATCAATAAGGTAAAACAAGTAATATCATCATAAAATGCGAAAGTAAAGATCGAAACCTCAAATGATATATAATCATAATTCTTTTATTCATAATATAGAAATCATACCATTATTTCACATGACATCTTTAAAACAAAATACATAGAGATTAATCCCTTAGCAACACAATTAAACACCCCAAACATAATCAAAATATATGCTAAATGTCTCCAATGTGATCAACGACTACACCTCGATCGATAACCTCATTTCTCTTGGCGCCGCTACTTTCACCTGGAATGTTTGAATATTCCAAAAATATAGTCCGAATTAGATGCTGAATTATCTAAATAAGAGTTGAAAACATTTTCTTGAATGTATGCAAAACCATAAACAATAGACATATCCTAACATGTCCCAGTCCAAGAGAATCTCACACAGCGCTTAACCCATACCATAAGAAAAGAGCAATCTCTCTATAAAGGCAACATAATCACATCGACACATTGGCATAACACAATCCTACCTTAAGAGGGGCAACATCAACTCATCTATCTGACATCTCGGAAACAATCGTTACCACTTCCGTTATAAGAGAGTCAACATCAGTGCAGGAACTCGGCACACCACAATCACATTAGATATTACGTTTTCACTCAAAAGCATCTTGAAAACACAATCAATTTCCAACACACATGTTAATGCCATAACCACAACATGTCATGATGCTTTACATAAAATGACATTTCAATGCACGTATTTCAATGCACACGTAGATAAACATTTTGCATGAAACCATCCACATGAAATCAACTATTCACATGCTAAAACCATTACATAAAATAAAATCAAGTATAAAGTTGAACCACCTATAATAAACCAAGTTATGAGGGCGAACACTCACCTTAACTGTAATTCAAAATACCTTGATTCTCGTGCCAATCTCTATTTTCATGCTAAGCCTTAATAATCATACTATTTCTCAATTTCAAACCTCAATGATCCCTGGGCATCATATTTATTCAACATAATATCAACATCTAATTTTTCATAATTTTTCCTTATTTTCTCCTCAAAAATTTTAAAATAAATACCCTCTCAAGGATTTTCTCAAATTTTTCTTCATCATAATTCATAAATATATTTTTCTAAAAATATTAAAAAATTCCAAACTTACCCCGACCTTCACGCGCCCTCATGCACTGGGCACGTGTGATGCTCATGCATCTCATGCGTATCATCTTCTCCAATCTACCTCTTACCGCCGACAACTATAAAACTTCTTCGATCTTTGATCTTGATGCACTAAAGTGAAGTACTCCTCAAGTTGGTCACATAACCTTAGATGCCCAAAACACCAACCGGTGGTGCCCCAAACGGCTGATTTGTAGCAGCCCTTTCCCAGATAACCTCGCTAGCATAGGAGAATCTGAAAGGAGGTCGTCACATAAATGGGTACAAAAATAATAACTCAATTTAAACACCAAATATTTTTTTTCTTACTTGTTCACTGATCTTCAAGAGCCAAAATAAAGCATTTCCAACGATATTTTAACTTACACAATTCTTTAGACTCAAAGGCCATACAATCAAAATATAAGGGCAAATATCATTTACAAAATGAATCTCACTCTACATGCCCTCAAAACAAACCACTTCCATGAACCTTTTTTGGTTGGAATATCTCTGTACACCACTAAACCCGGGCTCTAGCCTTACTAGACTCACCCTCAACAATTATTTTTCCCTTACCTAGAATGACAGGAATAAACAAGGTGAACCACAAGACTCAGTAAATATATATACAATAACAAAATCAACAATGAAGGGATGGATAACAAAATAGAGTACACCTGACTTCCCAAAACAATTTAAACCCATCATTCAATCCTCATTATTAATACCATCCCATACCGTCATCATTATGGATTTATGCAACATTTCATTTCCCATAATCACATAGATCTCCGCATATCGCATTGGCTCACATAGCCTTCCATATACATGGATCACATTGGCTCTCAAAGCCCTTTATTCACATGCATGAATGCATATATATATATATATATATAAATCAATTTGCCACTCAATGGCTTGAGCATCGCCTACCAAGCTATATGGCCACCTCACCCACGTCAGGCCCTCCATAGGATATCTTTTTCTTTTCCCATCTGCGGAACATAGCCGCTGCACCAAAGTAATAGTAATAAGGGCGCAAATAATAATTCCAAGCAATGCTCATGGGATCTCACATAAGTATAACATACATGCTCCATTATAAAAATGTACACATTTGAACATGATGCACATTTAAACGTTTCAATAACATATTCACTCATGAGCCCATGTATATACATATATTTATATCATCAAACACATCCTAGTATTTTAGAGGGTTGAGTGATGCTAGAGGAAGCAAATAACAACAACTTAGGTCAACAATCATGCTTAATTTGGATTGAGAAAAGGCTTAACCAGCTCAAATCATAACCAAAGGATATAATATTATATATCAAATCAAATCCCTCAAAGTCTAGTTTATGACACTTCAAACGGATCTCAATTTCGACTTCTACATCAAAAATTATGGTCAAAATAGTATAACATGCACAGTGTTGAAAAAAAGTGAATAGTCAACTTTTGGAGAAGAAATAGTCGACTAAAGCTTAGTTTACTAAGGAAATGCTTAGTCGACTGATCAAACTTATTAGTCGACTGGGCCAAGGGCTGGCACCAAAATATGAGAAAATAGGCCTCTGCTGAGTTGACTAAAGCACAAGATTAGTCGACTCAACGCACACAAAAAGCCCGAAATGACCCCAAAACACCCCAAAATAATCACCATCTGCAGTTTCCTAACCCACCAAAGTCATTTCTTGAGGTAAAAAAGGGGTAAACAAACCCCAACGAAACACCAACAAGACCATCTAATTTACAAGATAAAAATAAAAGACTTATAACCAATGGAGAGAAACCATTTTTTCAAAGGATATTTCAACAAAATGAAGAAGATAAAATCTTGCATGAAATGGAGAGAGAAAGAGATAAGGAAAGTTTGCACAACCAAACAAAAGAAGGTGCAAGAAGAACTTGCCTTAAATGGTGCAATTCCAAAATATGAAAAACACTCCTAAAAATCTGCAAATCTTCACTTGAACTCTAACCAAGAGTAATAAATGAAGAGAAGATACTACAAAAAATTCGTAATTTAGTGAAGGATTTAGCGACAGAATTTGTCTGTCGCTAATTAGAGACGTCTCAGTGATGAATATTCCGTTGCAAAATTTTTTATTTTTTTAAAAATTTAGCAACAGAATTAGCGATGGAATATTTCATCACTAAATATTTTTAATATTTTTTTATTAAAATTTTAAATTTAGCGATGGAATATTCCGTCACTAAATAATTAATTTTTTTTTTTTAGTTTTTAGCGACAGGTGTGACCTCGTCGCTGAATTTTTAATTTTTATTTAATCTTTTTTTATTTTTTAGCAACGAGTGCGACCCCGTCATTGAATTTTTAATTTTTATTTATTTTATTTTTATTTTTTAGGGACGGCGGTTATCCCGTCGCTAAATTTTTATTTATTTTAAATTTTTTTTATATTTTAGCGACGTGTGTGACCCCGTTGATGAATTTTTAATTTTTATTTTTATTTTTAACGACAGGGTTATCCCGTTGCTAATTTTTTATTTTTTATTTAATTGTTTTTACTTTTTAGCTACGAGCTTGGCCCCGTAGTTGAAATTTCAATTTTTATTTAAATTTTATTTTTATTTTTTATCGACGGGGTGATCCCATTGCTAAATTTTTAATTTTTATTTAATTGTTTTTTATTTTTTAGCGATGGGTCTGAATTTTCATATTTTTATTTAATTATTTTTTATTTTTTAGCGACTGGTGTGACCCTGTCGCTAAATTTTTATTTTTTATTTAATTTTATTTTTATTTTTTAGCGACGATTGTGACCTTGTCGTTAAATAATTAAAAAAATAAATTAATAATTAGAAACTTTAGCGACGGGTTAACCTCGTCGCTAAAAAAGAAAAAAATTAATAAAAAAATTATTAATTATGTATTAAACAAAGATTAAATAAAAATTAAAATTCTTTGGTATGCATATTTTATGTATTTTATTTACAAACCAAAATATGTAAATTGATATGATATTGTAAAATTTATAATAACAAATATGTATGAAACTAATTTTTAATCAAATAAAACTTAAATATTTAAAAGATTAATTAATTATAAAATTTAAGTGGTACATTAGTTGAGTTAAAAATTTATAATATTTATTTTTTTAAGTATTAATTTATAAATTTAAAAGATTTAAAATTTTAATTTAAAATAAAATTAAAACATCTGTAGATAAATTTAGTATATAATTAATATGTGCAGTATATATAATGAGAAGGTTTGCAATTTGGATGGTTGCGTGCTCGCGCGCTCACGCGAGAGACTTGGGATCAAAACTAAGGAGGGGAGAAGGAGGTTGCGCTGGGGGATTAATTATAGCGTACACGTGGCGACTTAAGGGGGGGCCGCTTGGCGCGTAGAGGAGCACACACGTGTTCGCCCGTGGGATTAATTATTTTATTTTATTTAAAATAAAAGTCAGTGACGAAACTATTTTCGTCGCTGATTCAAATTTATTTTAATTTTTTTAATGTTTAATATTTTTATTATGTATTAGCGACAAAAAACTTTTTGTTGTTGAATAGCGATGGAATTTTCGGTAGCTAAATTATTTTTTTTATTTTTTATTTTTTTAATTAGCCACGAAAATTTTTGTCGCTAATTTGTGCTATCACAAAATCCGTCACTAAAATTTAGCAACACCATTTTTAGTAACGGGAAGATACCTGTCGCTAAATTTTTTAGCGACGGATATTTTCGTCTCTAAATATTGTTTTTCTTATAGTGAGAGAAGAAGAAAAATAGAGTGGAAGAGGAAGAGATGCACGAGACGGAGAGCAAGAGAAATTTGAGAGAGAGAGAAAGAAGAATGAGTGTAAAGAAAGCAAGAGAGGATGGGGTGGGAGTGGGTTGCCACCAACTCCAACCACTCCTCCTTTTCCTCTTCCCAAATTGCCCTCCACTACACACACACCACTTAAATGTCCATGCCCTTTTTGGTCTTTTCTTATCTTCTTTTCATTTCTTTTCCCTTTATTTAATTCCATCTCACATTATATACATGGGCCTAAACCCAAATAAAAAATCCACTCATATTGGGCCCAAGCCCATTTAGCCCTTAACTTTGGACTCTCCCACACATTTATTATGTTCATTAATTGCCTTTTATCAACACATAAATTATTTCCACAACTAATTGAGGCAAAAGTTCAAATACTCGAAATCAATTATCAATAACGCCTAGACCCACTAACAGGTCGTTACAGTTTCTCCCTCTTCAAAAAATTGTCCCCCAAATTCGTACCAAATCATTCAAACAATTGGGGAAAGAGACGCCTCATCTCATCGCCGTGCTCCTAAGTAGGCTTGTTCCGAGAGTGATGCTGTCACTGGACCTTAACAAATGGAATCAACCTATTCCTCAATACCCATTCTTTTCGCTCCAAAATGCTAACTGGCATATCCTCATATGCAATATCCTCCCGACTTCAATGGTCTGATAATCGATGATGTGCTGGGGATCCGGTATGTACTTCCTCAACATAGATACATAGAAAACGTTATGGACGTCGGCTAACTGAGGTGGCAAGGCCAACCTATATGCCAAAGAGCCAACCCGCTCTAAAATCTCAAAGGGTCCAATATAACAGGGATTGAGCTTCCCCGAAACTCCAAATCGATGCACGCCCTTCATGGGCATTACCCTCAACCACACATGATCGCCCGCGTCAAACTCCAAGTCATGTCGTCTTCTGTCTGTGTAACGCCCAGCTTTCTCGGGCGCGTTATAATTTGGGATAATCATTTTTTTTCTTTCAAACTTAAAGCTAAATTATATCATTCCTCGAATCCGTCCCAGAAATCCCATTCATTTTTCTTGAAAGAGAATCATTATACACATCAAGTGCGGAAGCAAAGATCGACCCTAATATCTTAACATTGATCATAAATCAATTCTTACATCTTCATTAACCATAAAGATATACATCAATATTCCTTAAAACGTTCAGAATTCAAAGTAGCAGAACTTAAATATATGAGCTACATAACATACATTTCATTCTTCATGCACTCTGCTAAGTGCCATTTCATTCCTCATTTATCCTCGTATCTACTACAATCTCCATATGGAACGTTTGAATATTCCAGGGGCAAAGCCCAAGTTAGATAATGAATCATCTAAGTAAGGGTACAGAAAACATATTTCGTGCATGAATGCAATGTCTTACTCATCGTAAGAGTCAACTGAACCCTTCATGCTACTCACCATTTTTGAGGCCACCTCTTTCGAAGCCGGGGTGTATGGGTGCACCCTTGGTAAAGCAGCGATGCCAGTTCGTACTCCTTACAGCCACAATACGTGTGATCAATGATATCAACGTGTACATATGTATTTCATAGCATGTCATGTATGCAGTCTATGTGATGGATACATATCAGGGCATGTCAATATGATGAAAACATTCTCAAGGATCGGGTTTTTTAAACATAAATTACTTACAAATCAAGCATTTTTCATAAAACTAAGTCCAGTTGGGAAGTATCACTTACCTCGATATTCGTGCCCTGCCTCGAAATTTATGCATTGCCTCGATTAGTGTGCCAACCTCAAAATTTGCACAAGTCATTTCAACTTTAGCCTCAAAGCATCCCAATCATCATATTTATTTGAATAAATATTAAAACCTATTTTTCTATAATTTCTTGCATTTTCTTTATTTTTCTCTCTATTTTTCCTATTTTTTTCCTCAATAAATCCAAACTAAATATTTCTAAAATATTTTCTCAAATATTTCACTATGAAAATTCATAAAATAATATTCCTGAATTTCTAAAATTTTCTAGAAAATTTTACTTACCTTAACTTAGCTTCTTCGACTTTCTCGGCATGCGTGTCATATCCTCAAAATGTGTGCCAGAGCCATTTTTCTCTCCAATATCTCCAAGATTTTACCGAAACATAATTTCTTATTTTTCAAAATTTTTCTAGCATTTTTCTCTATTTTTTTTTCATTTCTTTTTCTTTCTTTTCTTTTCTATCTTTTTCTTTCCCTTTTTCTTCTTCTTCTTCTTCTGCAACTCTCGCTTCTACTTCTTCTTTTTCTTCTTTGTGCGGCTGCTGCCATTGCTAGCGCCATAGCATGCCTCCACCTGACCCTCCGCCATCGGTCGCAATCACCGCAGCTTTCTGCTCCGGCCGCCCCCATGTGCAGCCTTGACGCTGTAACTGCCACCATGGGCAGCCACCCGAGCACTATCGTGCGCCATAGCTGGCAGCGACCTTGTTGTCGGTTAACTCCCACAGCAGCTGCCCCGTCGCTCAACGCCTGCTTCGTGCGTCTAGCATCCATTGCGGCCGCTTCCAGCTGCTGCCATGGCTGCCGATCACAGGTGCTGCGAGCTAGCTGCTTGCGGCCATGGCCGCCCTAGCTCGCCCTCTCGATCTTCTTCTCTTTCTCAACCATGCTCAGCCCAAGCTCTCTCTCTCAATCCCTTTTCCCCTATCTCTCTCTCGAGCTCCCTCTGCTTCTCTCTCAGCCAGTTGCTTCCATTTCTTCATCTTTCTCAAACTCTTCCTCTCTATTTATAGCCAATACTTTGCTTTCCTCATTGTCTGTCCATTCTTTATTGCATGTAATCTTCTCTAACTCTTGCAGGGGATGGCTATGCAGAGGCATGGGACAATTGGCAGAGGCATGGGTGAAGCTTGCAGGGCATGGTAAATTTGCAGAGGCATGGCTTCTCCCACGCACACAACCACGCATACATATATATATAATTATATCTTACACTTTAAATTAAGAGAATTTACACATTAAACCTCAATTTTATCATAATATCACGTGGGTAATTTTCTTATTGCAACCATGCCCTCAAACATTGATTAAATTTGCATTTTAATACCGAAAACGCAAAATTAACAATCCAAGATTACTCGATATTGACGATTTTTTCCCAGTGTCCTCACCGGTCCATTGTTTCATCCTGAAACCACTGAAAGGTTGCTCACTAGACAAAATCAGAGCCCCCCTAGGGTTTCATTGATTTTTCAGGAGCCTCTTACAACGATTCGATTTTGCAGCCTAAATGGCAACTGCATTTTAGCTGTACCGAAAATCGTTCCCGATCTGATTTCTCTCGATACCATAAATCCTATCTCGAAACGCTCGAAGCATGTCCTTTAATGTTTGGATAGTTCTCTCTGTCTGCCCATTAGTCTGCGGATGAAATGCAGTACTAAACCTCAACTTGGTTCCCAAAGCAACATACAAGGCTTCCTAAAAATGAGAAGTAAATCGGGGATCCCGATCCGACACAATGCTAGATGGAATACCATGTAGTCTCACTATTTCATTAATATACATCTTTACCAAACGATTTAGAGGATAAGTCTTCTAAATTGGCAAAAAGTGAGCTGATTTTGTTAGCCTGTCCACTACCACCTAAATGGAATCATTCCCCTTTGTCGTTCTAGGCAAACCCGACACAAAATCCATAGAAATGTTATCCTATTTTCATTTTGGGATAGGCAACGACTACAATAAACCCACTGGTTTATGATGTTTGGCTTTAACTTGTTGACACACCACACATTGCGAAACATATTTCGCCACATCCCTTTTCAAGCCATCCCACCAAAACTATCGTCGGAGGTTCTGATACATCTTTATCGTACCAAGGTGGATAGTGTAGCGCACCTTATAAGCTTCAAATAAAATCTCTTGCCTCAGCCCTTCATCATTAGGTACACAAATCCAACCCTGAAACAATAACAAACCATCACCCTTCTGACTAAAGCTAACAAGAACGAATTTCTCCATATCTACCAAAATCTGAGCTAGTTTCACATCACTGGGTTGCTAAACCCTAATATACTCAATCAAATCTGGCTACACTTTCATAGATGCACAATACACTGTGGGCCGCTCCTCAATAGAACAGATAGACATCTCACCCATTTGCTTCAACAAAATCCACTCTTGGACCATTATAATCGCAATGAAAGCTTCATTTCGGCTCAATGCATTGACAACCACGTTGGCCTTTCCCGGGTGATAGAGAATTTCGCAATCATAGTCTTTGAATAGCTTAATCCACGTACGTTGCCTCATATTTAACTCTTTTTGGGAGAAAAGACATTTTAGGCTCTTGTGATCCGTGTAAATTTCAACATTTTCACCATATGGATAATGCCTCCAAATCTTTAGTGCAAAAACAACTACCCCTAACTCTAAATCATGAGTTGGGTAGTTCATCTCGTGCTTCTTTAATTGTCGTGAGCCATAGGCATTCACATGCCCATCCTGCATCAATATACAACCCAATCCTGTATGAGAGGCATCATTTATAAAGGGTAAACTTATCCCTACTTCTCGAAATAACCAATTTCCGGCCAAGCTCGAACACCACTCAAACGAATTCTCCAAAACCTCTCAAATTCTCCAGAATTTCTCCCCACACACTAAGGAACAAAAACCCTCTATCCAAAAACTCAAAAACACTTTCAAACTCGAGTAATTTATTTGCTAAATCTCAGCCAAAACCCTTGCTATTTATAGGCAAGAACCAACCATCCCTCGACTAATCACTGGCTATAGCTTCGCCCCCACGCTTCCTAGGCCTATGCTTGGCCATGCCCTGACAAGATCTAGTCGTGCCATCATCAAATTTAGTCTCCACGTGCGGTGGTAGGTTGACCATGCTATTGTAACAGTTTAAAAAATTACATTTTAGCCCCCAACTTCTTCTTTTTGTATTTTAGCCTTCTTCCTCAAGTCCTTAAACTTTGATATTTTACCACATGAACATATTAATCCAATGCTTCTCAATTGGCCCAACAAATTTGAAAAAAAAAAAAAAAATCATTTTCGACCCCTTTTCAACTCATGTTTGATCACAAACTCTTTTGTTTCATCCTGAAACCACTTAAGAGTTGTTATATTCACAAAATTAGAGTCTCCTCAGGGTTCTGTAGATTTTTCGAAACCCCTTATTATCATTTGATCTTTTAGGCTATAATTTAGCTGTATTAGGAACTGTATCTGTTTTGATTGCTTTTAGCTTCATAAATCTCGATCACCTCGAGATGATCGTCAATGACATACCCTTTTCTTTAAACACCTAAGTTTCGAAGCACTCCCTGCCATTGATTCGATGACTTGTTTTACTATGAAGCCAATTTTTTGATAATTCGAACTTATTTAAATTATGTGACAACCTCATGCCAACATGGGATATTACAACAAATAACAATATATCAAACACGATCAGGATATATATTTCTCTATATTGTATGCATCAATTTCTATGTAGTACATCAAACATGACCTTAATTAATAATATATTTAGTTATATCTTTATGAAGCATTTATTCATTTAATAATATATTTAGTATACTATTCATTATTTAATTAATTTATATGTATTGTGTTTGATTAATTTATCTGCATTATGTTTGATTAATTATATGAATTAACTTAAATTCATATGATTGTGGTGACATGAAATTTAAGAATATAATATAAATTTATTTTAATATATATAAATGAGTTGAAATTATTACTATTATCTCTTGTATTTCAATCGTGTTGAGTCTTTAATCCATGATATTTTTTTTATAATTATCTCATTCGTGAAGGATTTACTCAATCTCTTAAATAACTTTTTAATGATTGATTGAGTCATTATAAAAGATCATTCATCCATTACATTATTAGAATTGACTATTTCTATTATCAACAGATGATTTAATATTTGACGTGCTCATTTTATTCAAAGCAACAAAAGGCAAAACTAAAATTGAATGTGTAATATTGAACCTCCTCATTTTACCAATGTGAAAGAAGATTTTTATTTGTACACAATATAGTTTTCAAAAATCAATAAAATATAAAAAATTGTTCATTTATAGAAAATAAGATTAGTTTACGAAATATAACGAGGTAAGTCTTATACTTTGGTCAACCTTATTTTTAGCATAGATCTATGATATATATACTTATATATGCGCCGGTTGGGTTTGGCCGGAAGTTTAAGTTTAGATCTATGAAGATTCAGTTGTTAGATCTTGTTGGTTTTTGAGTATGTTTCTTGATGAGAGTAAATGTGTCGGGTGGATGCCTTCGATCATTGGAAATCATCGGCCATGGTGGTCGGCGGCGACCGCCAGTGCATTGCTCAGTTCTGACCGAAAATTAAAAATTAGATCTATGAAAATCCAGTTGTTAAATTTGTCTCATTTTTTTGTATGTTAATCCCCTTGACTTGGCATTTCTAATGACAGGCTCTGATTGTCAAAAAATCTCGCCGCCGGGGGTAGTTGTTTTTCTTTTCAATTTTTTGGCTATTTTTCGTTTATGACAGTTTCTATTATGTTATATTTTTGTCCTACTTACTAAAATAAACTATTGTTAAACCCAAATTTGAGAAAATTATAATTATATATATTTTAGTTTGGTTACTAAAATTGCCGTTCATTGTGTGGGTCATGGTACTTGGATCTAGGCAAATTATAATGGGTTAATGCATATTTTAGTCATTGGACTAATAAAAAAAAATAATTTTAAGGATATCAACTAAATTGTGTTCACTATTCATCACTGAACAAAATAATTTTATACACTTTTAGTCCCTAACTTAACCGACGTTAACTGAGATGTTAATTTTGCCTTGTCACACTGCCACGTCATTGACACGTCACTCCTCAGCACTACCACGTCACCACAGCTTAATGCATATTTTAGTTTCTAGACTAATCAAAAAATGGCTTTAAGGATATCAACTAAATTGTGCTCACTATTCATCCCTGGACAAAATAATCTTATACACTTTTAGTCCCTGGCTTAACCGATGTTAAATGAGATGTTAACTTTGTCTCGTCATGCTGACACGTCACTATCACGTCACTCATAATATCCACATCTATTGTCTATATTTTTATAAAAAAAAAAAAAAACAACAACAACAACGTCTACACCCACTCAGCCATGACTGCTGGTGGCCATATGGGGAGCTCTTTTTCCTCATTCTCCCACTCTCCTCATTTTGGATCACTTTTGCCTTTGCACACGTCGTCGATTCAGCCATTGCTAGTGCCTCGGAACAACTGAGAGTCAGGGAAAGGCTGGGGGTCGAGGACCAAGGTTCTGGGGTTCCTTAACCCCCAATAGCCGAAGGCCATGGCGACCAGTAGCCCAACCGCTAGATTCCAAGTCCCAGCCTCCCCATGGTCGTGGTCGAGGAGCCCAATTGTGGAGATGTTTTTTTTTTTTTAATAAAAATATGAACAAAAGACGTAGATATTATGAGTGACGTGGTAGTGACGTTGCAGCGTGATGAGACAAAGTTAACATCTCAGTTAACGTCTGTTAAGCTAGGGAGTAAAATTGTATAAAATTATTTTGTCCAATGATGAATAGTGAGCATAATTTAGTAAATATCCTTAAAGTCATTTTTTTTATTAGTTCAGGAACTAAAAAATACATTAGGTCGTGGTGACGTGGTAGTGTTGAGTAGTGATGTGTTAGTGACGTGGCAGCGTAACAAGGCAAAGTTAACGTCTCAGTTAATGTCGATTAAGTCAGGGACTAAAAGTGTATAAAATTATTTTGTCCAGAGATAAATAGTGAGCACAATTTAGTTGATAGCCTTAAAGCTATTTTTTTGATTAGTCCAGGGACTAAAAAATGTACTAAGCCAATTATAATTATATAGCTCTCTTATCGTAGTTGTTTCAACTCTAGCTATTCCTTGCTTTGTTCTTATTTTGTTCTCTCAAGACTAGTTTGGCTATGCGTTTTTTTTTTACACTTTTAAGCTGGGTAGTGTTTAAGTTGGTTATAGCGTTTAAGCTTGATAACGTTTAAGTTGATAACATATTTGAATAATTGTGCTTTTAAGCTATTAATGTAAAGTTATGTGTTTGATTTGTAAAAGCTGATAAACTGTTAAAACTTAACAAAAAGACTAAAATGGACATAATACTGAATAATGCAAATAAAATTTAAAAAATATAATTTTATTTTAAAAAAATTTAAATTGATGTCCAATTACTAAAATACTTACAATTACATGTTAATAAATTATAAAAAAATAAAAAATATATAATTTTTATACTTCATGTATAAATTTAGATTTAATTCATAAAAATCTTCAATATATATGTTGATATATTATATAAAATTATTTATTTTTAAATTTTATCAATACATATCAAGTATTTTCCATTTAAATAAATATTAATACTTAAATTTATATTTGTTTCAAACAGCTAGAAATTTGATATATATTACAAAATTACAAGATTATACATGACACAATAATTGATAATCAAATAAATTTAATAATTCAAAATTCAAAATTAGATAAGACACAATATTTGAATTGAAGTTCAATTATTCCATACATACACACAAAAGTGTTAGTAGAACAAAAAAATAAATTTACATATAATTATTGTGATTGTCCAATATCTAGTGCTATAGCATCCCGCACTACCATCCAATAATTATCATTGATAAGTTATTAAAACTTGATAAAAAGTTAAAAATAGACATGTTGTTGAATGATATAAAATTTTATCATTAATATTAATAAAATATACATAATTATTAATGTAATATCCCAAAAATAATAAAAGTGTAAATTAAATTTAGTTAATTAATTAATATATTATAATTTTGTGTGGTTGTGCGTGTGTGCTTGGAGGTTAAGGAATGACCAGTGGCCATGTTTTTCAAAGTGAAACAGATGAGAGAGAGAGGGAGGGCTCGAGAGCGAGCAGAGAGTGAGAGATAGAGTAAGCGAGGGAGATAGAGAGAAGGAGATCGAGTGAGGGAGAGAGTAGCGAGCCGAGAGCTGATGCGAGAGAGAGAGCTTGCGAGAAAGAGAGAAGGAGAGACCGAGAGAGGGAGAGAGAGAGACGAGATGCAAGGCGACCATGGAAGCTGCCGAGTGAAGCTCGGCCGTGGCAGTCGAGCAAGGCGGCAGCGCGCGGCCGCGTGAGGTGCGGGTGGCCACGGTGGAGCCGACTGTGGCGACGGCGGCCAGAGGAGCTAGCGAGGGCGGAGCAGTGGTGAACGGCGAGGGTGGCGCTGGCTGTAGCAGCGGCTGAAGCAGCCGTCGGCCATGGCTGTAACGCACACAAGCGTAGGGGAGCTGGCGCGGGAAGAAGAAGAAGAAGAAGAAGAAAGGAAGAAGAAGAAGAAGAAGAAAGGGATAAGAAGCATGGCGCAGGAGCAGGGGTGCGAGAAGGAGAAGAAGAGAGGAAGAAGAAGAAAGAAAAGGAAAGAAAGAAAAGAAAAGAAAAGAAAGAAAATAAAATAAAAGAAAATGAAGGAAATATGAGAAAAATGAGGCGATTTTGGGATGATCTTGGCATGAAAAGTGACCAAGTACGTGGGTAAAATTTATTAGAAGTGGTCTATGTTTAAGAATTTTATTCAGTTAAATTAATTATAGTACTCGGTAGATTTATTTAATTAAAGCTACAATTTAATTTATTGCCAGCAAACGTTTTACTTCGTAGTGGGGGTGCAAGTAATGCAGGAAACGGCCGTGTAAAGGCAAGCTCCCAACGCTCTCTTCATGTTCTTTAATTCCCGTGAGAGACTTCATGGTTTCTCGTATTTGATCCCCTCCCTTACTCTAGTTCGGCGCCTAGCATTATTTATTAAGTTGTTATTCATATGTTTTAATTTAAATTAAATCTGGAACTTTTAGAGTTTTATTTGTTGTGAGCCTACGGGGATTTGTATCGCCCCCACTCCCTTCGAAATGATGCCGGACCCAGCTTGGGGACTAAGTTCCTAGACGTGCGGCTTTATTTACTATTTTCTCGGGTTTATTTATGGTTCGGTTAGGACTATCGAGCAGTGAGGCAGTGGTCAGCTGTTTGGTGACGTGGAGTAGACTATCGTACGGCATTGATGTGGACCATCGGGTAGACACTCCTAGTCATGGGTCGTTGACCGGAGCCGGGCACTGCTGACTAGCTCTGCCAGTATGTGATTTACTGCATGATTAGATTCATTATGTTACTGTTCATGATTTGATATGCACATGGGTACGGGTTGCATGTTGGGATATTCATTTATTGAGTATGCTTGGGACACGGACATTCTAGCTTGGTTAGGTTGCATTTAGCATGGGCATATGCATCGCGTGTGGTTTACTATGTGGGCGAAGCATGGCCTGATGCCTGGATATATGGGTGCCAGTGTATCACGTTGATGCTCACTATGCCATTGCATGGCTACTGGTAGTTATTAGTTCTCGGATCGGAGTACCATTTTGAGAGAGCCTATGGCTCGGGTGTCGGGAGTACCGACATGGATGGGTGACGGGAGTACCGCCCCAGGACAACGCGCGCAGGTTTGTTGGAGATACATGTTGCCTCTCAGGGCAGCGGCAGGTTGGTATGGGACTTGGGTGCCGTGTGTCTTGTGTGGGCCCCAAGGACCGGTATATGCTTTTGTTATGCTATGCTATTGTGTTGTAGCGTCTCATGACTTATGTGCACCTGGGGGTTTATTCTGGGGAGAGTTTATTAGATTTATACAACCTTCAACCTTCTTTTCCTTATGCTTGCTGAGTCTCTCGACTCACTTTGCTTTCCATCATTCCAGGTAGTGGCAGCGTGGGCCATGGCAAGGGAGTCAGCTTTTAGCTGTAATATCGATATGGTGTACAGGCAGTCCCGTTATTCCCTGTCAACTCTAATGTCTGCGTAGGATTTACTCTATTATTTTATACTGTGCCAGGTTCTTTCCTCGATTCTCGTGTATGTCGGCACAGGAGTCTGTGTTTATTTATTTATCATGTGACCGTTGTGCGAGCAGGGTGCCCGTAGTGCATGCATGTGTTTAGTTTCGCTTTCGCTGTTCTTATCTTTGTGTATGCATGCCAGGGTGGTTTCTGTCTTGTGTGTTCATTCTTTTTCTCCTCCCGTAGGCGCTCCCATTCGGGTAGTCCTGGTGGTTGGGGATATCCGGGTAGGGGTGCTTACATTGTTGGTATCAGAGCGTAGTTTGAGTCAATTTTGGGGGACAATTTCCTGTACACCAAGGTTATCGGGTAGAGTTGGGGAGGTCTAGGTGAATCAAATAGGGCGAGGCTACGTCAAGTTGAGTTTTGCTGATTCGTGTGAGAGACTATGTCCCAATGTATATTCGTGCAGGGGTGACACTACAAGAAAAATCAGTTTTAGTGACGGGTTTTGTGACGGGGATGCTTCCGTCACTAATTTGTGACGGGTTTAGTGATGGAAAGCCGTCACTAAAGTGGTTTAGTGACGGTCAAAAATTACCGTCACTATTTTGTGACGGGATATGTATCCCGTCACAAAATAGTGACGGAAAATAATCTCCCGTCGCAAATCAGCGACGGGAGCGAGATGTCCCGTCGCAAAACTGCGACGGGAACAGACAACCCGTCGCAGTTCTGCGACGGGACTGACGCGTCCCGTCGCAATCTGCGACGGGACACGTCAGTCCCGTCGCAGAACTTCGACGGGTCTGACGCCCCGTCGCAGATTGCGACGGGACGGGTCAGTCCCGTCGCAGAACTGCGACGGGTCTGACGCCCCGTCGCAGATTGAGACGGGACGGGTCAGTCCCGTCGCAGAACTGCGACGGGACTGACGCGTCCCGTCGCAATCTCGCCTTTAAAAATCCCCCCCTTCTTTCCCCTTCCCCACTCTCCACACTTAACGCCCCCCTCCCTCCCTCCCATTCTCTCAGTGTCTCGCCCCCCCTCCCTCCCTCCCTCCCATTCTCTCACTGTCCGATTTTCATCCTCTTCACATTCCTTGGTTCTTCTTCTTTTTTAGTTAATTTCGTTGCTCTCAAGTAAGTATTTTATGTTTTTTTATTTTATTTTAGTTTTTATTATATTCTGTTAGTTTAATTATAATTTATTTGTGTTAGTTTAGTTGTAGTTATTTTATTTTTGTGTTAGTTTAGTTGTAGTTATTTTATTTTTATATTAATTAGTTTAGTTTAGTTTAGTTTTAGTTTAATTGTTTATATTATTTGTAATGCTTAAAAATTAAAATGTAAATAACTATAATTAAATAATTAAACTACAACTAATTAATTATTTAGTTATTTAGATATGTGACTAGCAAACCCGTCATGTGTAAATAATGTTTATTTTTTTTTTAAAGTTTAGATATATTTTTAATGAAAAATATTGTAATTTTAAATAAAATACATAAAAAATTATATACTAAAAATAAATTTACTATTTAAGAAAGTATATATTTTATTGTCATAAGAAAATATTTAAGTGTATACATTAAAAAATTAAAAAAATTCTATTAAAAATATAAAAGAATTCTATTTAAAATATAAAAAATAAAAAATAATAAATAAAATTTTAATTAAAAATTTTAAAACTAACATATGAAATAAATTAGATAATTATTTTTAAAATTAAAAAGGTATAGATTAAGATTATTATTTAAAATAAAACACTAAAATTGAAAAATAATATGAGAAATTAATTAGATAAATATTTAAATTAAAATATATAAGAAATGCAATATTAAAAATAAAATACAATAAAAAAATAAACACTAAAAATACCCTACCGAATATATTTTCTTAAAAATTAAGGACTAAAAATACAAAATAAAATTTTACCATGAAAAGTTATTAGTTTTTATAACAATAAATTTAACCTTAATATTTTTAATAACTCAACGAAAATAAAATAAAAAATGTAACAAATCAAAATTTGAATAATTGTTTAAGTAGTAAAGGAAATAAAAGTTTAAATTGCGTTAGTTTTATTTAATAGGTAATTTATTTCTGTTTTTAGTATGTATGTTGAGTTTAATGATTATTTTATTTAAATTAGTTTAGGTTTTATTTTAATTGTTTATATTATTTGTAATGTTTAGAAATTAAAATGTGTATTTTATTAATTGTTTATAAATTATTTCTATAGTTATTTTGTTATGTAATTATATTAATAATATTTATTTTTTTGTTTTTAATTTAAAATAGATTTTTAATTTAAAATATTGTAATTTTAAATAAAATACGTTAAAAATAAAATACTAAAAGTAAATACAATATTTATGAAAACATATATTTTGTTGCCATAAGATTAAGTATAGACATTAAAATTAATTTTTTTTTTTGTTTAAAACATTAAAAATAATAAATAAAAGTAAAATTAGAATATTTAAAATAATGTACGAAATAAATTAGATAATTATTTTAAAAATTAAAATGACTTTAAAAAGGTATACAATTTAATTTTTTATTTAAATTAAACACTAAAAATTAAAAATTACATGAGAAATAAATTAGATAAATATTTAAATTGAAATATTTATTTATTACAATATTAAAAATAAAATACTATTAATGAGTAATATAATTTGTTGTTATAAAATAAAATAAGTATACTAATGGATTTTAAATTTTAAAGTGAGACATTTATAGCTAACTTAGAAAATATATTAGATACATTATTTTAACCATATTGTTCTTAATTACTCAAATCAAAATAAAATAAAAAATGTAACAATTAAAAATTATAATAATTGTTTAAGTATTAAAGGAAATACAAATTTAAATAAATATTTAAAAAAAATTCAATTCAAACATGTAGAGTTAAGTAAAAATATTAAAATTTATCTTAATTATTTATTATCTTAATTTATAAAAAAGATGCAAAATTTATCTCAATAAATTATTTATTATTATATTTATTTTTTGTTCATATTTATCAATTACTTATGACAGTCTGAAATGATGAAATATAATTTGGTTAGTTTTCAGGATAAAATATCTATTAGGAATCGTGCTTGTTATACAATTTTTTGAATTGAAAATGGAAGCTCCGTTGCATCGTCGATGGATTGATAATCGGTGTATGCCAAGAAGGGGTGGGATCACTCCTGAATTTTATGCTGGTGTTGATGAGTTTATTCAACTTGCATCTTCTCAAGAAAGTTTCATAAGGCTAGGAGTGTTGAAATGTCTTTGTATGAAATGTGAGTGTTTGAAGTTTAAACCAGTTAATGAGGTGAAAAGGGATCTTTGTAAGCATGGGTTTATGAAAGGATATTATTATTGGACGAACCATGGGGAAGAAATACCAATAATGCCTCAAAATGTTATTGTAAATGAATATTATAGAGAAGATAATTTTAGAGATCAGTTTAATCCGTATGAGCAAATAGTAATGGATGCAGCAGGACCGTCACATGCGCCTGCTACAATGCAAGGAGCGTTTAGCGAAAGTGGTCATCAGTCGTACAATATTGAGGAACCACCTAATGAAAATGCAAAAGCATTTTATGAGATGTTATCTGCTACACAATCCCCATTATACTCGGGTTGTGATGCAGAGAGTGAACTTTCTGCTGCAGTTAGGATGTTGAGCATTAAATCTGATTACAACATGCCTGAAGGTTGTTATAATGAAATCATGTAGTTTATGCAACATACAATGCCAACTGGTAATCGTGTGCCCGATGACTTTTATCATACTAAAAAGTTGGTTTCTAAGCTTGGACTTGGTTGTCAGAAGATTGATTGTTGTCCAAATAGTTGTATGTTATATTATAAGGATGATCAATTTGAGAGGAGTTGTAAGTTTTGTAGTCATCCTCGTTTTAAGTCTGCAAGAAGTGGCACAGGAAAATTTAAAGAAATTCCTTTTAAGAGAATGTGGTATTTGCCCCTCATACCAAGATTGCAAAGAATCTATGCTTCAACCATTACTGCTTCGAACATGAGGTGGCACTATGAAAATCGGAGAGAGTTTGGGGTATTGTCTCACCCGTCTGACGGTGAAGCATGGAAATATTTTGATCGGACACATCCTGACTTCTCTACTGATCCTAGAAATGTAAGGCTTGGTTTGTGTGCAGATGGGTTCACTCCATATGGTCAATCGGGTCGCCCGTACTCTTGTTGGCCAGTAATTGTGACTCCATATAATTTGCCTCCTGGATTATGTTTGAAAAGAGAGTTTATGTTTTTAACGGTTATTATTCCGGGTCCTTCAAATCCCAAAAGTAAGATAGACGTATTTTTACAGCCTTTAATTGATTAATTGAAATTGCTTTGGCACGAAGGAGTGTTGACTTATGACATATCTACAAAGCAAAACTTTATGATGAAAGCAGCTCTGTTGTGGACTATCAATGATTTTCCTGCATATGGAATGTTATCTGGTTGGATGACATCAGGTAGATTAGCATGCCCGTATTGTATGGAAAACACAAAAGCTTTTAATCTCAAGTACGGTGGGAAAACATCATATTTTGATTGTCACCGACAATTTTTGCCAATGGATCACCCTTTTCGAAGGAATACAACTGCATTTCGAAAAAATAAAGTTGATAATTCTTGTCCACCTCCTCGTTTAAGTGGAGAAAACGTATTTGATAGAGTATGTAATGTCCCGTCTATCTTAGAACAACAAAATTGTGTTATGATCGGATATGGTGTGCAACACAATTGGACAAAAAGAAGTATTTTTTGGGATTTGCCATATTGGAAAGATAATCTTATCCGACACAATTTAGATGTCATGCACATCGAGAAGAATATTTTTGATAATCTTTTTAATACAATCATGGATGTGAAAGGTAAAACTAAAGATAATAGCAAAGCTAGAATGGACCTGAAAGAATATTGCAGGCGGAAGGAGTTGGAATTAGTAGAACGTGGTGGGGGTAAATATTGGAAACCTAAAGCTCAATATACTTTCACAAGAGAACAAAAGTTAAGTATTTTGAAATGGATAAAAGAACTTAAACTCCCTGACGGGTATGCATCTAGATTGGGCAGATGTGTTGATATGAAGAATGGAAAATTGTTTGGCTTGAAGAGTCATGATTGTCATGTTCTTATGGAGCGGTTACTTCCAACGGCATTTTCAGGATTATCTGATCGAATTTGGAGTCCAATAACTGAATTATGCCAGTTTTTCAAAGAAATATGCTCAACAATGTTAAGAACTGAACATTTGGAAGTTATGGAACAGAACATCCCAATCATTCTATGCAAAATAGAGCGTGTATTTCCGCCTGGATGGTTTAACTCAATGGAACATCTCCCGGTACATTTGGTTTACGAAGCAAAGGTCGGAGGGCCAATCCAATACAGATGGATGTATCCATTTGAACGGTAATAAATTTTATATTCATATAATTTACTGATTTTGTCGTATAATTTATTATGTTCTTTTTCATAAATTAAGATAACTTTAAAATGATTTAGGTTTCTCAATACTTTAAAGAAGAAAGTTCGGAATAAGGCTCGTATAGAAGGATCTATTTGTGAGGCATATTTAATTGAGGAGACAGCCACATTTAGTTCATATTATTTTGAATCAAATATTCAATCAAGGAGGACGAGAGCCCCTCGAAATGATGATGGGGGAGAATCTACGCATCCACAAATTTCTATCTTCAATTATCCGGGTTGTGCAGCTAGTCCAATGAAAAAAAGATGGTTGGATGTGAATGAGTTCCAAACAGCAAAGTTTTATGTCTTGCTAAATACGCCAGAGGTCGAACCTTATATTGAATAAGAACCCAAACTTAATTATATTAATATATTTATGACTTCATATTAATAATTTTGTTCATATTATGTTGATATATATTTTTTAATGTTTCAGCATGTACACAAACATATTACGTGAATTATCGCTAGTAATCAGTGACGAAGAATTAAACAAACAAATCGATGAGCATTTTTGTGTTTGGTTCCATAATCATGTAAGTTTGTAAAGTTTAAGATATTTCTTAATTTAAAATTAATTATGTATACATAAATTGATGAAAATATTTGGTTAGGTGAATTTGAGTGGCGAAGTTATTGCAGACCCACTAATTCAGAGCATAGGGTGGGGGCCAACTCCCAACGTGAAACATTGGCCAATGTATTTCGTCAATGGATACAAATTTCATACTGTTGAATGGAGTCAGAGTAGGTCAACAGAAAATTATGGTGTTTGCGTGTCTGCGTCAGGAGGTGGAGCTTCACATATGAATTATTATGGAAAACTTATAGACATACTTGAGTTAGAATATGCAGGCTTACCAATAAAAAGAGTAATTTTGTTCAAATGTGAATGGTATGATCCAAGTCCACGAGGAACTAAAATTCATGATAAATATGGAATTGTAGACATTCGATCATCAAGAAGATATAGGAAATATGATCCATTCATATTTGCCCAACAAGCTGAACAAGTGTATTACGCGTCTTATCCTGATTACTGTCGTGAAAAAAATGGTTGGATGGTTGTAATTAAAACAAAGGCACGAGGTACAATAAATGCTCCTGAAGCTAACATGGAAGAGCCTTTTCAAGAGGATGAAATATTGCAACGGCCTGTAATTGATGTAAATATTGACCTTGGAGGCACTTTACAAGATAATAATGGGCTAGTAGAGGAAGTTGATGTCTCCAATATTGTTAAGGAAGAAGAAAATGATATGTATGAAGAATCTGTTTCAGAAGAAGACGAGGAAGATATATTATCTGATGACAGAGATAGTGACCAGGAAGACATTGATGAATATATAGAAGAAGATGACTGATAGTTTTATGGTTTTTTTTTTTTTTTTTTGTGCATGCTAATTAATAACCTTTGTATTTTTAAAATATGAATATTTATAATTTGTGTACCTGTACTTTTAGTATGATGACTTTGATGTTAATGTAATTTTTTTTCATACATATATAATTATCGAAATAGATGTCAGAACATTCAACACCTTCGGGTAGGGGAAGAGGTAGAAGTAGAACATCTTATAGGACCACACCTTCTCCAGATGCCAATTCTGGTTCGCAATATTCTTCTCCTGACTCCACACCTGTTGTTCAATCCACACAATTCAATCTCCAGTCACCACCCCCACCACCACCCTCACAACCTTTTGCTCCTATGCCTCATCAATTTCCATATCCTGGAACCACGATGCCGCCATGGGGTTATTATGGTGTTCCACCAACTTTCTACCCACCAGATGTTGTACCACCGAGTGGCCAATATGTTGGGGGAACTTCTCATATGTCAGACAGACATTCCCCATACACATTCATGCCGACACCGCAAGGACTCAATTCATCATCTGCTTCTGCACAACACTCTGAGCCCATTCCAACTGACCCGGTTGGCATCAGCCAAGGAGACGGTCGAAAATACTTATCTTGCGATGAACAGTGTAATCAGTGAGTATCGTATTTATTATTTTAAACTTATTACTTGCAAATGAATATATATATATATATATTTTGTGTTTGACAGTTTTATCCCTAAGAGTGGCCCACCAAGCAAATTAGGAAAGATTTGGAGGGCACGATACACCGAACCGTGGATTCATTGGGATGAAGTGCCAGAAATAATACGAAGGATGTGGCTTGAAGAATTTAACGTAAGTTAATTTATAATTCTTTATTAATATAAGTTTGTATTTAAATTCTTATATATATATATATATATGTTTCTTAACTTAATGTAGAAGACGTATTTCTGGCAAGCCGAGGAGAATGATCGCATATGGCTCACATGGAATAAGTCTGGTAGACGAAGTTTTATGAGCCATTTGCATCGAATTAGAAATGGGGAAGACGAAGCAATGTGGATGGATCCCGACGTGCGTAAGGCACTTGATGCAAAGTGGGCAGAAGAAAGCAACAAAAAAATTGCCACACAAAATAAAAAAAATCGTGCTTCCGAGACCGGTGGGTCGCTCCACACTGGCGGGTCCATTCCATTCTCCTTGACTCGAAGAAGGCTAGTAATTACTTATGCTAAGTTATATATATTTTTTAATTTATTTAAATTATAAGTTTACTATATTATTTACTATATTATTTATTAATTTCTTATACAGGCAACTGAATTGAATCGTGAGCCCAATGAGTTTGAATTCTTCAGGAGAACCCACACCAGGAAAGATAATCAAGGAGAAGAAGTGTGCGTCGATGACAGATCTAGGGCCATCGCTGTAAGTGTGTTTTATAAATTAAATTAAAATTTTTATTTTAAAATAATTTTTTAATTCATTTACATGAATGTTTTAATTTTATAGGAAAAATATGAAAGATTGAGTGCGGAGGCATCTTCATCATCCGCAAGTACTGGAGAGTCCTCATCGCCTACAGTTAATAAACACGACATCTTCTATCAAGCTGTTAGTGGTCGGAATAGAAAGGGTTGAATATACGGGCTGGGCTCCCAAGCTAATTTGTTATATCCATCTACCACCAATCGATCTAGCCAATCATCTTCACATATGTCACCAGAGTTTCAACAAATGAAACTTAAAGTCACCCAATTAACTGATGAGTTGCTTGAATCCCGGGCTGAGAATCGGCAATTACGACAGTGGCAAGAACAAGTGACAGCGTGGCAGTCAGAAATGAATATAGTAATAAGTAGATTGACAAAATAATCTACTGTAGATGCTGGACCGTCGACTGTTCCAGGTGGATCTGACCCGGTAGCTGATCAAGATGAGAGTGACAATGATGAAGATGAAAATGCTAATAATAATGACGATTGATTGTAGTGGAATGTTGTAAACATTGAAGTAAACTTGGGTAATCTTAATATTAATATTAAATTTTAATTTTCTTTTTAATGTTAAATTTGTTATATTTTTAATGTGAATGTGGGTAATATTAATTTTATTTAATGTTATTTTTAATATTTTATTTAAATTTTTAAAAAAATTGTTGTTATTTTCAATTTTTTTATTCTTATAAAAGAAAATATTAATTTTAATTTTAATAAATATAAATTTTAATTTTATAAATTTAAAAATTAAAAATATATTTTTTGAAATTAAAAATATATTAATTTCATAAAAATATATTATGATTTAAAATAATATTAATTTTCTTTTTAATGTTAAATTTCTTTTATTTTTAATGTGAATGTGAGTAATATTAATTTTATTTAATGTTATTTTTAATATTTTATTTAAATTTTTAAAAAAATTGTTGTTATTTAAAATTTTTTTATTCTTATAAAAGAAAATATTAATTTTAATTTTAATAAATATAAATTTTAATTTTATAAATTTAAAAATTAAGAATATATTTTTTGAAATTAAAAATATATTATTGATTTAAAATATTAATATTAATTTAATTTTTTTTCCAAAATTATTTTTTTATTTATATTAATTTTATAAAATATTAATTATTTATTTAATATTATTTTTTTTATATTTAAAAATATCTGTGACGGGTACTCCGTCGCAGATCTGTGACGGGATGAACTTCCCCCGTCACAAATCTGTGACGGGCAGAACTTCCCCATCACAGATCTGTGACGGGTAGTACTGCCCCGTCACAGATCTGTGACGGGACACCCGTCACAAATCTGTGACAGAACTGCTATCCCGTCACAGATCTGCGACGGGTAGCACTCACCCCGTCACTAAAATTCTATCACGCCCGCTTTAGTGACGGATTTTACCCCGTCACTAAACCCGTCACAGAAAAATTTAGTGACGGATTTTATGTTTTTAGTGACGGATTTTTTCGTCACTAAAACTGATTTTTCTTGTAGTGTGATAAATGCACGTAGGGATGGGACCGTGTGGTCACATAAATGGGATTTATTTAGGACTTGTGTCTACTCCTAGGTGCTTGGGGAAGAGGTTAGTTTAGCCGTAATTTATTTGCCTGATATTTGATGTTATATGTAGATTTTGAGTATTCCCAATGGAACCCGGAGGCCCAGATTCCGATGTACCCCTACCCAATCCAAATGACCTCCCAGCATTGGATCATTTATGGTGTCGGTGGGAGCAGGAGTTCGCTTCTGGATAGGGAGGCGGGCAAGACGAAAATGAGTATCTAGTGAGTTATATATATTGGTTTGATGAGTTGTTTCAAGAGATGATCCACGAGACCTTTGGGGATTGCTAGAGAGGCAAGTCATGTTCGCTCGTGAGCACATGAATGACGTGTGGAGGTGGTTGACTGAAGTAATGATGAATGATGGGAGTCTTTGTTCCCATTATGATGTTTTTGCAGGAGCAGTGAGGCAACAAGTTGTCATTTGGGAGCCTTGCCAGGAGCCAGTACAGAATGTGCCCAGGATTGGAGGACTACCTGACACTCAATCCTTCCAAGCCACCGTGAGAGTACTATCACAGCCACCAGAAAGACCTGTTGAACCCAGCTCTAATGTAGTTAGTAATGAGGACTTAACTTACCTGGCAGATGAAGCTACCTCGGTTGCCAGGGGTGATGAGGGGAGTTTTAGATAGTGTAATTATTAGGGGGTTGCAATGCAAATATGTGGTTGTAAATGACGAGTTTTGTAAGGATGAGAATGGTGTGAGAAACATCAGGTACAATGTTTGAGGGTATTATGTAATGAGATGTATTTAGTAAACTTATAAGCCTTGGTATCCTTAGGACTCAAGTAGTTATTGTTATGAGCAAAGAATATCCTAGTGACCTGATATGATGAATAGTATGAACCTGACAAGTCATAGGTTTACCCTGTGATGGACATTTGGTTGCAGATCGTTTTTGTTAAGACCGAGTAGACCGAACACCTGACTTGTGGTGGACTTGTTGGGTCCCTAATCATTGTCTATTGGTGATGCGGATTATAGATAGCACATACCTCGTCTAAGGGAAGTGAATTAAGGGAACTTCTGAAGCTACATTTAGGGCACACGTTATGCATGATAAGGGCGTGTATGGCTGGATTTCTTCCCCGATTGTGAATGAGCGAGGGATACTCTTGACTTTCTTGAAGCTTTATCAGGGAAGTTGCCTTAGTAAAGGAATTGACCCTGCAATTGAATCGGGCAGCTTTGAGGCATAAATTTCACTCCTCCCGAGTAGATGATTTGTTGGGCTAACTCCAAGGTGTTTTCTAACGATTGTTTGTCGTACTCGTACAACTGCTATTAGTTTGTGGCCATGCCATTTGGGGTTGACCGATGCCTTCACAGTATTTATGGATTGGTCGGGACTGGCGATAGAGATAGAGGTCTGGAGTCTCCTTGGTCTTGTCAGGCGTTGCCGACGTCCTACAAAGACTTGCATCAATCTCATGAGAGAAGAGGTCATGGTAGCATGTGAGCTGGATGTCCATGATCGAATTTTGCCAGGAGCGGTACGAGAAGGTCCCACCATGTGGGAATATGCTATAGGACTCCGATGGTAAATGGTAGATCCGCAGGTACCGAGATGTGTGCCTGGTGTAAATGTATTTATGATAAGTTTGGGATCGAGCTTATCCCAAGAGAGATTTGTGAAGGGAATTTATTGAAGGATTATTACGGACTTGTGGACTTGGAGTTTACAGCGGTTATGTTGTTTGGAGATTTGGCATCACTACCTAGATAGGGTATAGATGTTTAGTTCTCACAGGTGGAGTGAAGTTCAGATGATGCCCTGGTTGGCATGACAAAGGACTAAGGCTGTGAGATTCTGTAATAAACAAGGTGAAGAAAAAGTGGTAGCCGACGTTTTGGGCCGTCGTGGAGCATCTGTGAAGTAAAGTGAATTACAAATAAGAAAACTCCTCTAAGATTGTTGTAGCGGGAGATACTTGGGTGTATGGCCAGAACCGAAATTGGTTGTAGGTCTAAGTCACTATTGGGTTCTGCTATAATGATAGTTGTTGCTATGAGTACGCTCAGTATTAATTGCGGACCACTCGCCCTAAGGTCGGTTATTGACCGAGTGAGGAGATGAGACTCCTCTGGGTGCTGGTCAAGTGGTACATCGGTAGAAACATGAGATGGCTTGTTATGCTAACCCAAAGCATGTTTAACCCATATCAGTTCCTCTTCGTTATTGGGAAGACCTATGAGATGCCTTGTGGACTAGAATAGCTACTAGTACGGTGAGTTGCTTTTAGCCGAGCAGGCTTCAGAACAGATAACACCGATTTTAGAGATCGTGTTCTAGCTAACTTATAGGATCTTTGAGGAGGTCAGGGTTAGTATTTAGCGATCGAGATAAGGTATGATCCATTAGCTATTTGGAGTTAAGATCAACAGCAGGACAAGACTTAGGGTTGGCGGTCATCGAATAAGTCGTAGTGGGAAGCAACAATTGGGTATGTTAATTCCATCAAGGAGGGGAGATCTGGTGACATTTTAGATCCCGAGATGTATTGAGTGGAGAGTGTTTATTCCTTGATAGTCTTGATTAAATGACTACCCGTATTTATTGATGGGACCTTGAGCACTCGCGGGAGATTGTGAGAGAAAGTACTGCCAAGAAAATGCTATGTATCCTATTAAGAATCAGTTGAAAAAATCAGATTAAAGGATATTACGGTTGAATTCTTGATTGAGTATGTGGTATCGTTTCCATGTTCCTATGCTTCGTAAGTACATGGCAGGTTCCAGTCACGTTACTAAGTATTAATCTTTCGTCATGCAAAAGAGTGGCTTTACTTTTGTCGTTGCCGGTTGTATTGAAGTTAGCTGCAATTGTTTTGAGCTTTGTGCTGCGAATCTATTTATCATTGAGATTGAATATCTCTGAATTTTGAGATCGCCTTTAGGCTGATAGATGGTCGAGATAGTACGGAAGTGCGACGAGATCGCGAGATAGCTTTAGGAACGGTTGGATTATGATATTGAAATAGGTGAACCTTGTGGTTATACGTAATATGATCGACGATATTCCTTACGTTGATTAAGGTATTAGTGGTCATAATGTGGTTCAATTGAGGTGATTGGATTGCGGAGATGTACTAGTGTATTAAGTTAAGTAGGATACGTATTAGACTCGGATTTGTGGGAATACTGGAAAATGCGATATGGAATGTCCCAGAGGTGTTGTTGAATAATATCATGAGAGGTGTGAGCGTATCTTGAGGAGATGGACTGAACGCGAATTTCGAGGACAAAATTCTAATAAGGAGGGGAGAATTGTAATATCTCAAAAATAATAAAAGTGTAAATTAAATTTACCTAAATTAAATTTAGTTAATTAATTAATATGTTATAATTTTGTGTGGTTGTGCACGTGTGCTTGGAGGTTAAGGAATGACCAGTGGCCATGTTTTTCAAAGTGAAACAGAGGAGAGAGAGGGAGGGCTCGAGAGCGAGCAGAGAGTGAGAGATAGAGTAAGCGAGGGAGATAGAGAGAAGGAGATCGAGTGAGGGAGAGAGCAGCGAGCCGAGAGCTAATGCGAGAGAGAGAGAGAGAGAGAGCTCGCGAGAAGAGAGAAGGAGAGACCGAGAGAGGGAGAGAGAGAGACGAGATGCAGGGCGACCATGGAAGCTGCCGAGTGAAGCTTGGCCATGGCAGTCGAGCAAGGCGGCAGTACGCGGCCCCGTGAGGTGCGGGTGGCCACGGTGGAGCCGACTGTGGCGGCGACAGCCAGAGGAGCCAGCGAGGGCGGAGCAGCGGTGAACGACGAGAGTGGCGCTGGCTGTAGTAGCGGCTGAAGCAGCCGTCGGCCATGGCTGCAATGCACGCAAGCGCAGGGGAGCTGGCGCGGGAAGAAGAAGAAAAAGAAGAAGAAAGAAGAAATGGAGAAGAAGCAAGGCGCAGGAGCAGGGGCGCGGGAAGAAGAAGAAGAGAGGAAGAAGAAAGAAAATAAAATAAAAGAAAAGGAAGGAAATATGAGAAAAATGAGGCGATTTTGGGATGGTCTTGGCATGAAAAGTGACTAGGTACATGGGTAAAATTTATTAGAAGTGATCTATGTTTAAGAATTTTATTCAGTTAAATTAATTATAGTACCCGGTAGATTTATTTAATTAAAGATGCAATTTAATTTATTACTAGCAAACGTTTTACTTCGCAGCGAGGGTGCAAGAAATGCAGGGAACGACCGTGTAAAGGCAAGCTCCCAACCTTCTCTTCATGTTCTTTAATTCCCGTGAGAGACTTCGTGGTTTCTCGTATTTGATCCCCTCCTTTACTTTAGTTCGACGCCTAGCATTATTTATTAAGTTGTTATTCATATGTTTTAATTAAAATTAAATCCGGAACTTTTAGAGTTTTATTTGTTGTGAGCCTACGGGGGTTTGTATCGCCCCCACTCCTTTCGGAATGATGCCGGACCCAGCTTGGGGACTAGGTTCCTAGACGTGCGGGTTTATTTACTGTTTTATAGGGTTTATTTATGGTTTGGTTAGGGATATCGAGCAGTGAGGCAGTGGTCAGCTATTTGGTGACGTGAAGTAGACTATCGTACGGTCCTGATGTGGACCATCGGGTGGACACTCCTAGTCACGGGTCGTTGACCGGAGCCGGGCACTGCTGACTAGCTCTGCCAGTATGTGATTTACTGCACGATTAGATTCATTATGTTACTGTTCATGATTTGATATGCACATGGATACGGGTTGCATGTTGGGATATTCATTTATTGAGTATGCTTGGGACACGGACATTCTAGCTTGGTTAGGTTGCATCCAGCACGGGCATATGCATCGCGTGTGGTTTACTATGTGGGCGGAGCATGGCCTGATGCCTGGATGTATGGGTGTCAGTGTATCACGTTGATGCTCACTACGCCATTGCATGACTACTGGTAGTTATTAGTTCTCGGACGGGAGTACCGTTTTGAGGGAGCCTATGGCTCGGGTGTCAGGAGTACCAACATGGACAGGTGACGGGAGTACCGCCTCGAGACAGCGCGCGCAGGTTTGTTGGAGATATATGTTGCCTCTCAGGGCAGCGGCAGGTTGGTATGGGACTTGGGTGTCGTGTGTCTTGTGTGGGCCCCAAGGACCGGTATATGCTTTTGTTATGCTATGCTATTGTGTTGTAACGTCTCATGACTTGTGTGTACCTAGGGGTTTATTCTGGAGAGAATTTATTGGATTTATACAGCATTCAGCCTTCTTTTCCTTATGCTTGCTGAGTCTCTCGACTTACTTTGCTTTCCATCATTCCAGGTAGTGGCAACGTGGGCCATGGCAAGGGAGTCAGCTTTTAGCTGCAATGTCGGTATGGTGTACAGGCAGTCCCGTCATTCCCTGTCAACTCTGATGTCTGCATAGGATTTACTCTATTATTTTGTACTGTGCCAGGTTCTTTCCTCGATTCTCGTGTATGTCGACACAGGAGTCCGTGTTTATTTATTTATCATGTGATCGCTGTGCGAGCGGGGTGCCCGTAGTGCATGCATGTGTTTAGCTTCGCTTCTGCTGTTCTTATCTTTGTGTATGCATGCCAAGGTGGTTTCTGTCTTGTGTGTTCACTCTTTTTCTCCTTCCGTAGGCGCTCCCATTCGGGTAGTCCTGGTGGTTGGGGATATCCGGGCGGGCTTCCGCTGTTCTTATCTTTGTGTATGCATGCCAGGGTGGTTTCTGTCTTGTGTGTTCACTCTTTTTCTCCTCCCGTAGGCGCTCTCGCTCGAGTAGTCCTGGTGGTTGGGGATATCCGAGCAGATGTGCTTATAATTAAAAATATATTAAAATTATAAATTATATGTATTATATATGTTATATAATAATATATATTATTATGTATTATTGTTATATATATATGTTTATATTATTGTTATATATATAATTGTTATATATATATATATAGTTCGGCCATGGCAGTAGCGCGGAGGAGATGAAGGCGATGGACGGCCGATGACGCGATGGGTGTTGGCGATGGTGACGATCTACTAGTAGGGCGGTGATGGAGGCTTGCGGTAATTTGGTAGCAGGGCGGCTTGCGGCGATGGCGGCGTTGGGCAGCGAGGCGGCTTGTGGCGAAGGCAACGATAGGCGGCAATGGAGGCTTACAACGCTGGCAATGGCGGTGATCTGCTAGCAAGGTGGCAACGACGACCGTTTATGGAAAAGATCCGTCAGTAATGGAGGAAAAGATGAGAAGGGAAGATGAGAGCAATGAAGGAGAAAGTGAGAGTAATAAGGCAGAGTCAGGAAGGTATAGGGATAGGGGGTTGTAAATTTTAATATTATTGGAGGGTGAAATGGTAATTTACCTGGTCAACTCAAAAAACTCCACAGAGCTTCTTTGCAAAAGTGGGTGGCTGATGGCTTCTCCAAAATGCTATTGGTTTAGCATTTCAGCTACATCGCTTTTAAGCTCTTGCAACATCCAAATAGGTAAGATAACAAGTTTTATAGCTTAAAAGCTAAATGAAGCGCTTATAAGCGGTCAAACCGCATTGCTAAACTAGCTGTTACTCCAGTTTGGCTAGGCGATTTGACTACTTATAAATTGGCATGTAGCTTTTAAGCTACCTAACTTATTTAATTAAGGTGTTTGGCAAACTATAAGAGCGTTTAAGCTACCTAGCTTAAACGCTCTTACACCAGTGTTTTGTAAAAGCTGGTTGGAGATAACTTTTGCAAAAAGTTGTTATAAAATATGTTGTGTTGACCAATGATTTTACCATATTACCCTCATATATTTTGCTAATTTCCAGCCATGCCATTCTTTTTCATCTTCTTCAAACTCTGCCTATCTGTCGCCAGTCACCCAAGCCTTTCTGGCCGCCACCGTCAGTTATTGTCGTCGCCCCCATTGTCTGGCCATCTCCTCCCTATTGCCGTCCCCACCCGCATCGACCGCCATCGGCAACATCAGCCTATCGCATCGTTGGCCGCTGCTCCTATTGCGTCGCTGGCCACTGCTCCCATTGCGTTGCTTGCCGTCTATTGCCCCCATCGCATCGCTGGCCGTTCATCGCCCTCATCTCCTCCAATTTTGCTTCTCCTCCCTGCTGCCATGGCCGATCGAACTGTGTGTACATATATATATATACAACACTATTATAATATATATAACAGTAATAAAGATATAAATAATAATATATTGTATATAATACATAATAATATATATTATTGTTATATAACATATATAATATATATAATAATTTGTATTAATATATTTTAATAATTATATAGAATTTATTAACATTTAATGATAAAATTTTATATTATTCAATATGTTTATTTTTGTTTTTTTATCAAGTTGTAACAGTTTATTAGCTCTTTCAAACCGAATACATAATTATTAATTGATAGTTTAAAAGTATATTTATTCAAACACATTATCAATTTAAATACTACTCAATTTAAACGCTATAAACAGTTTAAACAATACCTAACTTAAAAGGTTTTAAAAAAAGCATAGCCAACTAAGCATGTGTCTAGTCAATTTTGACGTATTGTTCTATTCTTTTTTATTTGCTGTTGTTTGAATGTTAATTATAGAAAATAAAAAATGCTACTTATCTTATGTTAAGGATAAAAAATTAACAAAAAGAGCCTTGTCATATTACATATATATTTTACACAACAAAATATATATGATGAGAATATATTAGGAGGTTATTTTTCTTTTCAATTTAATTTTTTGCTATTTTTCTGTTCTGCTCTGTTATGTTCTGCTGTGTTTTGTTTCGGTGTGTTTTTCTGTTCTGTTCTGCTGGCAACATCTTTTCTGTTTTTACTGATTTGTTGTATTAGGTGTGTTCTTTTTTGTTTTTAATTTTCAGTTTTAAGTTTTGAATTTATTTTTAATTTTTTGTTTTGATAATTTATTTTTAGAAATTTAAAAATACGTTCTTTTTATCATTTTGAAAAATTATTTCTCAAAACAAAAAATTAGAAAACGTATTCTCTTTGAAATTTTGAAAATAATATTTCATTCAATAAATTTGATTATTCAATAAATTAAAAATATTTAATGTTAATATATTATTAAAAAATCTATACATTTTAAAGTTAATGAATTTTGTAATATTTTTTCCCATTACAATAATAAAATATAAATAAATAAATAGATAAATGTATTTTAAGTTTAGAATTTGTTTTGAATAAAAACACTCAAAACAACTTTTTGTTGTTTTGAGTTTTTTTATAATTTTTTTTTATTTTCAAAAATATATTTTTAAAAATAATAAAGAGAATATATTTTTATTATTTTAAAAAATCGAAACCTAAAAGTGATTTAAAAAGAGCGCAACTTTAATTTCTTGAGATTTTTGTCGTGCATCAATTTACTTGATTGTCCTTTGAAAGCATATGCCGATAGTTTTTGATAGTTTTTGATACTTCGAATATAAATGGTGTCAAATTTTTTCTTTGTCGTACAGGGTTCACTGCCTGATGTCATCCATTAGTTTGCATTACTAAAATGTTGCCAGCCTGCTGGTCTCTTATATTTAGATTGATGTCATCCATTAATGTCCAGACTTCCATGCATCTTGCTCACAATAAACTAATGTCTATTTCTGGATTTACAAATTATTCTAAGTAATCTAGACAAATATAATATTGTATGCTTTAGCTGAACCATTGTGGTATTGATGGAATTATGACCATGTACGTGAATGCGGAATCTTTTTCCTTGGGGCCTATTCATGTTGTCGGTTTATTTCCTTGTTATAGTGGCCCCACGAGGTGTTTGGCCAACACTTGGCACAAAGTTATCAAGACTAATACCTCATGAATTTATATATAATATTAAGAAAATCTAATAAAAACTCTGGCAATTTCTTTCTGTTGTTTATGCGCAATGGGCAATTGAGATGTGACGGATGACCATTCAAACTAGGTATTCTGAAAAATCAAATGTGACTGTATGCCCATCAATCATGCTTTCTTATTTATCAAGCTTCTTTACTTTAAACTCTGAAGTGATTAAGTATACTGAATTTATACTTATATAATTATTGAAAAAAAAAAGAAAATCCTTCATAGAAATTGTGTGTAAAAGTCAACTTAATTAACATTTTTACTAGTTAAAGTACTTCTTTTGTTTAAAGTCTGTCCCAACATCAAATTAAGAGTGCTCGTTATGTTAAATAGTTGAAAATCAATGAAAAACAAAGCATAAATTACATTTAGAGTCTACGTGGCTTTGACAATTTTCAATGAAATTTTACAGTTATTGTGGGTTTTTTCTTTTAAATATGGAAGTGATGGGCAGGAAAAGAATTGATTGAACGGATCAGCAGCATTATCTTATACTTATGTCTTAGTATGGACCTGTTGCTCGTCTCAATTGCATTTGAAGTAGAAGGAAGAACACGAAAGAAACAGTGATCGTGATTGAAACATCTAAGGTGTCTCATTTTATCATTTTCAAAAGTGTTGGGTAGAGACAAGTCCCCGCCACCTCTAACAATCAGATCCCCAAAAATAGAGCCACAAATACATAAAACAACGATGAAAGAATACTTGCACATAATCAGAAATAGCAATAAGAATGCAAAATGAATACACAACGATTTATCGTGGTTCACTCCATTAATGAGGGCTATATTCACTTGGAGCTCTGCTAATGAGAGTTTATTACACTATCAAAAAAATAGTTGTAGTCTCAAACTATACATCTCACTCTTTCACTCATTATATAAACATAAGCTCTTTAACAAAAATGTCTCGTAACCGCAACAAATTATAGATTAGAGGCAAAATTTTAAAAACAGAGAAAAAAAGCTATACAAAGAACAATCGGAGAGAATAAAATTTTAAATAGTATAAACGATCGGGGACTATATTGTACTGATCTCGAGGAGACGAAGAATAAAAATAGATAGAAGCAATTGTGAGGATATGATCCGGTAAAGGGGAATTGGCGGCTAAAAGAGTAGAACGTTAAACGACAAGGCAATCATTGGGCTGCCTAATGGCGATTGCCAAATGGCCTTTTGTCCTCCCGCAATTTTCAAAACATTTTCAAATTCCAACAAAAAGCATAGAGTGAAAGGATCTGTTCTTTTTTCTTAATTTTTTATTTGAGAAAGCACTCAATTCATTCTCTCCCAATTATTTTTCTGTTGTCCATAGATGATTCACATTTTTTAAATAAAGTTTTATTCATTAAACGGTAACATTTCTCTTTCCCCCCTCCATTTTGCAGGTCATAGCTTTGAAAAGTTCAACAATAGCACTGACTGCCCTGATAATCAATTGATACTCTTAGGTAATCAATCCATCATCAGATAATAACTATGATTTCATAATGGGTACCCGGTGGGTAATTCTGGGTTTTTGGTTTTGTTTGTTTGTTTGATTTAATGATAATCTATATAATAAAACACAAGGATTTTTGAAAATGTCTCAAGAGAAAGACATTTTAATGGTTTGGATTAATTTCTGAAGATTTAATGGTTGGGATTAAAAATTCCCCCCCCCCCCCCCCCCCCAAAGCCAGGCAACCATCTTCCACCCACAGAATAGCCACCCACACACATACATATATATATATATATATATATACACTCGGCTATATACACAGGCACACACTCACATCTATATACACACTCACAATGCAACTGCCCACACACAGCACACACAATGGCCGACTCTCTCTTTCTCTATATATACAGAGAGCAAGCAATGGGCGATGCAGCGGTCGATGGTGGTCTGATGTGGTGACGCTTGGCGATCTGTGAACACAGGGTCGAACGGCGACGGTGGCCCGTGACGGCGAACGGCTGATGGCGGCGACTGAGGACGACCGACGGAGACAGCGTTGGCCGCGGAGGCTGCGCAGGCGGTGGCCGGTACTGTGCGTTGCGTTGCAGGAAGAAGAAGCGGGAGGAAGAAGATGAAGGGAGAAGGAGAAAAAAATAAAATAAAAATAAAAGAAATGCTGGACTCCAAATTAATATATAATTTTTTAATTTTTAAATATCAATACTTAATTGTATGTTAATATTTATTCCATTAATTAAATGTATTTTTTATGTGTGTATGTATATTTATAGTTGTATTGTGTGTGTATGTATGTTAATGTATTGGATTAATTAAATGTATTTTTTGTGTGTGTGTATATTTATGTATTTTGTGCATGTATATATATTTTGTGTATGTATGTATGTATATGCTTGTGCTTTTATGCGTGTAACTCCATTTCATATATTTCGTGTAACTCTTTTTTTGTGTGTGTATGTATCACATAAATTGTCAATCAAATTTTATAATAGAATATGTTGAGCTATGATTTATTGATTAATAAAAAAATAAATTTATCATTTAGGACGATTTCTCCATTTTTTGATTTCTTATTTTAAAATGTCACTATATTCTATGAAATTTTCTGTAATTATCTGTCATCATATACTTTAAAAATGAAGTAAAGAAAATGAGTATGACATTGAGTTCAACTATGATTTACTGTTTAATAAAAAAAAAAATTTATCATATAGGACGATTCTAAATAATTAAAAATAATCTCTTCATAAAATACAGATAAAATTAAATATAAAAAACCCTCATAATTTCTGTAGGACGATTCCTCTATTTTTTGATTTCTTATTTTAAATTTAAAATATCACTATTTTATATTAAAAATAAAATTATTATTATAATTATCAACTATATAGTAAAGCAGAAGAATATTTAAAAATATGTAAAATATCTTAGAAACACATTTCAATGGCTGACATGAATTTTAAATATATATTAATGGTTGAGATTGGCTGAGATGAATGATGTTCCCACCCATTCACTCCCTCACTCACTGCCTCTCTCTCTCTCTCCCTTTATCTTTCTCTTTCTCACAGATCCATCCACACACCTCTCACTCACTGCCTTTCTCTATCCCTCTTTCTTTCTCTCTCTCACAAACCCACCCACCTATGCCATCGGCGATTGTAATGGCAGTGGGGGGAAATGAGGGCCGACTGTGGGTGGGAGGTCGGCGAGTGCGACAATCACCCACTCCCTCACTCATTGCCTCTCTCTCTCTCTCTCTCTTATAGACCCACTCACCCTTGCCAGCGGCAGGTGCAACATCGGTGGGGAAGGGAGGGCGACGGCGGGTGAGGGGCCTATGAATGCGATGGTGATGAGAGGGCTAGTAGGTGCAACGACCACTCACTCCCTCACTCATTACCTCTTTCTCCCCTTTTGTTGCACCCTCTCTCCCATTCCCTCACTCACTACCTCTCTCTCTCTCTCTCTCTCTCTCTCTCTCTCTCTCTCTTTCCCTCTCATTCTCTCTTTATTTTTCTCACAAACCCACCCATCCACACTATTGGCGGGTGCGACAGCATGAGGGGGAAAAAGATTATCGATGGCAGGTGGAGGGGCCGACGGATGGGGGCGAGGGATTGCGAGGGTTGGCAGAGGGCGATGGAAGTCTGAGATGACCCACGGGCCCTCGACCGGCCGTTGTTGAGGGCTCCAAGGGTCCCCGGTGACGACTGGTATGTATTGTTTGATATTTAATTTTTAATTTAATTTATTCAAATTGTAAAGCACTTACTAATGTGTTTTATTATATAGATTTAGTATGTAACACTCCGCTTTCTCGGGTGTGTTATAAATTGGGACAATTCCAGGACAATAAAAATTTTCTTTTCAAACTTAATTCTAAATTACATCATACCTCGATTCCGTCCCAGAATTCCCAATCATTTTTCTCGAACAAGAATCACTATACACATCAAATGCGGAAGCAAAAATCGAAACTTGATATCTTAACATTAATCATAAATAAATTCTTACATCTTCAACATTCCTCAAAATGTTCAAAATCGAAAGTAGCAGAACTTAAATACAGGGGCTACGTAACATACATTTCATTCTTCATGCAATCTGCTAGGTGCCATTTCATGCATCATTTATCCTCGAATTTGCTACAATCTCCATCTGGAACGTTTGAATATTCCAGAGGCAAACCCCAAGTTAGATGATGAATCATCTAAGTAAGGGTACAGAAAACATATTTCGTGCATGAATACAATGTCTTTCCTCATAGGTGTCAACTACACCCCTCATGTTACCGACCATTTTTGCAGTCCCTTCTTTCGAAGTCGAGGTGTATAAGTGCACCCTTGATAAAGTAGCGGTGCTAGTTCGTACTCCCTACGACCTCAAATGCGAGTGATCAATGATATCAACGTGTATTCATGCATTTCATAATCATGTCATGTATGCAGTCTACGTGATGGATACATATCAGGGCATGTCAATATGATGAAAACATTTTCGAGGAACATAAATCACTTACAAACCAAACATTTTCCATAAAACTAACTTTAATTGGGGAGTATCACTTACTTTCTCAAGCTTATCGGGCTACCTCGATATCCATGTCTTGCCTCGATTTGCGTGCCAACCTCAAAGTTTGCACGAGTCTCTTCAACTTCAGCCTCAAAGTATCCTAATCACCATAATTATTTAAATAAACATTAAAACCTATTTTTTCATAATTTCTGGCATTTTCTTTAATTTTCTTTCTATTTCTTCCTAATTTTTCTCAATAAATCCAAACTAAATATTTCTAAAATATTTTCTCAAATATTTCTCTACGAAAATTCATAAAATAATATTCCTGAATTTCTGAAATTTTCTAGAAATTTTTACTCACCTTAACTTAGCATCTCTGACTTCCTTGGTATGCGAGCCTTATCCTTGAAACGCGTGCCCGAGCCATTTTTCTCGACAAAATTTTCAGGATATTATTGAAACATAATTTCCTATTTTCTAGAATTTTTCTAAAATTTTTCCCATCATCTTCTTATTTTCTTTTCTTTTTTTTCTTTTCTTTTCCTCATCCCTTCTTCTTTTTCCTCCTCTTCCCGCCTGCGTGCGAACTGCCATGCCCACTGCCGCCTCCCTCGCCACCTGACTCCGGCCTCCCCGATCGCCGCACCACCGCTGGAGTTGCCCGCGGCCGCCGTTGGCCGCTGCTGGTGCAGCCTTGCTGCAGCTGGAGCTCGCAGCCATGGCTGTCATGGACGCGGCTTGCTGCTTCCGGCCGCTTCCCAGGCCTCCGCTCGCCACCGGCCTCGCCGGCTACCCTCGATCATCTCTAGCCGCCTGCGTTGCCTCTTTGACGTTGCTGCTTGCTGTGCATCGGCCATGGCCGCTTGGAGCTTGCGGCTATGGTCGATTGCGACCCAACTCTCTCTCTCTCCCTCTCTGTCTCTCTTTCGGCTGCGGCTCTCTCTCTCGCTTTCTCCCATCCGATATCTCTCCCTTGCTGCTTCTCTTCGGCCAAGTTCATTGCCTATTTATAGGCAACCGAACACTCCCCCATCTCACTGTCCGTATTATCTTGCCATCACCTATTGCGTGCAAACTTCTCCAAATCTGGCAGGGCGTTGCTTCAATTTTGCAGGGTGTGGCTTGAGGGTTGCAAGGTATGGGTAAGTTGCAGAGGGGTGGGCGGCCATTACACACGCACACACTGGACGCCTATATATATATATACTATATATATATTATATATTACATTAATAGATATAGAAAATTACACATTAATCCTCAATTTTATTATAACATCACTTGGGAAATTTCTTTATTGCAACTATGCCCTTAAACTTCAAATAAATTTGCATTTCAATACCGAAAACGTAAAATTAATAATTCGAATCTTAGCTAAAAAGGACGATTTCGCCCCAGTGTCTTTACCGGGCTGTCGTTTCACCCCGAAACTACTGAAGAGTTGCTTATTACGAAAAATCGGAGCCCCCA